>NC_067312.1:5009997-5618747 GCF_020740795.1 Apus apus | reverse complement strand
AAATGTTTAGATCACCTTGTAAAACTTTTTTCCTCCTTTACAAGTACACCCCTTAAAAATCAGTAGCACTATTCAATGACTGAGATGTAGTTCAACCCAAAAACACATTAACACACTAGGCTTATGAGTAGATGTGTAAAAAAACCCAAAGGACACACAAACAGGTGCTGAGGCAAAGGCTTTATCCTGTAGCCAATAGAAAAAGTCACACTGAATTACTGAATTAATGAACTGATTATTGAATGTTATCATTACAAAAGGTCTTATGTTCTGCATTATGCTTTGGTCAGAAACATGTGGAGGAAAATGATTCTGTTGAGTTACTGAGCTAGCCACCATGCTGCTAAAAAATTTAATGTATTCAGTTTTATTTTAATAGTAAGTGAGGAAAAGTCTTGCAGAGCATGGAACAAACACAGCAGCCATACATCAGTTTTAATAGTGTCTGACACCCAGCCCAGCTTGCCACCCATTCTTCACAGCTGGAACACAGCTGTCCCAGGAAGAGTTGCAGGGTGGGTTATTTTTAAGGCTGATATAATGGTAACTATTCTATTTGCATGTCAAGACGTACTCTGGGATTGCTGTTGGACACAATCTCATTCAAGACAGCATTGGGCAAAGCTGAAAGAAGAGAACATAGAGACTAAGCTAAAAGCTCTAATGTTTAGGGGGAAAAAAAACCCCACAACAAAAAGCAAACAAACAAACAAACAAACAAAAAACCAACCAAAAAAAAAACCACAGCCCAGCTCAATAATACTCCTGCTGTACACATCACCAGCTCACTAGGAGCTGGGAGTTTACTTTAAGCTGTGACTTGAACTGAAGCCAATTAGCACAATGTAAGCACAGAAGCAGTGGTAGCACTCTGCCTCCAGCAACGTATGCTGACAGCTTGATAAAGGGTTACAGGAAGGAAGGAAACCTTGGTTTAAATTTGGGTCAACTTCTTACCATCTAGCACTTTGCACTGTGCTCCTGCAGGGTGCAGAGCTGAGGTAAGCATTTCTCTGCTTTGATGTCAGTGCTGCACAGGCATTCACGGACAGAGGAGCTGTTAGGGAAAAAAAGATGATAGATAGATAGATAGATAGATAGATAGATAGATAGATAGATAGATAGATAGATAGATAGATAGATAGATAGATAATAATATTTTATTAGAATCTTTGCACAGACTAAAGCTCATGTGTGGAGTAAAATCCTTCTGCTAATCCAGACTGCTTAGCTTCTCCCCGTTGATGACATGAGTTTCCACTGCAAGGGTCCTTGCAACTTACCTTCAGTTGGATCAGGTGGGACTCCTCAATCCACTGCTTTTCCCAGTTAGTCCATGCTATATGCTATACAGAAAATGTCTTCTATCTTAGCCATGTACAAAAGACTGTCTTATGTCGTCACTCCTGTAGTTGCAGAAACAGCTTCTGCTGCTAATATTTAAGAACACTTTGGCCAATTCTGTATCATTAAAATATTGCATTGGGCTGTTCGTTCCTATTTAGATGATTCTGAACCAATGCCCAAAACTGATAGCATCTCTCCTGTCTCTCATTTTACTTAGTGAGTTTCGCCGCATGCTAACTTGTGAATGAACAACTACAGCTACCCAAAGACACTGAGACTCAAACACCCCAACAAAACGCAATGACTTCACGTCTCCATTGAGTTGAACTATTCTTTGCTCCATCTGTCCTTTTTCCTTCAATATTGGCTTCCTGTTAGATGCTCTGCTGCGGACCTCTTTCTACTGCCCAAATCTTCCTCCACCTTCCTGTGAATCTCCAATATAGCACTTATTTGTAAAATAGTACTTCTGTTCCAGACAGCTTCACTTACTCCCTTCTAGCAATCTGGGCTAGTTAAAGAAATGCAGTCTCTCTAGTCTAGGCAGACAATTAACCCTGGCTTCCTTAGAAAATGTGTCTAGTATTCCCCTGCAGGAATCAAGAATAACTTAATTAGAAGTTCACCATAGGAAGTGGCTGCCTAATGGTAACAATGTTAATTCTTCTCTATGGTATTTCATACAAAGTCTCCCCCAAAATAGTTTACAGGGTTAAAATATATCTACATATCCCAGAGGAAAAGAAATTAATAGGTTTAAGTAATGATGAAAAGACATACTGAAATGAGGTTTAAAAATAGATGAGCAAGCTGACATGGAAAGAAATATGTAAAGAATATTTTCACATGACAAAGACTGGAGAAAAAGGAGCTTATGAACATAATCTTTTACTTCCACTTATTAGAGCCCAAACTTAGGAAACCATGCATGAAATTTCTACAAATATTTGCTCTAATTCCTAATCAATTAATTTGGTTTTATCTGTCTCCTTTAGCATGAATCTTCCTTAAGTATGAATGCCCTCCACATGTATTTGTTTGGAAATGTTCTTTAAAAATACTTTCAGTGTCATCAAATATTTAAGACTTGTCCTGAAAGACATATATTCAACCCACTTAAACTTAGTATACCAAAATATTGTCATCTGAGTCCTTCTTCATCCTACATTTCATGTGCTGGAACAGTTAGTTAAATCTGGAGGCTGATTAAGGCATTAATCAGGCTAAATATCCCTAAAGGTGATAAAAATATTTTACTATATAGACAGGCTGGAATTTTTCTATATAGGTACTTGAAATTAAGTAGGCAAATCTGAATAAAAGTAGAAAAATATTTTTTCCCAACAAATAAACCCTTTTCCCTGCATTATATGACTAATTTAAGTAACCTCTCATAGCTTAGACATTACGCATCATGGAAAAAAGGACAGATAACCAAAGCATAACTTTAAAGTGCTTTGCAAATTATTTTGCAGAAAATCCAAACAGATAATATAAAGGAACCTCTGAATCCATGGTCAGGCAAGAACTCCAGTTCTCACTGGAGTTACTGGATGCTATGTGTCAGTACTTTGTGCTAAACTGCATGTTAGCTATAATAAAAAATACAAGGCATATTAATATGCCTTTAAATGTAAATTAGATGTACTGAGTGTAAATTAAATCATATATGTAATTAATATATGTAAAATGTCTCACTATCCATAGGTATTCTGACTGCAGGAAAGGAGATCAAACATACTGAACATATTGAGAGGAGAGAAGGATTATGAGACATGATACTGAGCAGTGGTGCCATCCTTTTCTCTCTGTATTAATTCCTGCCCAAATTCTGCACAGTGCACAAGAAGGTGAGGACTGTGGAGACAGGCCAAAAGCACCAGCCTCAGGGTTAGTTTACCTTATGTAAAGTATTTAAGAGATGCTCTTTGTCAAACTCACCAGGAAATGCAGGTGCCCTCGTCCTGCAGAGAAACTTTTACTGTCAGCCAGGTCATAAATCAGCAAATTCCTTAGCTAAAAGTTCCTGTGTCAGGGTGGGGACACTCCCCACTACCAATACAGGCTGAGGAATGATGTGATACAGAGCAGCCCTGCAGAAAGGATCTTGAGGGTAGTGGTGGACAAAAAGTTGGACATCAGCAAACAGCGCGCACTTGCAGCCCAGAGGGCCAATCACATCCTGGGCTGCATCAAAAGAAGTGTGGCCAGCAGGTCAAGGCAGGTGACTGTCCCTCTGTTCTGCTCTGGTGAGACCCCACCTGGAATACTGTGTGCAGCTCTGGAACTCCCAGCACAAGTGGAGCATGAACCTGTTGGAACAAGCCCAGAGAACAGCCACAAAAAGTGAGGGCTGGAGCACCTCTTCTATGAAGACAGGCTGAGACAGGTGGGTTTTTTCAGCCTGGAGAGAGGAAGGCTCTGAGGGGTCCTTACAGTGTCCTTCCAGTACATGAAGGGGCTACAGGAGAGATGGGAAGGGGCTGTTTACAAGGGTGTGTAGCGTTAGGGCAAGGGACAATGGCCTTAAACTAGACCAGGGTAGATTTAGATTGGCTGTTAGGTAGAAGTTCTTTACCATCAGGGTAGTGAAGCACTGGAACAGGTTACACAGAGAGGTGGTAGAGGCCCCATCCCTGGAGACACTCAAGGTCAGGCTTGACAAGGCTCTGAGCAATCTGATCTAGTTAAAAAGGTCCCTGTGCACTGCAGGGAGGCTGGGCTAGATGGCCTTTCAAGGTCCCTTCCAACCCCACATGTTCTATGATTCTATGAAAACCCAATGAACCGTCAGGCACCTAAAAAGCAATTTGGCATACTACTTCTATTTTTGATCTTCCAATTAAATGCTGTCTGTTTCACTCTGTCAATACTTGCAAAAGTACTTAGGACACCCCAACATGTACCTGTATGTAGAGGAAGACAGAATATCCTGGTCTAAGTTGCAGATCTGCAGTTATCTGTTTTTTTAAAGAGACTACTACCTGCCAGTACCATTGAAAAATCATGAGCCAAGCACTCAGTAGTTGTGATTTTGACTTACAAATCTACTTTAAAAAGCCTGTTTTCCTTGGGATATTTAGGTGGTGGTCTGGCACAGATACAGACTCTTCTCTGTACAAGTTTGAAAAAAATCAACCTGAAGCTGAGATGTTTTACTCAGCATTTGATTTCAGGAATTTCATGCTATTCAGAATACTGTTAAGAGAGCTGAATTTCATCAGCTGCAATCTGGCAAAAAGTATTAAATGGTACTGTAGTTCACTATGGATTGATTTTTAGACTTACAGTACAAAGGTCCTGAAACTTAGGTTTAATGATGCAAATTGTTTTGAGGCCAATACAAGGTAGCTAAATGCATGAGCACATTGGAGACTAAGTGATTTTTTTGAAGAAAAGTTTATGTTCTGTTGTCACTTAGGAGTTTTTCCCATCACAAGAGCTCACTTGGCTAGTGCTGCCAAGTATTTGTCTACAACACCTTCAAGGAAAGCTCCAAGTTCCTTTAGAAAAAAAAGGTATTACTGATTCATAGTGAAAATGTATCAGTTCATCATTATATTGTAATGGGCATTTAGAATCAGACCAGTAATGCCTATGTTAAAAATCTAGCCTAAAATCCTGTGTTTGATACTAGTCAGGAACAGACCTTAAGGAAAAAAAATTACAAGAATGAGGGAAGGTGGATATCCTGGCAGCTTCTAGAAATCTGCTCTGCAGGGAGTTCCTGACTCTGGGGTTTTACCTGATTTTTTGTTTAATAGAACTTTTCTCCATTAATTTGTTTAATTGCACTAGAAGCCATGCTGTCACCCAAATGAACAGAATAAAAATGAAGCTTTTAACTTGACTCAACATGCTAAGCAATACCTCCCATTTAAAAAACATTATAATCACAAAGAATTGCAAGAAACAACTGCAAGGAGTGAGGATTATTTTGAAGGAAAATGTTTCCAGGAACTGCTAAAGACACAGATGATGTGCTGCTGTCAGCTGTGTTGTCTTCCTCGCCTCTTCTATAGGCTCTATGATCATGCAGCAGTGTACCAGGTACTTAACAGCTGCCAAATCCCTTTGCAAAGAAAGGGAGAATATAGTGCATAATGGAAGATATAATCCAATATCCCTTTCTGGACCATATTAAAGAGTGAGAGTAACTGAGACAACAAAAGAATTCTTAGACCACATTATATTTTATTTTTGTTGGTTTGACAGAAATGCATTTTTAACAGATTTTTTTTTTTTTTTTCACTTAGGTTGAAAACATATAAAAATAAAATATTTTTATGTTGTTACACTAATCACAGTACAAACATTTTTGTGCAGATACTTTGGAATTAGGCTGCCTTATTTCATGACCTTAGGCTTGCTTTGAAACAAATACCGAAACAGATCAACTGGTGTGCTATTTATGTTTAGTTTAATTTAAAATGTTTGTGTGGTTTTTTTTAAGTTCAATATCTCCTTATGCATTAATTATGACACATCATAATTATAACTAGGCCTAATCACAACATAAGAGATCAGATACTTGCACAAGCATTTTGGGACAGGCCAAATGAGAGAAAAGTAGTACTTAAAGGGAGAAAATCTGGCCAATATTGCAGGTAAAAAGTAGGATAAAAAAACTGAATAATATTGTCTCCACTAAGTTAACATAACAGCCTCTGTCACTATTTTTTTTTCCTTTTCTTTTTTCCTGTGAATTCCTGTAATTTTTAACTGTAGAAGTCTGATCAAGTTTAGAAAAATAATTTAGTTGTCTTCATGTAGCTGTTTAACTGTACATTGAGTGCAGTGTAATTCCTGCTGCCACTAGACCTTTGACTGAAAAAGTTTCCTACTTTAAGGTGGGTTGCATCTCACTCCCTAGGTTCTACTGCATGCATTAACTTGGTCTTCATTTGCTTCAATGGGAGTTTAGAATCAAGTTGGATCCAGGTGCGAATTAAGATGTCTTAATCTGCCCCTGAATCCCACTGTTGGGGCTCAAATAATTTGTCTAAATATCAAATTCTTTGAGATAGTTCAGCTCATCTTTGCCTCCTGATCAGCTGAGGAGCTGGAATGACATAGGTTCTACATCAAATCTGCAGGTCTGCTGTGGGCATCTCAAACACCCTTGTGTATCTCATAAACCACTAGATGTTTACCTAGCTGTTCTGAGCCCTTGATGCCCTCATATCATAGTGGAGAGCATCCTGGAGATGGCAGTTCATATATTGCTCCGTGGCACGGTGTCAGAGAATATGAGAGCAGTGGGAAATGCAGGGGCTATAGATCCAATACAGGTTTATGTCAGAAGACTTACTCAGTGTCACTTTCTGAGGTCACCATACTGCCCCCCATCCTGTCATCATTAAAGCAGCACAACAGAAAAAGGGGTTGAAGAAGTCTGGGAACAGGTGATAAAGAAGGCCCAGCTTGTTTGGAAGTGTGTCCACATAGATCTTCCAAAGACTGTAACATAAAAGGTCATGTAATTTACATGGTGACCCTGTTTGCAATATCTCTAGGGTATCAGACCAGACTAAATAAGCTAAACAATGCAACTTGCCAGACTTTGCAAAAAAAACCACCCTCCTTCATATCTATTTTAACAGTTTCAATTCTGTTGCTTTATTTCCTGCCCCTACCCAGGGTTTGTTCTACCTAATAAATTTTATGTAGTCATAGGAATGTTTGCAATTTAAAAATTTAACAGTTTTGAGCCACAGCTGCACTATCCTGGCAAGACAGACCAGCTTTGGGTAACAAGATTTATTTTCTTTGTGTGCTGCCAAGTCAACCTGAAGACAATGTTAATAGAAAAGGTCACAGACTGATAAGTTGACATGTCTCTAATTCTTCAGGACAAATCCGTGGATGGCGAATTGAAATGCTACTCTGTAGCTCCTCAGGGGCAGACGCATTAAAGTTAAATGCTGCAGATGTGAAGGAATGGCAGCAAGCATGTTTGGTTTGCAAAAGAGCTTGTAGCTCTGGTGGTAGAAATGCAGCGGACACCACCAGAATTTATTTTCTGGGCTAAAGGATATTTTAAGGACACACCACACGTAGAGTGGATCTGTCTGCCAGCGTGCAATTGGTGGTGTGGCAAGAAAGGTAAAAATAAAACAGGTCACTTTAAAAGAAAGATCTGATTTCTCTGTACTAATGTATGTTTTGCAATGTGTGGAGGAGAGGGAGTGAAAGAAAATGCAGTTATTCTGCTGCCCTCAGAATAATGGTCCAAGGCTTCAGACTTTTCATTTGGAGGCAAGTTGCTTACCTAAGGTTCCAAAACTCATCAATTTGAATGAAAATTCTCAATTTGCCTTCAGTGGTGACACTTCACAATAGTAAATTGAACTAGGGCAGGGAAGGGCCCAGGACCAGGACACAATAATCTCTACTGTTAAGTGGCTGAAAGAGCCCTTAGTTTAACCCACCCTGAACAATTTGTGGATACACTTTGCAACTTCAGACAAGCCAGTGACCATTCCCAACAAGCATTTTAGACTTGTTTGGACAGTAAGGGAGGCTATAGGACGGAAAAAGATGCTTCTCTTCCAACTGGTCTCTATGAGAGAACAGTCTTGGGCTTATTTAATTTACAGGTACAAACACAGAAAGTGGCATATGGACCCTCCCTCTTTATTCAGCTTGCTCATCTAAAGGCTGCAGAAAGAGCTAAAGAAAAAAAAAAAAATCTGTGTTTGGTCTCTCCCCAAGCTGGTAGAGAATAAAGGAAAAGGTAGGTTTTCTTCCTTAACCCATGACGTTGAACAGAAATCTGCCACGTTCACCCCTTTGGTGTTGCCTTCTGCTTCAGGTGAAAACTTGGTGGCTCGAGCTGAGCATATCCTTAGGGAATGTAAAAATTCAACAGAAGCAAGAAAAGCCCTGTCTTTTCATCCATTGATTGAACAGGTTAAATAAATGTGTGGTATTATTACTAGAATGGCATGACTAATACATGTGAATATGGAGGCTGTTAATGATAATTTAAAAATTTTCAGAGGAAAAGTAACAAGATAAATTTGTCTTCTCTTTTTTTCCCCCTGCTCTCAGCTTGAAAGACTGGCACATTACAAACAGATGATAATGAAATGGTTCTGCATTAATTATTTCTGTTGTTTTCAGACTAAGACATCCTAGCAAAGATCAAGGTCCCACTGTGCTCCATGCTCTATGAACACATTGAAAGGGACAGACAGAGCTGTAAAGAACTGGCAGTTTTAGAATACCCATGTGAAAAGAGAAATACATGCTAATATCTCATTTCCAGTATGAGCTTTTAGAGGGATAATTGTTCATGTTCCATTTCTAGATATTCTGGGAATTTGCACTAATCTTTATAAATACCAGCAGACTGTGCTGAGGACAACTGATACCATAGCACCTCCGAACCATTATGAATTAAGCTCAACACTTTGATTCATGAGAATATTAATTGCTGTCAGCTTGCTTTCTGGCTCTCCTTGGTCACTGTGGTGGCTGTTTACATTTTCCTTATGCGTGGAACTTTCTAGGGGTGGGCAAGAGGTGTGTCACTTGGCTTTCAAACAGGGGTGTTTCCGGCAGAATTGTTTTTCTCCATCCCAAGCCTGTTAAAAAACATTAACTGAGCTAGAGAACTTTATTTATGGGAAGCAACTCATACCACATTCATCTCAGCTGGAAGACACAGCCTGTGCTCCTGCCAGACTTATGCAAAAGGTTCAGAATTAAACAAGCATTAGATAAAAGCAAACAAACAAAAATCCAAAATACAAAGAGTAAAACCACCTAAAAATTAATTATTTGCCTGAATGAGTGAAAGAGCTATCTAGCTTTACATCCCTTGTTTTTCATATGATTTATTTGTCATCATCTTTTGGATGTCTGTTTTCTGTTTACCATAAATCTTGATAGCTGCTTTCTAGCCAAAGGCTTCTTTAAAATCTGAGAAATACTCATGCTGTGGAGAATAGTGTTCCAGTATTTATAGTGAGAACATTAAAGCCTCAGACAAGAAAATGAAAAAATACCGACAATCTGTCATTTCAGAAGAAATTTTGTAACTATTCCTCTACATTGCAAAGTATTTAGATGAAATTCTATTTGGATGTAGACACAGTAAACAAATGGGACTACTACGAATTTACAGGAGTGTATCAGACCAAAATCTCACCCCAAGCTTTTAGTTGCAAAAGCAGATTAAAAAATAATGTAATAATTATTCTGACATAGAGATATAAGCTTCTATTGTCACTTTTTCTGGACCTTTAAATCTGATGTGTGGTAGCTGCTAATCAGACTTTTAAATAATAATACCCAAACTGAACAATCAGACTTTTAAATAATAATACCCAAAACCATTAGTTCTATGTGATTCTTTGATTTTTCAAATTAGATTGCATTGCATACTTATCAGCCCATTTCTTGTTTTGTTATCATAGGATGTTTGACAGGATCTTTAACAGACACATATTGGTACAGCATCATGATGTCCTGAATTTCATATTATAAGACACCTTTGCCTTCAAGAGATACCTAACTGCACACAATGAAAACTTGACTGCTGATGTTCAGCCTGTTTTCTTCATTGTTTCTCAGATTGTGTCTACAACTGGCAGGAAAGATAAAAGCCTGTTGTGGGCAGCTACTGCCTTAATTAAAAAAAAATTAAAAAATAAAAAAAAATTAGCTGATGTGGTCATCAGCTGCAACTATGATTCAGTTCCCTTTGCTGCACCATTGTTTGTGATTTCCTCTACTAATTTATTATTTACACTTGCCAGATTTTATCAAGAAGCATTTACTTTTACTTTACACTCAGAAAAAAAAGGAATAATTTCACTGAGATAGAAGAGGTTTAATTTGGTACATGTCAGTGCATATGTGTATGAAACCGAATAGGATTTAGCCTTTTCTGAAATCTTGCTATAGCTGCATTTTACTATAGTTTTAAATTGTCAAGAATGAAAACTTGCTATTGCATAGCCACAACAGCACAGACAGCAAAATAAATCTCTTTGTCAAAAAAGCCCTGTATCTAGGTGACTGACTGACCTATATTCATTCAGCTATGTGCTTTACAGCTGAATTGTGTGCTGGTTTGCTGGTTTACACCTAACGGTGCTTAATTCTATGCAAGAAGTGTAAACTTCACAGTGAGAAAAAGCTAAAGATATCTTGAACAAAATGTAAGCATTATTAACAGTTCACATTTACTTAATCTCATATGCATGTCAAATGGTACACAGAAACACAAAACCCAACCCTGGGCTATACAGAATGAAAAAAACCAGGAGTTCCCATGGGACTGATCATTTGATCTGTGGTACTTAATAGTTTTAAGAATAAAAATAGATACATATTTAAATCACCAATTGAGTTTGCAGCTGACAAAAAGGAAAAGAATTGGATGAACACCCAAAACCAGAAAGGAAAAAAACATTCCAGCATTCCAGAAGATAATCCAGGAAAAAGTTGTGTTTTAATGAGGTGGAATATGTATCTACACACTCAGAAAAGAAAATTGTAAGATATATTTAGTGGCTCAAGAATTCTCCTACTGACTCTAAGGATCATGCTGAATCATCACCTGTTAAGGAGCTTTGGGCTGCCATTATTTTATGGAGTATTATGAAACAAACTTAAGGATATTCCATTCTGTGTGTGTTTGGTGCTGATACTTGTTTAGCAGTGGAATATTTGGTCCCATTATAGCAATTAATCATCAGCATCTAAGATATTAATCTTTTAATGGCCTATGTTATACCAGTGAGACTGAAAAAAGGGTGATGTGCATGGAAGAATACGACCCACTTGCATTTGAAAAAAACTTTAATGACCTCAGAGGAAGACTGTGTTCTGCATGAGCATGAAACACAAGTCTAGCACCAGTTGGTACACAGTGCCCTTACTTATGTATCTGCTGATGGACTTTATAAACTTGGCAAGCTGTGGCTCTCATAGCATCCTCTGCCCCACACCTTACTCTTTCTCGTGTTTTTAGCTCTCAGGCACCTGTGCAGGCTGTTTAAGGCTTGAATGTCTTTTATGCTATGTTGATACACCTCATTCTGTCTCTGCAGTGCTCCTTCTTGGCTTACTCCAGTTACCTTGTTCCTTTGCCATTTTTAAGCTGAATTAATCTACTCAGATTGACATTGGTAGCTTCATGAATAGGCTGTTCCCTAAGGTGCATCCAGTAGTGATTGCTGGTTGGAAAAGGTAAATCCTGCTTAGAGGTACTAATGAAGACCAACTCTATCTAAAAGAATGGGGAAAACTTGGAGTTTGTTTTTTGGTTTTGTTTGGTTGGTTGGTTTGATTTGGTTTGGATTGTTGTTTGGTTGGTCAGTTGGTTTGGTTTTCATTTGGTTGGTTTTTGTGTTTTTTTTCTATTTTCCTAGCATGTTCAGACTCAATGAAAGTAATCAATATACACAGAATGTGCACAAGAATGAACCAATGTAGGCATGAAAAGGGACAGAACTATACTGCTGAGTTTATCCCCACTCATTTTCAGCTTCAAGAAAAGCTGCAGCAAAAGGAAAGTCCACATTGCAGTTCAGGTAGAGCTGCACAGATTCCAGCCTCTTGGTCAGTGAACTAAATATCCAGAATGTCCTGAAATAATCTGATCACTGATTGGTATCAAAATAAATAAAAAATGTTTCCTGCTTTCCACCACTCAGCCATTGCTGATGTGATGGTGATCCTCACCTTACACACTGCTGATTTTAGGAGCTCTAGGAGATTTAGGCTCACAAATCCTGCTGCTGTTGGGAGTCTCTGGATTTAACACCAAGCTAGGGAAACTCTGCCCAAGTGCTTGAGGCTTCCTACTGTACTTACAAAGGGCCCATTGTAAAAAGTGGCAAAGAAATTTCCTCTGAACCTTAGGCTTCATTTCTGCTTGTTCAACAAAATGCATAGTAATATCATGCTCTTCATTTACCTCCCAAAACATATATATGCTAATTATTTGGTGCATAAATACTGCCAACCAAAAATACACAAGATTCCTGCTGATTTTCTCATAAGTAAGTCTGGAAACAGCTGCCGTGTGAGGGTGCACTGAGTCTCACCAGGAGCTCTTGCAGAAATAGCCGACATGAAGCTATGCAAAGCCTGAGGCAACAGTTTCTCTTTAATACCATTTTTTGATGTGGTCATGAACCCTGGAAGTGACCTCCAGTGGCCTGGGGCTGTCACCCAGACAAGTGAGGTGTACCTCTACTCTGGTTTGGCCAGACTTAATTCCTCAGGAGTGATGGTGTGTCTAAAAGCTGGGAACAAATTATGTCTCATTTGTTCTGCAACATCATGCTGGCAACCACCTCTCATGCCCACTCTGCCTCTGTAAGAGATATATATATATATATATATATATATATGTCAATGGAGATATACAGGCACTGAATAAAGATAAACTCTTATATATAGATGCACATATATATATGTGTGTGTGTGTCTGTATATATAAACACATACTGAGCAAGAACAGGGGCTCACATCTTGTGCCTCACCTGACAGGCAGAGCCCTCAAAGAGCTGAGTGCTTCTTACTATAGCATGCAGGTACTAAACTCACACTAATGAGAGATGAGGATATGAGAAAGCATCTTGGCTCAACCACTGCGGGAAACCATCTCTGTGCTCTTTCAAGCTTTTCTCACTGACAGGCTGCCCAGGTTTGGCTTGTGAGATTCAACATGAGGTCACTGAATGAATGGGTTTGGTGGCTGATGATGAATCGTATGTATCTGGAGTCTGGAAAATGGGTGTCTGAGCAACTCTTTTGAAGCTCGTGTTGGCACACAGGGGAGACATTCAGGATGTAGTTGGATGTGAACAGATTTACACAGGAACATCCTTAACACTAGGCAGTAATGTCCAGTAATGTTTTGCGGGCAAAATTTTATTATAAATGGCAAATCATTATTGCCTCCTTTGGTATTCAATGTAATAACATTTATCATGTTGAGTTATTTTGGTATTCATGGGGATGTCAGATGTAATTCCATAGGAATTGCTAGTAGAATGAATGCCCCCTAAATTACAATGGAATTAATATGAAATTAGATATTACGGTAACATTATTATCAAAAGAGGTCATCGTGATTGATGTCCTGTTCAAAAGAGGATACCAAAAGGAATTATAGTCAGACCTGATTAATCCAAATCAGTTTTCAGACTCCATTTTTATGCGGATTACAACACATTTTCAAACTGATAAATCACCCAGAAGTGCTACTAAGGAGATGCAGACCACTGCCAAGTTTTCCAAAGATTTTCACTTCTATATACTGTGAAATGGGGTATTTAAGAAGCCAAATTTACTCTTAATATTAAATAAATCTGTGGAAAATAATAACTATTTCATCCTTGATTTGGATAATGGAGATTATCTTGTGACTTATAGCTTCATAGTGGATGAGGAAGCAGTGCTGTTCTCTTTTCTCTTCTGGAATAAAAAAAAAACAACAAAAAAAAAACTTGCCTGATTTCCAATGAGCTGTGATCCAGGAAGTATCTTCCAGCCTTGTGTTACTAATTCCTCCCCAAATGAAATTATGAAAGATGTAAAATCTTCTAGTTTGTTCTACAAAGAGACCAGGGGATGAGGACATGAGCCATCAGTTCACTAACAGACAACTGGGTATGACAGATTGGACATATCGCTCCAAAGATACTCACACTTTAAACTCCTATTTCACTTCCTAGAGAGTATGACAACTAACCATTTTACACCAACTCCTTGTTTGGGTCACCTCTCTGCTCCTCACATGTCACAGCTGGCAAACTGATTCTCATTTACCAGGTGCCAATGGCACAACACTCTCTGACTATGTCCAGCCCCTGGATGAAAGGAACTCTTCATCTCTGAACAAAGCCAGTGGGGAACACTAATGGAAACACACATTTAATGCCAGAAACACTTGTTCCTCGGTTTTCTCAATAAGCTGGTTGTCAGGAAACAGTGGGCTGGAACCAGGGAAACTAATACAAAAAAATTAGAATTATTGTTCTGCATGTTGATCTGAATATTTTCCTTAATAAAAATAATGGACTAATAGGAATAGGAACCTTATAAATATGCATCATTTCCTGCCTCCCACTGACTCAGGATGGGACTTTTCTTTTTTGAAATCACCTTAAAACTTTAAAAAGCTTTTTTATCTCAACTTATTTTCCATGGAAAGATATTAAATAGAATTACAGGAGAAAATCCTAGTTTTTCAAGGTGTGAAACGATAATACATCTTTATCAGAAAACAAGTATAAACAGTTGTTCCATTAAGAGTATATGTATAAATAAGACGTGTAAGGCGGGGAGGGAAGATGGATTTTACCACAGCTTTTCATGCAGACAAATGGCTCCATTGAGCAAGGATTTGTGGCATGGAGATGAAAGAAAATGCATATATTGCAAAATATACAGATGGTAGAAGACATTTTTAAGCTCCAATTACACCAGGTGTTTTATACTTTGATTATCTTTATCTGTCCAGCAACTGAATTAGGGGTTAATTACTGAGAGTAAATAGGCACTTTTAGACAAAGTGCCCTATCATTGCTGTTTTAGATGATCAGCACTGTAGCAGAGAGAAAAATTAAGTGGCTGTGGTTTGAAAATACAGCAGTCTTCCCTGGGTTTTGTTAGGGATTCAGCTGCCTTAGGAAACTACAGGTCTTAAACTGAGACAACAGAGGAAATTCAGTTCTCATTCCATGTGGCCATAGCCCATTTCCAGGGCAAACATATTTACAAAAGATTGGAATTCCATAAAGGCAGAAGCAAGTCTCAGTAGCTCATAGCGTAAATGGCAACAGACTGGCAGGTGCTATTGCTGCCCCCTCCATCAGTATTTGGTGTAGTTTAAATATAACCTCTTTCTGGAACTTGCTCTGTTTTTAACACGGGATTGAGTTGGTTTTGGTTGGTTGGTTTGTTTTGATAGTGTTTTCTTTGTGTTTGTTTGTGTTATTTTTGTTTTGTTTTGGTGTGGGTTTTTTGTTATGTTTTTTGTTTGGTTGCTTGGTTTGTGGTTTTGTTTGTTTGTTTTATATAAATTTTGAGGACATTTTTTTCACGCATGTTTCTATTTCCGTTCTTCCTTGTTGATGTCTTCATGCTGGGTTTGCTTATGAAGAGAAAAATCTACATTGAGATTAAACTCCTATGATCTGACCTTGAAAAAAAACAGCAATGAAATCTTTATCCTACTTAATATTGGTAGACTCATGTCCTGTCTCTTTATCAAAAGCTGAATTATATTCCTTACCAATGTACAGATCTATAGGGGTGACTGTTCCCTGATCAGAGGACTTGGGGATTTATTTTGGTGTAGTCTCTGCCTGACTGCAGCTATTCACAAGAAAGACATAGATCTGTTGGAAATGGTCCAGAGAAGGCCCACCAAGCTGATCAAAGGCCTGGAGCACCTCTGGTATGAAGACAGGCTGAGAGAGTTGGGGCTGTTCAGCCTAGAGAAGAGAAGAGAAGGCTCCGGGGAGACCTTAGAGCACCTTCCAGTACTTGAAAGGGTCTCCAGGAAAGCTGGGGAGGGGCTTTTCATCAGAGAAGATAGTGATAGGACAAGGGGTAATGGTTTTAAACTGAGAGAGGGGAGATTTAGGTTAGATATTAGGAAGAAATTCTTCACTGTGAGGGTGGTGAGGAACTGGAATGGGTTGCCCAGGAAGGCTGTTGATGCCCCATCCCTGGAGGTTTTTAAGGCTAGGTTGGATGAGGTTTTGTGCAATGTAGTCTAGTGGCAGGGTTCCCTGCTTATGGCAGGGGGCTTGGAACTTGATGATCTTTAAGATTCCTTCCAACCTTAATGATTCTATGATTCTATTCCAATTTTGCTCTTTGCTGGATCACATCCAGTTTTGCTGATGACATGCAGTGATCCCTCAGCTCATCTTTTTCTCTTTGTTTTTTAATATATATATAGAAGGAAGAGTCATAAAATCATAGACTCATAGATTCCTAGAATGGCTTGAATTGGAAAGGATGTTAAAGATCATCTAGTTCCAGCCCCCCTGCACAGTCAGGGACACCTCCCACTAGAACAAGTTGCTCAGAGCCCCATCCAGCCTGGCCTTGAACACTTCAAGGGATGAGGCTTCCTCAGCTCTTCCCTGGGCAACGTGTTCCAGAGTCTCACTACCCTCACACTATAGAATTTCTTCGTAATATCTAACCTACAGTTCCCATATTCCACTTTTAATCCATTGCCAACTTAAAAAATTTTAACCATTGCTTTAAATACCCAGAAAAAAAAAAAATGTAATGCAGCCCTTTATTGATAAAGATGAAAATACATTTGGGGTTTTTTCTCAGTAATTTTATTCTCTTTTTTTTTTTTTTTTTCCATATTTTGAGATAGGTATATGCAAATACTCAAGAAACATCTGAAGTTGTCAGACACTACATAGGACCTATAGGGAACTTGAACTTGTGAATCAGCAGCTGGAGGCCAGCCAGGCTTCTTTAGACCAATGGTCTCTACAGTGCAGCACATGCACCACAGGATGTATGCAAGACAATTCATTGGAATGCATAAAGACCATGGTTTTTTTGTACTGTAAATAAGTAAATTAATATATTAAAATACCTTAATTTCAATTTTATAATATGTTTATAATGTGCACAAGCACAGTAGTACATGCGTATAGTTTCTAAATAAATATATTTTGTCAGTCTGTGTTCAAGAGATTTTTCCTGGAAGAGGTACACATTCAGAAAATGTTAAACTCTTCTAAGCCATCTTTAGTGGCTCTGGCTGCCTATATTTGGGCAGTTAAAACTTTCCAGTGACTACAATGGGAAACAAAGCATATTGCTCTCTCACAGACATCTTAGTTTAGGTGTTTGAACTCTGGAGGTTATTCTTACACCTTAATTTAGGGGGGTTAACAGTAAGATCTTGAGAAATTCTATAATGCGCTGTCTGCAGTAGCACCATAGTCACCTCTGTTTTGTGAGATGTTAGCAGTAGATATACTGCTTCTTTTGCTTCACAGGAAAATCTTGTAGGGCTTTTTACAAGTGTCTGAAATCTTTAGGGTTCTATTGAAAGACATCTCAAAATGTTAATAAACTGATTTTCATTTGCATCAAGCATACTTTACACCATTTCTGGTAAAGCAACATGTTTAACATATCACTACGAGATGTTTTCTAAAGCCCTTTAATGTGAATGAGAATATGATCCTTGAAATATGTATAGAATTATGAAACCACAGAGTGTAGTAAAAGCAATAACATACTGCTGTATGCTTTTTTTTTTTTTTTGTTAATTTAAAAATACTGTGGTTCACTCTATGTCTGTAATACTTTCACATTGGCTAGCTGTTTAATGAGAAATATTATATAGGTTTCATATATAGTTTAAGGCATATTTTATTAATAATAAAGTGCCAATAAAGAAGAGTGATACTAATTTTGTGTTTGTGAAGAGTATTCAAAATGGGAATAATTATCTATTAAATACAGTAAGGTTTAATTTGCTTGTAAATTCTAGAGACTATTGATGGGCTGGTTTCTGTTTGTTCTTATTAGGAAATTTTATTATATTTCTACAGAAAACTATTTGTTTTGTCCCCACTAAATTATGTAGTAATTTTCAGGAATGGTTTGTAGATTATGCTCAAATATATAAAAGCTTATAGAAGAGAAAAATAAGGCATGATTGGGATGAAAGCTATACTCCTCAGTTGAATAGATTTGTAGTTTGAAATTAAGTTCTTATTTCAAATCCAGCAAATAAAATCCGGCTATATATTCCTTCCTACAAAAATGAATAAAGACATGGAAAGAAGTAAAATTACTTCTCCCCAAGACCAAATAAGGACAAGGATGCCTTATTTTTGAGCCATTTATCTTCTACTCTTTGATCACTTTTCTGGATCAAAGCAGGGGTTGGGAGCTTATTTACAGACATTTAGCTTGTAGGAATAGCAAAAAAGGAAAACATTATTCTATGCCCTCTGACTTATGCAAATTCCTGTCTCATAGCAGATGGGATGCATGCCCCAAAGTTTGTCAATAAAATGAAAAGGGAGAGATAAAAATTCTTATAGGTCACACTTTTGTATTTATCAGCAAAGTCGAGATTCAGTCATATTCACAACAAATCCTCCATATAGCAGAGAAAAAAAAATAAATCTTCTGAACTTTTCTGCCAACTCAAAAGGTTCCATATAGATGTAGCAAACACAAACTGGATTATTATTTCCCCATTTTGTATTTACTAGCCAGCTCCATGAGAACTGAAAGATTTTTTCCTGCTAGTAATTATCTCATATATATATATATATATATATATATATATATATGTCTCTGTGTGTGTGTATATATATATATGCGTATATATCTGAAAAGAAGTTAACATTTTTAAAGTATTTGATAATGACTAACATCTCAAATCTTGAACCTATGTCCAGCACAGTAACAGAAGTCAGTAATGTCCTTAAAGCAGCACCCAGGCTTTGCCCTTACAATGTTATGAACCAATAAAGAGTTCTTAGGGCAATAGACACCTAGAACAAGATAAGATAGGGATTTTTTGGATGCTTGGTTTGGTTTTTTGTGTGTGTTTTTTTTTTTTGTTTGGATTTTTTTGCTGTTGTTGTTTGTTTTGTTTTGTTTTTCTTTCTTTTACTTTTTTTTGAATGCCAGGATGATCCCTGTATTCTGGTGTTGTTTGGGTCAAGGTATTGGATTGCTGTTGCACATGTCCAGATGGAGATCAGTAGCAGAATACAAGTAGATCCAGGTAAATGTGAGCTGGATATTGGCTCTTTATCTTCAGACTTTTGGTCTGTGCATAACTTTATAATCCACTTCTAGATCATGCCAGATGTCTGAACTATGTTTAATGAGCCAAAAATAAGACCTTCATTATATTTTAATGTGTTCAGTGCTTTCCCTGGTAGTGGTAGGTTGTACTTTGGCCACTGAGGTGTCAAATCTGGCACCATAATATGCCTGACCCTGAAGATGACTGAGTTGGTCTTCTGTGTGGTTTTGTCGGGTTTGTGGGTTTTTCTGGTCTGTTTTTGTTTGCTTGTTTTATTTAATTTTGCTATTTGTTTGGCTTTGTTTTGTATTTCATGTGTTTTGTTTTGTTTTTCATTTTGTTTGCTTTTTGTTTTTGTTTTGTTTTAAAATTAACATATATTTCAGTTAAGCCCTGAGTCTTTTCATCTTTAATAAAAAAAAAATTACTTGCCTACCTCATCTTCCTCAAAAAAAACCCACAGAAAACCAAACCAAGCCAACCAACCAAGCAAAACAAACAAACAAACAAACAAACAAACAAAAACCCTTTTGCAGCTATTTCTGGAAATACTTTAGTCTCTTCTACAGTTGCTTTTTATTACATTTTACAAAATGGTATTTTTTAATAAAAAAGTTGTGATATTGCTTTTATATTATAGTTTAAAGTCTCCTAAGCACTTGGATATTCATGTTTTGAGCCAAGTGAGGGAAACTAAAATTAAAAACTTCAGAATTTTTAATTAAAAATATTATTTGGTTGTTGGTTTTTTTTTTTACTTATGCTTAATCCACCTCTAATTACCAGACAGTTGCCATGTGCAACAATGAGAGGAGAACTGCAAGGCCTCCCTGGGTTACTTAGAATAAGTTTGAAATAAGACTGTCAAAATAAACAGACGCTGTTGCACATAAAAAGCTTAGAGCAAAACCAATGATTTTCTATACCATTTCACCAGATAATAGGTTTGACTCAAAAAGCCTGCATGAAATTGGCTTCACTCCTACTTATCCGGAACCAGTTATTTGAATAAAAAGACCAGTTTTACCAGTTAAGCATCCCTCTGGCATACCGGCATAGAGAAGGGAGCCCAGCTTTCACCAGCTGCAATAAAGCTGATTTTAGAAATTAAACAAAACTTCCCTGAACATGGCAAATGTGCCACTAACACCCATCTGACCCCTCTCCCTGCCTCAGAAAAGTTATAGAAAATAAACCTTTGTGGTCTCCAAAGTGGGATGCATGCAGCCCAGGTAGTGTGTAAGGCAAAACACTGGAGTACTGGAGGAGAATTTTTGAATTAAGCAGAGCAGGTCCATCATTTATAAATAAATAAGTATACATCAACTGGGGAGGTGTACTCAGAAATCTTTCACTAATCGAGTCAGTGATTAAAAAATTTAGGGACTACAGCCCTATTCTGTCTATAAATTTTTAAAGTAAAATCTAGGGGATATATATATATCCACAAGAAATGAAAAGTGAAGTTCCTTCCTTGTTATGGAATGTAACTGCTTTATGTCCATGTGTATATGTGAATATGTGCACATGTGAGTGCATTACTGACAAATACTGTTTATGGTAACTAATGTCTGTACTGGCATGTAGAAAGAGCAGGTGCTTTGCACACCCGCACAGTGGTGACTAGATACATGTAATGAACTCTATATTCTTGTGGGAAACTGTGGAGATAAAAATGCAGCTCTGTTTTGGTCTTCGAAGCATACCATCAGTTATTGGCAGGGTCAGTGGGGAGGAGGCAAATATTCTGTCACTGAAGCAATTAGGCTCATAATCCCTCATACTGTTTCAAATTGGACCATGGCTTTGAGAGATCACAGAATCACAGAATGGTTAAGGTTTGATGGAACCTTAAAGATCATCAGGTTCCCACCTCCCTGCTATGAGCAGGGACACCTCACACTGGACAAGGCTGCACAAGCCTCATTCAACCTGGCCTTGAACAGCTCCAGGGAGGGGGCTTCAACATTGTCCCTAAACAACCTATTCCAGCACCCTACTACCCTTCCAGTGAAGAGTTTCTTCCTGATGTCTAATCTGAATCTACCTTCTTCCAGTTTAAAACCATTACCCCTTGTCCTATCACTGTCCTGTCTGGTGAAAAGTGCCTTCCCAGCTTTCCTGTAGCCTCTTCAGGTACTGGAAGGCTGCTATAAGGTCTCTCTGAAGCCTCCTCTTCTCCAGGCTGAATAACCCCAACTCTTCCAGCCTGCCTTCAAAGGAGAGGTGCTCCAGCTCTTTGATCAATCTTCATGGCCCTTCCCTGAACCCTCTCCAAAAGTTCCATGTCTTTCCTGTGCTGAGGGCTCCAGAGCTATACACAGCACTCCAGGTGGGGTCTCACCAGAGCAGAGTAGAGGGGCAGAATCACCTCTCTGGCCCTGCTGGCCACACTTCTTTTGATGCAGCCCAGGATGCAGTTTGCTTTCTGGGCTCCAGCACACACTGGCTGCTCATGTCGAGCTTCTCATCTACTACCACTCCAAGTCCTTCTCCTCAGGACTGCTCTCCAGCCATTCTCCCCCCAGCCTGGATTTGTGCCTGGGGTTGTGCTGACCGAGGTGCAGGACCCTGCACTTGGCCTTCTTGAACTTCATGAGGCTGGCACTGGCCCACCTTCCCAGCCTGTCAAGGACCCTCTGGATGGCCTCCCTTCCCTCTTGGGTGTCAACTACTCCACATAGCTTGGTATCAGCAGCCCTTAGTGAAGCCATGTTGGTTGTCACCAATCACTTGTTTATTTTCCATGTGCCTTAGTATATTTTCCAGGAGGATCCATTCCATGATCTTGCAGAGCACAGAGATGAGACTGACCAGCCTGTAGTTCCCTGGGTCTTCTTTCTTCCTCTTTCTAAAAATAGGGGCTATGTTCCTTTTGTCCCAGTCAGCAGGAACCTCACCAGACCGCCATGACCTCTCAAATATGATGGACAGAGGCATAGCAACTGCATCTGCCAGCTCCCACAGGACCCATGTAAGTACCCCATCAAGTCCCATAAATTTATGCACCTTCTGGTTCTTCAGATGGTCAAGAACCTGCTCTTCTCCTACAGTGAGGGATGCTCCATTCTCCCTGCTTTCACCTGCTGTGGCCTTTGCAATGAGGCTGGAGTACTTGACAGACAACACTGATGCAAAGAAGAAATTGAGGATTTCAGCCTTCTCAATATCCCACGTAGCTAGGTCTCCCCTTTCTTTCAGCAGAGGGCCCACATTTTCCTTGGTTGTCCTTTTATCCCAAACATATCTATAGAAGCTTTTCTTATTGCTCTTTACATCTCTGGTCATGTTTAGTTCCATCTGGATTTGGTTCTCCTTACTTGATCCCTAGCTGCTTGGACAGCCTCTCTGTAATCCTTCCAGGGTACCTGCCCTAGCTTCCACCCTCTGCATGCTTCCTTCTTAAGTCTGAGCTTTTCTAGAAGCTGGTTACTCATCCATGCCGGCCTCCTCATAATTGGGATGCATTGCTCTTGGGACTGGAGAAGGTGATCCTGAAATATCAGGCAGCTTTCTTGAGCCTCTCTCCCCTCCAGAATGTTATCACTTGACACTCTCTCGAGCAGATCCCTGAAGAGGCTGAAATCTGCCCTCCTGAAGATAAGGGCAGTAAGCTTATTGTGAGCCCTCCTTGCTGCCCTAAGGATCTTGAACTCCATTATTTCATGGTTGCTACAACCGAGGGTGCCCTTGATCTTGGCATCCCTTACGAGCCCTTTCTTGTTGGTGAGTACAAGGTCCAGCATCACTCCTCTTCTTTTATGTTTAAATAACATGCTGTTTAGCCTGTAACAAACTTCTCTCATTATAAAATTAATTTCACTAGTGAAATTTATTTTCCTCTCCAGTCTCTCATGTTATCTCCCATGCTAAAACATCAATTAGTTTAGATGTGTAAAGTTCTCAATACCTTCTGTGCACACTGAAAAAGTGGAGGAAATTCCACAAAGGATTCTTAAATGTCACAGGCTTTGACCAGGACCTTTTTATTGAGCAAAGGCTCTAGGAAACGCATGTCCCACAAATATCCCCCCATCTCCATCCCAGAAGAGATTAGCAAGGCAAAGCTAAACCTCTTCTAGTGCAACTGAAAAGCACCAAGAACAAAAGACGGGTTTACCAAAAGAACTGCATGATTATGAATAAATTTCTGCTCAGAAGTCAAAGGGCAGATGCTTTCAAGCTCAGACAGAAATTTGAATATGTATTCTGCTTTAACAAGAACAACAGCTGATAAAATTAATTTCAATCCTTGCAATTTTTGGCTTTGCTATTACTGAAACAGGAAAGAGCTGATGAGAGAAGTCTGCTGTATGCTATTTATATCCTTACTAAAGATTTTGCAGGAACTTTTTTGGAGGTGTCTACCTGACTTTGCAGATCTTAATGTTTGGAGATGACTTCTGAAGGGCCATGCATATTTTTGGCCCAATATCCAATGTAGCTGGGATTCTAAACATAGTGAGTGTTTACCCATTATGAGCCAAAGTTGCCCTTGTTTAAAGCTGGTATATAGAACAGAAGGCAAGATTAAAAAGAAACCTAAGCGCTTTAAACTTAAAATGAATGTAGAGAAGCTAAAGTGACTCCATAACTTCTGTTGTCTTAAACAACTTTCCTGAATTTGCCATTCCAGTAAGAAAAAGGAATGAAATTAATTCACCAGAAAAAGCAAAGTTTTTTTTCCAAGTCTGTATCCTCTTTACAGGTATTAAAGTACATGCAATTCTTTCTAGAATTTATTGCATTCTGAGTAAAATATTGAGAAAAACCACTTTCTCGTATGGAAAACACTGTTGTTTTTTTTTTTATTAGAGAAAGGAAACAAATACATTCACCAAAAAGGAAAATATTTTGCTTTTGTAATATGGCCATGAGTATCATGTTTTTCTTTTTTTCCACCACTAAGATTTTACATAAACTTTTTCTCTCCTGTACTGGTTTGGTTTGGTGGGTTTTTGATAGCAGGGGAGGGGCCTCAGGGCTGGCTCTTGTAAGAAGCTAAAAAGCTCCCCTGGTTCCAAATCTCTTTCCAGGCCCAGCCATTAGAGAGAAAACGGATGTGTCTCTGGCAGTAACACAGGAAAGAACTGATAGAAGACTTGAGAGCAGAGAAAGCAAAGTAGAAGAGCTGTGCTGGAGAGGTGAGAGCAGTTCTGGACATGCCCAAGCAGAAGTTTCCCTGCAGCCCACAGTGAGACGTCCCCTGTGCCCCATGGAGGAGTGTGGTGGAGCATCCCCTGTGGGCACCTGGAGGGGCAAATGTGGACCAGCAGCCTGTGGCCTTGGACCTGCAGCCATGGAGGACCTTGTGCTGGGGGAGGTGACTGTTCCCAAAGCAGCCTGTGACTCTGTGGGCAGCTCTGGAGCAGCTCTGGACCTTGTGGGAAGGACTCATGTCGGAGGGATTTGTGGAGGACTTTCTTCCACAGAGGGGACACCGTAGAGAAGCAAGGGAGGACTGTGATGAATCCTTCTCCCTGAGGAGGAATTAGCAGCAGAGAACAACAGACTGTGAACTGCCTCTAAACCTTATCCCCTATCCCCCTGTGCCACTGGAGGGAAGGAGGAAGAGAAAGCGGGGAAAAAAGTCATTTGGGCACAGGAAGAAAGGAAAGGTAAGGTAAAGTATTTAAGCACTGTGCTTTGTCCCTGTCCTGTGTGCATCTGATTAGTGGTTAACTAAGTTATTATTTTTTCCAGAGTTGAGACTGTTTTGCCCATGACTGTAAGTGGTGAGTGAACCCTCCTTGCCCTTTTTCTTGATCCATGAGCTTCTAGCTGGCCTTTGTCCTCCCCATCCCACAGTGTGTGTGTGCAGGGGTGAGGGTGGGATGCTTTGAATGAGCAGCCACATGGCTGGTTCTTGGTTCTTGGTTAGGTCCAAACATGACAGCTTCTCAAAATAAGAAAGATACTGTATTTGACAGACCTTTTCAGAGTACTATATCATTTGGCTGGAGGACATACCAAATGCAGTACATTAGGATCATGAAGCTCCTGAGCTTTAGCTGCTTGTAGCCATAGACTAGCATTTATGAATCAAAAATTTCTCAGGGGTGACAAAATATACTACATCTTGCCATAGTGCAAATTTGCTTTAATATCTCCAGGTCTTTTCCATGTCTACACTTCTATGATTTTATTTCCCTAGAGTTTTTCAGCAAAACCCGAACATATTAACCTCAAAAACACCCCTACACTTTTTGGAAAAAAATAAAAGGGGAAAAAAAAAGAGTAGGCATTTTATACTAAATAAACCCCACGCAAACAAAAAACAAACCCATAACATTTTATTTTCCAGTGATTACTTTTTTAATTAAAAGATTAATTCATAGGTCTAGGATTAATTCCAGTCCCAATGCCAGAAGACCTTCATGGAAGCTAGAGACCAGATGACACAAAGCAAACTGGAAGTGGAAAGAAAAATCTAGCAGTTGGCAGTTAGCAAGAAGATCAGATAGCAATTTTCTGACACTGTAGTCCAGTGCTGGAGAATTCATTATCAGTCTTTGTGAAAGAGTGTAATGCAAATTGCTTCAGCTCTGGTTTCATGTTTTGTATGGTTTCCTGCCAGTCCTTAAATAACACTGCAATGATAATTAGCAATTGTGAAAGTGAATATATGTATACATGTAATTGCATATGTACCTAAATATTTCATAGATTTATTTTTATATATTATAGAGATATAAATTTATGTCTGTGTGTGTGCATGTATATATAAAATCTTGTGTGATCTACTGTGAAAAACTAGAGAAGTTCCATAGGTTAGAAGTTTTTATTTGTAGAGAATAGTTGGCTCATTTTTTTCTGAATATGTAAAATCTTTTTTGCTTTATGGGTAATGGTTCTAATCCTTGTCTTCCACATTACTGTTATTCTCCCTATTTCCCCAGACACATTTAGTTAAATAGCTATCAACAGCAGACGATTAACGTAAGGGGACAAGGGAATGAGTCAAAACATAAATCAGACAATAATGCTGTCTTCAGCAGAGAACAGAGTATCGACCAGCATGACAGCTTCTGCAAACTAATTATCAAAGCAACATTCCAGTGTAATTGTGAAACAAGTGATATCTTTTTCCCCTTTGCTACTTTAGTTAATGGCCATATATTAAAAGAACACTGAAAGGACAAAAATAATAACAGTAATAATCTTGAGCATGAGAGCAACCCAAACCATAACTCTATTTCACTGTCAATGACTGTTCTCATTTATAGTTTCCATCTGCCATTAGCAAGCGGTGCAAGAAGCTCCAATTGCTTCCACAGGCTTTTAATTCCTCTGCATCCTCCTTCTACTTTTCTTTTCTTTTTTCCTTTTTTTGGTCTAGCTTCTGAGGAATTGTAGTTTATGTGATCAAAATACATTTCTGTTTGTCTGTTCTTCCTTCAGGTAAGAAATTGTTAATGTGCCACTTAATTACAACAAAATTCAAGAACGCAGGAGGGAATGAAGTAGGTACATCTACATGTGTTTCAACAGAAGATGGCCAAACAGGAAAGAACATGCTAGTGCTCTTCTATAGAGGAAAAATAGTAAGATCAAACCCTGATAGATGGCAGAAAAATTTGAGTCAGAATAATGAGGTCTGTCTTCATTAGTACCTACTTACTAGTTTTTCCAACAGTAATAATACTCCTTCAGTTCAGAGATAAGTGGATCAATGCCTGCCTCTCCTTGTTAGCCCACTACATAAATGAGAACTAAATGTCATGTAATATCTTTCTGAAGTTGTGGGTATCCAGCACAGATGAGGTTGTTCCAGAACAGGGGTTTAATTCAGCAACATAGCTGGAGGATTTTGACTTACAGTCCCCAGCCCTAACACATAGGAGACCTTTTCACATCTGAAACACAGGTTTAAGCTCTGAGGAGAGCAGTTAACATGGCCGCACTTGGTGTTCATCTGAACACTCACTCTTGACATCAGTGTTGCATATTAAAGGCTTTGTAAAGCTCTGAATATTTTTTTTTCTTGTTTGAATACATAAATAAAGAAATTATTCTTTCTCATGAACCTCAAACTTGGATCAATGCAGGAACTTAAAGCATTAAAATACAAAAGTATTTAAATAAAATATTTCAGTGTGTGTTTCTCAAAGACTGATGGACATGGTGAATGAGTTTGAAATGGAGGTTCGAGTTCAAGGAAGACTTAAACATACTCTGCTGACATCAGCAGAACCACAAAACACATCTACAAGCAGCAGAAGTATATGCTCTGTTTGGCTTCGTACTGGGTTTCAGTTTAGACATGGGATTTTCTTGGGATCTATAATATTGAATGAGACTTATCTACCAAGAATACCAAAGATGTATCATATTTAGTGGCACTGGGCCTGTGAGGGTCTTGAAATTCAGAACAACCTAAACCTGAAAGCATTATTCATGTGAGTAGTTATTACTCTGAATAATATCAAATGGGAATACTTGTCTTCAGAGCAAATATTTCCACATTCTAAGCAAAATACGTGATAATTAGAATAGGTTCTGGAAAGTGTAGCTACTCTAGTAAGAATTCTGATGGCTGAAGTTAGACAACTTGTATCTTCATGTGAGTGTATGCCAGAAGTTTCATCCTCATGCTATCCCTGCATCTGTCTTTAAGCAGACATTTTAATTTAGACAAAGTAAAATGTTGCAAGGGGTAGTCAGCATAGAGATGAAAAAGAGTGTCTAGATTTGTTCTCAAAATTTGGAAACTTTATATTGTCAAGTTACCATTCTAGTGTTCATAAACCAACAAATGACACAGGCCAAAGCTGTAAGGAATAACAACACATAAGGATGTGACTGAAGGCAAGTAACATTAGAATGCAAATTCTTCTGTATTATAATTATTATTTAATGAGAATATTTTATGACATAGCCAAAAATGTTACCTTTCAAGCAAACAGAAAATCTCTGAAAACAATATAATGGCCAGCTCATCAATTAGTTTAAGCTGGCATAGGTCCACTACAATCAATAAAACTTAGCCATTTTATACCAGTTGAAAATATTTTCCTGAAATCAAATACATTCAGTTGTTGTGCAGAACAAAGAAAATAAATTAATCTGCTTTTAAATATACTTATTGTAGTTTTCCAATGTCACACAAGATTTAATGACAGGACAGTCACATCTGAGTGACAACACCCAATCTCAAATTACAAACTATAATTCTGTATTAAAATGTTACTAAATTCAGAGATTCTAAAAACTGTTTTATTTCAAGAATTTAAAAAACCCAAACTCATTAACTTCCTCCTAACTTAGTTAAATACATTTTCCAAGTAATTCAGCTCAATAATGACTTAAAGATGGTTTTGTACCCATTTGCATCAAGCAATCCAATTTACTTTAGGAAAAAGCAAAACTATATCATCGTCCCTCTTTCTGCTGACCATCACAGAATGACAGAATCTTAGAGGTTGGAAAGGACCTCGAAAGATCACCTAGTTCAACCCCCCTGCCAGAGCAGGATCACCCAGAGCACATCACACAGGAATGTGTCCAGGCAGGTTTTGAATGTCTCCAGAGAAGGAGACTCCACAACCTCTCTGGGCAGCCTGTTCCAGTGCTCTGTCACTCTCACAGTAAAGAAGTTTTTTTCTGATGTTTACATGGAACTTCCTGTGTTCCAGTCTGCACCCATTGCTCCTCGTCCTATCACTGGACATCACTGGAAAAAGCCTGGGTCTGTCCTCCTGACACTCACCCTTAAGGTATTTGTAAACATTTGACGAGGTCGCCCCTCAGTCTTCTCCAAGCTAAAGAGACCCAGCTCCCTCTGCCTTTCCTCATAAGGAAGATGTTCCACTCCATCATCTTTGTGGCTCTGTGCTGGACTCTCTCAAGCAGATCCCTGTCCTTCTGGAACTGAGGGGCCCAGAACTGGACACAATATTCGAGATGTGGCCTCACCAAGGCAGAACAGAGGGGGAGGAGAACGTCCCTTGACCTACTAACCACCCCCTTTCTAATATACCCCAGGATGCCATTGGCCTTCTTAGCCACAAGGGCACACTGCTGGCTCATGGTCATCCTCCTGTCCACCAGAAACCCCAGGTCCCTTTCTCCTACACTGCTCTCCAGCAGGTCAGCCCCCAACCTGTACTGTTACATAGGGTTGTTCTTCCCCAGATGCAAGACTCTGCACTTGCCCTTGTTGAATTTCATCAAGTTTCTCCTTGCCCAACTCTCCAGCCTGTCCAGGTCTTGTTGAATGGCAGCACAACCTTCCAGTGTGTCAGCCACTCCTCCCAGTTTAGTGTCATCAGCAAACTTGCTGAGGGCACACTCTGTTCCCTCATCCAGGTAACTGAATATTGGAATAGTAAATAGTACCAGTCCCAGTACCAACCCCAGAGGGACTCCAGTAGTCACAGGCCTCCAACTAGATTTTGTTCCACTGACCACAACTCTCTGACTTCTTCCTTTCAACCATTTCATGATCCACTTCACTACCTGACCATCAAGAGCACACTTCCTCAGTTCTTCTACGAGGATGCTGTGGGAGACAGTGTCAAATGCTTTAATTAAATCATCACAAACCACATCTACTGCACTACCATCCACCTAGTTACTTCCTCACAGAAGGCTATAAGGTTGGTCAAATACGACTTTCCCTTGTTAAAACCATGGTTTTAAAACCAACTGCTCTTAATGACCCCCTCATCCTTGATATGCCTAGAGATAGTGCCAAGAACAAGTTGTTCTATCACCTTTCCAGGGATGGAGGTGAGGCTGACTGGTCTATAGTTACCCGGGTCCTCCTTCTTGCTCTCCTTGTAAACTGGAGTGACATTTGTTATCCTCCAGTCCTTAGACACCTTTCCTGCTGCCCATGCCATACCAAAGATGATGGAGAGTGGCCTAGCAATGACCTCCACCAGTTCCCTCAACACCCATGGATGTATTCCATCTGGACCCACTGATTTATGGATGTCCAGATTGCTTAACTGATCCCTAACCCAATTCTCATCTACCAAAGCAAACTCCTCCTTCGTCCTGACTTCTTCTGGGGCTTTAGGGATCTGGGGCTCCTGGGGAGAGCCCGCAGCAGTGAAGACAGAGGCAAAGAAGACATTCAGCATCTTTGCCTTCTTTATATCCAATGTCACCAGGGCATCCACCTCATTCAGCAGTGGGCCTATATTGCCTCTAGTGTTAGTTCTATCTGCAATGTATTTGAAGAAGCCCTTTCTATTGTCTTTGACCTCACTAGCAAGGTTTACTTCCAAGGAGGCCTTAGCTTTCCTTATTGCCTCCCTACATCCTCTGACAACAGTCCTATATTCCTCCCAAGTGGCCAGCCCCTCCTTCCATGATCCATGATTCCATGGTTCCCCTTTTTAAGTTCTATAGAATTTTCCTGCTTGATATTTTACCAGAAGCTGAATTTCCACTCTAAAAGGCACCTGGCCCTGAGCAAAATACAATGCTTGTGTCTTACTGATCCAATGAAGAGATGCAGCAGAGACAGCAAAAAATCAGAACATATCATTTTCGTGCAACTCTGAGCTTTTCACAAAGACATGAAGGCATGGGAGGAGATTCCTCCTCACATGCTATGCTTCTTGTAGATGGGTGTCACATTAGCCAGCCTCCAGTCATCTGGGACCTACCTCCCTGTTGATCAGCAAGTGCACATTGCCGCTTCATCTACAAATATCCTCAAGTCCTTCTCCTCAAGCCTGTTCTCAATGCATTCTCTGCCCAACCTGTAATTGTGCTTGGGGTTGCCCCAATCCAGGTGCAGGACCTTGCACTTGGCCTTGTTGAACTTAATGAGGTTGGCATTGGTCCACCTTTTTAGGTCCCTCTGGATGGCATCCCTTCCCTCCAGTGTGTCAACCCCACCACACAGCTTGGTGTCGTCAGCAAACTTTCTGAGGGTGCACTCAGTGCCACTGTCCATGTCACTGACAAAGATGTCAAATAACACCAGGCCCAATATTGACCCCTGAGGAACATCACCCATCACTGGTGTCCATCTGGACATTCAGTCATTGATCACCATTCTCTGAGTGCGACCATCTATCCAATTCCTGTGGGAGATGGTGTCAAAGCCCTTATCAAGGTCTAGGTAGACAATGTCCTCAGCCTTTCTCTCGTCCAGTAGGCTGGTCAACTGGTTACAAAGAGAGATCAGGTCAGTCAAGCAAGACCTCCCTTTCATAAACCCATGCTGGCTGGCCCTGATCTCCTGGCTGCGCTGCACTTGCCATGTGAGCTCACTCAAAATGAGCCTCTTCATGATCTTTCCTGGTACCAAGGTTAGGCTGACAGACCTGTAGTTCCCCAGATCCTTCTTCAGGCCCTTCTTTTAGATTGCCATAGCTATCCTCAATCACACAGACTGACAGACTGGTTTGGGTTGGAAGGGACCTTAAAGATCATTTAGATCCAGCTCCACTGCATGGGCAGGCACACCTTCCACTAGACCAGCTTGCTCCAAGCCCCTTGAATACTTCCAGAGCAACTGCCATGGACAACATGTTCCAGTGTCTCATCACCCTCACAGTGAAAATTTTTCTTCTAATGTCTAATCTAAATCTCCCCTCTTCATGTTTTAATCCACTACGTCTCTTTCCATTATTCCATGCCCTTGTCAAAAGTCTCTTCCCAACTTTCCTGGAGCCCCTTCAGGCACTGGAAGGTGCTATAACGTCTCCCCAAAACCTTCTCTTGTCCAGACTGAACAGCCCCAATTCCCTCAGCCTGTGTTCATAGCAGAGCTGCTCCAGCCATCAGATCATCTTTGTGGTCCTCCTGTGGACCCTCTCCAACATGTCTGTATATATGTATATATATATGTATAAACATATATGCCTGCATATGTATATAGGTGTATGTATGTGTAAACAAATATTATATTTATGTCTGTGTGTGTATATATATATGTATATATATATCAGCTCAGCTGCATTTTGTGTTTAATCATCTATGAGGAAATCATTATGAGGAAAGGCTGAGGGAGCTGGGTCTCTTTAGTTTGGAGAAAAGGAGACTGAGGGGGGACCTCATCAATGTTTACAAATATGTAAAGGGTGAGTGTCAAGACGATGGAGTTAAGCTTTTTTCAGTGAAGACCAGTGATAGGACAAGGGGTAATGGATACAAGTTGGAGCATAGGAGGTTTAAGATGAATATCAGGAAAAATTTTTTTTACTGTAAGAGTGACAGAGCACTGGAACAGGCTGCCCAGAGAGGTTGTGGAGTCTCCTTCGCTGGAGACATTCAAAACCCGCCTGGACGCCTTCCTGTGTGATGTACTCTAGGTGACCCTGCTCTGGCAGGGGGGTTGGACTAGATGATCTTTCGAGGTCCCTTCCAACCCCTAGGATTCTATGATTCTATGATCTACAGATAGAAAAAATACAATCCATTCCTACAAGCTGTACTTCCTACAGTAACATAATTTGGTTTTTATGTATATGTGTTTATACTTATACACATGTATAAGTATTTATATGTGTTTATCCAAACAATTTAAGGACACTCCATCAAAGCTCCTCTGTGCCTCTACAGACTCCCCAGTAGCAGTGCAGCCTATTCAACCACATGCCCAGACTTTCACAAATGCTGGTTTTTCTCTGCAAAGGCTGGTGAGAAAAACGTACAGGAACATTTTTTTGTCATGGTACTGGCAGCCCTAAACTGTACATTTGAGTGTTCTTGCTCTTATGGTGCTTTATTGATTATAAGCAGAGTTGGGCTTAGTTCTCAGTCCCCTTCTGCCCTTGCATACACATTGATGAATGCAGAATAGACCACTTTCACAGAGTAATGAAATCTAATCTGGCTAACCAAGAAATAATTTTGATGACTGTAAAGTGAATAACAACCATAAAAAAAAAAAAAAAGAAAGAAATCAAAGAACATAAGAACATAAGTGCCATATTGTTTTTTCTTCTTCTCTGTTTCCTTCTCAAACAGCACATCAGCTGTCATGTCTCCTCAAAACCTGAAACAATCTCACGATACCCTGCTTATTTCAGAAAATGAATTATTTAGTGAGTGATGGATTACAGAAGTAGCTAAAATGCCCCAAGAAGATGATGAAAGAGTGAAAACTGTGAAACTATATTTGGATGAAGGGAGCAGAAAATAGTCCAGTTGTCTCTAAGCTGAGTCCCAAGGGGAGGCTTGAAAAGAAATGCTCCTTGCTGGGGAGTCCATTGTGTACAATAGCTACTGCATTTTAGCACTTGGCGTTCAGATTGGATTTCTCCTGTATCATGTGTTCCCAGAGTAGAGTTTATCTTCTTAGGAGATAATGCCCGGAGTTTGTCAGTGACTCTCAGACTTCTTACATGGTATTTCAATTCGTACTCAGTTTGAAGCTCACATTCCTCAGTTTGCTTGGTGAAAAACATCAGTCAGTCATGCACATTGCACACTTCTACTTCATATGAGTTACTATGTGCATCCAAGAAGCATCTTGCAAGTTAAGCCAAGACTAGATTTTCTAGTTGCTTGTGCTGGCAAGATTTGAGTAAGAAAACAAAACAAAACCAAAAAAAGAATTATATTCCTAAAATAACTCAGTTTTTCTACGTAAATCAAAACAGCAAATAACACTGCACTGGTGTCCATAATATGCTATTCCAAGTGACTTGGATGAGTCAATGCTGTAAGAACATTTAGACCCTGAACATCAAAAAGCTGGTACTTCTTGGCCATACTGATGCACTTAATTTTGTTTGAGTCCTGCAGCTCTGGCTCTCAAAGCACAGGTTGGCTGTGTTAAGAGCACCAAAGAAGGACATGAGAGTACATTGAAACAGGGAGCTCTTCCCCGCTAGAGCAGAGCTCAGGACTCCTCTTTGTTCTGCACACAAACAGTGGGCTGGTAAATATTGCTTGGAGGAAGAGAGTAAGCACTGAGAAACCCTGATTAATAACTACAGATAATTACTCTGAAATCCCCACAGGGGATGTCACTGAGTGGGAAAAGCACTTAAGAAAAGCAACCACAGTCTTCCTGTAACTGAAAAGACATAGTTAGAACCGATACCCAAAGAGATGGGGGAGCACCTGTGGACCGAACATAAAAAGCATGATGATACTAGTAACTTGGTTAAAAGTCTGGAAGCTACAGGCCTGTGAAGGCAAAATCAGGAAGCCAATGGACTGTATGACTAAATTAAAATGGGATTTTAAAGGTGGCCACATGGTAGATTTAGCTTAATAAAATAGATGAAAGAAAATTAGGGTTGATGACTGCTGTAAATTGCCACTGACCCAGGATCACAAGCTGTGGCAATGCCTCAGTTTCATGAGCCACCACAATTACCGCTGGAGTCCCACTGAGATCAGAATACAAAATACAGAATGCAAAATAGGGAAACTGATACATCCTATATGATACCTGCAAAATGGTACCTGCTTCAGAGATATAAACATTTCCCGTGACATTAGTAATGCCAATACTGTAAACTATATGACGCATAGAATTAGTAATGGTTTTCCTAGCAGAAGTTGCATTTTAAATGCATTTCAGGTTTAGAGGAAGGAGATTAAGTAAGAAATCTTCAGGTTTTGCCTGAGACCCCCATTCCATACCAGCATTTACAATTATATACATCCTTTCAGGTTTGTTTGTTTGTTTGTTTGTTTTTTAACTGGAATTAAAGCAGATGTTGTCCCAAGCTAAATTAATTAATCAATAAATTGTTTGATGGTAACAGAAGAAAACTGAAACTTGACCAGGCTGTATTCTTTAAACTCTATCATTATCTGTATGTGTCTTTGTGTTCAGGCTGTTTTGTTGATCCTTTCTACAGAAATTAACTATGCGATGATTTTGGACAGTCTATAAAGTCTTCATCACAATCAGTGAACACTGTGGAAGGCCAACTCAGGAAGCTGTCTTAGATGGTAGGACATAGGATGTTACTGTTTGTATTTCTTGTCAGCAAACAAATATAACTCTTTAACAAACAAACCAAAACATAACAAAAACCTAACCAGACCAAAAACAAACAGACAACTTTTTTTTTTTTTTTTTAATAAAGGTTGGAATCCAAGTGGTATACCCGTATCTACACTTGGTTTAAGAGTTATGCAGAAGGACAGCTCTGGTGAGTAAGGTATGGTAAGAGAAGTGTAAAGTTGAGCTGTCAGACTGAATAGAGGACTCTGTGAAAGCTGTTTGATTTTTCCTGTTAAATAGTAAATTGTTCTGGGACCTTAACACATACACATATATTTTTTTCTAGAAGTTAGCAGTTACTCCCATTCTTTTCTCTATGTATAAGACATGGAACTAGTGAAATTAAAAAGTCAGGAATAAGAAGAACATATTTTTTCCTTCATAAAATACCATAATATGATGATATCACCAGGTTAAACCCTTTTACCTTGAATTGGACATGAATAATTCAAGCCTTCAAATTATTGTTCAGTCACATAACCTTGTCTGTCAGTCAGCAAAGGCCTCTCATTCTGTCCCTGTCCCAGTTTAATAGGTGTTGATTCCCCTCCTCCCCACTCTGCCTTTTCTGTCTGAGACTTGACTTTACATGGACATGCTGCTCAGCTGTGGTGACTTGTGTCTGTGCAGGTCTCCACCTAACAAACTTTGTCTCTTCCTATTTCATCAGCAGCCATCAACAATCAAGATACACGAAAGCTTTATCCTGAGTGATCTCTTGCATGTCAGAGCAAATTCACAAGAAATCAAAGACAACAAGTCAAGTCCGAAGGAGGACCCACATTCAGACAAAACAGCTTACCTGCCTGATCTCTGCATGGTACAAAGTGTACTAACTGTGTTCAGATTTCTGCATTTCAGCTTGAAAATGTCTTTAAAAGTTTATCTTTTCATGCTTCTCTCCTCTTGCTTTTCCACTGACACAAAAAGAGGGTATATGACCAAATATTATTTCTATGATTTACTCATTTCTCGGTATCATTGCCCAGGAACTTCCAGTGATGATCACTCCATCTCATTGTGTGGCAACACAGAACCATAGAAACATAAATGCCAGGTTTGAAGGGACCTCAAGGATCACCAGGTCCAACTTTTCTAGGTAGGAAAACAGATCAGATGGTCCAGCAGCCTGTCATTCTAGTCCCAAAACTGTCAATACTCAAAATGAGTGATGTATTAAGGGTACTTTATTTCTAGTTATTCCAAGATGGGAAGAAAAGAGAGGCAGTTTACAAGTACTTCATCACTGTTGTAACAATGACAGTACCTAAATTGGCTAAATCTTCAAAGATGATTCAGTTGCCTTTTCCTGATCCATTTAGGCTGCATGCGTACCTCCTCTGCACCTGAAATTCCTTTGACCTTGGAACCACATGGTAGCTCAGGCTCACTGCAGTACAGCAGTAAGGCTGTCCTCAGACACTCCAACATGTAGTTTTTGTAGTGTCCCTTTAATGCTTTTACTGGCAAATAAAAATGGAGACCATCTCCAACAAAAAAAACCCCTTAATCGTTCATTTAGAGATGAAAATTATTAAGCTGTAAACACAGCTTTAAACTATATTACATGGGTTGTAATAGTAGCTGGAAATTTATCAGCTTCTTTGGAAGCAATTCAAGTCAGAGAGGTGAAGGTGAGAAAAGTGGAAGAGAGAATACAAAGGTGCACTCCTTGACTTGAAATCCAAATTTCTCCAAATTAAGGCAAAGACAGGAGAAAATAATAATAAAAAAAGAATGTTTATTTTGTTTCAAAATCTCACAGCGTAGTTAATGAACTAAACAAATGCAAGGATCTTTGGGGTAGAAAGACTGATCATGGATCTGTTTATATAGATATAGATAGATGAAATAGAAATAGAAATAGAAATAGAAATAGAAATAGAAATAGAAATAGAAATAGAAATAGAAATAGAAATAGAAATAGAAATAGAAATAGAAATAGAAATAGAAATAGAAATATAGATAGATATAGATATAGATAGATATACAAACACACACATATAGATAGATTAGATAGATAGATAGACAGACATATATACAGAAATACATGTACAGATATATATCTATACATATATATATACATACCTGTATATATCTATATATATTTGAGGACAAAAAGCAGTAGTGACCTGAGCACAGTGTAAACTAAGTGGAATAAGCAGTGCAATGTCCTGATGTGAGAAGCTAACCATTCAAACACCAAGATTTCTCTACACTGTTGGAATGCAAGCTTGTGGCGTTAAGCAGGGAGAAAGGGCTGAGGTGAAGAGCTGTAACTATAAAAAGCTGTGACACTACCAATACAGTGAAGCACTTCCCCACCAGATTGTGTCGCTGGACTGTGGTGGTAACTGTCCTATCACTTGCTGTTCTCCATATTTCTACTTTCTCCTGCCTCTCCTGTCTTTTTCCTTCTGTCCTACCCTCTCTAGGCATTTTAACTTCTCTTGTGGAACTCCAATAAAGATTGGTGTGTAAGTGACATCTGACCTTGTTTGCATCTTAATTTCACCATTTGGGATCACCTTTAGATCTCGGCAGGGTCCCTCAGGACAAACGGGTGTTCCTGCTGTATGATTTGTATGAGGGGAGGGGAGGCTGCACCCAGCAGCACCTGGGCTCCACACGAGAGTGAGGGAGCTTAGAAAGCAAGGGGTTCTGCCCCACTTTCTACAAGCCATACTCCAGCCCTAGAGATTGTTTTGTCTTTTACCACCAGATATTGTACTTTGTGAGATCCCATGAGAATCTCCATGTCCCAATTATCGGATCGTGACACCTGATTTCAGCCAGCACAGAACCAATGTTCTTTTCAGTAATTTTCCATTTTCGTGAAGTCCCTTCTAAGCAACTGCTCTTTCTGAGCTTATCAGCATGTTTTCCAGCAAGTGTGTGCTTCTAGGACTGGTAACCTGCCCCTGCGTGTCAGAAAGAAACCAGAAATAGAGTGGCTGGTCCACCAGCAGAGAGACCAACAGCAAGGGAGCTGGGCTCCCATCTCATGGGATGGGATCTCCAGGGGCAAAGAGATCTCTCTGGCTTATGTCACCCAACTGGATGTTTGGTGCAGAAATTCAGGGGGTTCTGTCTGCTTTGTAAAGGGAGCTGCTGGGAGTCCTGCCCTGCAGGGGGGTCTGTTCTTTGAAGGTGGTGGGGCTTTCATTCCCCTCCCCAAGGGTGATTGGCTGCCTTTGTAAAACAGTGTTGAACTTGTTGAGGTCCTGTGTGAAACTTAGAGGCCAAGCTGAGAAGAGAAACCTTGTGGTTGGTGTTTCACATGGGTCTGGCTTGAACCAGGACAGCTTTGGAGTACCATCCTGCCGGGTGTCTGTTGTCTGGGGGTGTCAGTGCCTGGCTGGTTGGCGGGCGTGGCTGCGATGGCATCACAATGAGGGCAGCTAGAAAAGGGCCAGCAGCAGCTGTGCCCCAGTGCTAGCTGGCCAGGTGAGTGCGCAGGCAGGGGGAGGCCGGGCTGGAGCAGGGCCGGGGCAGAAAGGCGGCCCCCGGGGGGTGGGTTCTGGCCCTGCCCCGAGGGCCCAGCTGCTGGCGGCAGCGCCTTGGGCAGGGCACGGGGCTGCCCCCGCCGGGGCACAGGCCCTCCCTGCCAGCCCCACTGAAGCCCTTCTCTCCCTCCTCCTGCAGACCATGGCTGCCCTGCTCTTCCTTGCCCTGGGGGCCCTAATCCTCAGCCAGGGCCCACGGCCAGCGGGTGATGGGCTGGATGAGGAGACACGCGTGCGCATGCGGGAGCGAGAGGAGATGCTGAAGAGGGAGATGGCTCGGCTGCTGCGGGAGGTGGAGAGGCAGGAGAAGGCCCTGCATCTGAGGAGCCAGCAGCAGAGCGGCTTTGTCTGGTGGGCCTTGCAGCAGTGGCAGTCCTGGGCCCTTGCTGCAGCCCTGCTCCTGCTCTGCGGGCAGCTCAGCAAGAGGCAGCCAGCCAGCAGCAGCAGCAAGGAGGGCAGCCCCAGCAAGAAGCCGCAGAAGAGGCTGGTGTGCAAAGCCTGGCAGAAGGTGCCTCTGGCCTCGCTGGACTCCCCTGCCGCGGTGCAGGACATGCTGCGCAAACTTCTGGACAGCTGCCAGAAACTGTACCACCGCACCTGTGTGCCACGGCTGGGGCGACCCATCATCCTGGACGCCCCAGAAGGCTGCAGCACAGGCAGCTGTGTCTACAAGGTGCTCATTCCCCTCTCGGCACCCCACGGACAAGCCTTCCGCCTGGAGCAGACGCCCGTGGGCTTCTACAAAATCGGGGTTTGGCAGCGCTGCGCCTGCAGACAGCGCCTGATCTGCTTCCGCCACTCCCCTGAGGAAGAGCTGCAGAGGTTTGGGGCTGCCAGCATCGCGGACTCCGACCTCTGCCGTGGCCCCTACCTGGATCTGGAGAGAACCTACTTCTGGTTTCACAGGGTGCTGGCCGAGTGCTGGAAATTATTCCCGCAGTTCAGGCACTACGAGCCAGAGGTGCTGGCCTCCAAGCGCTCCTGCACGCTCCGCCTGACCTCCCCTTCCCAAAGTACTCTCCTGATAGAGATGACATTTGGGTTGCAGATGAAAGCGGGCGTCTTCAAGGACGTTCATTAGGCAGAGATGTAGCAGGACAGTCCATCTCTCCAGCTGCCTGCCTCAGGTTCTCTCCATCTTCCAACTGCTTTTTGCCTCTCGGTTTTACAGACCCTCCCTCATTGTCTTTGTTAGTTAGTTTGACATCAAGCAATGTTTCCTCGTTAAGTGTTAGATGTAAGGTTTTAGGATCCTTTTAAGCCAGTCATCAGTGTTCTAGGTCTAGGATAAGAGTTGTTACTAGGTTAGTGGCTAGCATTTAATGATAGACCTTTATGGATTGGTTTGACACTTAGTGATAGACTTTCTTGTTAAGGTCCCTTTGGCAGTGTTGCTTCAGCCTCCTGTTCTGATATCCCAGTTTCCCCACAGCCCGATTGAGCTGGTGCCTGTTGCTTTAAAAGGGTTTAGACCCCAGTGCTGTTTGCAATAAACCCTGGTCTGTGAACATTCATCTCGTCTGCTGTGTCGCTCCGTCTGGGACAAGAGGCCAGCGTGTGTTCTCCCTGTTGCCACCCGGACAGCAACTGCCCTCCTTCTCCTGCAGAGCCCATTGCTGCCAGGAGCTCTCCTCTCTCCAGAGCTGCCACGAAATGGCCTGTTTGACCAAGTGCTGTGTCTGGGTGTGACTGGGCTGGGGAAGGCGGGCAGAGGGTGCTGCCTGCTCAGCTGCCACAGGGTCCGGGAGCATTCTGAGGAAGAGCTGATGTGGTGCACTCTGCGCTCACCGGTTCCTTCCCTGAGGCTCCCCTGCCTGGCTGTGCTCCTGCGCTGGGGCACTTGCAATCAGTTCTCACTCAACAGCTGGGCACATTGCCTTGTGCCCTGGGGAGCAGGAAGGGGCTTCCTTGGGAGCCACACACAAAACAAGCCCTCCTGGGAGTCCCCCGGCGTTGTCTGTGGACAACCCCAGTGAGGCGTCTGTCACACTGTCCAAGTGGGGAGCCCTTTGCAGAGGGGACAAGTGCCACGACTGTGGAGCTGAGCTATAGTTGCTCTGGCTCCTGGATGAGCTCCAGATTCGTTCACCATACCCTCCAAGGATCTGCAAGCCCAGGTTCCCAGCCCCTTAGTGAGGGAGACTGAACACACGCAGGAAGGTTACAGAAAGCTTTTGAGATGTCTGCAGTTCAAGGCTTGCACTTGTGCAGTCCATGCCACGTTTAGGAGAAGCAGTTGTGTGATGGCAGCTGTGTGGCAGGAGGGAGATGTGCACTCCCACCTGTCTTTGGGACACCTCCAGTGGAAATCCAGGGATAGCACAGGGGCAAAGATTTGCAAGCCAAAGAACCATCTGAGTCTGAGAGCTAAAGGAATCCCAGCGGGTGCCCGGTGCGCATCAGCCCAAGGCACATGCTTTTTCCCACCTCTCCCAGGCAGGTGCTGTCACAACACCTACTCTTGACTTTCTGTGCAGCAGGCCTAGTTGGGTCCAGCCTGTGCTGTCCATGTCTCCTGGCACCAGGCTCTGAGCTGCCCAGAACCTCTCCTCCAACCCCAAGGTGAGACCAAAGTGCAGGCGCCTGCCGCTAGCACCACTGCAGGGTGGAGCAAGGGGTGCAGGAGTCACTGAGGGTCTGCCAGAGCCACCACTGCCCGTGCTATGCTGACAAGGGGCCTTCTAGAGAAGTGGGCACCTTCACAGCTGCTTTGGATCAACCAACAAGCCACCCCCCAGCAGCCTGTGCTGTCGTTGTGAAGCTTCATGCTGGAATTCAGTCACACTGGGTGCAGCTTGTGCTGCAGGCGGGGTTTGGCCACAGAAAGCCTGCCACAGCATCCGAGATTGCGCTTGGCAAGCGTCTCTGAGTGGCACACACAGTTCCCTCCAGCGCCAGGAGTTGCCAGGAGTGCAAGGGAGCCGGGGGCATCTGGGGGGGCTTCTGTGCTCCCAGAGGTGAACAGCTCCAGCGCAGGCACGTCCGCATGGGGTAGAAGATCAGCGACACAGGGGGCTTTTAGCGAGGCTTCCTGGAGCCTGGAGCAAGGCCGCCCAGCGCCGGGGAGGCCGCGTCGGCTGCTGAGGATGCGCAGGCGGGCCCAGCTCAGCCGGGGAGCGCCGGACGCCGGGGCGGGCGGGCCGGCCTTGGGGCTGCAGGTGGCTCCAGCAGGGCAGGCAGAGAGGGTGCTTCTTCCAAGGGCTGGGCTCCGAGAGAGTGTGCGTGGCTGAAGGGTGTTCATCCTAACTAACCAGGCAGAATGGTGAGCACTTGGCAGAGAGCAAAGGCTGCAGCTCTGGCCGGGGCTTCTACCTCATCCACCCTAGAGGTGACTGATGCCTCGGCTCAGACCGGGCTGCTGGGGACAGAGGTTGCTGAACAGCCTGCAGGCTGAGGGAAGTGACTAGACCTCTTGAAGGGTTTGTTGTTGTTTGTTTTTTAATTCACAGCAAAAGATAGAAGGAACAAGATTTTTCTCTATATGATCCTTTTCAAGATTCAAACTTTTGGAGTCCTGGCCTTACAGGTCTTATGCAAGCCTGCTAAGGGACGGTAAAATGGGGACCCCAGAGTGCCTTCAATAAATATTAGGCTGTTAAATATTCTGAGAAATGAAAACTAAAAGCTCTATCTTACCTCAGTAAGCCCACCTGACTGAGTAGCTTCTTCAATAGGTGTTAGAGGGCAACATTTAGGGCCAAGGGAGTGGTTCATCTTTACAGTATTGACAACCGACTTGAAACTTCAGTGTAGACTTTTAAATTCATATGTACTTGTCAAGGGGAAAAAAAAAATCCTATTATATTGGAATGGACGTTACATTTCTAAGGGAAAGAAAGTGACTATGTGACTTCATAGATAAAACAGCGAAGATGATTGCCATGTTTAAATAATAATGAGAAAGCTTCAGTTTTGTTTTCTGCATATCATCTTAGACCTGAAGATTTAACATGAGATGCAAGAGTGATTTTTTTCTAGAGAAACTTAAGTTTCCATTGTGGTTTATCATAATGCTTAAGGTGTAACTAAAAGTAGATGCAATTGTCAAACAGCCGTCAAGTTGCTGGAAGCAATAGCAATTAGAAATCTGGAAGGTGAGTTGAGAAAACGGGAACAAAAAGTCACCTGCTTGCTGAAAACTTAAGATTTTTTATGTTAGGGGTAGACAAGTATTCAAGGCAAATAATTTTGATTTGCACCTAAAACAGAAAAAGTGGGGCAGGGGAAAGACTGGAAAAAAGAGACAAGGAAAAAACATAAAAAAGCAATAAAATATGAATAAAAATGCAGAAAGGAGAAATGTAAAGAAATCTAAAGCAGAGGTATATGATGGAGGGGGGGAAGGGGAAAACAAATCTATTGTGCCATCTCTATGACCCAAACAAATGACCCAATTAAGTACCATAGTGCTTGCATGAAAAGCAGAATTGTCAAAACACTAATAGTATTAACAGAAGTATGGGAAGACTGAGGAACATGTATAAGCACACAAAAACCCTAGGGTAGAATTACACCATGAAGCCAGGGAAGGCCCTACACATTAGCACAGTTTCCAAAATGTCTTCAAGATAAAACAGAGGAGAGGCAGTGCACTGTAACAAGGAAATACCTGACAAAGTCTTAGCTCCTGAGGAACTGTCACCTTTCAGTTAAAAAATATAATCCTGGGCTTAAGATTTGTCTCTTCAACTAGAAAATTAACCCTGGGAAGCGATGAAATCCTGCCAAATCTCCCATCCAGTTGTAATTTTTCTGTGGTTTCATGATCAGATAGACCTTAATATTCTAGTCTTGAGTTATTTTTTCCCCACAGGCATTGATTAATTTTGTGCATTGACAGGACAGGACCCATATCATATCTTCAACATCATGTTTTGTTCTTCCTTAGGCAATGTGCATGCCTGGGGCTTACTTTTTTCACATCATCCAAACCCTCCAAAACTTTTCAGCTCTTTATGGACTTTTCCATGATGCTCATCTCTGTGGTATCCGAATGTCTAGCAGACATGCATGAATTCACCTCTGCAACCCATCTGTGAAGCAAGGCAGCATTTCTCATTCTCTTTGAACCTGATACTGAGATGAGCTACTGGATATTATTGACATGTAATACAATTCAAGGGCCTGTTTCAGACCAAAAGAAATCAAAGGAGTTTCTCTGTTAACTTTATTGGGCTTTGAATCACCCTGTGTATCAAGAAATTGTTGTTGTTTGGTTTACATCAGCTTCGAATACTTCTGGCTTGGCCACTAGAATACTAATTCCATCATTTTATGCTGTACAATACTTAAAGGTGTACTGTAAGTTATTTCTATAGTAATAAATCTAACTAGTGCTCTAACGAAAAAAACTTGAGCTGAGACATCCTTTTGTAGCAAGACCAGTGAGAGTCTATTCCCTGGAGGTAGTTTGCATGAAGTCACCCTGTTTTGAAGCCTAAGGTAAATTAGTGACCTTTCTGTTTTCTTGCTCCAGCAAGCAAATTGTTGAGCTCACCCTTACAGACACAACCTGAAGAAACTAAAATCAGCATAGTGGCATCTAACCTCATAAGTCTGAATTGCTTAAAAGAAATGACTGCTTGTAAACTGATGCACCTGGCTATATATAGCTAGATATCTTTAGATACCATATGACAGCTGGAAAGCAACTTTACCAGCATGCGTGTCAAAAAACTGGTTGTTGGATCTAAAGCAGGTATCTGGGCGCTCCCTGTTGTCACATGAAAGCCTGCATGATGAGACAGTGGCTCATCTGAAGTGAAGTGTCTTTCTCCATCACAACTTTTTGCATGTATTATGAGATACTAACACATTGTAAATAATACTAAAACATTAAGCCAGAGTACAGGTTTTACTTTTTCCGTTAAAAAATGTTCCTCTTTTGAATGACATTTTCTGTGACGCGCATTAAAAAATCAAAATAAATAAATAAGCAAAACCACATGTGGTTAAATAAAATGTTTTATTAGGGACTATTTTAAGATACTTAATTACCCCAGCTGGTGATAAACACTCGGTGGATTCTGTTGTCTTTAAGGAACCTTGAATTTAATATGGGGGTGGCTTGCACTTCTAATTAAGAGATCTCTGGCATCTGGTCAGTGTTTAAAACAGTTAATATAAAGTGGCATTCAAGCTGAGGCTAATCATGCACAGTCTGCCCATATGAACAATGTGAGCAAAAAATGTGACACAATAATGAGCCTGAATCAAGCCCCAGTTAAATCAATGTACAAGATATGTAAGCAACTGTCCCTGACATTAATAGGGTTACTTTGGATTTACCACTTGTGCAACAGGTTGAAATCTGCCTGTTCTACTGCATTATTAAGTATTGCTGTTACAATTTAATTATCTCCCTGATTGTCTTTTGACCATTACAAAGGTATCTGTACACCCAACCCCCATCCTTCTTGTCATCCACACTTGTTAATATTAGGTAATAGCAGAATACAAGGATGAGCTTACATCACCAGAACCACAAGTTATTGAGCCTAGACTTCTGTCTTCAGTATTGGCTGTGAATAAATACCTAAGAGGAAAGTGAGCAAGGCAAGCATACTTAATACAGGAAGATGTCAACAGAGTGGCAAATTCAGATAATCCCATGTAAAATAATATTCTGAATTTTACAAGACTGTAGGATTATTTATCACAGAAGAGATATTTAAAGTGGAAATAATAGAAGTACTTATTTTAAAAATTATTATTACTTCTTTTTGAAAGTTTGAAGAAGGCCAAAATCATGGGTATAATTTTTGAAATCTTTTTAATAGGAACACTAATAGTAAATTTTTCAGGTTTTTTTTCTTAATAATTCCACTTCTTCATTTCAACATAAGAGTTTCTTGCTTAGAAAACTTACACACAGTAAGGTTTTAGAATAGAAATAGAAATAATTTCCATATATTTAATACAACAAAACTTATCCTTGGACCTGAAACTTTTTTATTTTTGCTAATTAAGAAAAAGAATAGTGATATGGGATTATTGCAAATTATTCTTTGTTATTATTAAGCCTAGAATTTTGAGATCAGTTACTCCCGCAACTTTACAAACAGCTGGAACATGCATAGTGATGTCCCAGACTAGTGTTTTTTTCTCATAGATGACGTGGGGAAGTGTTTGAGGGGATTGGACAAGTCAGTGCATCCCATAACCCACAACAGGGATGTGTATGAAGGTGAAAAAGTCATATAGAAGACCTTGTCCCAGTGTTGCCTGAGCTCTTCTCTCTCAGCACCTACAGCTGATGCTGCCCAGCTCCTCAGCAGCTGTTCCATCACTGGAGGATGATCCCAGGGTTAGGAAGATAACATTTAGAAGAAAACAGAACTAAGAAAGGAGCAGGTCGATGAAGAAACACAAAAAGGTGTTACAAGAACACAAAGAGGAAGAACCCATTGTACCAGTATAGGTTAGGAGTGGACCTACTGGAAAGCAGTTCTGAGGAGAAGGATCTGGGAGTCCTGCTAGGTAGTAAATGATCCATGAGCCAGGAATGTGCCCTTGCTGCCAAGAAGGCCAATCCTGGGTTGCATAAGGAAGTGTGTCCAGTAGGTCGAGAGGGGTCATCCTCGCCCTCTACTCTGCCCTGGTGAGGCCACAGCTGAAGCACTGCATCCAGTTCTGGGCTCCCCAGCTAAAGAGAGAGTACTAGAGAGAATAGATACTTGTAGTGCCTACAAGTATCTAAAGGGTGGGTGCAAGGAGGATGGAGCTGGACTCTTTTCAGTAGTTCCCAGTGGCAGGACAAGGGGCAACAGGCACAAGCTGGAACATAGGGAGTTCCATTTAAATATGAGGAAAAACTTTACTATGAGTGTGACAGAGTACTGGAATAGGCTGCCCAGCTAGGGAGTCCGCTTCTCTGGAGACATTCAAAACCCACTTGGATGCAGTCCTGAGTAATGTACTCTGGGGGATCCTGCTTTAGCAGGGGAGTTGGACTAGATGATCTCTAGAGGTCCCTTCCAACTCTGACAATTCTGTGATTCTGTAATTTGAGCAAACCCAGCAGAGCAATGCTTGATAAGACAGGCACTGGGTCTGAAAGTGGGGCCAAAGTTACTTTTACCAGCCTCTCTCTCTCATGAATAAAAATTTAGGACCTCGATGTACTTTTATGCAGAAGTTTTAACTAAAAATATTTCAGATACAAAAATATTAATAATATTTTGAAGTTTCTGTTGCTTGTAACAAAGTAAGTGTTGATATCAGTGGAGCTGTTCTGATATAAACCCGTGCTATCAGAGTGGTGAATAGAGCTTAGGTTTATGCAATGATGGGCTTTTAAGCTCACAGAGGCAGGCAAATCAGAGCTGAGCAGGTTTAATGAAGTCTTTTTGCATATGTGTTTTGAAATTCAAGAGCTGGTCTTATAACTAAAAGAGCTTCCTTAATGAAAATGGGGGAGGGAAGATCAGAGAAAGATTTATTTCTTATATACTTACTGTATTTTTAGTTATATATATTTAATTTCATAACCTCAAGAGTAATATCAGAAGCAAATATTTTGCTAGGCTAATGCATTATTAGTCATAGAATAAAGTCAGGGAACCAGACAACTTTGGCACCTTATTCTAAGTCCACATGAAAAATGCTGCACAGAAATGACAGGCAAAATAAGCAACCTGGCATCTTATTGAGCACAGAACATGATGTGTTGCAAAACCAAGAAGCAACCCTGATTTATCCAGTGGAATTTGACATTTCGTACAGACCGGCATTGCCTGAACATTAATTAAAGCTTCACACAAACGTGTTGTCTCTTTTTCACCTTATTGTTCTCACAGTCTGTAACCTATTTTCTCAAATGCTGCTGTTTGTGGGTATGTATGAACCTGAGTGACAGACCTGAGTAGCTGACACCAAATGTCAGAACATCTGTATGTGCTGGTAATCAAAACAGAGATGTCTCCATTAGAAATAATGTTGTGCAGTTTCGTGGATGTGCAGGTTAAACCTGTGACCTTCACAAAGTCACTAAGAATTTAGGGAAAGGTGAGTGTTAAAAAACAACGCAAGTAAAGATGAGAAAAAAGACATAACTTTTTTTTCCCTATTTTTTTTCCCATTTTTTTTCCCCGTTTGACAATTGCTTCCTCTCTTGTCCATGAAGAGAGAGAAGAGAAAGTAGTCTCTTTCTTTTAAACATCAGATGACAATATTATGATATTTTGCCTGGGTCTTTGAAATTCAAAATACAAAATTGGTCTGCTCTTGAATGACACACTTGCATAGCATTGTCACTGCTTTCTGCCCAAATAATTATAACTCTTCTACCAAGGGTTAAATGAGAGCTTGATTTTTCTATGATGATATAGCATTTAGCACAATGAAGAAAAATCCTAAAAAAAAATGTGACTAACATTTATCTTGTCTAACTATATCCAGTTAAAACTACATGTCTCTAGTTATAGCTCATTATTTAAACTGTCTCCACAGTCATGGGAGAGAGCAAGGTACCACCAGAGAGGCATTAATTCCAACCTAAAACAGGTATTTAAGATGTGTACGATGAATCATTCTCTGAAGAGACCTTGTTCTCTCTTTTCATTAGAAAGGAAATTTAGGTGACTGCCTTAATTAAATGACTCATTTTTATATGGCTGAAGCTAGGTGAGGTGAATCCCAGATGAAAGGAAGAACATTACAAAGCTAATATTTTTTTTTTTTTTACCTGTAAGAAAATATTCCAAGCCTGGGATCTGCTGGCACTTCTGCTGTCTATGAAAGGGGACACAAGACAGGCACAATATATGGCATACTGCAGGAAAAGAGGTATTGAGAAAACAAAGGAAGAAGTGTCAAAAAAAGTTATTTCTATGGAATTAATAATAACCTGGGACAAGTATAAAAATAGGCTTACACTATAAAATACATGTCATACCTGTATTGTTCAGAAATTGTTTTAAAATTCTCAATGGAAAATGTTTTGGTGGGATTCCTATTGATTAAAAGCATAAACCTTGTCAAACTGTATTCAGATTCTCTCATGACTTTGAAGAATACTTTGGGATATGTCCAGACCATTCAAATTACAGTCGAGTCCCTGTGCTAATCAATACAGAAATCTCAGATCTCCAAATACCTCATTCAGAGAGCTTGTGGAAGGTGTGTGACACAGAGCAATTTATGTCCCCAGAATACAGCCCTTCTATCCTTCATGACCTAATTTTCTCATCTCTAAGATAAGCTCTGTGATACTTATTTCTTTTACATGGGTGTGAAGAAGCTTATATCCTAAATCCCAGCACTTGCTTTTTATATACTTTGTACTGGAATTGAGACCAAAAAATATATATATTATGAATTATTAACACAATCATACTTCTGGAGCTGGTTTTTATGAAACAGGATGAACTTGTAAAGAGTAAATATAAATTCATATATTGAGCATGGCTTAAAAACAAAACCGAACCAAACAAAATAAAACCAACAAACAAATAAACAACAAAAAAACACAACCCATTATCAAAACTAAAAAAAACCCACCAAAACATTTTCAAGTGTCATTATAATTTCCTATGTATTATATTTCAAAATATTTCACCAGCTCTGAGGAGAATGGCATGAATCTCTTTGAGATTGGACAGGAACTAATAAACAATAAGGATTTAAGTTGTCAGCATCTTACTCATCCTGCAGTTTTAGTCATATAATATTTATACAAGATTACAGAAAATTAACTAATACTGCTGTGTAGTAATAGAAAGGTTTCTTCATCAGTGAAGAGCTGGAAATAAAAAGGAAATAATTCCTTTCCTCCCATGTTTATTCTGAGAGAACAGGATTAGTCTGAACATTGTCAGGGAAGGCATTTTATTCGAAGACACAGAAAATTTGTTTTCTTGCAGTGACTGAGTGAATGCTGGAGGCAACTTCACATTTAGTTACTACCTATGTATATTTGAAGAGGTGAAACCTGGTCCCCAGAGCCACATTCTTCTGTGAAGAGATGGAGACCAATAGATGAACAGTGAACTGAGTTTTAGTATCCATAAGTGGTATTTGTTAAATTGTGAATTTTTTTCTCTATTGACCTAAGTGTGTGATATGAAGGTGTTCATATGCCCATGTTCTCAGTGAAAAATATCCATAATGATGGCAGAATAACATGTCAACAAGATATAATAATGTGAATAGCAGGTATTGTTGACATCAAGAAATTGAACCCAATTGCTAACTTCTTTATGAGCAAACATTTCAAACATCCTCCAAGCATTTCTAATCTCCCAGTCTATCTCACTGAGTTATGAGGACTCTTCAGGAGAAAAGCTACATATATATCTGTGGATGTTTTTGGAAAAAAATTATGTAAGGAAGTCTGGAAGCACAGGTCTGACATTTGCCTGATTTTCTTTCTTGTTAGAATTTGTGCTCAGCTTTAGGGTCTAACATGTCTGCATTTACATCTCTGTTCTCGAGTCTTACACACTTTTTCCAAGCTTGTCACATATCTTTAATCTTACTCACTCCTATTGTTAATTTTCCTCATTCAAGTCCTCTTTCCTGTTGTAACACGATAAGCAATCTCTGGGGCATCTTCAATGTCTACATGTCCCCAGTCCATCTTTAGGGGAAAGAAACATATTTTGAAGGAGCATATTTAAGGATCTCTAAGAATATAAAAAAGTAAGACCAGCTATACTGAGTCAAAAAGGTCCTTCTAATGTCTCCAACAGCAGTCAAAACTGGATGAAAATGAAGTATAATGTCAAAACAAGTTTGTATGTTTCCACCTCTAAGCTCTCTCCCAGCAGCTTAATAACTAGGGATAAAGACCTTTTTTGAGGAAGGAGTGTTATTCATGCACTTAATGCATGGAATTGATGGATTTTCTTCTTGCAGACTTGGCCAGTCTCCTCTTGATCCCTTGTGAGTTTTTAGTATCTGCAGCATCCCAGGCAATGGAGTTCCACAGCTGAATTTCTCTGCTCATATCTAGAAAAACCTGGGAAGAAATATGCACTAGTAGCACACTAAAGTTGCAATACTTGACTAGTAATTGTTCTTGTGAATGGGACAAATCTGGAATAAATGCAAAGTAATATGTAGTGGCAGCACAGAGAACCTTTCTTGTAAATTTGTGCTTGATCCATATGAATTTTCTTGTCATGTAGCTGGACACAGGCGAAGCTCCATGCTGCGTCACAGGTTGGACCTTCCTTGGCAACACACGTTGCTGTCAGAACAATAGGATCTTTCTCAAAATCTTTATCCTTCATGTTGTTGGGGTTTTATTCTCCTCTTCTCCTCTTGTGGAAAAGTACGTGTAGAAGAAGAATGAACTGAGTATTCTTTAGTTTTATAATATCTTGTCTCTTTTGTAGCAGTGTGAGGGGACTAGTCCACTCTAGTGCTCTCTTAAACTGGCATCTTTCTAGTAACAGCAAGCAAAAATAATTTCTTAAGTACAGATTAAGTGCACCTGCTCTTGCTTTTTTAGTATGCAAGGTCTCAAAGTGACTTTTTCTTTGCTCTGGAGAAAAGCCATGATCCCTAAATTGCAGAGATCAGCAGGATTATCCTTAAAATAGACAAAATAATGAACCAACTAGGCTAACATGGAGTCTGTGTAAGAGCTAGCAAATGTAAAATAAAATGATTCTTAAATAACTTTCTGACATTTTATTCAAAGGAATTTAGTCACTTGGACTTACCCCATTAATGCACATTTATGTGGCAAGAGGCCTGCAAGTATAGATTCCAAGGGAAAATTAGAGCTATGAAAATAAAAGAGTGAAGAACTGGGTTGAGGAGGCTCTCTGATAAGCGGAAAAAAAGAAATGCTGTCTTGGTTTTGAGGTAATGCTTCCTGTCACCCTTTTCCCTCCCTCCCTTGACTGAATGTAACTGTTAATTGTGTGAATCGAGCAGTTGCTATGGCTAAATTGGACAGGAACTTCAGGAGGTCAAAGCATTCCTGCTTGTTAAAGCTACTGACACGTTTTACGGTTTTACAAAATGTCAGAGTCCATCAGGCTGTAACTTTGCTGCTGAGGATCCTGTCTCTCGTAAAACACTCACGGTGCCATATGAAACTTTCAGGTAAAACCTCACATTTACAACTGCATCAAAAATTCCCACTACTCAGCTCTCTTTACATTTTTGCTTACAAGGTTGTCACGAGCCTGTGGAATTTTCTTTTCCTTTATATTATGTTCATTTTTCTTGTTATTTTATTTTTTTCTTTTCAGACAGAACTGTAGGTTCAGAGAACTTGAGTGACAGCAACCTCTATTGCTTTCCTGCCATTGCAACATCTCAAATTGGTGGAAAGGGGCAATTAAAGTAACCACTAGGGTTCAACAATTGGTATTCAGCATCTGCTGTGCCTCTGTGGCCATGCACAGCTGTCTTCCTCTGAGGGAAATGCAGAAGTGTGTAGTTTCTGGAATCCAGATGAACTGAGTTCTCTCTGAAGCATGCTGTGATGGCAACTTCATTTCATTCTGCTTTTTTCAGCTCCAAGACAGCACTCTCCTAGGGGTATTCTTGCAACAGAAAGACTAAAGAGATATTTCAAACACTGTCCCAAATAATTACCTAATCCACAGCATAGCACAGCCAGTTCTTGATGTTATTGTGATCTAATAATTATTGCAAGACTTCGTCATAAAAATCACAGAATCACACAGAATCACCTGGTCTGGAAAAGAACTTTAAAATCAAGTCCAGCCTATGACGTAATACCACCACATCAGGTAGAGCATGGCACTAAGTGCCACATCCAGCCTTTCCTTGAACACATCCAGGGACAGTGCCTCCCCCACTTCCCTGGGAAGTCCATTCCAATGTCTAATCACCCTCTCCATGAGGAGGTGCTTCCTAATATCCAAGCTAAACCTCCTGTGGAGCAGCTTGAAGCTATGTCCTCTTGTCCTGTTGCTAGCTGCCTGGAAAAAGAGCCCAGCCCCCACCTACTACACTAGAAATCTAAGCAGGCCCTGAATACTGTGCTGTATTCACCCGTGTTTAAGTAGTTAATTCCTAGCATGCTTCCTGCACGGTTTTAACCCATGCAAACTTATTGCAGTCTCCTAGGCATTCAGAAAGAGGTATAGCATGACAAAACAGTGTTCCCAATAGGCAGCAACATGGATTTGGAGATTTAGCCACAGAGGTGCAAGCTTCTGCAACATTGGGAAGCCTTGATAATGGCATCCATTGTTGGTTTATACAGATGTAGGTAATGTCCCATTACCCAAGCAAGCTCCAAGGGTCCTCCAAGTTAATAAACTTAAAGGATACCATTTTGCTAGTCACATCACATCTAGAGATAATTGGTAGTGAAAGGATAAATGTTTCCCCAGAAAAATCTCCTTAACATGGTGACCTTTGAGAAGCTCCAGTGAGCAGTAACTGTAGAAGAGGTATGAAATTAATCTGTCACATCATTCTACAGACAGAAGATGCATTTTTCAATATTTTTTGAGTCATGCTGCCTGGGAGACTGAAGACAATATACACTGTCATTTTTTAAAAATTATTATTATTATAATTATTATTCTTGTTGTTTTGGTGTTTTGGTTTGGTTTGGTTTTATTGTTATTGTTATTATTGTTATTATTTAAATGAGCATGTGTATATGTGCATGTTGAGCCTGTTTTTAGGAATAACATCACATTATAGAACATGTGCAAAGATACATCTGTAGAATAGTGGGTCTTTGTGTGCATGTGTGGTAATCGTAATCAGTCACACTGTATTTTTGCCTTGGGGTACACAAGCAGAAAGAAGGTCGAGAACCACTGTTATAGATAATCCTCTGTAATGATTTTCCTTTCTTCAGGACAATCTTGACAACAGCACCTTGCCCTAGGAACGTCTTCTTTGATCCATTTTGTGACTGAAATACAAATTCCCTATGTTTCATTTGCCTCTCTTCAAACTACTGATCCTTGCAACAAGGATGCCCTGCCCAGGAGTGGTTTCTCCACACAGATTAAACAAAATAACAAAGCTGAAGCTCAGGATCAGGAATAGCGTCTGAAAGGTGGGAGGTTGCTCAGTCTTTATTTGCTTTTCTTTCAGCTTTTCTAGGATGCTGTCATGTCCTGTTACACAGATGATCTGTTTGATATTATTTCACTTATCAGGAATATAGGCCATCAGCATTATTAGCAGTAGAGGAGATCTGAGGATTTTTAAGGTAAAATGCTTTGTTATGGAGACAATTTTAATGATAAAAATATGCAAAATATTGTAAGAACATGCATGCAGAAAGCAAGCTGTTATCAGATCTCTGTGGTGTGGTAAAATTGTCTACAATTTGGTGAAAAGCATGTCTTTTTGTGGCTGTGTTAAAGAATCTGATAAGCTGTTCACTGCTGATACAGTTACACAAAAGTCAGAATGGCTGCAGGTGCTAGACAACCAAATCCCAATCAGGTATCCTAACTATTCAATATTTGATAACATTCAGTAATTTTGCACAGGTTATGACAGATTTAGCACAAAATAGCAGGAAAACAAAATCTCTTATGGAGGGGATGCAGGAGACTGGTGAAATATTTCACCTGCTTAAAATGGCAGCATACACCTACACTGAGGCAACTGAATCCCTCCCTTTATAGCCTAGGTGTACTTTTCAATGAGTCTGCCTTTCTGCAGTCTTTTGTCTTCAAAACCTAAATATAAAATACTTTACAAAGACCAAAGCCAACAAAAAAACAACCACCCACTGGACTTTCCTAATGCTGAGCTGTCTTTTTTGTTTTGTTTTGTTTTGTTTTGTTTTGTTTTGTTTTGTTTTGTTTTGTTTTGTTTTGTTTTTTCCTCATTTTCCTCTAAAAGGGGCAGCTTATCAAGACTGCAGGACTGTCAGTGTAGGGATGCTAGGACTTCTTGCCTCACTGCCTGCTGATCCTCAAATCCCTTCAAAATCCAGGCTGTAACTAGAAATGAGGTCAAATATTACTTAACTGTATCAATTTCAAGTTTATTCACCTACATTATCCTTTAGCAAAAAAAAAAACACAACAAAAAAAACCCAGCAAAACATCTGTTTCTCAGAAGGGCTTGATGATCTTAATTTCTCTTTCTTTGTACACCATTCAGGAAGTAGATTAATTTGGTTGTAAACACTGGTAACATTAATTTTTATTACTGTTGTATTCAGGTGCCAGCTGATGGTCTGCACTTAGTTGCTACTGGTTTATTGCAAGCATAAGAAAAAAATACAATACATATAATGCCAGCAACAGCAATTTGAATTGAGTTTATTCACAGATTTTCTGTTCAAGCCCATTGAAAACTCTCTTAACTATACAGCACTTCACTTCATCGGTGATGAATACAGGACTTGTTTTCACCAATCACTTAACAAATTCTCTCTGTCCACTAAGAAATGTGTTTCTTAAATAATGACAACTATATACTGATTCTAATGTAAGAATAAATAAATACATTTTAAAAATAAATATTTAGCATTTCCTTTGGTGTTTTCTTCAGATGCAGAGGAGACTCTATAATTCTATATTTTACATACTTGTCCTAACTCCATTGTTGTGGGAATGAAATTTAGGCACTGGGAACCTGCATTAACTCTGAAGTAACAAGCACATATAGAAATAAAATCACTACATGCAGGTGAACAGCTGTCAGGTGTGTTTTTTTTTCCACAACATTATTTATAATTTCTAATAATAGCTGTTATTAATTTATTTCTACAGTTTAAATAATCTTTTCTTTCTAGCATAAGATACATTTCAATGCAGGAGATGTTGTCTTTGGCTTCACCAGAGCATGTCAACCTTTAGCTAGAGGACGGTGCACTGAGAAGCTTGTTCGCTTTCCATGCTCAGTTAATCTTATGTCTCTCTTTGAAGCAGATGCTATAAAATACACCAAACATGCAATACTTTTCTTATGTGTATTCTAGTCTATTCAAACATTTAACTGGGGCTATCAAACTCATTTTATCAATAGTTTTATTAGTTAACTCTACCTAATAATTCTGACATTGCAGACTTTGGTCAGGCTAAATTCAAACTCTACTCAACATGAAAGAAAATTAATCACTGATCTGGCAAATACAATATTGCTGGTTTACTACATCGCTAGTATACATGAACAGTTTATTGCTGCAGCAAGAAAGTCAGAAATGGAATTAGATGTGTTTTAATTTTTTTAAGCCCATTCTTCCAGTGACTGGCTTTGCAAATTAAAATAAGCTTGTTGCAATATTAAATTTTGTGATGTTTACTACTTTAAATTAGGGAAAAACTGGAGAAAGCAAAGCAATTTCATGTGGTAAACAAGCTAAATTACTATTGCCCAGGGCTACTGAAAAAGTGTGCAGAACCATGGTGACAATTTGCCGTATTCGCAATGTTTTGTTTAGAAAAAAAGAACATTATGTTGACATAGAAGTAACAAAGAATTAAATAATCATGGAAGCTGTGACACTGGTTTCTTATTTCCTTATGCTTCCAGAAACCAGACACAGACTAATCTCAGGGAACACTGATCTTTAAGAAGTAAAGCTGACAACATTAGAGTATTGAGCTAGCATCCTCAAAAAGGAGAACCAAATTTATATCCCAGGAACCATTTAAGCTGAAATGCTTCTGACAGCACCGTTATTGAATTACTTATTCATGTGATTGTAATAAATTAAAAGCATGATTCATGTCACTGGGTGATACCCATAGTTAAAATACATATCTGCATATAGATTTCTGCTCCAAATCATTGAGGTATTTCATGGAAACTACCCCTGAATCTGCCCACTCTTCCTCAGCTTTCAGCAGACCTGTTGGGATAGGGAAAATCCAGCAATATAAAGCTGTTGGCCAATGGGTTTTATATTTAGCTGAAGAGAAAAACAGGACACATTAGCAGATATTAGGGTCAGAGAACTTAAATAACAAAACAGATGTTTTAGCAAAGAAAAGCTGGTCGTGAGCATGTTTACCAGTATCTCCTATTGGAGAAGGTGACCTCTCCTTGAAAGCTCAGCTGATTTGCCTTCTCTTTTATTCTCCAAGGCATCACTGGAAAACCATTAGGAAACACTGAAACAAAATATGAAAAAATTCCCAGTGTGTTACTATGAACTATTAACCATTCAGGTCTCTTATATGTGCAAGGGATGGAGAATTATGTTTGTATTTTTCTCTGTCCTTTAATCATGAAGCTGAAGTGCAGTTGATTTTATAACTAGCCTATTCTTTCAAAAATAATTTGCCCAGCTGAAACAGTAAGCTATAAAGCACAAATGAAGTCAAGCTAAACCCAAAAGCTAGTGAATGGAGCTGAAAGAGCAATGTGCATGCACAGTTTAAAAGTGAATTTTTTTAGATTAAGTCAAACAACTGGGGGGACACAAGGCTGACAGCTCTAGGACCAGAATGTTGCTGAGCCTTTTGTTGTCACAACAGTCTTGACAGCAGTCAAGGTCTGAGCTCTTCACCTGTGAGCCACACAAACCCTTTATTCAATAATCCTTTGACTAACAGTTTGACTTGGAAAAGACTTGCAGCTTGAGAGAGCAGCTGGGCTAAAAACTGAGATTTTTCCTACAGAAAGCAAAAAGTTACACCTTTTACAAGTCTTTACAAATTACTGAATGCTTCAACTCAAGTAAAGAGGGAAGTAAGAACAGAAGAGAGTATTTTCAATTGGAAGAGACCTATAATGATCATCTAATCCAGATCTCTTCAGGGGTGACCAAAAGCCAAAGCATGTTACTAAGATCATTGTACAAATGCCCTTCAAACTCTGACAGGCTTGGGGCATTGACCACTTCTCTAGGAAGCCTGTTCCGGTGTTTGACTACCCTTTCAGTAAGGAAATGCTTCCTAATGTCATGCCTGAGCCTCCCCTGGTGCAGCTTTGAAAGGTACCTCACTAGTAAACTATTGAAGTAGTTTCAAAACTATTGTTTCAATTGTCAAATTTATGAGAATCATGATTCTGTGAAATAGACTTTGATCTGCAGGCACAGAAGCAGGATCTTGGCAGGGGGTTGTACTCAATTCCTTGGTCCTAGTTCCTGCTTTCCTACCACAGTTCTGGCTACTCGTCCCACTTCTCTTCCATTACTTCAAGCCACAGGGAATTTCCCACTGTATATGGCCACCAGGAGTGTACAAACAGGACATCCTTCTGTGCTCAGTCCCTTCCCACAATAAGCTACAAAAGGATATAGGAGTTGCCATCACAAGAGGCAGAGTGAGCATCATGCCTCTTTCTCAGTGTGAGGAAATAGCCACATTTATGGGAAGAGATGTCTGCCCCTCTGATTATAGTTAGGGCACATCTCTCCTCATTTCTAACAAGTTACTCTTCATTATTTCTGTAGAAGCCTCTAGTGAAAGTATTTTACTGCCACACACTGCAGCTTTACAGCTGCAAGAGACAGCTCCTGCTTTGCAGAATTTGCCATTGACGAGACATAGGGCAGAAAGAGACTTAGTGGCACACAGATGTCACAAAGGACTTGAACCCAATTCCTAAAATCTCAATCCATTTACTGGGTAGACAAGTCATTCCTTCTAGGAAACATCACTTTGCCTGTTCTGAAAGTGCAGCTGTCTACAGGAGACTGTTTTCTTGCCTTCAAGAGTTTTGGTGATTCATTATCCACTCAGATCCCAGAGAGCGCAGGGAGGTCACAGCCCTAACTGTGTGACAGATTAGTTTACAAAAAAAAATAGTACTGCTGATTATTTACAGAAAAAAATAGTACTTGAAAGTGCTCAGATGGGAAAAGCTACAGCACTGCAGTTTAGTTGTCAGATGATGCCTCAAACTTGCCATACTGGGAATTGTATTAATTCCATCTTCCACCAGGAGGCGTTTCACCTCCAGCCTCTCCTGCAGAGCACACAGAAGAGAATAGGGTGCTGGAAAAGAGCATCCAGAGCACTAACAAATACACGTCCCTTGGTCGTTCAGGGCTTCTTGGTGTGGGAAAGAGAAATACAGGTTACTGTGAATGTCTTGGATGGTTTAATGTGTGAGGGTGGCATTGCATACAAATGGACTCAGGTACTGTGGCTCTACCCAGCTGATCTCTGGACATTAGGAGAAAGAAGGTATCCTTACACCTCCCAAGGAAGAAACAGACAGAGGTGCTTAATGCAAAGAAAGTGCTTATTAAATGCCTTTCCCTGGGAAGACAGATGAAAAAATTCTAAATTTTAAGAAGTTGGAAGGAATCACAAACTCACTGAAGAAAAAGCAGCATGAAGTTTCTCAATTACAATTGAACATCATATATGTGCATTCTTGTCTCATTGTGACTGGTGAAGGGTTTATCCCTCCAAAAGTTGTTCCAAAATTATATTTATGAATAGTGGAATAAATTCAGAGAGAGGCAGACAGAGATGCTTTGATTTCTTTGTTCCTTTCCCATAAATATTAATGCATTTCCTAGGTGCTGCCATTGTGACATGCCATGGACAGGGGCAGAGCATGTGCTTGCCTGGCTCTCAGCTTCATTGCATACAGATGAGTGCTTTCAGAAAGACTGCAGGTGAAACACACACACAAAGCAAAATTATAGCTGCCCTTTGTCAAATAAAAATATACAAAATACATGGGCCAATAATAGCTGCTTATTCCACCAATGGATAATGCAGTCATCGTGTCAGAGACCTACCCAGTAGTATTGTAGTATTAGGGGGAAAAGGGTAATGTAGGTTGCCAAAGAAAGCAAGAAACTGGCAGCTTATCACTAATATTTCCTCCCCACCTAGGCTTCAGAATTGTTTCCCTTCTATCACACTGGTTCCTTTGCATCTTTTTATTCACAGCTTTTGTCATTCTCGTAGGAAAAAAGAAGAGTACAAGCTATGTAACAGACTGCAAATGCACCAGTTATGAATAAACTATAATATGTAAAAGCATACATTTAGTTTTAGTTGCAAGAAACAAAGGAAAGGGAAACCAATTCCAGATTTTTTTTCAGAGATTATGATTTTTAGGGGTATCTTTGATGACACCATGGGAAATGTTAAGTCATGAGTGAATTTTGGTAGTTATTTTATAAACAAAAGACAAATGCCAATCTTGCCCTTGAAAATTTGAGACAATGTGCATTTATATGAAAAAGCAAGGGACTTTTAAATTGAGTTGCTTAATGTGGCAAGTAGCTCCACACAACTCCATTCTTGAAAAAGGCAACACTTTTGACATATCTTGCTAAGTGCTCACGTTCACTTAAGAGAACTGTATTTGGCTTTACCAGTCAGTCTAGCTTTGTCACATAAATAAACCATATAATAGGTTTTCTAGAGGTAGGTAATACAAGTGGACAAATCATCTCAAGCTTGATGAATTGTCTCCTAGAGATGCCTGTCTGTCTCTCAACTGACTATGGAGGGAGACTAGATATTGAATTAAAAAATCTTCCTATGGCAAAAATTATGTTAAATGAATCCTGAGTGTAATAAAAATGATAACTCTGAGAAGTCCTATGATGACAGGGAAGTAAATTCAGCTGATACGAAGGTATCTGTGTTACAATCCTTGAATCAGGTCCATTTATTATAACAGAGTGATATTGTGATGAAGATTGCTTTGGTACTTCATATAGGAGCTTTCCCCATGTCCTGCCTCCTAACTAGAAAGAATTCTTAACAAATTGCTTTCCCTTGTAGTCAAGCATGTATCTCAAAACTTTTTTTTCCATTACTAAATCTAAAAAGTTAAAATACTGCATTAAAAAACTTAATCTGGAATTATGACCACTGTTTTCTTCCTATCTTAGCTAAGGGAGGGAGGTGGACAAAAGAGCACTTCAGATCACGGAAAGCTACCATGCATACTCCACCCGACCCTCCCAGGAGTATGTTTTGATCAAGCTTCAAGTATATTGAAGTGTCAGAGGAATTTAAATCCTGGACAACCTCAGATAAAGTGAATTAAAAGCAAAAGACTCATGACCAGCCTTCTTTCCTATATAAATAGGAGATCATATGTTCAATTGTTTGCTCAAATCTTTTGACATATTTATTTAAAAATACATGAAGTAAGCAATTAGTATGAGAGAACCTTACATTTTAGATATACTTTCCTTCAGGTGCTGAATAGAGATGTTTTCTCCAAAGTTAATAGGCTCTTTAAAGTTACAGCTTGTAAGATGAACTAAATTTAAATAACATTAACCAACATCAGCATAATAGCAGCACCAAATTAATTTCTTAATTACTGAATCAATACAAAACCTTTCTAAATACTTTGTTTGGATCCACATAGCAACAGTATTTCAGTTATGTTTATTCATGGCTTTGAGATGAGATGTAGATATATATGCAACAAAATGATGAAATCTGGGGAAGGATCTTGCATGTTTCAGTACATAACTGCACAGGGAAAAAAAAAATCATTCAGATCTTGCACATCTCTGATATACATTCCAGAACATTAAGATATGAACAGATTATTATTAATAAATCAGTTGGTGCAATATAAAAGCGAGCATTTCTCATGGAAGTTAAGGTGTGTTTAGCCTATAAGATTGAATAGCTAGTGCAAAAAACAAAGGTGGGGGTGGAGCCTTTACTTCTGTAGGACTTCCCACATAGTCAGTTATTAAGAAAAAAGGCCAAGAGCTTGTAAGTCAGTGTCTTGATTTTAAGTAATCACTGGGTTTTGTTTTATTTGATCTGTTTAACCTCAAAATATAAAGGTGTTGACTGATGTTTTATGGATCCTCCTCAGACCCCCCTACTTAACATAGAAACATAGAATCATGGAATGGTTTGTGCTGGAAAGGACATGAAAGATCATCTAGTTACAAACCCCCCCTGCCCCCCACCTTGGGCAGGGAAACCTCCCACTAAAACAGGTTGCTCCAAGCCCCATCCAACCTACCCTTGGACACTTCCAGGGATCAGGCAGCCAAAGCTTCTCTGGGCAACATGTGCCAGTGTCTCACCACCTTCATGGAAAATAATTTCTTACTAATGTCTAAGCTAAATCTCCCTTCTTCCAGCTTAAAGCCATTACCCCTTGTCCTGTCTCTCCATGCACTTGTAAAAAGTCCCTTCCCAGCTTTCCTGTAGCCCCTTCAGGTGCTGGGAGGCCACTACAAGGTCTCCCTGGAGCCTTCTCTTCTCCAGGCTGAACAACCCCAACCCTCTCAGCCTGTCTCCAGCCCTCATATCGTCTTCTTACTTAAAATCTAATTACACTTAAAATCTAACAGTATATTTGAGAAGCTCAGAGCTTCTTTTTCCTGACACTCTTTTAGCACTTTTAACTTTGGAGCATTTCAAATATCACAGAAGATTCAGAAGCTGTCCAAATTATACTGATATTTCTTTATTAAGTTTGCAATTTTTAAAACCTTTTTTTTTTTTTCTTTTTTTCCTGTTACAAAGTCCAGCTTTTATTTAATTTGGTAAGAATTAGACATGAACATTGACACTGCTCTGAGTAGCTTATCATCAATAAATATATGTTAAGTAAACAGTTTGCCCAGCTGCATATCAGAAAATTGTCAGATGGGAGCAGTCACTCTGGTGCTGCTTGAATTAGGTAACAGCATAATTAGTAGCAGTCACCAGAAGGAGTTAATATAACTGCATCTTACAGTTCTGAGATTAATTATCACCTGATGTTTTAGATAAATTCTTCCCCATTAATGTCCACCAAAGTGAGGCCAGCAATTTTTCATCTCTGCAGGCACAAATATCATTCCACCTGCCCGCTGAGTCAAAAAATCTTTCTTCCTCCTTTGTAGGGTTTGAGCAGAATCACTGGGAAGTTGTAGAGATGGCTCACAAGATGAATTCCTTACACACCTAGAAAAATTTTAGTCTTCAGCCATCAGCTGTATAAGGCCTGAGAAGATGTGTTCCATCCAGTAATGACAAGTAATATTGAAATCATAAGGTTTATTTACAAAGAAAAGACAATGACCAGCACTGAATAACTTCTCAACTTCTTATGCATACAAATCAGAAGGGAAATTAGGTTGAAAAATGTGCTTTAAGGTCCATTAGGTTAAAAATTATTCATACATCTACGCCAATGCTCACAGAGCTTCTCTGTTTTTTGAAAAAACAATTATCCATGTCACAGTCCTGCTCAATTCACTATCCACATGAGTGTGTCTGCTAGAACCTTTTTTAACCTGCGTCTGTTCCAGAATCAAATTTTGTTATTTTCTTGCCTAACATTTCTTCATCTTGCTGTGAAATTCTGTAAATACCTTTCATTATTCACTTTGTTTGTTATCAAGTAATCTTCTCATCTTGGAATTCTCTATTTCATTAATTGTGATATCTACAAAAACTCAGAAAATAAATAGAAGGGAAAAAAACCCCAAACAAAAGCAACTCCTTCATGCTTAGAAAAGATGAATAAATTATAATACACTTACAGAATAAGAGTAAAATATGTTTCAAAGCAAAGAAATTGGAGGACACAGCAGCAGAAAGATTCACTGGGTGATTATTAGATTAGAAAAAGCTAATTTTAAAAGTTGGTCTTTCCACTGTGCGATGTCTTCTGTGGCACATCTGATACCTAACCGTATGACAGTCTAGGGCTGTACGTGTTTTTATAAAAATTATTTTGTTCGACACCTTCACCAGTTATTTGCTATCATGTTCTTGATAACTCACACTGGACTTGTTTCTTATGTGCCCCTCAAGATGTACATGTTTTCGTCTCCAGTGTTCCCCAGACAATATTACGATGCAGTTAGGTTTGTGTACAATAAGAAAATGAAAAGCTTATCCATAATTCTTCTCTTTCTTGTTGATGACTAATCACAGAATCACAGAATCCTAGGGGATGGAAGGGACCTCAAAAGATCATCTAGTCCAAACCCCCTGCCAGAGCAAGGATCACTGAGAGCACATCACACAGGAACGTGTCCAGGCAGGTTTTGAATGTCTCCAGCAAAGGAGACTCTACAACCTCTGGGCATCCTGTTCCAGTGCTCTGTCACTCTCACAGTAAAGAAGTTCTTCCTGATATTCACATGTAACCTCCTATGCTCCAGTTTGCATCCATTGCCCCTTGTTCTATCACTGGTCATCACTGAAAAAAGCCTGGCTCCATCATCCTGACACTCCCCCTTTCCATATTTGTAAACATTGATGAGGTCACCTCTCAGTCTCCTTTTCTCCAAGCTCAAGAGACCCAGCTCCCTCAGCCTTTCCTCATCAGGGAGATGTTCCACTCCCTTAATCATCTTTGTGGCTCTGTGCTGGACTCTTTCAAGCAGTTCCCTGTCCTTCTCTGCATGGCGTCTAGAGACTACAGAACTAGAGGCTGTTCCACAGCTGAGGAAATAGATTAAGAGATTCACTGACTTTAACAGGCTTTGGAGCAACACATAATAATTGCAGCTTTATCTCACTATCTGATGGAGAGCCTCAGATCAATCAATGCTGCAGCTGCTCAAGAGGAGGAAACTATTTGTAAATAAATGATTCACTGATTAGTTATCATAGTCTCCTGAAACCATTTAACTACTGAATTGACAAGTCTGCAGAACTGACTAAAAAGCGGCAATTTTTAATGTTGAGTAATTCTGGGAAACACAGGTTCTAGCTTGTGATTCCATAGTCCTGAGAATCATAGAATCATAGAATCAAATAATGTCTTGAATTGGAAAGGACCTCTAAAGGTCATCTAATCCACTGCCCCTACAATAAGCAGTGACATCTCACACTAGAACAGATTGCTCAGAGCCACATCAAGCCTCACCTTGAATGTCTCCAGGGATGGGGCCTCCACCACCTCTCTAGGCAACTTGTTCCAGTGATCCACCACCCTCATATTAAAGAACTTTTTCCTCATGTCCAACCTAAATCTGCCCTTCTCTAGCATGAAACCATTACCCCTTGTCCTATTATTACATGCCCTTGCGAGCAGGTCTTCCCCAGCCTTCTTACAGGCCCCTCTCAAGTACTGGAAAGTTGCTATAAGTCCCCCAGAGTCTTCTCTTCTTCAGGCTGAACAGCCCCAACTCCCTCAGCCTGTAAGAGAGGTGCTCCAGCCCTCTGATAATTTTTTATTGTCGTCCTCTGTGCAATACTCAAGGTGAGGCCTCACCAGGGCAGAGTAGAGGGGCAGAATCACCTATCTTGACCTGCTGGCCATACTTCTTTTGATATAGCCCAAGATGCAATTGCCTTCTGGGCTGCAGTTGCACATTGGTGGCTCATGTCCAGCTTTTCATCCACTAGTAATTTCAGGTCTTTTTCCACAGGCTGCTCTGTAGCATGTCTTCCCCCAGTCGGTATTGATACCTCTGGATGATATGTAATGTATACATTAATACAATAATAATGTATCTTGCTTGTATTTTTTGGTAAGACTTTAATCTGATCTTTCTTATCATATGACACTTTACAAGCCATAATACATTTACCTTCATAGTGTCCATGAGGATATGTAAACAAAGTTACATTGGACAGTTTTAAGTCTCAGCCTGACAGGGTGCTGAGCTATGTCATATAAACTATAATATTACCTAGAAAGATTGGACAAGATGATCCTTGAGGTTCCTTCCAACCTGGAATTCTATGAAAGTTCCCAAGACAAGGAACCTCTAGGCAAAAGCCTGGAGGGAAATGTTGCAGGCAATCACATGCTAAGGAACAGCTGTCCGGAGAAGAAAATATTCTGTCCCAGGAAGAACTGACCATAGGACAGAACTGGGGAACATCCTTGATCAGGTCAGATTTACTGGGCTGTGTGGCTCCAGCTTTTCCTTTCCACCTTCTGACACATGACAGATGGGGTTTTCTCAGGATTTCTTATGTCAGAAGTCATAAAAATGTAACACTCTAGACTGCAATTTTTTTTTTTTTTTTATATTGTTCTGTTGAAATCTAGATCTAATAAAACAGTTCAAGGAAATGTTATGAATATCAATTTCCAGTGCTGCTTCCCAGTAAAAGCAGTATTGCTATTGCTACTAAGAGGCTTTGTAATGAGTTTGCAGGGCTTCAGGAGCAAGACTTGTCAGGCTCCTTTTTCTGTATTTGTGTTCATTTGCTGAGGCTTTGTCTCAGCTGCTTTAGTGGAACCAGAGTGTTTTCTAATAACAGGTCACTAGCTAATTTGTTTCACTTTGTATTTGCATGGTACAGTGGTAGTTTTTTTAATAGATAGATGGAAAAGGCAGTTTTGTTCATACTGAAATGAGGAAATGTTTCATTAAGAGGGTATTGAGACACTGGCACAGGCTGGCCAGAGAAGTTGTGGAGGTGCCATCACTGGAAGTGTTCAAGAGCAGGTTAGATGGGGCTTTGAGCAACCTTATAAAACAGAAGGTGTCCCTGCCCATTCAGGTGGAACTATATGATCTTTAAGGTCCCTTCCAACCCAAACCATTTGATGATGATGATGACGATGATGATGATGATGATCAAGCTCACTGCTGTATTATTCCTTTCTGTTATAATCACATCTGGACTAATAATAATTTGGATTAGACTGTTAAGATTCAGATATACTATCAATAAATTTCTGGACATAATAAAAGGTTTTTCTTTTCCGTAAACAAGACTGAGCGTAACTGGTTCAAATTTGCATATAATGCAAAAAATACAACAGTTGTCCTGGGCCTTCTGGTGACAGTAACTGTACAGCTCAGAAGAGCAAGATGTCTTCTGCCTAGAAATTTACTAGATCTAGGATAAAAGACTACTACAGGTTACTGTATTCAAAAAAGGAAGGAGGCACAGTATCAGGAATACAGCCAGTGAACAAAACTGATTTAGCAGAGAGTAAATGTTCTTTATTGTGCTTTAAATAACCTTGTTACAAATGTGAAAAATGCAACTTGATGCTTTGTACCTGCATCTGTTACACTTTGGAATGAAAAAGTAATTGATTAGCATTAAAACCAATTTTATAAACCTGCTGATATTTTATTTATTTTATTTATTTTTTTTGTCAAACATGCTCAGAGGGGTTTTATATGGATTTGCACCTGCCCAGAATCTAGCTCTTCCCTGCTTCTCCCACGGATGTCCTGAAACCTTTCCTTTGCTTATAAAGGGCTAGTGCCCTTTAGAAGTGGTACTTCATTGTAACCAGGGATTAGGATTCACAGATGATCCTTAAACATCCAGTCTGTCTAGTCTTCCCCCTTTTCTAGAGCACATTCCTTAATGGACTTAAAGGAACTGAATATCTCCCACTCTTGTACAACTCTTAACGCACGTTTGCAAACAGAGCAAGATAGTCCAGCACAACTCCAGGTTTGCAATCCATCCTCTTTTCATGTTATTGTCTTGCTCATTTCCTGCCAGCCATGACATAGTGATCTTCCACTGGCAGCTCATACACATTCCAGCAACACCACAGAAGCCTAATATTGAATAGCTTCTTTTTGCAGTAATTTATTTGTAGATTACCCTCTTTACAGAAATAAAGATAATTTCATTGTCTTAAGTGGACTCTCAATGCCACCTGATCACATTTCCTTCTAAGTTGTAGGACTATCTTCAACAGTATTGCTCTGTTATACTGTCCTCCTGCTTTGTAAAGTGCCTGAATGCTGTATTGGAATTTTGCTTAAATGATTTTTTAATACCTTCAGCATAAAAAGAAATGAGAGCAGAAAACCTTTGCCAGTTTCACTAAACTATAAATTCTGTATACAAAGATAAAGAGATGCTGTGCCAAGCTTTTAAAGGGAGTAGAAAGCTTTCTACTGTAACTATAGCAAGTGTATCCACAAATTCTAAACAAAGATCAAAGATGCTGACAAATTTCAGCAACAGTCTTGTTCCACCACACCAGAGATGCATTGGACACCAAGTTTTTCTATAGGTTGTTTCAGTTTCAATGTTTAGTCGAGTGTACCAGGATTAGCTGGGTAGAAATGTATCACTGGAAAAACTGCTAAAGGATTAGGAGGGGATTGATATGAACCCTCATGAAAAAGAAGAGGGTTTTTTTTGCTGCAAAATATATAGGGTTCTAATAAAGAGTATAGTTGTAAGAATGGTAAAAAAAGGCATCTGACTCAGATAGTGGTGAAAGGTGTTTGTGTTAACTATGTTTCTTAAAATTTTGATTTAACTTGAGAAACTTTTAGGTGGCTGTCAAGATCTGAGTGGGGCAACCCAGGGAGATTCAGATCGGACCTCCTTACTTTCTAAACTCCTTCTCAGAGAGGACCTCAGGTGCGGCTGGATCCAACCTTTGTCTCAGACCTGGCCCTTCCAGGGAGAGTGATTAAAATGTCATGGTCTGATCATGTGATACCCCTTGATCAGATTAACTGAAACAACACTCAAGGTCTGTATGTGAATATTAGGTTGAATTAAAGCTATAGAAGGAATACCGATACTTCAATTATTATCTTAGGCTGCATGATCATAAAAGCTGACAATTAGATCACAGGAGTACAATACATATTTTTAACCTGAGAAAAAAAACATGGTTAAGCCTTGCATTACTTAATGATGATAAGAAGGAAGAGAGAGAGAGTAGGAGAAGAAAAATGTAGAGATAGATGATAGAAAGTCACCAGTCCAGCACTGGGCCAGCCAACAGAGGAGGCTGGTGTCAGTGAGGCTCCCCAAGCCCACCATTGCAGCCCCATTTTATAGGCCTAGTTTTCTTGTTTCACAAGGATGAGCAAGCGTGTTTGAGTCATAAGCCTGAGCAGCTGGAGTGGACCTGCCCCCTGTGCCCCTCTGTCCTTATCTCAGTCACTCTACATGCAGCCTCAGGCCATATGCAGACCCTCAGTGCAGTCTCCATCCTCTCAGGAAGGCCTTTTGGGATGCAAACCAGACTTTGTTTAGGAGTTACAATGTGGTTTGGACACCAGTCCCAGCAAGTAGAGGTCCTGAGGACTGGTCCCTCATAGTGGCATAGTCTGTTGCAGACTTCTCAGGGAAATTCTAAATTTACAAGACACTGAGGCTTTCCACTAATGCCATCATATATATAACACAGTAGAGCTTTCTTGTTAAGAATTCTTTACAGTATACTCCAAAATTCATTTTCTATGATTATTTATAAGAATTATCATACAAAGTCAGTATCATAAAATACTGTAAGTGTTCATGCTAAGTATTTTTTTACTGCTACTGAACATAAATGTGCCTTATTTGAATATCATTCCAGAAAATTAGTTGTTCTTTTAAAATTGCAGCCAGACTGTTCAGCACACAAATGATCTCCTGTGTATTTAGTACAATTGCTATATATGGATTTTACTTACCTTCTGCTTGACACTAAATAATAAATTAGTGTGGCATAACGACAAATTAGTGTGTGCAGATGACACCAAGTAGGGAGGGAGTGCTGATCTGCTTGAGGGTAGGAAGGCTCTGCAGAAGGATCTGGACAGGTTGAATTGATGGACTGAGGCCAATTGCATGAGGTTTAACAAGGCCAAGTGTCAAGTCCTGCACTGTAGTCTCAACAACCCCAGGCAACACTACAGACTTAGGGAAGAGTGGCTGGAAAGTTATTTGTTAGGAGTAGGCCAGGGGTGTTGATAGACAGCCATCTGAACATGAGCCAGCAGTGTGCCCAGGTAGCCAAGAAGGCCAACAGCATCATTCCCTGTATCGGGAATAGGGTGGCCAGCAGGAGTGGGGAAATTATTATACCCCTGTACTCAGCACTGGTGGCACCGCACTTCGAATACTATGTTCAGTTCTGGGACCCTCACTGTAAGAAGGACATTAAGGTGCTAGAACAAGTTCAGAGAAGGGCAACCAAGACGGTGAAGGGGCTGAAGAAAAGCCCTCTGGGGAGATGCTGAAGGATTTGGAATTGTTTAATTTGGAGAAGAGGAGGCTGACCTTATAGCTCTCTACAGCTACCTGAAAAGATGTTGTAAGGAGGTGGTGTTGGCCTCTTCTCTCAAGTAAATAATAAGACTAGAGGAAACGGCCTGAAGTGCCAGGGGAGGTTCAGACTACATATTAGGAAGAATTTCTTTATTGAAAAAGTGCTCAAGTGCTGCCCAAGGAGGTATTTAAAAACCAAGTAGATGAGGCAAGTCAGGACATGCTTTAGTGGATGGTTTGTTGTTGGTGGTTTTTTTTGGAGGGGAGGAGGCAGGTAGGGGGTTAATAGTTGGTCATAGAGGCCTTTTCCAACCATGACAATTGTGTGATTCTGTGATAACTTTCACCAAAATCCCCAGTCTCAGTTGACTGCCCTTTACCTTTCAGAAACTGCCTGTGCAATGTACAAGGATCTAACGTAACTATAAACTTAGGTTACTGATTAACTTAGGTTATAATAACTTAGGTGCTGCTACCAGAAAAAGGGACATAGCATAGAACATTTGACACTATACTCCACAATTCATGAGCAAGGGGAATTTCTGGCAGTTGACTTGATGAGTTATGTGCCAGCATATCTCCTGTGTTACCTTTCTCTGAGCTGTTTTAAATATGTTCTATCTTTACAAACTGTACTTCATGCAATAGTTCTGGAAGAGCTCAAAATGCAAAAACATCTTAAGAAGAGTATTTCCCTCCCCTGATGAGAGAACTACCGGGGAGATTATTATGGTGACTGAGGAGAAATTAAGCATTTATGGAAGTTCATGATTGCCAGGGAAAAACTGAATGTGTTTGAATTACTCATAATACGAACAAACAGAAACCAGTATTCACAAGTAATATACCTATGTTATTCCCAAACAGAGGAAAGTTATAAGGAATATTTACTGGAGGAAAAATAACCATGAAACCTGAAAGAAATTTAGGAATTTCTTTATGATTGTTTAGTTTTGTATTATTCCATAGCCACTCAGCAGAACATCTATGCTCGCAAGGTCAGTGGCATAAGAGTGCAATTAGAAAAAAGAGTTGTATTACAGAGAATTTTAGTAATCTAGATGAGCAGTATAAGCTAGATAGTAGTAGATGGGAACTAACAGTTATCATCCAGATCTACACAGTGATTCGGTGTAGGTGAAGTATTGAAGTAACCCATTGGATTTGCATGCCAGGAATTCCCCACTTCAGTATCCAAAAAGACATAAAATGGAAAGATGACTGCTAACTTCAGGCAAACCAAGTTTTAAGTTCACTATTTGTTGCAGGGCTTTGCTAGCCTGGCAGGATGTCCCTATCTAGTGCTTTTGGAGAAACAAATAATTTAGTGAAAAGAAGAATTCAGATTCTTCAGTAGCCCACTAGAATCTATTTCTTTGCTGCCAGCAGAGATACAAACAGCTGTGTTATCAACATAGAGAACGTAATAATCTGTTAAGAATTTTGGTACACATTAGTGGGGTATCCATAAGGATCTCTTAATCAGGCATTTGAAGCTACAAGGAAATGTCTCCCAGCAAAAGGGTTTATTTTTTTTATTTAAACTTCCACTCTTACCCTTTACCTCTTCAGACCCACTGCTGCATTCTTCATCTAACTGAATGAAACCATGCATGAAATAGTATTCCATTTAGTTTAATGGTTAGCAGAACCTGAATGGCTACATGCAGTGCATTAGCTTATTTCTGAAAAACTCAGTAATTTTTAATACAGAGCAGAACTGTTCAGTGTATTACCTCAGTGAATAGCCCAGCCTTATTTCCATTATCAGAAAATATATTCCAGAAAGCTGTTCCATAGTATTCGTTCTTACTTAATTTCATCTTTTACAAAAAGAAATCTAAAAACCAAACTTCCAAAGCTCCACATTCTCTGATTTTATTATGAAATATTACCTCTGCTAGCAAGAAAGTCTTAGTGTTGCTTTATTTTTTTATCCTCATGTCCTTTGAAAAAATAACAGCCTTCATCACCATTTTCCCAGTTATCTCATAAGCAAATTTGTCTTTTTCTCAGATGCCTCTTTTGATAGAACATCTTCCTTAAATACTGCACTTTCCTTAAATACACAGCTATTAAGGAGACTTTCTTGAAAGATGTGAAAGAAAATTTCATGTGTACATTGTATCATCCTCACATTTCAAATGAGAGAAAAAGAAAATAAGATCAGTAATAGCACGGAAGCTGTATAAATACTCATATTTATCATTTTTGTTGCAATCCAATTAGAAAAAATGATGTTGAAGTAGAACATTGGTGTACAAGGTGCTGTAGAAACAGTTTAGCAAGATATCTCCCCACTGAGTCTTTATAATAACAAATATGCATGTAACAATTTTGTTAATATCTATGAACTTTGTTTGCTGAAACCCATCAGGAAATATATTAAATCCCAGAGAAGTTTTTCAGGGTCAAAACATTATATATATAAATTTTTTTTATTTTTTTTTTTTTTTCCAAATTCTAAATGACTAAGAATTTAGAACTTGGACCAATCCATCTGTGCAGGATTCCATGTCTTAAAACATCCTTAAGATGTAGATAGACACAGTCGCTCTGGAACATTTCTGGGCCTTCTTCTTCTAAGAATGTTTCTATACATTCTTTTCAAGCCGTTAACATAGCCCTATTGTCTGTGTGTCCACACACCAGTTCAGAAACCCCAGAGGTAAAGCTGACAAGTTACTCTAAATAGGCTTTCTTTGCTGCAAGCTCAAGCCAATTGTCTTTCCTGTAGCGTTTTGCTGATGCAAGTATACTTCTTTTGAGCCTGGACCTTAATGTCTTCAAATGGTTTTTGACTCTTGTCTGGCCAACTCTTAAGGCATGTAGTTTTACCTCTGACTTGAGATACCTTTCAGTTGTCCACTCTTAGGGGGCTGAGAACCATTTGAGATCTCAGGTATCCAAACACTCTGGATGGCACGAGCAGATCTCACACGGGACTAGAGGGAATTTGTGCATGACTGGAGTAACAGTTGGAGGCCTGATGGCACTGCCTGGGCTATCTCAGATTGTGGAAGTAATCTGAGTGAGGGCTACTGAACCAAGTCCTTAACATTTACACTTCAGATGTGACTTACACTTTTCCATTATGGGTATAGACAGATATTCTAGAAAACAGTCACCTGAGAGCCAATCCTACTGTAGTTTTTTCTCTGGGTTTTCTTTCCTGTTAACCAGGGAACTTCAGCCTCTAAATCCTATGAAAGATCAATGAAAGAAACTCTCTCTTCTGTTGCTGACAGTGTATTTATCCTTTTCTTCAACTCTTCCCCTTGAAGCAGCCATTCAGCTCCATTTGAAACAAATGGTCCTAGCTGTAAAGTTGACATCTGACCTCTTTAAAATAATTTAAGATGCCCTAGGGCTTACTTGTTCATTTCTTGACTTGCAGCTGCAGACAACTGGATGTAACAGTACTTTCTCTATTATTCTTACCTCTGTGTCTTCAGAATTCTATTGCCACATGGAATAAAGGTTTTAAAGCCTTCTAATACAAAATACTTAAGCCTCACTTCATCCAGCTTAGTTTGATTGAATCCACTTAAGAGCCAAAACTTTTGTGGATGTGTTTACCTGCCTCCTTTTGGCAGGTAAACCCTTAACATACAGATCTCAATTCCCAAAGGGTATGAAAGCAGCACTGAGAGCCAGATTCCAGCAAGTCTTCATTAAGAACAGGATAATTGGGTTCAAATACATTAAAATATCCTGTAGTGAGAAAGGAAACAATATGTCCTCTACAGCCAAAGTAGAGCAGCAGAGGAATAAGGTTTCAACCACTACGAGGAAGCATGGGGAAGGTCTTTTAAACAACAAATGAATCACCGGAGTTCTGCTGGATTACTGCATAGGATTCCTGCACTGAAGTTGTTGAAGAAGTTTGGCAAACATTCTTGTTAAGGCAGGAAGGTAGATAAGATACCTTTTTTTTAAGTTTCTGCCACCCTTTTCAGCCAATATTGAATTATATTTTAATTTATTAATTGCTCCTCTGAAGGAAACAGTTTTATGACTACAGTAAGGTATCTTGGCCTCTAAATGAGCTTTCACAGTTTGGCCTATTCAGAGGCTAGAGAAAAATTTAAATCCAGATGTTATGAACTCATAAAATCTTACAGTTTCTAAACAGATAGGAACTATACTGATACCTAACTCCCTTGACAGAAATTCAAGGATATTTCTTGGAGGAAAATAAATAAATAAATAAATAAAAACCAATCTCTAGCTCACCACTAACTAAAACCTTTCCATTTTCTTGTTTCTCCTTATCTGCATCTGACCTTGAGCATTTCTTATACCTGACAAGGAATGAATATTTTTCATCTATTCTAACTCTCATTTCTCACACTCATGATTGAAAGGGGGAGCTCTAATAAACATGAAGGTTTAATCAATAGCATTGTATGAGCCAAACAGTAAAGCACAGGCTGAATAATGAAGAAATACAATTCTTACTCCTGTTTTGTCTTTAATTAGAGCTTTACTACATGAGGCAAATTACCTGAGTCCTGTGATATTACCTGAGATGTTTAAATGTTCTATAAAAATATTGATTTATTCTTTTTAATGTCAGATCTTGTGCTTGGCAGCTTTTTCTGTGAAACAAATGGATTACACCTGGAATTCTAATTGAGTTTATTTTCTCAAATGGAAGCAAACATCAGTATAAGTGTACTGTTATTGAACTACAGTGATCAACTTTCATATGGGCATATCTACTACAATTTTGAGTAATAGCAAATAGGACCTGGTTTACTTTCAGTGAAAGCTTTTACAAATATGAATGTATCTTCAGTATATAATTTGACATCTTGGAAAACAGTTTGAATGGTTAAATAGTTTGAATGGTACATTATTTTATATATATTTTAATAGGTTTGGTGACTTAGCACTGAGACGTATTAGCCTTTGGAACAATCGTCTTCTTTCTTTTAAGAAAAAACACACACATGCAAGAAAAAGTCCACAGAAACCTGACAGAATTAGTCAGTGAACACAAGCCTCAATCTAAACTTATCTTTCAGCATTGTTGTGAGGTTTTCACGGAAGATGGGCTATGGCAAGGGGAGTTTAAAGCATGGAGCTGCGTAAGAAAAGAATGTCTTTGAAAAGCTGAAAGGAAAGATGTCATCTGTTTGGCATGAACAGAGAATAGCTGGTCAGCACTTATTCTTCATTGCATTTTCAGCTACAGGCTTCTCATGTCACTTCTTTTGAGAACATTGGCTTTAGAGACCTGAGAATGTAACAAGATGTATAATTATACTGGTATATAATATATAATGAGTATACTAATATTACTAAATATTATGGGTTTTCCAAGCTTGTTTACTTTTAAAGATTTGATGTAAAGTTTCCAAATGTTAAAAGAGATCCTAAAATTCAAGCTCCAGGCTTTAAAATAATAATTATTAAATGCTCCAATTACTCATATGCTTCTGACTGAATTGTGAAAGGTTTTATCTCCCATACACATACAGAAGGATGCACACATAAAGGATACTCTTGTTTTTTGCAATATTTGCTGCATAAAGAATTCAATCAGAAAAACAAAACAAAACAAAACAACCCCGCAAAAACACAAGAAAACCTTTTAGTCAGCCATTTTCCCCTTCGACCACTTTTTCACCACCTAACCTTTTAATTTAAAGGTAAAATTACACAATAAAGCTGGCAGATTACCTAGCCAGACTAGAATACTTAACCAATCTGCTTAAAGTATTTGCCTGCCTCAAATTCCTATAAGTTCTGTAAACACCCATCTCTCTTGTCAGACTAAATCACATTGACTGTTACAGGGCTAAAAGGCACAACAATGAACACTAGGACCATGGAGAATAGCAGGAACCATGTAGGAAGCCAGGAGAGTATGAGAGGTGGAACAATGATCTCAGAGTACAGAACTGTAGTGCACAATCCACTCTCCTGCTCCCACTTTTATCTCAGAGTGTATTCCAAAGAAAAACTTGTAAATTGGAAAATAATTGTTCTCTGGTTTTGAATAACCTATTGTTCTGACCTTTTTGCTTTGAAGTCAGTCATTGCTCCAGGGTGATTCAACACTCTCTTTTGGCTTTGATGTACAAGCTTAAAAGCACCATTACAGGCATTTACTGGAAGGGAATACCTTGTTGCCATGGCTACTAGTGCATCACTTGAAATTGTGATACAGCTGGATTTCATCACCATGACACTAATTTTCTCCAGTGCAGCAATGGAAAGACTAGATCATAACTGTGTTAGATGCAGTAGGGTTGAATTTCCTTCTTTTCACTTCTTCAAGTTTGTGTAGGTGAAACCATGGCTCTAAGGGCAAATCCTGTAAGCCAAAGAAAACCATGCCAAATACCATTACTGGGTGGGCAGGGAGGGTGAAAGGAACAGAGAGCAATTTTAGTCTTGATTCTCACTAGGAAAAATGAAATGCAGAATTCTGTAGGAAATCGGCTGTCAGCCTTAGCATATCTGCACTGCGATGAGATAGTGAAACTCAAGTCAAGTGCTGCCCCTCATGACTTCTTGGCCCTGATCTGGTACTCACAGAGATTTCTCACCTGAATGCATTATGGTGAGTCAAAACATTCCTAAGACCTTTGGAACATGTTTTTATAACAGAGCAAGGCAAAAAGGACCTGTACACAAGAGAAGGAAGCATGTGTAAGAATATCCTCAGCAGTTCACAAACTGCCAATTTAGAGCAGAAGCTGTGATGAAGTTGCCATTGTGTTTGAAAATAATGTCTAGTTCGAGGTTCATCATGACTCAGTGCAGTTCAGTTGTTGCTGTACCTGCCACATAGATGTGCACTGAAACAACGGTAATGTCCCAGATATAAGAGCTGTGGAGAAATGTACAGCAAATGAGTTAAAACTTTAGAAGTTAACCAAAAGAAAACTTTCTACAGGTTCCTATGTGCATGACTCAAAGCAGAACTGGTGATCTTTGTTTACTATAAGGTTACATGTACATTCTGCAGTGAAATTTGAACTCATAAAAGCTAAATTCAGTTAAAAATATCACCGTCATGATGTCAAAAGTTTAAATAGCAATTTTTATTATAGTGAGTCCTCGTTCTAAAGCAGACTTGCAGACTCTTCTGCTTCCAGATTTACCAAGCACAGCTTGACATCTCAAAGTAACTCAATATCTAACCATGCCCATTCACTTTCACTCACAGTGCAATATATTTTTCCTGCAGAAATGACTAAATGAAAAAATAAGTCCTGAGTTTCAACTTTAGTTAACCTATGATACACAGCTGTCAATACTCACAGAGTATGAGAATTCTGAAAATCTCTTATATTTATTTTAATTTGTTCCATAACTAAATTCTACAGAAGATTTTAAGATAAATTCCTCCCTTCCCCCACCTGGTAGCTGTTCATATTTCTCCAGCCTTTCTTCTATATCCCCTGGAATAGGACTTTCAGATTTAAGTAGTGACTATTCTACACATGTATGCCACAAAGGGCCTAATGTCTTTGATTGTTAGTGCTGCTATTTAAATAGAACAGTTGACAATTATTTTAATTTTATCGAAAACTGTGGTCATTTTTTTTTATTATTCTTGATTTTGTAGCAAAAATGCTACACTGTTCATCTTGTCCATAATTTGTATGTATATGTGGTAGTAGAAACAGTAATTTTCTGACACCGTCTCCCACAGCATCCTTGTAGATAAGTCGATCAAGAATGGGTTTGGTGATCAGGTAGTGAGGTGGATCAAGAACTGGTTGAAAGGAAGGAGGCAGAGAGTTGTAGTCAATGGGGCAGAATCTAGTTGGAGGCCTGTGACTAGTGGAGTCCCTCAGGGGTCGGTACTGGGACCGGTGTTGTTCAACATCTTCATCAACGACCTGGATGAGGGTACAGAATGTACCCTCAGCAAGTTTGCTGATGACACCAAGCTGGGAGGAGTGGCTGACACACTGGAGGGCTGTGCTGCCATTCAGAGAGACTTAGACAGGCTGGAGAGTTGGGCAGGGAGAAACCTGATGAAGTTGAACAAGGGCAAGTGTAGAGTTTTGCATTTGGGAGGAGAAACCCCATGTACCAGTACAGGTTGGGGGCTGACCTGCTGGAGAGCAGTGTAGGTGAAAGGGACCTGGGGGTCCTGGTAGACAGGAGGATGACCATGAGCCAGCAATGTGCCCTTGTGGCTAAGAAGGCCAATGGCATCCTGGGGTGCATTAGAAAGGGTGTGGTTAGTAGGTCAAGAGAGGTTCTCCTCCTCCTCTATTCTGCATTGGTGAGGCCGCATCTGGAGTATTGTGTCCAGTTCTGGGCCCCTCAGTTCAAGAAGGACAGGGAAGTGCTTGAAAGAGTCCAGCGCAGAGCCACAAAGATGATGAAGGGAGTGGAACATCTCCCTTATGAGGAAAGGCTGAGGGAGCTGGGTCTCTTTAGCTTGGAGAAAAGGAGGCTGAGGGGTGACCTCATCAATGTTTACAAATATGTAAGGGGTGAGTGTCAGGGAGATGGAGTTAGGCTTTTCTCAGTGTTGACCAGTGATAGGACAAGGGGTAATGGGATCAAACTGGAGCATAGGAGGTTTAAGGTGAATATCAGAATTTTTTTTTTTTACTGTGAGAGTGACAGAGCACTGGAACAGGCTGCCCAGAGAGGTTGTGGAGTCTCCTTCTCTGGAGACGTTCAAAACCCACCTGGATGCATTCCTGTGTGATGTGCTCTAGGTGACCCTGCTCTGGCAGGGGGGTTGGACTAGATGATCTTTTGAGGTCCCTTCCAAGCCCTATGATTCTATGATTCTATGATTCTATGATTCTATGATTCTATGATTCTAATAAAAAATTATTGCTTCATTACTCCAACATTGTCAAATTTTGGATATTCTAAGTGATTTTTGTGGAGAAATTTTTTATTATTATTATTGTTCCCATTATTTTTTCTATTAAATATTACAAAACTACTAAATATGTTAAAATAAGATAATTTAGTAAAGAGTTTAGGTAATCTAATAGGATTTTTTTCTTCATTTGCCGTAGCGTAGAAGACTACAGTAAGATTTTACTGGGAGTTTAGTGTTCCAGACACGCTGTAAGATTTTTGTCATATTTTAGCACTTCTGTCTCTCTCTCCATTTAGAATTTGGCAGATCAGAATACGACAAGGATGAACAAATATTGATGGAGAGGGAATGGAGGACATGCTGATTCCTGGAAATCATTCAAACCTCAAAAAAGGGTCAGGCCCAGGGTGCCCATTTCCTTAATTAAAAATCTAGTCAATCAATCTCGGTGTCTCTCTCATTCACATTAGAGTGCCAAACCATGTCAGACCATATTCTTCTCTGTTTTCACAGTGACATAATTGAAATCTGAAGCCACTACTGAATGAATGTTAATGTGCCATCTCAGTGACTAGTCTTAGTCCCTGTTTACTGATCACAATGGTTTAAGAAATACAATCAAATTGTGAAAAATAAGGCTTCATTTTGGCTCACGTGGTGAGCAAAGAAGGCTTCTAATTTTGCAGAAAAGGAAAAAAACAGTCTGTCCATTCCTCACAGTGGTGATGTAGAGCCAAGCTCTGTGGGGTTGCTGACTGCATTTATTGTATGTCACACAGATCAAAAGTATGTGTAGGCCACTGAAGAGTCTTGATGCCCAGCTGGGTAGGATGGTTTGTGAGCATTACAGACACTGACTGTGCCACAGCACAATACTTCTGCTTGCCAAGTTAATTAAGTTAGGATTGAATGCCCATGGATAAGAGATAATAATATCAGCCACATACAAAGGATATGTGATACTGTAGATTAGGTTTATAAGAACTGCTTTGTCTCTCTGACAGGGAGACAAAAATGTGCTGCCATTAAGCTCCAAGAGACGGGACTCCTGCCATATTCAAGAACATGCTTTAGTCTGCATTCCCCCCCCCCACCCCCCCATATTATTCCTGCTTCCCATTTAATAAAAAATCCACGCCTTTGAGCTATAAGCAAAGGATATGGCAGAAAAGGTGACAAGCCCAGGAAACTGCCAGAGGTGAACTTTTCAACTCACAGCAACATCTCAAGGCAGGCTGTAAATAGGATTATTTTTATTAGACTGCTATCTGCTGCAGTGGCTCTCATTAAGGGCCTGTCACTCTGTCCATTCTGCGTGGAGGAGTGACGGGTGGCCCAAGCCTTGGGGACCCAGCACAGGGGCCCCCACTGCCACTTGTCACTCACGTGAAACCATCCCTTTGAGTCAATAACAGTGCCTATCCAAAGCATAAAATAGGATTTTAATGTGCTTTACTGAAGATGGGCAGGTGCTGGGATTACCCTTTCAACAGAAACACAGGTTGTCAGCAGAGGGCCAGGTGAACCACCAAGAGCCACTTCCCTCAACAGATGTGCCTCCAACAAGTTGAGGCATGCACCAGCATGTATCCATGTTGACCACCGTGGTTAAGCCCTTCTATTCTGGAGACTATTTCCCCCTCTCACCTCCAAGTCCAGTGCCTGAATCACAAGAGGCTTGGTGAAGGCAGTGCTCAGACTTGACTGAGTCTTAAATAACCAAGCTTTCAGGCAAGGGATTCCAAGGTCTGGGCCACTGCAGTGCAAGGTGAGGTGTAAATGCTAAACCATTTTAACAGAAGCACAAAGAATATGGTAGACTGCACAAAAAATTTGTGGAGATAAGAGCAGATAAAATAAATGGAAAGAGGGAAATAGCATTGGGGGACCTTCCTGGAAAGACCAAGCAAATTTTTTGTAGGGTGCACCTGTTAGTATAGCTCATAGTCAGCAGAAGTAGAACACTACATCTGCAAGTCAGCCTGAGTTCTCAAGAGAGAAGAATGCTCCTGTGAAGTAATCAGTTATCCCCACTGGAATATAAAATACATATATATATATACACACATATACATATGTATCTATATATATGTATGTATATAAATATATATACGTGTATATATATACCCACACACACACATATGTATATACAGGTATATGTTTAAGCACTTGCAGCTCCAGATTCTCCAGCCATCTCTAGTTTCTGTAAAAAGCTCAGTTCAAGCTGGTAAATAGGTCTTAAACTACAGGAGGCTGTACAGCTAACTGTCCTCATCTCATGCATTTTACTCTATCTAAGCAAGCCTCTACTTCACAGGATGATTTGGAAGCTGACGCTTTGTTCTAGATAAATATTGCAGTAGACATTCAAACTGCATCAACTGAAATATTTTCAAAGTATGAGATAATTTGAATTCCAGGCACAATGTAGCTAATGCAGGAAGCTGGAAAGCTGTGGGCCAGACTGGAAATGAAAAACAGTCAGATTCTCCTCATGTATTTGGCCCTGACTCTGCAAATTCCTGTATGTCACAGATAGGCACAAGTTTATAAAATTCATATACACTTTTATGTTGCTGTTCTGTTAATTTTAATTAACATTCCTGAAGTATTACTAGATTGGATGTGTTTATAGAAGTATTTATTCTGGACATACCTTGCAAGAAACTCTTGCAGTGGTACATTTGTAATACCTTTTACTATTTCCTTTCTCAGAGAGGTTTACAGGAGTGCACATCTGTCAAAACACACAAATGAAAAGCCATTAAAAAGATATTATAATACCTACTATGTTTCATTATCTGATTATACTTATTCTGTTTCAGGATAAGCATACTATTTGGAAAATTATAGTCTTGGTCCAGTCACCTTCTTGATAAAATTCCTATTTATATTCCCTGACTGGCATCACATATTTCTTCAAGTGTTTTTGCTCAATTTGCATGATATAAATCGTCATCTATACAAAGGAAGACCAGATCCAGATTCATTCCTGATTTATGTCCAACAATGCACAAAAGTTTAAAGAAAATCCCTTAAAAACAAGGTTAAAAAGAAAAAAAGAAAAAAAAGAAAAAGAAAAAAAAAAAAAAAAGAAAAAAGACTCACAGCCTGAGCTGGATGGAAGATAAATGTCAAAGACCTGATTGTCATTAAGGCAGAATAAAAGAAGATGTGAACAAGAACATGAGACAGGCTGAGCTTCTGCTTGCTTGTAGTTTAAAATGTGGTGGATTTTGTGGGATTTTTTTTTTTTTTTTTTTAATATATTAAGATTACTTGTATTTTGAGGACTAGGTGAAAGATTCAGTGTTGAAATAATTTTACAAATCCTTCAGCTCTCCAGGATTCACTTATTTGTCTCGGAAAGGATCTGTCTGTCTTTTCATCACAGGCCTTGCAATCACTGGCTATTATGTGAGGGTCAAGCTCACTCTGAAAAAGGAGAATTTTCTAAATTAAGATGTATAAGACATTAACCAGCTCATGTTAATTGTGTTTTCATTTTCTTAAGAATTTATCAATGCTGTACCATAAATCTCATTATGTTTTTGCAGTTATTAAAAGAAAATAGGATACTGCATAGATAGTCATTACCATAAGATCTGAAAAACAACAGTAGAAGAACATTTTTTTCCAGTTGCAAGTGTAACCAAGTGACTGCATTTGACACAGTTCCTACAAACTCCAGCTATTACCTTCTACTTCTGTTATTATTCCACATGAGGTCTTGTCATTCTTGCTTACAGTGTCATCAAGAAGGCATCTCTGTGTCTGTTGAAACTATTGTTCCTGTGAACTTCCCTTTCCAGGCCTTGTAACATCTTTTTTGTAACTTCCCTTATGTGACATAGTTTTTTTCTGATAACTGAAAGCACAGAGAAAGTTAGACACTGGCCTGGTTAGGCTAAGGGAATGGGTGGCTGGAGAGGGGCTAGGAAGATGCGAGCATAATAAAAGTAACACTTATCTCCTTGTTACCAGAAACAGAGGAGGTGCTTTCTGTCAGCAAATTCTTTACGTTTCAGTCTGCCCACGTCTAAATTCACTCTTTAATATGTTCAGGCTGTTCATGAGGCGGTTGTGTTCGGCAAACTTTGTTGCACAGCAGAAGTACTCAAAGATCGCTTGCAGGACTTTCCCTCAAATTGTAGCTTACCAGTAAGAGGTGGTATGTACAGCCATGCATCCTGCCTTACTGGAGAGCTGAGTGCACATGCTTTTGTGGGTGGGCCTGATTTTATTTTATTTTCCAGCCAGAGCACTAAGTGGGTTTCTTTCAGAAAGCCAGGATCAGTTCCCAAGGTACTCAGCCAAAATCACTGGGAGCACCTCCTCTTACTTCATAAGATGAAGCACCAGATTCTCCCTTGCATTATTCTGACTATCATACATATTTAGGGCTATTTAAACTGTTGTAGGAATTGCTGAGGAGGAGGCTTGTAACCCTCATTATGGTGACTTGAGTGTTTACAACAGCAATCCTTTTAGCAATAATGACTTTCTTATTGTGAATGAAGGCTCCCTAGGGTAAAGGGAGTATCCATCAATCAAGAGACTGGGTTTCCTTTGTGCTCATTAGAATGAAACAACAGCAAAACCAAACCAAACCAAACCAAAATAAAAACCAACCACAAAAAAACCTAAAAAAACCCCAACCAAACAACCAACACCCAAAAAATATAAAACCAGAACAAAACCAACCAAAAACTGGGCATGAAAATACCAATAAATAAAAAGGAACCAAACAAACTGTCAATCTGAACACCACAAACCAGCCTCTAAGCAGCAAAAAATACGCAAGCACTCTCTATTTTCTGTTTTGCAGAAGATAAAAATATGAACCAATTTGGAACCAGTATTAGATCAATCTTGATTGATTTTCCTTAACTTCAGTCTCCCCGCTCCAGTCACCCAAAGGACTCTTCACAGTTGATACTAGAAAGGGAGGCTTCCAGATCTTAAGCCACCTGAATAATTTTCAGACCACACATCACTCTCCTCATATATTGCCAAAGGAGTGTAGATCATCTAGTTTTTTCATTTACTTAACTCCCTTGTTTTCCCTTATGAGACTGAGAGTATTACAAAGTTAATCAAACATAACTAAAAAATTTTCTTATCCATAAATGACCCTATGTGAAAATGTATGCTATTTTTATTTTTAGCATGTAGTGAATGGAAAGATATATTGGGATGAAGCATCATGCTATACCTCTGCCTACTTGATGCTCGTGAAGGTGTCCGAATCACCTCGCTGCACCCCGAGTGTCATGTCAATCAGGAGGGAACTATAAGAATAGTTCAGCCAGAGCTTGCAGGAGTGTCTGGAGGCCAGCACCATTAGCCGGCAGTGTCTTGACTCAGGCAAAAGCTCCCAGGCTACATTTAACACCATTTGAAACCAGAAGTAGGTTTTATCCATGTCCAGGTAGGGGCCAGTGCAGAGAATATCTAGGAGGCTGGGAGCCTGATGCTTTTCCAGCTCCTCCTCAGGGTGGTGGAGGAAGCACAGCATGTGCTGTGTGCAGGTGCACTCCAGCTCAACACGGAGCCTGTAGGTTCCCACAGGCATCTCCTCCTCACTGCACAGCTCCAGATGGAAGGTGTGCCCACGGGGTGGGCGGATGGGCACAAGAACCTGGTAGACATGATCATCCATACCACAACCTTCTGAGGTGTACTCCATGATAGTTGCTGGCTGCAGTTGTGGCACAAAACTGCTACAGCAAATTCTTTTACATTTATGGAGAAGTTTATGCACCAAGTCCTCCACCATGGCAAATGATCTTGGCATGACAAGTGCAACACTAGCTCTCTCTTCTCGGTTCATCTTCCATGCCCTGTTTCTGGAGCGGCCCTCTTTCCTGCTGATGGCTGGCCGACAGCTCCTCTTCCTGAGCCTCCAGCAGAGCCCGCAGAGCAGGAGCAGGGCTGCAGCAACGGCCCAGAGCTGCCAGTGCTGCAAGGCCGCAAAGAGCAGGGCCGCCCAGGCAAAGCCACTCTGCTCTGGGGTCCCCCGGGGCAGGGCACTTTCCTCCTGCGCCTTCTGCTCCATCTCCTGCAGCAGCCGAATCATCTCCCACTTCAGCATCACCGTCTTGTCCCGCCGCCAAACGCGCACTCTCATTGCCCCATCCAGCCCATCACCTGCTAGCCGTGGGCCCTGGATGAGGATGAGGACAAGCAGGGCAAGTAACTTCACAGCAGCCATGGTCTGCAGGAGGAGGGAGAGAAGGGCTTCAGTGGGGCTGGCAGGGAGGGCCTGTGCCCCGGCGGGGGCAGCCCCGTGCCCTGCCCAAGGCGCTGCCGCCAGCAGCTGGGCCCTCGGGGCAGGGCCAGAACCCACCCCCCGGGGGCCGCCTTTCTGCCCCGGCCCTGCTCCAGCCCGGCCTCCCCCTGCCTGCGCACTCACCTGGCCAGCTAGCACTGGGGCACAGCTGCTGCTGGCCCTTTTCTAGCTGCCCTCATTGTGATGCCATCGCAGCCACGCCCACCAACCAGCCAGGCACTGACACCCCCAGACAACAGACACCCGGCAGGATGGTACTCCAAAGCTGTCCTGGTTCAAGCCAGACCCATGTGAAACACCAACCACAAGGTTTCTCTTCTCAGCTTGGCCTCTAAGTGAATTAAAAAACAAACAACAACAAACCCTTCAAGAGGTCTAGTCACTTGCCTCAGCCTGCAGGCTGTTCAGCAACCTCTATCCCCAGCAGCCCGGTCTGAGCCGAGGCATCAGTCACCTCTAAGGTGGATGAGGTAGAAGCCCCGGCCAGAGCTGCAGCCTTTGCTCTCTGCCGAGTGCTCACCATTCTGCCTTGTTAGTTAGGATGAACACCCTTCAGCCGCGCACACTCTCTCAGAGCCCAGCCCTTGGAAGAAGCACCCTCTCGGCCTGCCCTGCTGGAGCCACCTGCAGCCCCAAGGCCGGCCCGCCCGCCCCGGCGTCCGGCGCTCCCCGGCTGAGCTGGGCCCGCCTGCGCATCCTCAGCAGCCGACGCGGCCTCCCCGGCGCTGGGCGGCCTTGCTCCAGGCTCCAGGAAGCCTCGCTAAAAGCCCCCTGTGTCGCTGATCTTCTACCCCATGCGGACGTGCCTGCGCTGGAGCTGTTCACCTCTGGGAGCACAGAAGCCCCCCCAGATGCCCCCGGCTCCCTTGCACTCCTGGCAACTCCTGGCGCTGGAGGGAACTGTGTGTGCCACTCAGAGACGCTTGCCAAGCGCAATCTCGGATGCTGTGGCAGGCTTTCTGTGGCCAAACCCCGTCTGCAGCACAAGCTGCACCCAGTGTGACTGAATTCCAGCATGAAGCTTCACAACGACAGCACAGGCTGCTGGGGGGTGGCTTGTTGGTTGATCCAAAGCAGCTGTGAAGGTGCCCACTTCTCTAGAAGGCCCCTTGTCAGCATAGCACGGGCAGTGGTGGCTCTGGCAGACCCTCAGTGACTCCTGCACCCCTTGCTCCACCCTGCAGTGGTGCTAGTGGCCGGCGCCTGCACTTTGGTCTCACCTTGGGGTTGGAGGAGAGGTTCTGGGCAGCTCAGAGCCTGGTGCCAGGAGACATGGACAGCACAGGCTGGACCCAACTAGGCCTGCTGCACAGAAAGTCAAGAGTAGGTGTTGTGACAGCACCTGCCTGGGAGAGGTGGGAAAAAGCATGTGCCTTGGGCTGATGCACACCGGGCACCCGCTGGGATTCCTTTAGCTCTCAGACTCAGATGGTTCTTTGGCTTGCAAATCTTTGCCCCTGTGCTATCCCTGGGTTTCCGCTGGAGGTGTCCCAAAGACAGGTGGGAGTGCACATCTCCCTCCTGCCACACAGCTGCCATCACACAACTGCTTCTCCTAAACGTGGCATGGACTGCACAAGTGCAAGCCTTGAACTGCAGACATCTCAAAAGCTTTCTGTAACCTTCCTGCGTGTGTTCAGTCTCCCTCACTAAGGGGCTGGAAACCTGGGCTTGCAGATCCTTGGAGGGTATGGTGAACGAATCTGGAGCTCATCCAGGAGCCAGAGCAGCTATAGCTCAGCTCCACAGTCGTGGCACTTGTCCCCTCTGCAAAGGGCTCCCCACTTGGACAGTGTGACAGACGCCTCACTGGGGTTGTCCACAGCCAACGCCGGGGGACTCCCAGGAGGGCTTGTTTTGGGTGTGGCTCCCAAGGAAGCCCCTTCCTGCTCCCCAGGGCACAAGGCAATGTGCCCAGCTGTGGAGTGAGAACTGATTGCAAGTGCCCCAGCGCAGGAGCACAGCCAGGCAGGGGAGCCTCAGGGAAGGAACCAGTGAGCGCAGAGTGCACCACATCAGCTCTTCCTCAGAATGCTCCCGGACCCTGTGGCAGCTGAGCAGGCAGCACCCTCTGCTCGCCTTCCCCAGCCCAGTCACACCCAGACACAGCACTTGGTCAAACAGGCCATTTCGTGGCAGCTCTGGAGAGAGGAGAGATCCTGACAGCAATGGGCTCTGCAGGAGAAGGAGGGCAGTTGCTGTCCGGGTGGCAACAGGGAGAACACACGCTGGCCTCTTGTCCCAGACGGAGCGACACAGCAGACGAGATGAATGTTCACAGACCAGGGTTTATTGCAAGCAGCACTGGGGTCTAAACCCTTTTAAAGCAACAGGCACCAGCTCAATCGGGCTGCGGGGAAACTGGGATATCAGAACAGGAGTCTGAAGCAACATTGCAAAAGGGACCTTAACAAGAAAGTCTATCACTAAGTGTCAAACCAACCCATAAAGCTCTACCATTAAATCCTAGCCACTAGCCTAGTAACAACTCCTATCCTAGACCTAGAACACTGAGGACTGGCTTAAAAGGATCCTAAACCCTTAAAATCTAAAACTTAACAAGTAAATACTGTTTTATGCCAAACTAACTAACAGATGATAAGGGAGGGCCTGTAACAGGGAGAGACAACAAGCAATTGAATCGTAGCAGGAAACTGCGGCAAGCACACTGAGATGAAGCATCCTGCTAGACCTCTGCCTGCTTGATGCTCGTGAAGGTGTCCGAGTCACCTCGCTGCACCCCAAATGTGATAGCAATCTCAACATGACTATTGGAAGAGAAGGTCAGCAAGAGCTTGCAGAGGTGGCTGGAGGGCAGCACCGTTAGGTGGCAGCGTCCCGGTTTAGGCATAAGCACCCAGGCTGCATTTATCAAGGTATGAAGCCAGAAGTAGGTTTTATCAGTGTCCAAGTAGGGACCAGTGCAGAGGGTGTCTAGGAGCCTGGGAGCCTGCTTCTTCCTCAGCTCCTCCTCAGGGTGGTGGAGGAAGCACAGCATGTGCTGTGTGCAGATGCACTCCAGCTCAACACGGAGCCTGTAGGTTCCCACAGGCATCTCCTCCTCACTGCACAGCTCCAGGTGGAAGGTGTGCCCACGGGGTGGGCGGATGGGCACAAGGACCTGGTAGATATGGTCAGGCTCACAGTGACTCCAGCCCTCTGAGGTGCTCTCCCTGATGACAGCAGGCCCGAGTTCTGGCAAGAAGCTCCTCCTGGAAAGTTCTCGGCACATACGGAGAAGTTCATCCATCAGTTCCTCCACCATGGTGAACTCTTCTTGTTTCTCCTTCCCTGCGCTGTTTCCAGAGCTGCCCTCTTTCCTGCTGATGGCTGACCAACAGCTCCTCTTCCTGAGCCTCCAGCAGAGCCCGCAGAGCAGGAGCAGGGCTGCAGCAACGGCCCAGAGCTGCCAGTGCTGCAAGGCTGCAAAGAGCTGGGGCCCCCAGGAAAAGCTGCTCCTCCTCTCCTGGGCCTTCTCCTGCCTCTCCACCTCCCGCAGCAGCCGAGCCATCTCCCTCTTCAGCATCCTCTCTCGCAGACACATGCGCAATTGCGTCTCCTCATCCAGCCCATCACCCTCTGGCCACAGGCCTTGGGTGAGGCTTAGGGCACTCAGGGCAAGGAAGAGCAGGGCAGCCATGGTCTGCAGGAGGAGGGAGAGAAGGGCTTCAGTGGGGCTGGCAGGGAGGGCCTGTGCCCCGGCGGGGGCAGCCCCGTGCCCTGCCCAAGGCGCTGCCGCCAGCAGCTGGGCCCTCGGGGCAGGGCCAGAACCCACCCCCCGGGGGCCGCCTTTCTGCCCCGGCCCTGCTCCAGCCCGGCCTCCCCCTGCCTGCGCACTCACCTGGCCAGCTAGCACTGGGGCACAGCTGCTGCTGGCCCTTTTCTAGCTGCCCTCATTGTGATGCCATCGCAGCCACGCCCGCCAACCAGCCAGGCACTGACACCCCCAGACAACAGGCACCTGGCAGGTTGGTACTCCAAAGCTGTCCTGGTTCAAGCCAGACCCATGTGAAACACCAACCACAAGGTTTCTCTTCTCAGCTTGGCCTCTAAGTTTCACACAGGACCTCAACCAGTTCAACACTGTTTTACAAAGGCAGCCAATCACCCTTGGGGAGGGGAATGAAAGCCCCACCACCTTCAAAGAACAGACCCCCCTGCAGGGCAGGACTCCCAGCAGCTCCCTTTACAAAGCAGACAGAACCCCCTGAAGTCCTGCACCAAACATCCAGTTGGGTGACATAAGCCAGAGAGATCTCTTTGCCCCTGGAGATCCCATCCCATGAGATGGGAGCCCAGCTCCCCTGGTGTTGGTCTCTCTGCTGGTGGACCAGCCACTCTATTTCTGATTTCTTTCTGACACGCAGGGGCAGGTTACCAGTCCTAGAAGCAGACACTTGCTGGAAAACATGCTGATAATCTAAGAAAGAGCAGTTGCTTAAAAGGGGTTTCAAGGAAATGGAAAGTTACTGAAAAGAACATTGGTTCTGTGCTGGCTGAAATCAGGTGTCCTGATCCGATAACTGGGACATGGAGATGCTCATGGGATCTCACAAAGTACAATATCTGGTGGTAAAAGACAAAATAATCTCCAGGGCTGTAGAAGGTGGGGCAGAACCCCCTAGTTTTCTAAGCTCCCTCACTCTCGTGTGGAGCCCAGGTGCTGCTGGGTGCAGCCTGCCCTCCCCTCATACAAATCATACAGCAGGAACACCCATTTGTCCTGAGGGACCCTGCCGAGATCTAAAGGTGATCCCAAATGGTGAAATTAAGATGCAAACGAGGTCAGATGCCACATATACACCAATCTTTATTGGAGTTCCACAACAGAAGTTAAAATGCCTAGAGTGGATAGGACAGAAAGAAAAAGACAGGAGAGGCAGGAGAAAGTAGAAATATGGAGAACAGCAAGTGATAGGACAGTTACCACCACAGTCCAGCGACACAACCTGGTGGGGAAGTGCTTCCCTGTATTGGTAGTGTCACAGCTTTTTATAGTTACAGCTCTTCACCTCAGCCCCTCCTCCGTGTTCACGTGCAATGTGTCTCCGAGGTGGTCGTCAGGGGAGGTCTCACATGGAGACTTCCTCACCACAAGTCTTCTTCAAACTTCCAGCTGCAGGCATTCGACTTAGAAGGCAGTTGGGTGAGAACCAAGCTGTTGTCCCTCCTTTGCGATGTCAGCACCTTTTGGCTAATTTTGATAAGCTATATTTTGGCTAGAAGGCTAATTTCCGTATTATTTATTTTTACAGCCAGGAAAAAAAAATCAATTGAACAAATGCAAACAAACAAAAAAATCAACCAAACCAAACCAAAACAAAAAAACAACAAGCAAACAAACAAAGAAACCCACAACATTTCTTATAACTTGGATAAAGCTACTCGATTTTGAAAAATGACACTGAGCATGACTGAAAGATAAATTCTCCTGGGAACAGAAAAAGACTAAGAAAGAAGATTAAAATTATATAGGAACTTTTCATGTCATGTATTTCTGTTCTTTCATGGCCTGGAGCTACAAAGCGATGCTTGCATTTCAAGAGCAGAGGACAGACTACTTAAGCTAAATATCAGTTTTCAGTTGCTTCAGGGGCCAATAGTTATAGTTGCCCACGAATGTTGTGTAATAGACAAGCTCATAAATCCAAGTGACAGTCCTTCCCTTTCAGCAGCTGCAGGAACAGACCACACTCAGAGTGGGGTTTAATGCACACTGCTGAAGGAATTGTGCAGGGTGATTTGGAATTTCATTTTTTCTCCTTTATTTCAACATTGATCAAAGAAAACACATCTTTTTTTTTTCTTTGTTTTTAACCAGGGATAACAAAGCACTTCTAAAAGCATTTGTAATTAACCTAGCAACTCAGTGGTGCTGTGCTTGGGTGTTACAAGACCATCACGGAATCTTATGGAAGGGAAGGTCTTTACTCAGTGCTCATGACCTTCACTCACTAGCTAAGGGTGACCCGTGACCATGGTTGGTCGTTGATCTACCCAGCTGGTACATATGGGAACTGTGGTAGCTTTTTCTCAGCATTTTGCAGTGCGTATGCTGGCTGCAGAAGTGCTCAAAAGATTTCCTTCTGAAGGCAGGTTTCTCCTTACACTTTTTTTGGTTTTGCTTTGCTTTAGCCTCTGCTCTTAGGTTGCCCTTTTGTATAAGCTCCCTTATTCCTTTGGCCCTGTAAGTGTTTTCTGCACTGCACCCTTGATTGTGTACATATGTTACCACCCATTAAGCCTTTGCCTCTTCCTCAAAATTGCAATGTAGCCCATAGTGTCCTGCTGGGTGATACAGATTAGTACTGAATTCAGTCATACACAAAACTAAAATTTAATTTTTTCAGTCGTCAGGTCAATAGTTAGATGGGAGCACAGCAGTTACTCAAAGAAGACTTTGTGATAACTCTTGCATCCCCTTCAGAAGTGACACTTGAAGGCTCTACAAGATTTGGGGATGCTGAACTGTCAATGTCATATTTTTGGCAGAAGAGGGAGCAAGCCATAAAAATGACAAACAGATAACAGTGAAGAAGCTTGCTGATGAATAAGGGTAAACAGAGGAAAAAACACAGAAAACAGTGCAAACTTTGTTGTCTGAAATATTGAAAGGAAAAGGGTGCACCTATAGTTGGCCTAACTGGTGCTATCCATATAGAAACTTTTTCAAGAACCTGGAGAGAGTAAATTCAACACATGCAAATATGCAGAGTATATCTAATAGGAAGGGAAGAAATGTATGATGAGAAGGCTGAGAATTTTTCCTTCTTTCTTCTTTATGAAAACAATATATCATTCCTCACTCAAGACACATCCTGATCCTCACATTATTCACCTTGACTGTAATTTGCTTTTGAGTCTCTTAGTTTTGTGTTTAATGCCCAGTGGTTTATGTACCAAGATACCACAACTGTCTTCAGATCTCCTAATCAGTCTTCTCTGCTGGGCTCCCAAGCATGTCACAGACATTTTTAACTTTTGAGCATGAGCTCCAATAGCCAGCAAAGGCCATAAACATTCAGGACAACAAGCTCTCATGCCTGTATTTAAGCTTGATTTTCATCTTTATGTACAAAACTGAATCTACATTTATTCTGGAGAATTGAAATTTTTCACTTTTTATTCTCAGATTTCTCTCCTTTCCGAAACAGCTGTTTTTTTCTTCCTCCAACTTTTGTGGTTCAGCCAAACTTTAGTCCTCATTAAAAATCAACTGAGATCTCCCTTTGCCTCCAGAACGTCTTCTCTTCTGTGACTTGCTTGTGTGGAGCAAACTCCTTCCTGTCATCCACAGCAGAAATACTCATTTTAAAATCTCAGCAATGTTTTTGTTTTCCTTCAGATAGTTCCATTCAAGCTTATTATTTTTTACAATTTAATTTGAGCCCTAACAACAGTGGTGATGGTAAAATTATAAGGTAACAACTGCCGAAAGTAGTTGAGATTTTGTATAAATGAGATAAGAAAAAACCTTGAGATTCCATACAAGAATTAATTAAATACAAAGACAAAAAGAAATGAATGAGAAGAGAAAGAACCCTTCCTGCTTAGGAAAGAAAGGGGTGGGGGGGGGCAGGGGAAACTGTTTAGTTTATCATCATGCTCTTTTGTGTCTTTCAGCATTCAGCGTAAGGTATTTTCCAGAAACAGACTACAAATTAAGAGACTGGAATATGAAACTGTGCTAAACAAAAACATCAGACATTAAATAGGGAAATGAGAAATAGAATTACAGGTGCAAAGTAATTATTATTGTGTCACAGCATTTCAACTGCTAACCATTTTATTCCTGCATATTCTATCAAAGGGATCAGCATTTGGCTTGCAGAGCCACTGATGTTTTCACGGTCTTTGCATTATTAAAATTTAGTACTGTGAGATTTTTCTTTGCTTTGTTTTTTTAACCTCTTTTATTCCATTTAACATATTCTGAGGGAAATACTTGAAATGGAAACATTGCCTAGGAAAGCAAACCACACCAGAATATGATAAATGTTATTGATCAGTTGTATTTTTATATTAAAATTAATTCTTTTCAGTCTCTAGAACATATGAATTTTTTTTATATGTGATGTCTGGGTAGAATTTTCAAATTCTGAAAGGCTTGCAAGGCTTTTGCAATAGATAAACCCTAGAAAATATAATTTGAAGTACAAATAGTTACTACTTCTCCACCTCACTAAAACTAGAGTAAAAAATACAGAAAAATTCCATCAGAAGAAACTGCAAGAATCCACTCTGAATGCAGCAAAGAACTGTAGTCATACCCTCATCACAGGTCATGCCTGAGAATTATTAAGGCACCTTAGTATGAGGATTAGCTATAAGGAAATACAGCATAAACTTGATCTCTAACATCACAAAAAGGCTCAATTTAAAGAACGATTCACACTGTCATGAGATGGCATCTCCAGAGACTCATCTCTCTGGCCTCTTTCTCGTCATTGACGAAAAAAGAAGCCTAGAGTGACTGTATCAGATTTAAATGTCTAACCTTTAGGCATATCAAGTGAGATAGGGCAAATCTCATCCATAAGATTCCTGTGCTGTGTCTGATGATGGATCAACTGTCCCAAAGGGAGCAATCAAGAAAGGGAACATGCTGAGTGGAGGATCACCTCATTCAGTTTGGTATGGAAGGTGGATAGATCTCAGAGTGGACAGCTTTGAATATTTGCTGTGCTTCTGTGCTTGGGTCCCTAATGAGAGGATGGGTACAAAGTACCTCTGCCATTACAAGACAAGACCAGGGATCTGATGCAGCTCAGTGATACTAATAGTGTAATTTGTTTAGTAGGTAGGTCAATAGGTAGGCACCTCTGCTATGGAGACAGGCTGAGAGAGTTGAGGTTTTTCAGCCTGGACTGGAGAAGGTTCTGGGGAGAGCTTAGAGCACCTTACAGTACCTGAAAGGGCTACAGGAAAGCTGGGGAGGGACTTTTGACAAGGGCAGAGAGTGACAGGTTGAGAGGTAGTGGTTTCAAACGGAAAGAGAGGAGATTTAGGTTAGACATTAGGAAGAAATTCTTACTTGTGAGGGTGCTGAGGCAGTGGCACAGGCTGCCCAGGGAAGTTGCAAAAGCCTCATCCTTGGAAGTGTTCAAGAGCAAGTTGAACTTACTGAAGATTAAAATTTAAATTTAGCACTCTGCCTATATTTCAGAAAATATGGTCAATACCAGTGCCAATTCTTTATGGCAAGAACTGTGCCAGCTGTTCGTGACCTCTTTTGTGTCTGAACACCAGATGTAGAGGATATGGAGCTGGAGGTGAGGATAGTGATCATGGGTTCTCTGTTTCTGATGAACTGATGAACATTTTTTTTTTTTCTTGGCTTATGTGGGTTTTTTTGTTTGATAGTTTGGTTTGATTTGGTTGGGTTTGGGTTTGTTTTTATTTTCTCCCCCCCCAAGCTTTTTGTTTCTCTGTGCTATGTTTTGATGGTGTTTGAAATGCTTTGTTTTGGGCGGGCTGGTATTGTCACACTGACAGATTGACCACTGTGTTGTGACAGATATAATCTAGTGAGCAGGATCATGTTTTGATTTCATGATGTGAACATGAGGCTCCTTAACTCCCCAGGGATCACACATAACAATTGTGTCCTCGAGACAGTCGAGCCAGGAAAAAATCTGATGATTAATAGATTTACCTTTCTAATGAGGCAATTAATTATTGAACATACATAACTTCACTTCTTCACTTATGAATATACAAAGACATATAGAAGTGTAAAGCATTGTTTGCCTTCAAGATATTTTAGTCCTGCAGCTAAAGTGGAGTTTGGACTATTATGTGGCATTGTCCTTGTTATAAAAGTTACCATTGCTAACTAAATCACAGAAGTAATGTTGATGCCAGTAAAATGTAGACCCAAATCTGCCTATAAAGTACCTGTCACTGTAGGATCTGAGTATCCCTCTGGACCTTCATCTTCACTTGTCTTTTCCAAAGTGCTTGTTTGAGCTTGCTGCTCTCTCGCTCTCTCTCTCTCTCTCTCTATATATATATATATATATATATACACACATTAAAAAAAAAAAAAAAAAAAAAAAAAAAAGAAGGAATGTGGGGATGTTGCCATACAGGATTCAGTAATGTCTTTGTCAGAGTCCCATTTAAGGCATCAGCTGCCTTCTATGGATAGACTTTCCTCTACAACACGCTCTTATCAGCCTGACCTTTCCTTTACTTCAGTTCATGTCCTTATCTGTTCAACCACTTTATTCTTTAAACCGTTTTGCAGTTTTGTATGCACTAGCATGCCTGTTCGTTTCTTCTTAAATTTGCTTCTAAAAAAACAGCTGAACAAGTATATGCGCAGATATTATCTGGTAAACTGATACAGCTTCTTGATGCAAACTAAGAATTGCTTTCAATATTCACCAAATCTAACTCTTACTGGGGTATTATTGGAAAGGAGTTATTTTGTTTTGCTTGATTGTGAATTAACACTTGTGTTCTCATGGACTGCACCTCTGAAGTCCTGTGCTGCAGTGCATGTCATACATGGAGCTACTGAGCTAAGACTTAAAACCTTTTGTTCTGGTTTAGAAAAATGCTGTAAGTGTATGGTATCTCAAAATTTCCACATCTATATAAACATATGGTTGTTAATAGTCAGTCTTTGAAAATGTATTAGATTTATTCAAGGGAGTATTAAGTTGATCATACTAGTGATCGGGATACTGGCAGATGGGACCAATTACCTGTGTTCTTCCCCTTGCGTTCTTATGCTTTTCCTCTGGGTGTCTGCTTATGAGATTTTTTTCTCATGTGAATAATGACAGAATGAGAGGAAATGGCCTGAAGCTGCACCAGGGGAGATTTAGACTGGATATTAGAAATAATTTCTTTACCAAAAAAGCAGTTGGACAGTGGAAAAGGTTGTCCAGGGAGGTGGTGGAGTTACAATCCCTGGAAGTACTTAAAGGAAATACAGAGATAGTGCTTATCAACATGATTTAAGCACTGAACGGATAAATTAGGTTATGGTAGTGGGATTTAGGTTATGGTTGGCCTTGGTGATCTTCAAGGTCCCTTCCAACCAGGATGATTCTGTTCTATGATTCTATGAGATAATACTATAAAATATGAATCTGGGTACTATAAATCAATACTTATGCAGTTAATTCCTTTGGGGGGGGGGGGGGGGGCTAGCCCCTGTAAATCTCACTTCTCCCTCTCTTTTCTCAACTTAAAATGTAATTTTGACCAAATATGACTGTTAAAACAAGGCTCTAATTTTGTATATTCCCAAGATATACACTTCAATCAGTCTGGATATAAAAATGGTACTTGTTAATTCAGTCAAACTTTTAAAGTTGACTCTGTGTATTTCATTTTGCTTTTACTTTGATGCTGTTGGATAGTCTTTCCTCTTTTTTTTATTTTTTTATTTTTATTTTTTTTTTAACACAGGACTTTGCTTGCTGATTAATGACATTCTGAAAGGAGTTACTCTGCTTCTATGACAGTATGAGAAGCAAGACGGAAGGACTGGTTTCCTATTAAATTAAAGTGGGTTTCCTATTTCTATGTGAATTTGCATCAAGTACATTGTATCTTTTGTATGTTGAATAGCACATGACCATTTGGTTTGGGTCCATTTGTGGTTTTCCCAACATTCAAAATGTTGATATCCAAAACTGTAAGCAAAATGAAAATTAAACATGGAGTTTTAGTCTCTTGTTTGGGTTTTGGTGCCATTTAAAACCATGTTTCCAAGAGAAATATGTTCAGAAAACTGCTATTCAAAGCTGAAGAGAAAAGGTTTGCTTAAAGCTTTGTGTTATTGAAACTAGGGCAGCAACTGATAGAGTGTTAAATAAGTCTGCTTAGATCAAAAACTGAAGTTATTGAGACATTACATGGAAAAAACTGAGTCCTTGACTTCCACTACATGTTGAAAAACCTCTAATATCAGACTGAGATCAGGTACTATTTGCTTTATATCTGTCTTTCTACCCGGAACTGTTAGCATTTTCAAGACTGTATCAATCTTATCATTTAAATTATAGCCCTTAATCTCTTTTTTTCTAGTATACTAGACAAGAAGACAGTGATTTGTCTTTGTTACCTGACTATTAGGTATAACAGCTGTTCATACAAAAGCCCTCAGTGCTTACTCCAAATTCCTCGTAACTTAGTGAGAACAAAGCCTAAGTGTGTAAGGAGGATCTGACTGCTTTGCAACTATTTCAGAATAATTTATTTTTCCCCTCACACTTTTTATACTGATATCTTAGTCTGGATGGTTATCAGCATGTAAAAGCTTTATATTCTGTAAATTCTGTGTTCTACCCTCAAAGTACACTTCCTAAAAAAAAAGTTATCCATGGGGCAACAATGTAGCCAAGAAGTCCAATGATATCCTGGGGTGCATTAAGAAGAGTATGTTCAGCAGATCAAGGGAGGTTCTCCTCCTTCTCTACTCTGCCCTAGTGAGACCTCGCCTAGAGTACTGCATCCAGTTCTGGGTTCCTCAGTTCAAGAGGGATTGGGATTTACTTGAGAGAGCCCAATGAAGGGCTATAAGGTTGATTAAAGGACTGGAACATCTGCCTTATGAGGGAAGGCTGAGAAACCTGGGGATTTTCAGTCTGGAGAGGAGAAGACTGAGAGAAGATCTAATTAATGTGTGTATACATATATATATATATTTATATATGAGGGCTGGGCATGAAGAAGGCAGGGACAACCTCTTTTCAGTTAGGCCTTGTGATAGGATGAGGGACAATGTATTCAAGCAAGAGCAGAGGAAGTTCCACCTCAACATGAGGAAGAACTTCTTTACTGTGAGGGCTACAGAGCACTGGGACAGGCTGCCCAGAGATGTTGTGTAGTCTTCTTCTCTGGAGACTTTCAAGACCTATCTGGATGCATTTCTGAGTGACCTGCTTGAGATTTGGTCCTTCTCTGGCAGGGGGGTTTGACTAGATGATCTCCAGAAGTCCCTTCCAACCCCTAATATGTGATTCTGTGAAAACTTAAACTTGATTTATTTTCCTGAGCTAATCACATCATCACTTATGTGTTCACCTTCTTCTCACTGACAGTGAAGCACATCAGACAGTAATATGGAAAAGATAAAGAAGCTTTAGTTTGTAGAGAAAGTTTATAAAGTCCAGTATCTGAAACAATGTATTTTAATGCATGGACTTCTGAAGCAAAACGTGTGAATTTAATTAACATCGTAGTCAATGTAGTGTATTTCACACCATTTAGTATCTTGAGATAAATTCTTTTGGTAGCATAAGGAATTCCCAAAAATCTTAATGCAGCAGAAACATCATAATTATTCTCTAAAAGTATTAATTACATTTTCCTTTTTTCTTGGAGGAGGGATGAGAAGGACTAGAAAAGTGGAAAACAGTGAAAGTTTAATCCATAAATAATACTGCCAATTAAAATGTTGGCATTTGAGCAAATGTGAACAACTTGGCAGCATAACCATCATGACACAGTCAATACCCTGTCAGACTCATATGGTCCTTGTAAATCAAATGCAAATTCATTATGTATTATAATCATCATTGTGGAAAGGACAAAAAGCATTAATCTACCTACTGTTACGGCAGTGCACCCTGATGATCCGCAAAGATGGAGGTTTTATATTAATTAAAAAAAGGAAAGACACTCTTATAACCAAGGCAGATAAATGTGTTTGTTTGTCAGGTGCATTTCTTCCTCTCATGTGAACTAATGATGTTGTCTGGAAGCAGAGTTCACTGTATGCAATAGTAATCTGAGACTAATCCCTGTTTTCCTCAGACATATTCATCATTTCCTCTAGAGCTGGAACCAATCATTGTGTTCTGACCTTGATTCAAGGTGTCAAAGTTATAGAATCATAGAATCATAGATCATAGAATGTTTTGGATTGGAAAAGACCTTAAAGATCATCTAGTTCCAACTCCCCTGCCATGAGAAGAGACACCTCCACTAAACCAGGTTTCTCAGAGCCACATCCAACTTGCCCTTGAACACTTCTAGGGATGGGGCATCCACAGCTTCTCTGGGCAACCTGGTCTAGTGTCTCATCACCCTCATAGTGAAGAATTTCCTCCTCATTTCTCATCAAAATCTCCCCTCTTCAAATTTTAATCCATTACACCTTGTCCCCTCATTTTGTGCCCAAATAAAAGTTCATCCCAGTTTTCTTGTAGTCAGCTTCAAAGATGACTAAGAACTAGATGAGCACTCAGCTTTTGGGGAGAGCTCTCTTGAGGATTTCCACTTTTGGTAGCAATACTACAGCTGGTCAGTATACAATATTAGCTGTGGAGAGGAGCAAAGTTGAAAAGAAGGAAGAAACAAAATGAGGACCTACAATAGATTTCAAGACTTCTTAAATATGATTGCATGTTAGTTAAATTCCTACTAAAATAGATTATCAGAGCCATATTAACACAGTTAACACAAATAGGACCTGAATTTCAAAATGCAGCAGCGTTATATGTAACCATCTATGTTGTGTCTATATGCACATGTATATAAAAATATATAAGCATTTTAACTCAAAGCAAGGAATTTGTGTAGTGTGGTAGTATTGCTGCTTGTTTATGATTTTTTGCATGTCTCTGCCAGCCTCTGTGTCTGTTTCCTTACAGAAAATTAATTATAGCTCTGTCAAAAAGGTTTAAAGGAGTCACCTGCTTAATCTCTTTGCAATCAGGCCAAACTTTTACATTTGTAAAATGCACTGGATGTGTCTAATTGCATAAACTGTGGCTCAGGTAAGCATTTTTCTAACCAATAAACAAAAAATAGATTCTGTATCTCAGTCTCCATCATCTACTACTTCAACAAATGAGGCAGCAAAACTTATTTCACTTTTTATCACAAGGTGTCACGATCCAGTATTTGGATACGTGGCAATTTGTTATGATCTTGCCAGAACAAAACAAAGGTAACACAACATTGGGTGCACAAAGAGGCACTGCGGCTGGTGTGTGGTCTTATGAGAGGTGGAGCAGAACCCCCTTGCTTTCTAACCCTCCTCACCGCAGTGGGAGGCTGGGGCAGCTGGACTCTGCCTTCCCTCTCCTGGGATGAGCCGCACGGCAGCTGCACCCTTTGTTGCCCGGCAGGACCTGAGAAGAAGTTTAAAGGGGATCACAAATGGTGAAATTAAGACACAAACCAGGTCAGATGTCAAGTGCACAACAAACTTCACTGGAGTAACACAACAAAGTCCCTAGAGCAGATAGGACAGGGAGGACAACAGAGATAGAAAAGAAAGGAGAAAGCAGAAATACAGAGGACAGCAAGTGAGAAAACAGTTACCACCATGGTCCAGCACCATTGTCAGTGAGGAAACACTTCCCTGCACCCATAGTGTCCCAGATTTTTATACAGTTCTTGCCCACTGCACCCCCACTTTTCTCCCTGTGCAGGTGAGAAAGTCCTTCTATCTTCATGCTTCTCCGAGATAGGAGGGGGCAGTATGGTGCCAGGGCTATGTCCTGCAGGTAGTCTTTGTTTGGCTAGTGAATAAGACAAGCCATTGCAAAAGAGGAGGTTGAGACAACTGGCACCACAGGATTAGTTTATTGCAGTGGAGGTTCAGTCCTAGGAGGCACCTTGAGACCAGCACTCTTTATCTTGTCCTGCTAAGTCAGTGGTTTTCATGAAATCTCAAGGCCTGGTTACCACTGGATGTTCTGCTCCCAGCACCAGCTGTAGAACTTCTTTGTCTCCAATCTCAGAGTGTCCCACACTGAACTCCCCAGTTCTCAGGTACACATCGCAGGGCGGGGAGTAAAACAATTTGGTGGTTGCTGAGACATCTCTTTAGTCCATCAACAAATCTTGTTTAACTCTTAGATGTCTCAAGACAAACAACAGATATTCTGAGTGCCTAAGTACACCAATTATCTCTTGGATTGTGCAAGACAAGCACTATTCATCCTGAATGTCACACAAGGCTTTGTGTCCAATTCCACTTTTGACATGTCATGATCCACCCCATAATCTAGTCTGGTGGCTCTCACTTCAGTTAAGTTTTTTCATCTGCCTTTGGGATTGTTTAATTTGGGCTCAATCTGTTTTGTTCTTTTTATCACAGGAAATAGGATAGAGAAATCACTCCCCAGAGGTGCCTGTTGCTCTCCTCAGCTGGAGAAGGAGCTGAGGTTGCCTGAGAAGCAAACATCTTATTTTGGACATGGGTGTGAGGACCACTGAATCACAACAGTTGCTTCTGTTATTAGTCTGAGTTGGTTTAGGGAAATCTCCTTTTGAAACACTAATTGTTATTTGGGTAGCAGGCAATAAAAAATTCACTGATCTGAAACAATGAATTACACAGGAGGATACAAAACCCCCAAAAGGTTGGCAAAAGACCTGGAGTCAGAAGCCAAATAGACAGACAAGGGGGGATAACTAATGACAAAGTGACAGCAGGTTTAGAGACAGCAGGTATGAAACCTATGGAGAAAAACATATTAATTGCATTGGAAAACAGATAGGAGGTTAAGACAAAATTTGAACATTATTTCCATGGGAACATGGAAAGTGTACACCAAGAAATACTATTCCATCTTGCTTCATTCCTAAGGGCTGAACAAATAATACACATCAAATATCTCAAGCTTTTGTGTGAACAAATGAAATGAGGAAAAAAAAGAGAAAAAAAAAAAGGAAAAAGGAATTGTGTTGTTTAACATGCAAGTTAATTTTCTTTTTTTAATCTGTACTGTATACTTGTTCAACATAAAGTTTGGGGTGAAGAGAAATGCCAGAGAGTGTTGGGGGATGATTTTTTTTTCCATTATTTCCATTTAGTAGGTAGTTTTGGAAGTATTTAATAGCATTGAAATTGGACACACTGTACCTGAAAATAGTCACAGAAAATGAAATGGTGCCTGCTACTGGTACCATACATAAGGACTGACAGACAAATACTCCATGGGTAAATATAGGAAAAGTTAGAGGTTAAGCAATGTTGGGTCTTCTACAATAATATGATTCTTGTGGTATTCTTTTATTCTTTTCAGTGTTTTTTTCCTTTGTATGGAGAAGAATTCAGTGTGATTTTTTTGTTGCAGTCTGATTTTTTTAATCAGAAATCAGTTGAAATTTATCCCTTTTTTCACAATTCTCAAAGACTTGGAGGGATATTAAAGCATATTTTTTTCAAGTGTTCCGGATGCATCAGTAAAATTATATCCACAGATAATCACAGAATCATAGAATCAATGCCCTTCACTGAATCCTGACTAGGCTAGCCTAAAAGGTGGGATACTGGCATTTTGGGATTTACTCTAAATACCCAAGGCCAGATACATTACTTGTTTGATCAGTAGTGTTACACTTTGTCTGGACACAGCCTGCTGCTCCAAGCTGTGTCTCTGTTCCTTAATCTTGTCTTTGAGATTCTGAATCCCCTGACTTTCCTTCTATAAGTTTATCATATGCAGAGTCAAATCTGACTGTGTTCCTCTCTTTCCACATAATACTCTGAGCAACAATATCTGGCTTCCAATATATCTCTATCTCAGGTAACCTGATAGTTATTGTTACTAGAATTGCTTGTCACAAAACTAAAATGCTTAGAGTAAGATTTATCTCAACAACCTTTATGCACATAGAAGTCTGGTGTGTAGTCTGTTTTCTAATTGGCAAAGAGATGGAAGTCCCTCCAAAAGTAATTTATCCCACCTTGCACACTTATCTCTGGGTGGGTTGAGTCACCCTTGGGAAGTGCCTATTCCTTTCAATTTCCTTTAACTACACTGCTCTGGTTGAATATTAGGATGACAGCTCCTACTGGGAGGAAAAGTCTTCCACAGGAAAATTGCCTGCCAGCTGGCAATTGCATTGGGATATAACAGATTGTCATACAGGAAAATGGAGCATTTTTAGACAGTGCTGTATCTTGCAGCCTGCAAGGGTTAACCACCCACCCTGTACTGATACTTATGAGCAAAGAAGTCTGTGTTGACTTTTGGGCTGAGCAAGACTTGAAGATACAGTCTATTAAGGAGCCTCAACTTTTTCTGTGGTCAGTTAAATCAGACAGGATGTCTGTTCACACACAACAAGCTTCCATACCTCTGTTGTTGGGACTTGTGTGTGATTTTTTTACTAGGTTTCTGTTTTTTAAATTATAATAAAGGGTGTTTATTAGCTTTATTTCTGTGGAGAATGTAGGTAGCCTCCTTAAAGTGTCTAAAAGTGGCCACATTAAGTTACAGGTTTCCATCACAATGACCTAGCTGTAGCTATTGAGAAAGACAGAACTACAGGTCTCTGAGGGGGGCTGCTCTGAAGCAGAGTTGATGCACAGCAGAGCAGCAGATCTTGGCTAACAGTGTTTATTTCTTTTTTTTCTGCTTTTTCTTTCCTGAAGGTTTCCCTCTGGTAGGGAAATGATAGGGGAGAGGTGGGATCTGCAAGGAGACAGCAGCTCTCATGAGATCTGTAGTCAAGATCTGAAGCAGCAGTCGTCACCCCAGCCTATAAATCCTACCAGCAGAGGCTGAGGAAACTGGGATTGTTTAGTTTGAAGAAGAGGAGGCTGATAGAAGACACCATTGCTCTCTACAACTGCCTGAAAGGAGGTTGTAGTGAGGTGGGAGCTGGCCTCTTCTCTCAAGTAAGTAATGACAGGATGAGAGGAAATGGCCTGAAGCTGCACCAGGGGAGATTTAGACTGGATATTAGAAATAATTTCTTTACCAAAAGAGTGGTTGGACAGTGGAACAGGCTGCCCAAGGATGTGGTGGAGTCACCATCCCTGGAAATGTTTAAAAGAAAGATAGGTACAGAGCTTAGAGACATGATTTAAGCATTAAATGGGTAAATTAGGTTATGGTAGGGTGATTTAGGTTATGGTTGGCCTTGGTGATCTTCAAGGTCCCTTCCAACTAGGATGATTCTGTGATTCTATAATGAGCAGCCCCTGGGGAGCTCAGGAACAGAGCAGAGAGCCCAGGCCCAGGACACACAGCTGTCCATGTCTCAGGCTGCACAGGATTCCTGAGCCTGTCACTCTTACCAGAAGGCAGCAGAGAAAATATCTGTGTGTGCTGTGACCAAGTGAATGATCTGTTTACTCTGGTGACAGACCTTAAAGAGGAGGTGGAATGATTAAGGACTATATGGGAATGTGAAAGAGATTATTTGAGCCACATCCTAGCATCCTTGAGGAAAAGGCAGCAGGCAGAGGCTTCACAAGAAGTAGAGGATCCCATGCCCTCTTGTCACCAGGCAGAACAAGAGGACCTAAGAGACAGGGGGGAATGGAAATACATCCCTGCCCCTCTTGCCCTCCGCCACCCAGTTGGTGTTGCTCTTACACAATAGATACAGGGCTCTGGAACTGGAGCATAATGCAAACAAGGATGTTGATAAAGGTCCATTCAGGGAATCGCCAGGGCAGTCAGCCTCAAGCATCAGGTCTGCTCATATTAAGAATAAAAGGAGAGTAATTGTTGTATGAGATTCCCTTCTGAAGGGAACAGAGTCCAATATTCTGGCCAGACATGTCCCACAGGGAAGTCTGCTGGTTGAGTCACCATCCCTGGAGGTATTCAAAGACATGTAGAAATGGCAATTCAGGACATGCTCTAGTGGGAATGGAGTTGTGTGGTTTTTTTGTTTGTTTGTTTTTGTTTTTGTGGGTTTTTTGTGTTTTTCTGTTTTGTTTTGCTTGTTTTTTTGTTTTGTTTTGTTTTGTTTTGTTTTTCTGGGGTGACAGCTGGACTTGGTGATCTTAGAGGCTTTTCTAACTGTGACAGTTCTGAGATTCTGCAAAACCCAGATGCGGATATAAGGGCTACCCATTTCCAAGTTAATATCTGAAAATGTCAAATGGATAATGCAGACTTAATAATTTCAAAAGTCAGAAAATTATCACTGAATGCTCAAAAAGAGTCTGAAATTATAAGGCAGTACTGAGACTCTAGAAGTTAGTTCACAGACAAGTAACAATATGGGCTGTTTTCAGGCAGGAAACTCAATGGTGTTGCAAGAGCTCTGAGATTTCTACTGGCAATAAGCTGAAGAGCTCACCACAATGGTGCTGTGTGTGTACAGTGTGTAGAAATCTGCAAAGATACAGTATGCAGATGTGGCTAGTAGATTATTAACTCGGTAATGAGCAAAAGTATAATCACTTCTTCTGAGCAACACTATCACTGTGTGATATGCAAGTGAGATAAGTAGGATTTAGACCTCTCAGGTCCAGTAAGAGACTCATTCTGTATCTTCGCCAATTTGCAGTTTGGGTAATGACAGACTGGCCTGGAGAAGTATTTTTAAGTTTTCCACTATGTATTTTAAGTGGCTGTCTCTTAAATACAGCTACACAAAGGATTAGGAGATATGGGGATATGGTATGTAAAAACACAAACTGGAAACGAGGATTTAAAAAAGCTATGATATAAAAAAAGGTCTTACCAACTGAGATCTCCTGTTTTCTGCAGCAGTTTTAGATTGGATGCTCATCTTTCCAAGATGCATAAGAGGGAGAATCTCCAGGGAGGAAGAAGCTTTCTGGCACTATGAAGCCTTGGGCTCTTGCAGCACCTCTCTTCCTTCACCTGAATGTCCCTATGGAGGTTTTCAAACAGATGACCTTAGAGAGAGATCAATATATCTGTAAATATTCAGGGGCAGAACTGAATTTACTGAAACTGTAGCTTCTAAGGGCATATTCAGTTATCCATTAATATAATTTTTTTTAAAACTACAAATAGGGGCTTTCATGCAGTGATATTTGGGGCCCATCAGTCAGTTTAATAGCTGCCAGAGATCCCCCGGTCAAAAGATATGGCAAGAAGTAGTGACAGGGATAGCATTAGCATTCCCAGCCTCTCCCATCGTCGCAGACACAGAGGTACAGTGATGTGGGACCAGCAAAAGAAATATGTTGCAGCCTATGGAAACAATCAAAAACCATGTATTTTGCATGTATTTTATAACATATGCCATACAGCATTTGTCACAGGTCCCTTGTACTGTAGTCAGAGCACAAAGTAAAGGTAAAGGAAAATATATTATCTTTCAAGTAGTTATTTTCATGCAATTGTCTGGTCTCAGCCCAAGTCTCCATCAGATAAAACACACCGAATTCTCCATTGATCAATGTCTCTCTAAAAGGCAGTGCTATATTCAGCATTGATCTTCCATTGATTTGGTGTTATTTAAACAAGGCTAATTTTAAGCTAGCATTTTCAGACAGATAATCAAGAACAGAACCAAGTTTATTGGGTCTTTTAATAATTTATGGTGAATTAAGGAACTCTGTTAACACAAGTCAGCTGTATTCTTTTTAAAAATAAACCCAGAAATTATGTCAAACTATGTGCTGGTAAGATTTTCCAAACACACTGAAAAACCTGGCTCTTTTTCAACATTGAAATCTTTGTTTATATTGTTATGAAGGCATTTGTTTTTTGCCGTCAAGAAACCTTAAGAGGAAAAATGGATGTATGACAATATACACAGAAAAATCGTGGAGTTAGACATTCTTCCCCTTTACCTCATCTATGAATATAAAGCATTAGATAATAGAAACCAATTCATGTGATGTACTCTAAGTCAGGTGCTGTTAGAGTCAAAGGTGTTATCTGCCTTAGTAAATAGGTGCAATAATCTATAGCCTAATACACTGTACACTATACTAATAGATAAGATGAAAAGCTAAGAATACTTACTATGAATAATCTCTACAGTTTATTTGAGTTTTCAGGGAGGAACGTGGAAAGATCACAACACAAGGAGTGAATTATGTTTCAAAATAATTGGCTTTTTTAAAAAACAGATAAAGAAGTAGCAGACTGGAAAACTCAAGAGTCTCCCAGAAACCTCTCCCTAATAATCCTTTATGATGCTAATAAACCAAAAATAAGGGGGATGGGAATAAAAAAAAATAATTTATTTTCCACCCATTCAATTTGAGGAATAGGAACAGTAAGTTTTGACTCAGTTGCTAAAACAAATATCCACAGAGACCAATATGAGCAGCTGGTGAATACTGGAATTGGGACTTTTTGATTCAATAGCTTTGTGGAAGCTTCTCCTGACACGGTATTGGCACCCCAGGTATTTATCCTACATATCCAATATACTAATGAGTAAGAAAAGCACTAACAATTATTCACTTGGCATTAGAGTTCAGCTGCTTGTGCAGCACACTTTAGTTGATTCTGAGTGAAATCTTTTCACTTATTGTAACCTGAACTGTTTCCATTTATTGGTAGACAGAGGTCTAGTTTTCTAAGCAGTTATAATAGATACTGCTTGCACAGAAACCAAAGCTGTACCAGATACATAAAATCAATCTTTAAACATTTAACGTCTGGTTGTATCAGAGACAACCTGGTATGCTAAAAAAATATAACAATCTCTGATTAAAAAAAAAAAACCAACAAACCAATAAAAAATTACACAAGAGCAAACTCAAAGATTTCTTGTGCATTTTATTTATGCCATGTTTTAGTTATGTTTCTTTTTCACCACCTTAATTTTTCATGTTTAGTCTATTCAATAAATTTCTGCATTTATATTCAGTTCTTCAATGTGTAAACCTTGTAGTACATTCTTTCCTGAAATTTAGGAAATTTTCATCAGTGGTTTCTCATTTGTAACATTTTGAAAATTAACATGATGTGCAGTTCTGTGACATTTATAGGTTGTGATCCCTTTTCTATGAGTCCATTTTTATTGTCTTTATTTCTAGAAGTTTTGCACTCATTTCTCTCACTGGTAATTCTTCTGTCTTTCATATAGCTGATTAGGCTCACAAGCTAGATGTTTCCTGCATGCTCCATTATTCTTTTTGAAGTGTGCCTCATAAGTGTTCAATGTAACATTACTGAGGATACCTATGAGCAAAATAGCAAGAGGTTAATACATTAAAGTATGTTGGGACTTACTTGTGGGGGTCACAGACATGGTTAAGGAAAGGGAGGGCTGCCTTTGGATTGAATTTGGTGAAAAGAGAGGATAAAATTACAAGCAATTTTTTTTTTTTTTTTTCATTTTATCTGTAAGCCCAAGTGACAGTAAACAGCATTCTCACTACAGATCTGTTCCACAATACTTCACAGAATTATCAAGGCTCAGGGATGCAGAACAGCTCTGAATATAGTATCTTTCATTCTACCTTTACCCAAGACACAAAGCAGATTTTGCTGAGACTTTGAAAAATTCAGATTACTTTGTATAATTGCAAAAAAATATAATTTTAAATTATCAATTTTATTATCATTTTTTTTTTTTTTTTTTCTCCCCCCTCCCCCCCCACAGGTAAGGCACATGACTGTAACAAAAAAAGCAAAATACCATAGAAATTGCCAGTTAAGACACTCTCAGAATTGCATTAGGACTTCTCAACATGCATGACTATGTTTAATTATCTACAAGACTTTCTTCTGAAACTGAGCCATTAAATGAAGATAATACTTTCAGTATCATTATATGACTTATAGATCACTGTTTCAAAGGTTTCAAACTGATAGCTCTTTGGTTTTAATTTTGCTTTATTTTCATAATGGTTGTTAGAAATTTTTTGCTGTTAAACAACAACAAAAGTGATGTCTTAGTTCTACAAAAGCATCCCAAACTTGTGTGAAGTGCTATGAAGCATGGTTTAAGCAGCATGCTCTGGAGACACCCACCCCCAAGCAGAGCTACTCTTCACTAATCAGCCTGGAGCTATTTAAAATATTCATTACGGAATGCAATACCAGACACTCAAGCTGTTTAGCTGAAAAATGCCAAAAATATTATTGTTTAATCTTCACAACAGAGTGATAGAATTAATTGCTATGCAATTTTTCTATGTCCATGTACTTCACAAAAAGTCTTTAAAGTCTTCTCTCCTTTTTCAGGTTGGGCTATTTTTCCCCTCTGCCTTTTGGAATGGGGGATTTAGGTTTTTTGCTTATTTTTATTTTGTTTTGGTTTTAAAATTGAAGTTCTCCAAACCAGTCCCAGAATACAGAGAGCTCAGATTTTGTGTGCCCACAGACAAAATGCAAACAAAATTTTGTGGGCAGGCTGGAGAGCTGGACAAAGAGGAACCTGATGAAGTTCAACAAGAGCAAGTGCAGAGTCCTGCACCTGGGAAGGACCAACAAAATGCACCAGTACAGGCAGGAGGTGATCTGCTAGAGAGCAGCTCCGTGGAGAAGGACCTTGGAGTAGTGGTAGACAACAAGTTATCCATGGCACAACAATGTGCATTTGTAGCCAAGAAGGCCAATGGTATCCTGGGGTGCATTAAGAGGAGTGTCTCCAGCAGATCGAGGGAGGTTCTCCTCCCCCTCTATTTGGCCCTAGTGAGACCTCCCTTGGAGTATTGTGTCCAGTTTTGGGCTCCTTAGATCCAGAGGGACAGGGATCTACTAGAAAGAGTCCAATAGAAGCTATGAGGATGATGAAGGGACTGGAACACTTGCCTTATGAGGACAGGCTGAGAGACCTGGGGCTTTTCAGTCTGGAGAGGAGAAGACTGAGAGAAGATCTAATTAATGTCTATAAATACATGAGAGCTGGGGATCAAGAAGGAAGAGACAACCTCTTTTCACTTGGGCCCTGTGATAGGATGAAGGGAAATGGATTCAAGCTCGAGGACAGGAAGTTCCACCTTAACATGAGGGAGAACTTCTTTCTTGTGAGGGTTACAGAGCACTGGAACAGGCTGCCCAGAGAGGCTGTGGAGTGTCCTTCTCTGGAGACTTTCAAGACCTGTCTGGATGCCTTTCTGAGTGATCTGCCCTAGTTTTTGGTCCTGCTCTGGCAGAGGGGTTGGACTTGATGATCTCCAGATGTTCTTTCCAACCCCTAATATTCTGTGATTGTGTGAAATCAGGCCTGAATTTTCTGGTGATTCTGTATCTGACTGTCTATACCCTTCAGCCAGCCGTTTTATAAATGCTTAACAAAGATCTTTTTAAGGATTAAAAAGGTGGTTTGAATATTCCTACACTTAATGGCTATATTATTCTGTTAAATTCAAATAATTACACAGAAATTGCCTATTTTCTGTCATTCACATTGAAAGTCAAAGAAAAGGACAGGAAGTGGTCAGATTGATCAGATTCATCATACCAAATCCATCAGTCAATTGATTCCATCAAAAGAAGGTGCAAGTGTGATGTAGAAAATATCTATATAGTCTATATCATCTTACCACTAATTTTTCCTTTCTTGTATTTTCTGAAAGCCTTATCAGCTCCTTTTTATTTATATTTAGCAGTGGTGACTAAACCTATAGTGAAAAATCAGTTTATGTAGGAAACAATCACACAGTTTACGAGCAGGCAAGCCAGGACATTGACATGTCCAGTGGTTATTGAATGTGGTGGGGTTGCAGTGGTGATCCAGGAAACCAAAAGACCAGTGAATGCGGTGAGCAGGTGTGATGGTGAATCTCCCACACAGGAGAGTTGCAAGGCAACTGATCTTGTGAAAAAGTTTCTTTGCAATTATTAAGATGAACTCTGAATTAGACTGCTAATTTCACTAATGACCTGCATTACCAAAACAGGGATTCTAACATAATCAAAACATACTAAACCCAAACCTGTATGTAAAATCAAAGGCAGGTTGGACGGGGCTCTGAGCAGCCTGGTCTAGTGGGAGGTGTCCCTGCCCATGCAGGGGTCTAGGATCTAGATGATCTTTAAGGACCCTTCCAACCCAAACCATTCTGTGATTCCATGAAATCACAATTTGCATTTCAGTCTTTTAAAGAGGTATCAATTAGCTTGTATGAGTAGATTAAGTCTTTGTTGAATTATAGAATGTGGGCTATTGTAGTCTGCTCTTTCTGGCTACTTCCACAGCATTGTGCAAGCAAAATGTCATAAGAATTCCTGCTGCCTGCTTTTCCTGTTTTTTTGCATGTGTTTCACAGAGCCTGATTCACTTATGGTTTCTGTCTGCTTTGCCAGGAAGATGAAAATGCAAGGCAAATTAATTCAAGCAGATGTGAATGTTTTTAAAAGAAAATGTCAGTCTTCATTTTTTTTCCCCTTTAGTTGTCCAAAATCATATATTTCCAGGAAATCTTTCAGGAACTCCAGGGAAATTAGAGTAAAATATTTATAACTTAGTTATAATTATTGGTTGATTTGGAGGTAACTGGAAAGATATCTCTGCTATTTTTACTCTATAACCTTGAATATCCTTACACCAACAATAATTTCATATTCAGCAAAAATGCAGTCTTAACAGATGATGAAAAATGCAGACAGTAGGCATATCTAAGTATTCTATGTTAATGTGTCACTGGTCGGATTTCCTTCTTTCCACTAAAGATTTCAACCCCAATTTTTCATTTAAATTATGTATATGAAAAGAATGTCATTACTTGAGTAGCTCTTCTGAATTATTTTTTTTAATAAATTGTTGTTGTTGTTAGTGACCTTTTTTTCATATTTCTAATTTTGACGCTGGATGTGAAATGTTGAATTTTTAAATGTTTGATTCTTGTCTTCATTAGCATCTGCTGTGCAGTGATAGTGTGTCAGCTGCTTTAGAGAAAGGTTTGATGCATGTGGCCTTGCTTGAAAAACTTGAGAAGCTGATAGCCAAAATGAACATCTGATGTGTGAACACAAGAAATAACACTGGAGTTAAGGAGTCAGAGATTGGTAGCTTCTCTCTGGCTTTAAGGAGAAAAACAAAACACAACAAAACAAAAAAAACCCTGATCTCCTCTTATAGTTTCTAGACATTCTTTTAAGGATGGGATTGAGGAACTTGAAACTATTCATAATCAATAAGTAAAGTAAAATAGGTATTAACCCACCTCTAACTGTCCTGAGCCTTCATAGGATAATTTTTAAATTTGTTATTTCTGCTGAGGTCATATAAAATTCATATAACTGATACAAGTGATCCCAGCAGACTATTTACCTTATCACCGTGTATAATCCACTTTCTTCCCAGTAATGTTGTTTCTGTATCTTGGAAAAAGCCTCAGAATTAAAAAAGGAAAAAAAAACGCTCTTGGATTTGACATACAATAATTACTTACAATAACCAATGTAAATCACAGATTCTTGATTCAATATAGTGACTTTGTGTGATGGATGGGAGAATCAGAACAATTGCACTTTGCCAGTGTTTTCATTTTCACAAGTAAAATAGAGGGATTCCTAAGAAGCAGCTGTATTTCTTTATTTGTGGTCTTTTTGAGGAGGCACAAGAAATAAAAAAAAATGGTGCGGTGTAAAACAGTCTGATGGATTGCTTGTGTAGAGTGCCCTTAATGCGGGATATTCAGCTTTGCATCTCCCCTGCTCATATGTTACCACTAACTTGGTTTTATGCTTCATTATTAATCTGTAAACTGTCTGCAGAACAACTGGAGACAAATGTCCAGGCTGAAATGGGCGGAGGTAGTCATTGATCAAACTGTTCAAGACAGTTCCATCGATTTCTTTAAGACATGCATCCCTACATGTCTGCAATAATATGGGAATAGGTTTAGTAATACAAAAAATAAAATTGAAATCTCATGCATTTGGATTTTGCTTAGAAGAAAAAATATTTTATAACATTATACGTGTATATTGTGGTTTGTTTTATTGCTTCTGTTGACATCAGTAAGTTCTGGAGACTAGACTGCTAAGAGCTTTTTAATTGTGGGTAAAAAACCTGGAGCAGAATAGTGACTAAAGGTTTTGTAGGTGAAGAATTTAGATTGTTGTTTATATGTCTCTGAAAAGAAGCTTCCAAAGACAAACATTTAATTGATTTTATTGTAATGGTTCACATATGTTGACTCAATGCTTTGGATAGACAGGCTATAAAACTCATCAGCCACTATGTCTGTGAAGATTTGTACATTATATGGCTGGACCACGTGTCGAGGTTTAAAACTGGGCCAGCAATGAAATTAATGACAGACGCTCTCTATTAACGCCTCTCCACCCCAGAAAGAGAAAGGGAGTAAGAGACAGAGACTTAATGGTTGAAAACTAAAATAAACAGCTTTACTGAAAGTATAATGATGAAAAATAAATATATACAAAACTAATATCGTGCTCCCACCAAATAACACATCACCCCTGATGCTGCAGGGCAGCCCCTGGGAAAGTCCTGGAATGGTCTTCTGGAGTCAGTGGCAGATGGGGGCTGGATTCAGGAACGCACAGATTAGGATCAAAGACAGACGAAGTGACAGAGTCCTCCCGGGACACAGTCCAGGGACAAAGAGAACTTGACCCTTGTGATTCCTTGGATTTACACTGAGCATGACATGTATAGAATCATAGACTCATAGAATCATTAAGGTTGGAAGACACCCTAAAGATCATCAAGTTACAATCCCCCTGTCCTGAGCAGGGAACCCTACCACTAGACCAGGCTGCACAAAAACCTTGTCCAACCTGGCCTTAAAAACCTCCAGGGTTGGGGCATCAACAACCTCCCTGGGCAACCCATTCCAGTTTCTCACCACCCCTAGAGTGAAGAATTTCTTCCTAGTATCTAACCTAAATCTCCCCTCTCTCAGTTTAAATCCATTATCCCTTGTCCTATCACTATCTTCTTGGATGAAAAGCCCCTCCCCAGCTTTCCTGCAGCCCCTTTCAAGTACTGGAAGGTGCTACAATATCTCCCTGGAGCCTTCTCTTCTCTATGGGATAGAACACTTTGGTCAGTGTTGGTCACCTGTCTGGTCTGCTCCTCCCCCACAGGAGGGTCACAGACACTAACTGAAAAACATGCTGCTAATCTCAGGAATTGCAGTTAGTTAGAAGAGACTTAACTGAAAAATAAAATTAATACCAATACAATTGGTTCTGTCCTGGTGCAAACCAGGACACCATGACACAGATAGGTGTGGTTCTCTCCTGGTAGTATGTTCTTTTCATCAGTGAAGAAAAATCTCCAAAATTTAAGAATTTTACTCCTGTTATCTTCTAGAAGAAGAATTAAAAAAAAAAATAATAAAAAAAAAAAATCTCTGCATGATTGAGCTGGAGAGCTCTGAGGGGAAATAACTTCTTTCTGATCCTGCTGTATTCCATGTCCAGGAATTAGTTTGAGTTTTCTAACAGGATATTAGTTGGAATATGCAAATATAAGTGAAAAAAAATAATAGAATTAATTGAAAAGCCTTGTACAACGGCCTAAACATACATTGAATTTGGCTTGAAATATGTTGAGGTTGCCTTCAGTAGAGAGAGAATGGTCATAACATGATGAATTATTGAGTATTAACACTGGAGATTAATTTTGGTCAAAAAAACCCATTGTATGAGAGTAATTAATTTTGCAACAGTAGTCATCCCTGTCTCGTGGCCACATTTAATTGGAGATCCGTTAAAAACCCAGAACAGGAAAAGTTGAATGTATCTCATCAGACTTCCATGACTTACCTTGTTACTTGCTGTATCTTTCAAATTCTGAGGAATAAAGAATACCTGGCAGACATGGTAACTGGTGCCTTTGCAAAGTTCCTCCAGACCACTCCAGATGAAGCAGGAGCATATTATACTTTCTTATAAGGAATTCATATTTTATGTTTTTCACCATTTAGACAATCTGAACCAAAGTTAGTTTTGGTAAAAGAATATGGAAAGCTTTGTAAGAACTTCCAAGCATGGAAGGAAAATTATATCTTTTCTATACAAGGACTAATTGTCATGAATCATAGAAACAATAGTGAGGAATATTGGAAGTGTTCATCTTATGATGCTGCTTCCATCTTTCATTGCTTCCTCTTCAGCAGCTCTGTTAACTCAGAATTTCCTGGAAATAAAGATTTCAGCTTTTCCTTGCAGCATTGATCTGAAGCATAGTTGAACCACTTATTAAAACATAGTGTCTTCTGAGCCCAAGAAATAATCAAAATTCCAATTAATGCTGCTGCAGCCCTACACTATTGTCATAGTAACAGTGGCATGAAAGTTTACATCAAAAGCCTTGTTAGGAAGTGCCAATCTAAAAGCAATCAAATCCCTGGGAAAGCATTCAGAAGTTCAAAAGAAACTAATGAAAGAGGCCTTCAGGATGTAATGCCATTGACAGGCATTCTTAGTTAATAGAGGCAACCCAACCAGGGTCTTCTGTTACCAGGAAGCTCAGAGGTTAAAGCAAATGTATTAGAGCAATGGTGCTGAGATTAACAGAAACAAAGAAACACTGTGCAGAAATACAAAAGCACAAATTTCTACTTGCAAAAGGTAAATCCACAAAACTGAAATAGCATCAGTATGTTTGTTTTATAAAAGGTGCTATATGGACAGAACAAACAGGTAGGCAACTTGTATTCAGAGTGTATAAGAAAAAAGGACGTCCAGGATTGAAACACCAGGTGTTTTAAATACTTAGGTGAATTGTCCCCAGCTTGTGACCTGTTCTGTCTTGAGAGCACAGAGGGAGGAAAAAATACCAACACAAAAATCAAACAAACTGGGTGAGCTCTGATGTTGATCAGCATGTGGCCACCTTTTATGTGATTTCCATCAGAAAGTTAAGGTATGTGTACTACATGTTTTCTTCCTATTGGATTTTTTGTGTGAGTTTTAATGGAGAAGTGGATTTTTGCTGATTACAGTTTGAAAGCAGCTGAGGCCCCAAGAGAAATGCTGTTGTTTCACAGAATTCCAGGAAAAAGATAGAGACACTGTCATAAAGATGGAGAACTCATGAGAGTTCTTCTGTTTGCATGAAGGGGAAAAAAAGCCCACACAGGACCAGAAAGCCATTCCAGTATTTTCTAAGATCACTAAGCTACCTGATTCAAACTTAGATAAAAGTCTTGGTTTGCAATCTAACAGAAAAGTTAATCCTTATTTTGAAACAAATTTTGACTCAGTGATCAAATTTTGCAAGCTTGGATAGCTAGAATCAAGGGAATGTGACACACTGAAATAATCACTGGTCACATTCCCTATATGTGCAATATAGTCCTGTCAAACCAAAAGCAGACAAAAAAAAAAAAAAAAAAAACAGATGTGAAATAGCATCTATGAGCAGAAAGAAGTGAGTCTTGGGAGGAAAGGGGGAACATAAGAAATTCATACACATTCAGGTAATGTTCTTTTGATCTTCTCTCACTCTTGTATTTCATGTTCATCATTAATGCCTGCACAGAGGGGAGGAAGAATGGAAAATCAGGTAATTAGTTACACATGTACTTTGATCAGTATTGCATTTTTCTTTTTCAAGTTGTTTGCCAAAGCGCTAACAGACAAGAAGAAGGGTTTCATTTATGGAGGTGGTTCCATCAAGCACATTTTCAGGAAGGTTTCCATAATCGCTATATTTAAACCTATGTTTCTCTAATAGTAACTTAAGAGTAATTTGGCCTTGGGTTTACACCAATATCATCAAAGCTTTTTTCTTGGTAGAATTTCTATATTTCTCAATATTCTCAATTATCTCAAGACAGTGTACACAGTTATACCACTAGCATGCTTTTGCAAATGATGAACACAAAGTCTGGAGTTACAAATAAATGGCAACTTCAAAAGTTAGATTTTTAAGTTTCTTGTTTAGTGCTCAGATTTTGACTTTCCACAAGAGGGGAAAATTTTCCTCTGCTCTTCCCCATTGGTAGTTGCTGGTGCCATACACTGTCCCTTGTGAACTGTAAAAGTGTCTGGCATGCAGATACAGTCCCCACCACCATCTTCCGCTCACCATATCCTCCCTTTACCATTCAACATAAGATAAGGGAGAATAAAAGACTGGGAAAATGCTACTGTAGGAGAATCAGGGTCTTTTGTTGCAGATATTATGCTGAAAAACCATTTTTATGCCAGTGTTGACATTGAAATAAATAGCCTAAAGAGGGACATGGCTGTACCCATTCAGTTCCCATCTGGAGGGCAAAGGTGACAAATACACAGTTAAATCTCACAGGTGAGCATAGCTCTGTTTTTGTCCTTCCCTAACCACACAGAGAAGGACCTGATGAACTTGTGAGATGAACATGCGCCACTTCCCTTCCTGTCCTGACCGGGGAACATGTTTTAAAGTGGAGTTTCATGTTAACTATGGCAATTCTCTAGAGAAACTTTTACTGGAACTTTCAAATGTGTCCTGCAATAGCAGTAGACAGCAGTCAGCATGGGTCTGACTTTATGATCCTTTTCCTCTCCATCACAGAGTCCCAGGACACCTGTCCACAGAGCTCCCTTCATCCCCTGTAACTAATGAGGTTGTGGAGCACAGCAGAACAGCATAGGTCACTTACTACCAACAGTATGACAAGTGTTCGTTCTGTATAAATTACCTTGTAGACATGTTTTGTAGAATATTTCATTATTTTGCGTGGCAGCTTCAATAGCAGCAGTAGGGGACACATCTCCCATTAGTAGTGTACAATATATTTTCTTGTCAGTTAATCTTGAAAGCTGGCTACCGTTCCTCCAAAAGGCTGGATCTTTCATTTCGTTCAATAAGTACTTCACAGTAAATGCATTATTGCTAGAGAGATGTCAGTAATCGAATGCTTATCATCACATTTTCCTTGTGGCCTATGACAAAAATATTTTCTGTAGTGGATGCAAAAGTAGAGTAAGATAGGCTATGGGAGTAAAATAAGGAAACGACATCAAATCAGGTGTTAGACAAATAGCCACCTGAACAGCCAGAACTCCTTGAGAAAACACAAACACTGGAAGACTCCAAGAACTCCAAGAAAAGAAAGAATATGTCTCAGAAGAGAAAAAAAAAAAAGAGGAAAAAAAAAAAAAAGAGCATCTGAAGAACAGAAGTATGTAAAAGTATTAACATCTTCTTACATTTTTGTGAACCTTCTATGGAGCTTACTCTGTTCCATGTACTTTATGATCTATCTGTGTGTGTAAAGTGTGAGTATTTAACCCTGGCACAGTTATGGACTTCAAAAGATAGTTATTGGAGACCTGGCTCTGCTAAAATTGTTGCTATGCTTTTTTTTGGTAGCATAAATGTGTAGGCCAGAGCAATAGCCTACTATTTCTTATGCATCATTATCTTTTGCAGCTCCTTACAAAGAATTAGCCGTTTGAGATGTCCTGCATATGTTTCAGTTTCAAATTGCATGCAGAAAAAAAACACAGCAGCAGCTTGCATAGTATTTATTTCAAGCAATTATTATGCAGCTGCCATGTAAGTACTGAGAATATAAACTCATCAAAAATTGAAGCAAATTATGTAAAATACAAAAAACTCCTACAAAAATGATTGTGAGGAGGTGGTGAATGGAAGAGTGAGAACTGGCAGGCTTAGGGCATTTATTTGCTTTTTACTTAAAATATTTTGAAGACCAGAGATTTGTGTAGGTTTTGAAAAAAATGTGTCAGCAAGATCATTTACTCTGCATACCAAGATTTCAGCTGATAACCTCTTCTTGTCTGAATCCTGTTTTGCCACTTCACCCTCCAGGAAGGAGCAGGGTTATAACCTTCTTACCTGCAAACTCTCAAAGGCTCCAGGGAGCTAACACTCCTGTTATGAGAAAGTAGCAAAAATAATCAACTCCTTTCCCAAGCCAAGCCCCATGCCTTCCAGACAGCTGGAGTGGCCATCCATCTCAGTGCATATCCCCATCCCTTCCAGTTAACATGTGGCATGAACCCCAGTGGTTCAAAGAGAAGATGTTGATGTCTTGGAGTCTCAGCTTTTCTATAGGTCAAGAAAATAATTTAGCCTTTCCATGCCTTTTTGCCCCTGATGATGGAGATAAAATCTGTCATTACTTCTACTTTTTTCTTGCCCATATCATGTTTATATAAGTTTTTAGGCTGAGCTTCTTATCAGTGATAAATGATATTTTGTAAATGGAGCCAACTCCAGTGTCAGGGGTCTTTGGCGAACTGTTGTACAGGTATTAATGATGCAGTGAGGTGAACAGGGATTTTTGGGACATACTGAGCCTCAGAAATTCAGAAGCTACATAGCTGCAGAGATTTTAGGTGCTTTTAAGCCCTTAAAACCCATTGATACACTCAAGACAAATAAAAATGAAAATTAATTCTGCTGTAATGCACCTGCCTGTCTGTCTGCATGCTGATTTTACACTACCATCCTATCACAGTATCTGAACAGTTTTCTCTAAAATAAAAATCAGTAACAGTGGTGTTATCTTCCCTGCTTATGCTGGCTTTTCTCCTTTTCACTCCTTCTCTTAAGCTGGGTCTGAGTTTTTCACCTCCATGCTGTGTACACCAGCACTGCCCGTTAGCTGGCTCAGCTGAGAGAGGGAAGCCATTTCACCTGAAATCAAGAGACCCAGCAAGAGCAATTTATCCTTTTTATCACATCCACTGTGTACCCTGCTGAGATGCAGAAGTATGTCTTCTCCACACATTTGGCAGGTTTGGTGGATGGGAGATAAATGTCTGCTGGTGCAGGAGGTCTGTGCCCTCCCAGGAGGAATGGGTCCTCACCTGCTTGGGAAGGGGTCAACCAACAAAGATCTACGTCTAGCTTTTTATCAGCTTGGTTTGGCTTCAGTCATCTGTTGAGCATAAGCAGTCTGGAGTTCTTGTTCTGGGTTTATTTTTCCCTTTTTTTTTTTTTTTTTTTTTTCCTTTTTTTTTTTTTTTTTTTTCCCAAGCTCTCCTGACTTTTACATTCTCTCTGTGTATGATGAGAGCAGTTGTGTGAGTTGCTCAGAGAATAATTATCCTGGCTGAGACCTGAGGAGGCAATTCATCATGTCAGACTAACAATGGCTGCAGATAGTACAAGGAAGCCTACATAACTAAGCATTGGAAACTAAGCACAGAGTGCACTGAATTTCCCTGGTGAATACAGAATTTGGGGTCATTATCTATCATTTTTGCTGAATATCAGTGGACGAATTTTGAGGCTAACAGATGCATTACTTTGGCCTTATTACTATCTGCCAGGCAAGCAGAGGATTTATGGCTATTTCACAGAGACCACTAAGCAATGCTATGAATAGTATCAAATAGTCTTTTTGCTGAATTCTGCTTACCTTGGGGGTTGTGTAATTGTCTCTTCTGATATATTGCATATTGCATTATATTTATTTTTATTGTGATGTGCAATGGTATGTTCCTGTTCCATTTATTGGCATCTTGCAGATAGATGACAATTATATATACATTTGTTGTTTGTTTCAAAGAAAGGCTGCAGAGTGTTTGGACCTGGGCAAATAAACTTCATTTACAGCTCTTGTGATGGGCTCTTTCCTCCTTTCATACTTGGTGTGCTGCAGGAATATCCACACCAGCAACTTGCCTCCTCCTATATATTTCAAGACCCCAGTTTCAAGGCCTGCTGAACTCAGGGGGTATTTTCTATAAACTGAGAAAGCTTTGTATAGGGCTGCATGGAAAATAGGTCTCAATTAGTTCAGTGTAGCACTAGGAAGAAGGTAAACCAAGCCCTGCCAGAGATCTCCTATTTTAATGGCGTTTAGGATACACACTCATGTATACAGAATCACAGATTACAGAATGACAGAATGTTTGGAGTTGGAAGGGACCTTAAAGATCACTGAGTTCCAACTTCCCTGCATGGGCAGGGACACCTCCCACTAGAACATACATACACATATGTGTGAATTCAGTGATGGTTTTGAGTGTATGTGTGTTTTAATTCTTTTTTTACTAAAGCTTTGATAATTTTGTGGAGAAGAGCAGATTTATAAGATGTTTTCATACAGATTTTGAGGAAGTAAATTCTCCTTTGTCAATAAATATAAAGGATGGGTGCATCAACTTGCAAATATTAGAAGATAAACCATTATGAGAGAAAACAGAATATTTTTTTTCCTGTTATTTCAGTTTAATATGAAAAGGAATTTCAAAATTTTAAAAAACGTAGTGAGATAAATTATGAATTTGATTATGAATTTGAGATTGGACCTTTAAAATACAGCTGTTAACTCAGAGGAATCTTGTTTCAGATGTCATCATAACCTACTAGTAGAATTCAGGCCTTTTCTTATGTCTTTTTACAGGATAAAAACTGGTTTTGCTTCTTTCACAGGAGTGAGGCAGAAAAAGCAAAGAAAATATTTCAAAACCTTAGTGGAAAAAAAAAGTAAGAGTTAGATTTTGAACAAAACTTGTGGGATTGTGTTCTTTTGGTTCTTTTTTTGCTCTTGAAAGCTATATAGATACATCTGGAAATGAAGTCCTTCTCAAAACACATGTTAGCATGGCCCGAAGAAGTTCAGTAGGGGAAAGCTAAACTACAAAGTGGATTTAAGATTAAAAATAAATAAATAATGTTTTTCGTGATCTACAAGTGAATGAGAACTGTGCCAGGACAGTAATCTCAGAAAGGTGTAATGACAGGAGAGGAAATTTCTCAAACCAGGCTCTGTGTGCATCTGTATCCACCTGAGTGAATCGTCCTCTAAGGGCTGTTTGGTTACAAAGATTATCTGCCCATGAAAGACAGAGAAGATGTGCCACAGCTCTCTGCACTACTCTACAGGCTGTGAAGAAGAAAGGTGAGGTCTTGCCTCCATCTCTCCCCCTTGCTCTCTCTCAGGGTACTAACCAGGCTATCCACAAATCGCTGAACTACAGAGAAAACTGAAAGAGGGATGCCTTACAGAGGGACCTCTGAAGCAGAGCTTTGTATTTGAACCTTGTTTTAAGACTGCACCTCACACTGCCGATAACCCTCCTCTAGGGTTTCTCACTATTATCACATGCAAAGCTTGTCAGGTCAAGACATTACCATGCTATGGAGCAGACAGTGCAGCAGCCTCTGTTTTGGATTGGTTAAAGTGGGAGTAGTCAAACCCTGCAGCTTCCCAAAGCTTAATCTGTAGATTCACACAGTTTAACAGCTTCTTTGCTTCCTGCTGAACTGAGAGGCTTCTGCACCGGCTGGTCAGAAATAATTTGTCTGGAATCCAGACTGGTTTTCATCTTATTCTGTCATTTGGTGAGTTTGAGAGATAGGACTATGGGTCTTCATAAAATAAAATCAGACTTGGTCAGACACTAGAACCCTTGTTCTTTGGAAATTCAGAAAGCACAGAAAAATTATACTGAAATTCCTTAAAATAAGCTTAATGGAACAAAATGGGTGATGGATTGGTCAATAAATTCTACAGCTGTGTCCAGAAAATTAAAGCTGTGTGAATATTCCCTGTCAAGAAGTTAACACTTGTCTGAGCCTGGACTAATTACAGGACAAATGAAGAATTAGACTTTCTGGAGAACTGCAAGCTTCAGAGCCTCTGGATGACTCCTTATTTCCAGGCCACCATGCAGTTACTGACAGGCCAAGCAGGGCCAAGAAAAAGCCATCTGACTTCAGAGACTCTTGCATAGCAAGCAACAAATTCTCCCAGACCTTATTTTTTGCCAAAACTATTTCTGTTGGAGTAAACAATGCTCCTTCTTCTGCAAAAGGGTTGTGTTCAGAAGAGGAAAACCAGTGAATAGTACCAGCAGTTGGTGAGGATGTAGGGAGATGTGTATAACATATATTATCAGTGCCCTGCTGTAAATGGGCAACCTTCATTCAGTAAAGCAACAGCTGTGAAATGTGTTGAGCCCATGATTTGGGATTTTGTTTACAGTGAGGAAAAGGGGAAGGAAGTGGCAAAATTGTATAAAACCTATTACTAACCTGGAATGAAATGTTAAGAAAATTAAATTTTTAAAATAAAATAAACCACATGGCTGTAATACTTCAACACCCCTTCTGTGGCTTCTGAAATTGCCAGCATGGTGTGAAAACCATGGTGATTTCTGTGATTTTTCTATTTAGCTCCGATCCAGAAAACACAGCTACCATCTTTGCTGTTTTCAGACCCTGAATTTTGAGACATTTATGGTCTATTGTAATTCTGTTGTGAACTGAGCTCAACCACCACAATTTCAAAATTCACAACTCTGGTTACATTGTCAGTTTCCCCCAACAGATGGTAGTTTGGGAAAGTGGGGATAATGCCCAAGTAGGATATTTAAACAGATTAACCTGATCTAGTGGAAGATGTCCCTGCCCATGGCATGGGGATTGGAACTAAAGGATCTTTAAGGTCCCTTCCAACTCAAACCATTCTGTAACTTGATTAGTACCTCTGACAGTCATTTTCAGGGCAAAATGAATTTTATTATTTACTATATCGAGGATTTGCTGCTGGACTGCTACAATAATACAGTTTACCAAGATGGTTTGGAGGAGTTTATTATTTTGGGAATATTCTATTAACACTTCCACTTCAGTGAAGAGGACCTCAATTTTAGGATAAAGATACAAAAGTCCATCAAAGAACAGGCTTTTAATGCTATGCTAATATCCACATCTCTGTCATAACTCAAGCAATTTTCAGGCTCCAAAAGTTGACTTTAAAGAAACGGAAGTTGTAAGAGGTTCTGAGCTCTGCTGGAATGAGGGCTCACTGCTGGAGATCTGGATGTTCAAGTGTGCTGTTCCAACAGTTGTGGTCATAGATCTAACACTTCACCTAGTACATATGAACAAAAATCATCCAAGGCTGTGCTCTTGAGTGGGACTGTCTCCTGAACATGCTTTATTCACTCTGAAATCTTCAAGAAGGAAACAGTGCTCTATTTTTGACAAACCAGGGGTGACAGTCCTATGACAAGTGCTCATTCCTGTCCCATTTCCACAACCTCTCCTAGGTGCCATCAGTACTTACCTTTCTAAATACTGAAAATGAATGCAGTAATTAACATGCACTCAAAACCCACGTGTGCTGTAAATGGGCAAGCAAAACATGGCTATTCTTGTTTAACAACTGGAGAAAAAAGGACAGTAGGAGGTTTGGTGTTTTACCTAAAGCTGCAGAGGTAGTGGCAAAGAAGAGCAACATGTCAAACTCACAGACCCAAGTCTTACACAGCAGGCAGTCATTCCTCAAGATTGTAGGAGTTACATTTAATTGAAGAACTGATTTAGGATGAAGCAGTATTTGCCATCAATTACAAAGGCACGCTATTGTGTCTAACTGTGCTCAGCCCCTCAATGAGCCAAAGGTCTGGCAGGGCCAAAAGGGCTCCAGTCAATTCTGCTAACTGTGTAATTCTTAAACAGAGCTGAATTCTCCCAAACTGTATTTATGCTAAATATCATGGCACCTGATGACCTCAATTAAAACCTTTCAGAGGGAATCAGAACTGCCAGCAAGGTCCTGCAAGATGAATGTCGATGGCTTTCTCCTGCTAACTGCTGATATAAACTTGGCGATTTTAAAGAAGATTTTATAGTGATGCTGCTGCTGTTTTTATTGAAGGTGTCAAAATGCCAGCAGTGATAATGTCTCACTGAATGAGCAGCTTGCTTTCTGTGGTCCCTTTCCTAAAGCACATAATAGACACCATTAGCATCTAGATAAATCTTCCTTTATGGTACATTTGGTCGCAGAGAAGAATAAAGTTGTGTTTTCTTAAAGCTCCCAAGATTACTTTTATTATGAAGATGAACAAAGGGCACAAACTTTTGCAACTTTACTGGTCTTTATTGGACAAGCCAGTAATTACCTAGAAGAAAAGAATTTCTTAAGAGTGGACCTAGCTTGACAAACAAGATTATAGCTGACATGTCTTTGACTTTAAAATACATATGCAATGTAATTTGTAGGGTATGGAAAACTGCAGAGGACAAATTCCAGGTTCATGCATGAGCACCAAACCCCACATACAATTCTCATAAAACTGAATACATGTACATAAAAGAGATTAAAACTAAAAGGCCAGATGCTGTTTTTCTGGTAACTTAGAGTTTTAATCTGAATGATGAACAAATTTTTCTGATGAACAAATATTTAAATCCTGTCAAGGAGTTCAGAAATTTCCTTTTTATAAATTCGAATAGGAAATCACACTGAAATAACTGTAAAATTATTATTTCATTGACTCAGTCAGAACTCATTGAAGGTTCAAAAAAGGTTTTCAAGATTTTAATTGCAAAGAATAATATTTGAATATTTCTTGATGATTAGGAAAACAAAAGCTTGGTAAAATATCCAACATGGCAAGAACATTTTCAGCAATTGTGAAATTAAAAAAACAAAACCAATGCTGAGTAGAATATACTTTTAATTGCATGCCTGTTGTAATATTTAGGAATTGAAAATAAATTGTCTAATTGGAATGAAGTTTAAGCATGTTTTTAACACAATATAAATACACTTTGACAGAACACAGGATTTGCTTGAACAATTTTAAATCCCCACAATCACAAGTATACAGCAACTGCAGTCTCAAATTGTTCATTTAATGTTAATCACAACCATTATAATGTGGAGCCAACTGGCTCTGAGGGACATGACCTTATCACAGTGGACAGATGGCAAAAAAATTTTCAAGCCGTGTTAAACCTTTTTCTTCAACACTTTTTTGTTCTTAACATATTTATTGCTGACACCATATATCAGTGTTATAGCTTCTGTTCAGGTGAGTACGAACAGTTGGCAGTAATAGGTTCAGCTCTGGGAACCTTTCAGCCATTGCTTTTTGAGCTGTTTCTGTAAACTCACTGTCTGGAAAAAAACAAGAGAAGGAGGGAAAGAGGCTTTTGGAAACCCTTCAGTTTGGCTTAAATCCCACACAGAAAGGAGAATAAATTAATGCAGACACCGTGTTTTCCTGGCTTGAATGTCATATTTTCTCATGATTGGAAATATTAGTTGCAGCACAGGATGTGTGGAAGAGAGAGGGGAAGCAGAAAATGCAAGAAGAAAAATGTGTTTTAAATAATTAAACTCAGCTCTAGTAAATCTGTTAAATGTCTTCTGCATTTGTAAGGGAGCTATGCTTCCCTGCTCTAGTGCTGATCTTGCGCTGCTCCACTGATGTCTGTCATCCTAGTGAAAGAGTAAAATATGGTTTGAAGACATAGTAGGAAAGATGCCTTAATAAATGCATTCACAACTGTATTGTGGAACTTTATGAATCCTCTTCATAACTGTGCAAGCTACATGTGTATTTTATGAGTGTCTCTTCCCTTGCTTTTTCCACTTTTTTTTTTTTTAATTAATTAAGAAAATAATAATCGGAACATCTTCCTCATTGCATTTTTAGGGTGAAGAATTATGCCTGCCTGGTCCTGCAAGTCCAGGAAGGGATTTCTAGGTTCAATAGCAGTTTTCTCTTCCATAGGCAGATATCCTCATTATATGATGAAAGATTTTTTAAAGGAACTTTGTGTTTTCTCTGTGCCAAAAACAAGCTCAGCTGCAACTCCTCTTATTTCCTACTCGGTAAATATCTTGGCTGAGGTGACCTGGTATACATTGGACATATGTTCTGCATGAGAAATGAGGAAATCAGTATGAAAAATAAAAAGCATCCCACCCAGGGAGACATCACTCAGATATTCCAAGAGCAGTTTTACTATGACAAGGGTGGAAGGAGGTGCAAGAACTGCCTCTCTCAGCAGTGAGGAGCACTCATCCCTAAAAAGTAGCATCCCTGCGAAGTTGTGTGGTTGCAGATGAATCAAACAGTGAGTGCACAGATTGTGTTCTGGGCTGAGGGGCTTCCAGTAATTAAGTTGTACGTTCAATTAAACCTAATGTCCTAATAACTTTGAAAAATGTGAAGGGCCCGTGAATGCAGGAAGGAACAAAATCCTCAGGCTTTCTTTATCAGCCAATAAACCTACCATAAATGCTCATAACTGGATGCCTGAATCTTTACATACAGCTGCAAAGCGTCATTTCCATTAGCTTTAGCAGTGACAAACTGGTTTTTGTCAGTTTTGGATTAAATCATGAACGCTCTAGATAGCACTCCTGTGTGAGCTGGGGAAAAAGGGGGGGGCAGTTGTTCTTGGTTACATTTCGGGAGTCAGGGAGCAACTTTTAATCTTAGTTCTAAGCTTCTTATTTTTATTAAAGAAAAAAAAAGTGAAAAAAATAGTGAAAATTAATATCAATATGCTTGCTATTTTGAAAGCCTTACTTCAGCTCTCTCACTAAGTGTTCCTGAAGAATTTGCTAGGTTATTTCTGTAAAAATGGTGAGATTTTCTCACTTGTCTTAGTCCTTTAAAAATTAAGAAAATTGACAGTGTGGCTAACTACAGAGAGAATGAAAGCACTTGTTTCAAAATAAAGACTTAATAATGAGGCAGATGCAGCTGTTGAATATATTAGATGTAAAGAGAAGCTCACTTAAAGCATTTAGATCACTTTAAGATGCTTCTTTTTAACATATTTGAACCTCACCCAAAGAGAGGTACGAGGTCTTTTTATCTTTCAGGCAAGTAACTCCCTCTCCTCCCTTCATAGAATCACAGAATCACAGAATCATCCTGATTGGAAGGGACCTTGAATATCACCAAGTCCAACCATAACCTAAATCACCCTACCATAACCTAATTTACCTGTTCAATGCTTAAATCATGTCTCTAAGCTCTGTACCCATCTTTCTTTTAAACACTTCCAGAGATGGTGAATCCACCACATCCCTGGGCAGCCTGTTCCACTGTCTTTTGATAAAGAAATTATTTCTAATATCCAGTCTAAATCTCCCCTGGTGCAGCTTCAGGCCATTTCCTCTCATCCTGTCATTATTCACTTGAGGCCAACTCCCACCTCTCTACAACCTCGTTTCAGGCAGTTGTAGAGAGCAATGTTGTCTTCCATCAGCCTCCTCTTCCTCAAACTAAACAATCCCAGTTTCCTCAGCCTTTCATCATAGGCTTCCCTGCCCCTAAGACTTCTTCTGCAGCTTATCACAAAGGGGTCTACCAAGCATCAACTGCTTGTCACTACCCAGGTAGGGCAACTGAGGAAGATTTAGATTGAACCCCCTTGCTTTCTAAAATCCTTCTCAGAGAGGAGCCCAGTTGTGGCTTAGTCTCAGACCTGGCCCTTCCCCAGGGAGAGTGATTAAAATGTCACAGTCCAAGAAAATGCTTGACTGTCCAATACCCCTTGATCAGATTAACTGAAACGATACTCAGGGTCTGTATTTGAATATTAGGTTTAATTAAAACTATAGAAGGAATACGGATACTTCAGTTATTATCTTAGGCTGCATGATCATACAAGCTGACAATGAGATCACAGGAGTACAATATATACATGTTCCAGATGCACAACCTGAGGAAAAATCATGGTTAGGCCTTGCATTACTTAATTATGATAGGAAGGAAGAGAGAGAGAGTAGGAGAAAGTTCAGAGTGAGAAAACAGAAAATCAACAGTCATAGATCCAGCGTTGGGCCAGCCAACGGGGGAGGTTGGTGTCAGTGAGGCTCCCCAAGACCAACACTGCAGCCCCATTTTATAGGCCTAGTTTCCTTGCTTAGCAAGGAGGAACAAGCGTGTTTGAGTCGTAAGACTGAGCAGCTGGAGTGGACCTCCTCCAGCCCTCAGCCCCTCCATCTTTGTCCTTATCTAAATGGATGCACATGCAGGCCCCAAGCCATACGAAGTCATCATGATTGCCCCCATCCTCTCAGGCAGGCCTTTTGGCTTGCAAACGAGGCTTTTTTTGAGAGGTTACAATGGGGTTTCAACACCAATTCCAGCAAGTACAGGTACTGAGGGCTGGTCCCTCACACAGCTCTGGTGTTGCAGGGGTAAAAGGAAAGACCTTTTTGTTATTTCTTGTTTTCTTGTACTCTACCCTGTCTCTCTCTCTTTTTTCTTTTTTTTTTTTTTCACCCCCTCTGTGTGTGTCTCTTCTGCTAGGTTTAGAAGGCAAACTGTAAGGAGCGTTTGTTGTACTAGCAAAGACTTCTCAGGAAATCTGGGCCTACATGTGAATAAAGACTTGACTCCTCTGCTGCATTTATTACTGCTGCTATTTTTTGTTTGTTTTTCTCAGACTTTGGATATGGAAAGCAGGAACAATTCATCACCCCAGTAAAACACAGAAGGTAAATGAAAAGAACAGACAGCAGTCCAGACTCCAGAGCCTTTGCAGAGAGGTTTCCCCCTGGGTGAGAAATCAGTGACCTGGGACAGGGAAGAGCCAGGTGAGAGGAAGGGAAGGAGGAGTCTGCTTTCTGACGGCAGGCTTTGGGATATGTTGTGACAGATATTAGCCAGAAAACACAGCTGAATGCAAAGTGGCAAAGCAGACTGGGGAACTGTGATGCTGCTGAACCAAAACTGAAAGAAGAGGTGCTGGTGAATGAAGTGAAAAGAGGAAATGTGTTCTTGACTGGAATGGATAATCAAGCACACTGCGTTCAGCTTGGCTGCATACACCAAGAGCTTATCAAAACCAACATATTCTCATGTAGCAGAAGGCAGTGCAGTAACTATGTGATTACTGAGAAGACTATGTGAAACTGTATAAAAACTTTCTTAATGTACTTGAGCCAGCAGGAGACAGAGATCCTCAACGGCCTTGCTGGAAAAGAGCAGACTACTAGAAGCATCTTAGCATACACAGAGTAACCCACAGAACAAATGGAAATTTCACAGAGGAGTATTTTATTTCTTTTTTATTTTCTCTTTCTTTTGAAAGAGATTTTGACAGCTAAGCATAAACTATTTTGAAAAGTGTCAACTGTCCAAGTAGGTTTTATAAAAAATAAAGCCAACAGGAGCCTACAGAAATTACAGAATGAAACTTTTATAGTAGCAATTTCAAACATATGTAACACCAGTCAGGATTTCATGGGTAAAATCTTAAGTGAATTAAAATCTTCCTAGTCTCTTTTAAATGAGCAGAATCATCTATTACAATTTGAAGGTCCACAACTTCTGTATTTTGTCTTAGACTATGGCTCAGGTTAGAAAGCAGTTACACTTTCCGCAGCTTTTTATGATTTCATAGGAGGGAGCAAAATAGAAAATACAAATGGAAAAAATAGTTTTTTTCCTGCTTGAACTCTTTCTTAACCTGATGCACAGAACAGCTAAATCCCGTTGTGCTTGGTAAACAGAAACTGCTCGTTGATAACCACCCATACTGGAAAAGAGCAAAACTTTCAAGGATCCAGACCTAGGAGCCACCTGATTTTTGGAGACCCATTTGCTCCAAATTAATCTCACTTTGCCCCTAGCAATAGAGAGAGACCTAGCTGGTGACCTGTCACAAGTGATGTTCCTCAGGGCTCAGTGTTGGGACCATTTCTGTTTAACATCTTTATTGATGATCTTGAAAAGGACATAGAGTGTATCATCAGCAAGTTTGCAGATGACACCAAGCTGGGAAGGAGTGTTGATCTGCATGAGGATAGGGAGGCTCTATGGAGGGACCTGGATAGACTGGATCATTGGGCTAATGCCAGTGGTCTGGGCTTCAACAAGGCCAAGTGTCAGGTTCTACACTTGAGCTACAACAACCCCAGGCAACGCTTCAGGCTTGGGGAAGTGTGGCTGGAAAGTGTCTGGCAGAAAAGGACCTGGGGGTTCTAATTGACAAGTGGCTGAATATGAGCCAGCAGTGTGCCCAGGTGACCAAGAAAGCCAGTGGCATCCTGGCTTGTATTAGAAATAGTGTGACCAGCAGAAGTCGAGAGGTGATTGTCCCCCTGTCCTCAGCACTGGTGAGGCCACACCTGGAGTGTTGTGTCCAGTTTTGGGCACCTCAATTCAAGAGAGATGTCGAGGTGCTGGAGCAAATACAGAGGAGGGCAAGGAAGCTGATGATGGACCTAGAGAATAAATCTGATGAAGAACACTTGAAGGAGCTGGAAATGTTTAGTTTGAGGAAGAGGAGGCTGAGGGGAGACCTCATAACTCTCTACAGCTACCTGAAAGGTCATTGCAGAGAGGCTGGTGCTGGTCTCTTTTCACAGGTAATTAGTGACAGAACAAGAGGGAATGGCTTCAAGCTGCAACAGGGGAGGTATAGACTGGACATTAGGAAAAATTTCTTCACAGAGAGAGTGGTCCGACACTGGAACAGGCTGCCCAGGGAGGTGGTTGAGTCACCATCCCTGCATGTGTTTAAAAGTCGTTTGGATGTGGTGTTGGTAGATATGGTTTAGGGAAGAACCTTGTAGAATAGGGATGATGGCTGGACTCGGTGATCCCAAGGGTCTTTTTCAACCTGAATAGTTCTGTGATTCTATGATATGTATATTCTGTATAAATAAATATGCACTATTTACTCACTCAACCCACAGATCCAGGAGCTCCTTACTGAATGCACTGACCCACCAAAACAGAACAGCACTAATTACAAAGTGGTGATTGTCTGTGATTTCATGACATGATTAATGAGTTTGATTTTCCACTCTGTGATTATTGACTGAAGCTCTGTCTGGTAATTTTGTATGGATTTAGTACTCCACCTACTCAAACTTGGACAAAGATACATATAAGATATGGAAAAAAACCCCAACTTTTTGCACATTAAAGTCAAAGGCTTACTCTTTAGCTCACATGAAGGTAATTACATGGCTAATATTGAGCAAAGAAGTGTTTGTTGCATTAGAATGGCCGGCAAGATCCTCTGGCTGCTGAACGCTTCTAAAAGGTAAAAAAGATCCTTCAAATCCCTCAGACCTGCTCTGCTGTTACTGAAGATTTCCAGGATATGATTTTCAGCTTTTGCAAAATAAAGCTTTGCAATAGAGATGAAAGTGTATTAGACGAGCAGCTGGCTTCGTCAGACACACAAGCTGAATTAAAAAAGAGAAAAAGAAAGATTCTTCCCCGATAAGCTAAGACAGATGGTTGGCAATCCAAATTTATTTCAGAGTGGAAATACATGACTGTTTTGTCCAAGCATTTTTTGATTTATGAAGTTAAATTGCTAGTCGAATAAAGAAAAGTGAGAAATGGTGAAAGGAAAACACGAATTATATAAATATAAAGAAAAAGGAATGTATCAGAGAAGACAGTTCAGTTGTACTAGCACCACACACAGCCCAGAGGAAGAGAAGCTGTAAATTGTCAAGAAAAATGTGTTAAAAATGGATATGCAGCTGACTTTAAAAAAAATAAAAATCATATAAATGCCTCAAAAAGACAAAGAAGCCATGACAGTAAGATTTCTGCAGGAAGAGAGAAGGTGAAAAAGAGGTGGCAAAGAGATAAAAGATGCTGCAGATGTTGTAAACAATGAACTGGGTATAAAGAGACAAGAGAAGGGCATCAGAGAATTGAAAGGAATAAAAAATATAGGTTTAGAGGGAAGAAACGTTAGGAAAGCACTGTGTTCTGTGTGTCATTAAGAATTTGATCAGCTCTCAGGAAACAAGTTCACTTTGATGCAGCCCACACCACTACTTGTATAATAGGTAAAAGAACTAAGAAAAAAAGAAGAAGGAAAAAAAAAAAAAAAAAGGTGTTCAATCAGCAAGAGATATATAAAGGGTACTGCATCTAAGGTGATCGTAAATGGAGAGTGGAGATGTCTGAACTATAAAAGGGAGGATCTTTAAAGAAAGAATCAGCAGCCACATTTTGCTAGCCAACAAAGACCAGTTCAAGGTCCAGGAGTGACGTTTCAAACTGGACACTGATAGAAACCTTCTTTTCTAGCAAGAGAAGAGCAGTGAATAGCAGAAAAGGGGCACATTGTAAAGCCTCTGAGAGGGATGTGATAGAATAAATAGCAGGAACCACAGAGTACAGGATACCAGAACAATTGCAATTATGTTGGTCACATCCTTGCAAAAAGTATGTCTGTATAGCACTGCACTTTCATAATGATCCAGAGCCACCAAGAAAGGGAGAGGAAAATGGATTTTTTACAATAGTCACTGTCTCTCACATGGGGTATCCTAACAAGCAAAAGGGTGGTGTGACTGATTTCTATGCTACCTCCCAAAAGGTGAAAAAAGTGCTTTGGAAAAAACCCAAAAACCACACCACCCCCCCAAAAATAACCCAAAACAAAACAAAACAAAAATAAACAAAACAAAACAAAAATAAATAATCCAAAACAAAAAAAAACAATCAAGCAAACAAAACTCAAACCAACAAAAAAAACAGAAAACAAAACCGAAACACATCGAAGAAGTTGCCATAGCTAAATGCTCCTCAGTTCTCTCCAGCTGCCCGAGACCCTGTGAGAAGTCCACACTAGATCAGCTTGCTCCAGACTTCGTGGGAATCACAGAATTGTTGTGATTGGAAAAGAACTTTAAGATTATTGAGTCCAACCATAGCCTAACTCTACCAACAATTAACCTAACTTTACCAATTTCAGTGTTTAAACTATGTTCTCAAGCACACTTACATGACTTTTCAACACCTCTATGGATGGTGATTCAACCACCTCTCTGTGCAGCCTGTTCCAGTGTTTAACTACTTGTTCAGTGAATAAATTTCTTCTATTACCTAACCTAAAACTTCCCTGGCACAACTTGAGGTCAATTCCTCTTGTTCTATCACTTGCTACTAGGGAGAAGGGACCAACCTTCCAGCCTCCTTTCAGGGAGTTGCAGAGAGCCAGAAGGTCTCCGATCAGCCTCCTTTGCTCGAGGCTGAACACCCCAGTTCCCTCAGCTGCTTCTCTTCAGACGTGCACTCCAGACTATTCCCCAGCTCCTCTGCCCTTCTCTGGACGTGGCCCTCAATGTCCTTCTTTGGGTGAGGGGCCCAAAACTGACCCCAGGTTTTGAGGTGCAACCTCACCAGTGCCCAGCACAGGGGGATGATCCCTGCCCTGGTCCTGCTGGCCACACTATTCCTGATACAAGTCAGGATGCTGGTGGCCTTCTTGGCCACATGGGCACATACACTGGCTCATATTCAGCTGCTGTCAACCAGCAAGCCCAGGTCTTTCTCCTCTGGGCAATTTCCAACCACTTTTCCCTAAGCCTGGAGCATTCCCCAGCATTGTTATGACCCAAGTAAAGGACCTGACACCTGGCCTTGTTGAACTTCAGATAATTGGCCTTGGCCAGTCGATCCAGCCTGTCCAGGTGCCTCTGCAAAGATTTTCCTACTGTCAGGCACATCAACACTCCACCCAACTTGGTGTCATCTGCAAACCTGATGAGGCAGCACTCACTCCCCTCATCCAGATTATTAATGAAGATATTAAACAGAACTGGGCCAATACTAAGCCCTGAGGGACCCGTGACTGGCTGCCAGGTGTATTTAATTCCTTTCACCACAACTCTTTGGGCCCTGCCATCCAGACAGTTTTTATGCAGCTTAGTGTACACCAGTCTAGGCCATATGTATTCAGTTTCTCCAGGAGAATTCTGTGAACCCATGCTGACTGGGCCTGATGTCCTGGCTGTACTGCACATGCTGCATAATGGCACTTGAGTGGATATGCTCCATAATCTTCCTCAGCACCCAGGTCTGACCGGCAGGCCTGTAGTACCCTAGATCCTCCTTCCAGTCCATCTTGCAGATGGGGGTCACATTTGCCAATCTCCAGCTAACTGGGACCTCTCAGGTTAGCCAGGACTGCTGGTAATTGACGGAAAGTGGCTTGGTGAGCACTTCTGCCAGCTCCCTCAATAGTCTTGGCTGTGTCCTGTGTGACCCCATTGACTTGTGTATGTCTAAGTAGCGCAGCAGGTCTCTAATCATCTGCCCCCCATCTCCATCTTCCAGCTCAGACAATTGGGTACCTGATGAAAATTGGGTACCTCAGCCTTTTCCTCATCCCTGACCACTATGTTTTCCCATGCATCCAGTAAAGGGTAACCCTGAGTTACAGAAGCATGGAACCATGGAATTGTCAGAATTGGAAGGGACCTCTAGAGATCATCTAGTCCAACTCCCCTGCTAAGGAAGGATCCTCTAGCACCCTTCCACTATTTACAGTGATTCTCAATTTCCCTTTTCCTTCAGTAGTCCTAAACCTCTTCATAAGTGGGTACCACCCAGTGCCGCTCATGTCTCCAGAATCTTCTTGACACACAGCTCTTCCCCAGAGAGCTGAGTTTTTTCTACCTTTTCTTCAGTAGTAGCATTTAAAATTTTCCTTCCTTCACCTAGAAGTATAGGAACTTGGTATCTTTCAGAATTTGTTTTTTCAATTTATTTTGAGTCTGACAAGAAGGTTAAAGCTTATTAGGAGAAATCAAGCTTACTAACAACCGGACAAGCAGAATGAGACCATGACTGCTAAAACTTTTTTCCTTTAGGAAACCAGACTAAAATCTGTCACCTCAAAAAATACAAGGTCTGACTCTTCTGGGAAGACAAAGGGTTCTTCCACAGATGAAGCAAACTATCATGATGGTGCAGTGCTGATAGAAAACTGGGAGAAGTGACTGATAAATGACTTTGTTTCTTTTCAGAGACATCTTGACAGGCTGGGTAAATGGACCTACTTGAATTTTTTTAAGTTTAACAAAGAAAATTGCCAAGACCTGCACCTGGAGATGACATTCCTATGCAGGAAAGTACTGTTGAGTCCTGTTGGACAGCAACCATCATTGTTCACTTGTAGCAAACAACCTCCAGCAGCATGCTGGGCTACATTAGGACCATAAGAAAAATAAAACAACATTGCTGAAGATCCTGTGGAGTTGCCAAGAAAACTGGAAAATATTAAGGGACTTACATTCCTAAGATCTCTAAACATCAAAAGCAAACTTGGGAATAAGTGTCCTCCAGAGAGAGTGAGTCAGTTCAAAAGAGCTAGAATATATGGTTTATCTTCATAGTTTTTCTGATACACCTAGCTTATTTTTTAAATTTGCTTCTAGCAAGAAAAAATGCATGGAAATAATTTCAGCTTTTATAAACATTTTCTATCCATGGTGTATTTGTTCTCCTAGACATTTTAAAGAAGTAATTTTGTTGTGGTTGTTTTGTTTTCTCATGCTGCCTTGCACACTTAGGAAAAACTTAAGGTTATAAATATTTGCTCAGACACTTCATTGACCTTCCTAAAACCGTCTTAAAACTCCCCCGATGTAGAAAACTGAGATTTCAAAATCAGCATGCCGAACCAACTGCTATAAGTATCTTGAACAGTCTTAAGTAAGGCCTACCAGTGGTGTCTTGTTGCTCAGTGGCTGGCATTTAAGCTTTTGGGGTAGATTACTTTCTCTTTTTCCACACTTTAGGCAACAGTAATTATAATAAAGGTCATAAGCATAGTAATAGATTTTCTCCAACTAAGCATCGCATAATTTAGGTATACTACTTGAAGGCACTCACATCAACTTCCAAGAAGGTTACACTCAAAAAAAAGCAAATATTGGTATGAATGGATTCCTCTAATTGCTCTCCATGCTTCACTGTGCTTCCTTAGTTTTCTTTTCGCATTAGAGTTATCAGACTTTTTTTATATTTCTGCTCTGCCAGGCGGTGACATATTTGCTGCATGATTTGTTTCTGGCACTTTTTTCCTCCCTTGTTAGCTCCTGGGGGTTCCTGCAATTTTCAGAGACACAGTTTATGAAGCTTTTCTGATGTCCAGTTAAAGCAATGTCCTGAAGTTTGAAAAACTTACTGGTCTGTAGCATCGGGTATAAACAGACTGAACTCCTGAGAATGTGGCAGGTAGGTGAGGAACTTTCCTTGAGAAGTGAGTGAATTTACAAGTCCAGACAAAATAAGTTTTAGTGCCTGCTGTCTTATAGTATTTTGTAATTATTTTTTGTTGTTGTTTCCATCACAACACTCATTATAAGCAAATTCTCCTTGCTTATCTTCTTTCATGGGATAAGTACCACCTGTATCAGCTTCTTGATGAGAAGACACTAAGTCATTCCAGGGAGACCTGGGAGGACAATGCAGCTGGCTGATAAAATAGAGAGAGCTACTGTTAAAACATTGTATCACTCAGGCTTTTGGCTGGCTTGATGCAGGTTGGATGCTTCAATAGGCCATGCTACATTACGCATGTGCAGGTATGGGGACTTTTATCACTGAAGTGTGTCACACATATGCTTAGATGGTAAATGTCTGAGATTTGAAGTTTGTCCTTCACAAATAATGTTTGGAGGGTTTTTTTTCTCGTAAAGCTCCATCTAAGTTTGCTTCTAAATTTAGGAAGTGAAGGAGAAGAGGCAAAGGAAAAAGAAGACAGTAAATGATGAGAGGCTGCTCTCTGTCTACCAGTTTGGCGAGCCTGCTCATCACAGACTGCAAGTTCCACTGACGTATTTTGACCTTTGGAATTTTGTAGAACTAAGAATAATGGCTGAAAATTGTTTTCCTGAAATATTTTAAATCTAAAGGTCATGAAGTTTGTCAGCAAGTTCTTAAAAAAACAACCAACCAACCAAAACAACCAAAATCCACCAGAAAACTTGAAAATTGGTGACAAACCTAACCAGCTTTGCATACTCACTGTATGGGTGTCTAACTTGAAACATCATCATCAGGTACCATTTTTTAACTCTGGATGTCCCTGCCTGCATTCTCATACAGGGAAAAACTTAATGGGTACAGGAAAAGCTAATATGTCAGGTAAACAAATTACAGCTACAGAACATTATAGCCACCTATTTTAACAATCCTGTATCAACAAGGACTATAGACTTTCTCTGAATAGACTCCTTTGTGAATTACAATTTAAGTTTTAGGGAGTAAAAATGAAACAATACAAAACAAAACCATATCCAATCTCCATTAAAATTGTTGGTGATAGGATCTGTGGAGCTAAATTAGCATGCAAGTGAGGCTAACAACAGAAAAGGTCAATCTTTTGCATATATTCCTCAGGATAAATAAGAAAGAAAAATGGAATGCCTTACTAGTATAGAGATGGTATAGTACATTTTGCACAACATATACAGGACTGTATCTGAGGAAAATACAAAAGTTCCATTTTTCCACAATGGGCCATAGGCCAGGTAGCTTGTCTTCGGAGATTTAACAAAGAGGAGCATGGAAAGAAGCCTTGTAATAATATTTAACATCAGATTTGAACCAAGTTGAACTAGCTGGGTATCTTTCACTGAGAAGATAATTGATTTCCTTGAGGGAATATGTTAGATCTCGTTTGTTTGGACTTCAATAAAATATGGTGCATATAGGAAATGCCAGTGATATTTGAGAAGAAAAGGATGAATATTATAATTGCATGATGGATAAGGATCTGGCTACCTATGCACCCATTAGCTTTTTGAAAGCTGAATTGTATTATTGGAGAAGAGTTTTTTAATAGTATTAGTAATTAATAATATATCACTAAGCTTAGTAAATCAAAAGTAAATACACTGTACTGTTACCTTGTAGTAGGACATAAGTATAACCTTTGGAGGTTCTGTCTTTTTAAAGAGTAAAATCAGTTTTACAATGAGCACTAATTAATTTATTAATAATAATTACGTATCAAACTAAATAATTTAATAAAATTCCTACTGGTCTTAGTATCTTAGTATACTCTTTACCACCCTTGATCCTGGGGAATGAAAAATGTACCCTGCAGCATACCAGAAAGTGAGAAGAAAAGTTTCCACAGAAAGAAAATGATAAGCTGAAAATAAATAATTGTAACTGAATATGTTTAGGCTGAAAATTAGAAGTTTTCTAGTAATAAAGCTGGAGAGATTCAGGAAATAGTTGCCTATCCAGAGTAGTATAGGCAAGAAATATATCTTATTTAAGAAGGGTTTGGTATAGAAGAGTTTATATGAGATGGCTGCCGGAAAACTGGGTTTGTGGCAAACCTCGCTTCTCTCTCACTATTTTTAATGCCTTCATGTCTTGCATATACTGAATTATGAAGTGTGTCTAAAAAAGACTTATTTCTAGAGGACTTTTAGGCACTAATTTACACCATGAGAGGTTCTACTTAGTAATTAAGTTGCCCCAGTCACTGCTGGAAATTAATTTCCACAGAGCCATCCTATGGCTGATAGAATCTGTGCTTCTCTCTATGCTGCTCAGCCTTTGGTAAGCCCTTAACTTCGGGGACTTTCAGGGGAGAAAAAGACACATGTTTTTATTTTCTTTAGAAATTAGAAAGGTTTAGAGATCATAGATGAGTTTTGCTCTCAAGTCAAGGTAGCAATACTGCCTCTGAAACATGGTTCAATTATTCAAATGTTTGGCTTTAATGCAGTCCGCCTTTAGGCTTGGAGATAATGTATCTATCAGCATAAATTATTTCTTGCTTATTTTCTTACTTATATTAGCAACATAATTCAAATTACTATAGTTAAGATATTTCAATACATTTAACAATTATGGATATAAACATTACAGTGTGTATTTCAGAAAGCAGCTTTATTTACAAAGGACACAGCATTGATTAAAACATCTTGAATTATTCTAGCTGCAACACTGAGCTATACAAAACCATCTGAGAAGCACAGTAATTTGAGTTCAACGGAGAGGCTGTATTACAAGTAGGTTAATGATAATTTTGTTTAAGGTCATTGACAACTAAAGGACTTACTGTACAGGAGCCTTCTGTCAGAGACAATTATAGTGAAGGGCCTTCAATTCAGGTTGAAACATTTGGAGTGTGTTTCTGTGACAGCTTTGTTCTTACAATATTTATGCTGTTTCTAGTTTGTATGTAGCACAGTATTAAATTTAGAGTGTCACCAGGCAAGTGGTTCATGCAAAACTAAATTGACAGAATGCAATGATGATGCTGTAGTTACACTACAGCCTTCCTAATAATAGCAATGCCTTGTTAGATCAAAAGCATCCCCCAGGACCTAGGAGGCAGTGCCAGTAGTCCTGTTCATACAGATTATGAAAATACTTCTGGCTGCACAAGGCTGTTGGATATAAAGAAAAATCTTCTGAGATCACATTCTTTTGCAGCTGGTCAATTTTTCAGTGTGTCCTGTTTTCATTTGTTGCACTTCTGTTTTTTTTTGTTTTGTTTTGTTTTGTTTTGTTTTTTTTTTTTTTTTCTGGAAAAGTAAGAAGTAGATCACAGAATTATCACAGAATTATCACAGAATCGCCAGAGTTGGAAGAGACCTCTAGAGATCATCCAGTCCAACTCCCCTGCTAAAGTAGGATCCCCCAGAGCACATTATTCAGGACTGCATCCAGGGACATCTTGAATATCTCCAGAAAAGGCAAAATCATAACCCCTCATATTTAAATGGAACTTCCTATGTTTTAGCTTGTGCTTGTTTCTACTTGTCCTGTCACTGGGAACTACTGAAAAGAGTCTGTCTCCATCATCCTTGCACCCACCCTTCAAATACTTCCAGGCATTGGTAGGGTCTCCTTTCAGTCTTGTCTCCAGCTAGAGTCCCAGCTCTTTCAGCCTTTCCTCATAAGAGATGCTCCAGTCCCCTAGTCATCTTTGTCACCCTCCACTGGTAGTTCCCTGTCTCTCTTTAGCTGCGGAGCCCAGAAATGGGTGCAGTTCTCCAGCTGTGGCCTCACCAGGGCAGAGCAGAGGGGGAGGATGACCTCTCTTGACCTACTGACCACTCTCTTCCTAGTGCACCCCAGGATTCCATTGGCCGTTTTGGCAGCAAGGGCACGTTCCTGGCTCATGGATAATTTATTATCTACCAGGACTCCCATGAGGCTCAACATGAGCCCTCAGAGGCCCAGCTGCATCCTGGGCTGCATCAAAAAAAGCGTGGCCAGCTGGGTGTGGGAGGTCATTCTGCTCCTCTACTCTGCTCTGGTGAGGCCACACATGGAGTACTGTGTACAGCTCTGGAGACCTCATCACAGGAAAGACATGGAGCTGTTGGAGAGGGTCCAGAGAAGGGCCACAAAGATTATCAAAGGCCTGGAGCACCTCTGTTATGGAGACAGGCTGAGAGAGTTGGGGCTGTTCAGCCTGGAGAAGAGAAGAGACCTGGAGAATAAGGAGAGACCCTGGAGAATAAGGAGAGACCTTATAGTGGCCTTCCAGTACCTGAAAGGGCTACAGGAAAACTGGGGAGGGGCTTTACACGAGACAGGACAGCGATAGGACAAGGGGAATGGTTTTAAAGTGAGAGAGGGTAGATTTAGGTTAGACATCAGGAAAAAATCTTCACCATGAAGATAATAAGGTGCTGGAATAGGTTGTCCAGGAAGGTTGTGGAAGCCCCTTCCCTGAGCTGGTTAAGGCCAGGTTGGAGGAGGCTTGTGTAGTCTGATCTAGTGTGAGGTGTCCCTACTCATAGCAGGGATTAGGACCCTAATCTTTAAGGTCCTTTTCAACCTTAGCCATTCTATGATTCCATTATTCTATTATTAGTTGTCTGTCAATATATTATTATAGTCATATACTATTTGTCTGCTAAAACCAAAGAAGGGCCAGAAAAGTGTTTTCATGGAAACTTCATCATATGGCAGCTTGTCTTTTTCCATTGTACAGCAGCTTTTTTGCATACTTCAGTCTTTGCTATATTCTCGAGGAAAAAAAAATAACTCACCTGGGTCCTGTCCTCTATAAGGATTAGTTAGAATTTGAAAAGAAAGATTAAAAAAAAATTTATATCATTTTGAGAACAGGTTTTTAATTAACATCTGCATTTACAGATTAAAAATCCCTTAATATTTTAATGAAAATATAAGGAAACTCAGAATAAAGTGTATTCATCTTCAAATAGGTTTAGGATTAAATTTTAAACAAATAATAGAGTTGGTCAGATATTTGAAAATGCTGCTATCTTAGCTTTTTTAAGTCTTCTGTGCAACCTAATTTGGTTTGAATTCCTTATGCTCATATCATGTTTATGTGCCAGGCTGTCTTATCAAATAATAATTTTAATTATTTTGCCCTTTTAAAGAAGTAAGAAAAGTAACAGTAAATTAGGCATGGTGTTTCCTAAAGCGTGTAGCTCCTCACAGACTGTACCCCCAGAAGACGTGGGAAGACAGAAACCAACAAAACATAATTTCCAGAATGCAATGCAAAATCTTGTTAAATTTCCTACCCTCCATCTTCAGTCAGGTTATTGGATGCTCGTTTGAATTAAGGCAAGTTGGGTTAGCAAAGTGATATTTTTTCATCTTTGGTATTTTCAGTAGAAAAAACAGCTTCATGAAAAAAATATTTTTTCTTTAAAAAAAATTATAGGCTTCTTGTTACAGAACCTTATGTGAACCCTTCCTACTTTACAGCAAACCTTGATCCTCTTAAGCATATGTTTATGGTGGATTATTCTGTTTATTTCATTTTAAACGACAGACAAGAAAAGCAACATTTAAAGGGTGTTTATTACAGTGCGCATTAACCACAGACATCAAAAATCAACCACTCCTGCTTTAGCAAGTTCATACAGAGTGCCAAGCAAAAAGATGGAGTTTTTGCCTAATGGATGCAGAAGGAAAAAAATCAGCTAGATTTGCTGTTCCCTAGTGAGTGAACATAATTTCCCTGTGTTTAAGTCTGAACACTTTTTATACTTCGTATGCATTAACATGGGCCCATTTACACAGTGTTGAACAGATGTCAGACTTAAAAATAATACACACGGCCACAGGCTGATTCTTTCATCGATTGATTCATTTCCTTCTCTGATGGGGAGAACGGGAGGAGGAAAAAGAGGAAAAGAGTGAGCTAGGAAAACTTGGTCCTTTAGCGTTTTGTCTTAAAGGCTGAATTGGCAGGTCACAACCACTGAAGAATGTTTTGCTGCAAGGTTTCGGGCAGCTCCAGCAAGCACTGCAGCTACTGGCATTTGGTTTCACTGTTAATGGTACCATCTCCTTGGCACTGACTGAGGAGCATTAAATATTCATGAGCTTCTTAAAGGCTTTTGGTCAGAAAGCGCTAGAAAGGAACATTAACATGCTGATCTCTTTACTAGCCAGTGTTAGTGAGGGGATATTAAATAATTAAGTCAATTTAAGCCTTTTTTTGCACAGAGGGAGGTTAAGATTAGCAGCCCACACATGCTGGGAGATGCCACCTTTTCTGCTGCTGATGCTTTTAGGCCTAGGAAAAAAACCACAACCAGAATTAAAAGGACAAGTTGATTTTAAAAAAAAACAAGAACAAACAAATAAACAGACAAACAAAAAACCCCACAAAAACAGACAAAATACCCAAGCAAACAAACAAATAAAATCCCAAAACAAAACCAGAAAAGCACTAAAGCACTGTTTGTTCTATGTTGGAGCTCCTGTGTTAGATTAGGAGTTCCTTTTCAGAGTTCCAGATTGATATGTGACCTTTTAAAAAAAACTCTCAGTCCCCAATATGTGTCTAACTTCTGTACATGAATGAATCATTTAGAAGTGACGAGATTGCTTGTGAAAATACATATTTTTTTTTAAGGAATATCCTTGCAGTTTCTGCCTCCTGTCAGTCTAGAATACATTTTCTTTTTTGTGCTGAGGCCTGAGAGAGTTGAAGCAGAAGGCTGTCATTGGCTGAGCATCATTGGAGCTGAATCTCAACGGGGTACTTCATCTTGGGGCATTTGAATCAACAGATCAGGGGTAATTTTAACCGAGTCAAAATGGGCAAAACATGCATATCTAAGTGTTAAGAACACATTCTGGGGAAATATACACACAGATACACACATAAAAAGGTCAGAACTAAGGAATGAAAACCACCAGGCATCTTTTGGAGAATATATTTTTATATTTGTTTGAAATTTTGGGTCCAGAATGGAATTGAGCTAAAAAAAGCCAAAGATTGCCTCAGAATAATTTTCACACCTTAAATGACATGGAGAGCTGGGTTAAATTTCCATGTCTAATTAGTATTTAACTGTTTGTACAAACAGGGAGCTGTTCAGCTGAAAGAGTCAGAAACTTCTTTCTTCTGTAACGCATATTTAGAATTTGATACCGCACATCAGAAGGTTCAAGGCTTTGATCTGTAAAAGGCAGAAAAGAAATGTAAAATAGCTCTCTGACTCGGCATGTGACAGTTGGAATATTAGCTGTTAGGGGCAGATTCAGGTCTCTCACCCTCATTTTTCATAGCAAATTTGACAGCTCTTGAAACAGTCCTGAGACAGACTGGAGCGGGGGGTGGGGGGGGGGGGAATCTTTGGATGGGAAATGCGTTTCCACACAACTCTTCCAAATGGTGTTCAGTACTTTCTATCACAGAACAGAAAGCATTTCAAGTCAATTAACACATTTTTTTCAAAAAGAGATTTTTAATACTCAATTTATTTATATCCAGCTAATTTATTTTCACATAGTGAACCCAGAACAAAACAGAAAGTTTTATTTACAGGCACTGACTGTAACTTGGTTTTACACCAGAGTGCAGGGAGACAGCAAAACCAAAAAAAACCCAGCACTGTAATAAATGCAAAGTTACATAGGCAAAATAAAGCAAAATCCATTTTTTTATCTGGATCAAAGCCAATCAAAGCAAATTTTGTGATGTAGCTACAGAATATATATTTTTCTTCTTTTGACTAGATTACTTGCTGAAGAGATTCCTTCTGTGGATGCTATTTTAATGTTTTCTAAACATGGCTTTATGTCCATACCAGCCTCAGAAGTACAAGTGTATATTAATAAGGAGTCCCTTTTACATAGCTTGTGAATTTTATACATATTTTCCTTCAGCTTTCTTTTTCATTAATATTTAGGAGAAAGTCACTTCACTATGACATTCAGATTCCAGTGAGTTCATTCCTAAAATATTTAAAGTGGGTAATGCAAGTTTCCAGAAATAGTGATACAAAGATACTCAGTCTCCTGACCTCGTAATACCTTCAGGTGGGGAAATATACTGGAGGCATTTTAAAGACCCACATGCCAGACTGACCCCATTTTTTACGTCAAGAGAGACAAACAAGGACAAAGCCATCAGAAGGTTGTCTGATGTATTCTCCTGGCCACAGTGAAAGTCTTTACAATCTTTTTCTAAGAGAGTATCTGCTATGAAAGAAATCCTTGCCATGACATTTGCCAGCAAAAGAATCTCTCAGTGCTTTGGTTTTGCATCAGAAGTTGGTGATAACAACTAAAACATGTTGGGAAATGTGGATTTATTTATTTTTCTTAGAATGAGAATAATTTTTTTTTTTTTTTTTTTTAATAATACCTGTTCTGGAACATCTTCAAAGAAATTTTGAAATACAGCTTTTCTTTATCAGAAAGCCTCCCTTGTCTGCTTCTTCCCATGAAGAGAGAGGAAAGAAAATAAAGATAACATTTTATGTGCCAGTGGTGCCTCTAGTTGATTTCTTTCATTTATTTCTTTCTCGCATGGGTTTTTAGCAATAACACTCCCCACATACAATTTACTTGGTCATGGTGAAAGCTCAGGTATCAGATTAAGAAAGAATAATTTTGGAGATAAGCCACCACCCATCCAAGAGGGTCTAAAGTGATGGAGCAGAGCTTTTTGCCTCTGAAGCATCCAAGTGCTCAAAGGACAACCTGAGCTCTGAGCCTCACAAATTCTGCTAATGGGGAACATAGACCACTTAATCACACCCTTTCTGGTCTGTGTGAGAGAAAGACATGATCCGTGGCTGAGGAAACTGTATAGAGGACAAACAAATAATCTTTGAAACTACCTTTACAAGTGAAAGAGTAATATGTTTTGGGATGTTTTTCTTACTCTGTGGCTAACCAAAAATGTGGTTGTCTGAAACCTATTTAGTGCTGTAGTATTTTCAGAGAATCAAGTGGTTAAAGACAATGAATTACTTTCCTCTGGCTCAGCTTTGTTAGCTGCAGGTGGTATGATACTGTTGATGAACATATCTTTGACTTTTGAGTATATGGAGTATTTTAAGCCCATTTGTCTGAGTAAGTAAGAACCTCAAGACAAACATCTTTTTGAATGGCAAAATGGTCCTTGTATTTTGGACTCAGCACTTACTGCACTTGTAAATATGCATCAGGATGGTTTGTGGTAAATATGATTAGATGCTACATGGGGAATTTTATAGTTTTATAGTTACTAGAGCACAGCAGCAGCAGAGTACAGAAATTAAATCTAGATAATTGTGGATGGGAACCAAGTAATTTTATTTACATCTATTCCCTTATCAGTAAATGAATCTGTTATTTTCTTATTTTATTTGCAACACTAACTTTAAGGAGAGCATCGGTGGGACTCTGGCTTACTTTCCCTTCCCCTTCTGTTTGAACATGCAAGTATATCTGGTGATACAAAAATATGGGTCACTCTTCTCATGTAATACAGAGTTGACAAATGACCAGATACATACATAAATCCCTTAAATGACTAAGGAAAGCTAATTTAAAACTCTCAACTGACATCCTCATTACTGCTGTTCAACAACACAAGGCTATTCTTGCAATCTGGCTCACATACCATTGTTTGAAAACCATCACAATCATAGACAGCCGCATGCTGAGATACAATAAATGTCAAGTCCACAGTGCACATTTTCTAAAATTGTTTAAAGCTGGCACAGTGTGTGTGCTAAAGAAGGCATAATCAAACAGGCAGTGCTCTTCATTGTGGCCTTCCCATTGGGGTTTAAAAATTGCTGACATTTGACCCAGTAACAAAAATGACACAGTGGAGACACATTAGGACTTTGCATAGAAGCTACCTAGCAGAAAGCAAGTAAGCATCCTGTTGTATCAGATAGTTTTTCATCCATTAGTACAAAAAGTCACTACTGTAAATGATTAAATTGAATTCTAATAGCCAAGGCTGAAGGAAATCCTATCAAATTTCAAGTTTTAAAGAACAGATGGAGGTCAGCCAGAAATATCAATTATTGTCTTAAGTCCCCCTGAGGTGCCTTGGTTGGGATTTTGTGGACTATTTCAATGATTAATAACCATGTGCAGCTGGTATTCCTGGATGGTATGAGCAGATCTACTTGGGCTTTGCACACAGTTTGGCATCTCTGGTTTGTTTGTCCAGGACTTACTAACGGTTAGTCCCAGAGCATCTCAGGTCATCTGCAGCTGGGATAAAGGACAGAGAGACCTTTATTACTCTCCTGTCCTTTCTAAAGACTGTTCTTTTTTTGTAATACAATGAATTAAAAATTAAAATTAAGCAATTTTTTATCCAGTATATGTGAAATCTAAGATTGAGGAGAAAGGAGCACAGGAGTGATGACTGATGTATTCCATATCTGTTTGGGATCCCTGGAAGAGGAGAAGCAGAAGTGGGAATTTTTTGTCAGCAGGACCTTATGCCTGGCCTGTATTTTTATTGACCTGAAAAATCCTGACTGGATGTAAATAGAGATTTTGCTATTTGGCTAGATTTTCACTGAGAAGAAAAGAAATCTTTGATAAGGCTGCCAGATAGGCAGGAATCTGGGGCATATGCACAGCATGTGTGAAGTATAGCTCTGCACATTGACAGTTAGCCTGACACATCTGGGATATGTCAGACTTGCAGAACAAATGATTTGTGTGTCATACATGTCTTGGGTTGATTGAATGCAAAGAGAAGATGTAGGTAGTAAGTGTCCCACAGCTGCAAACCTCTAGACTTACTGAGCATCCCATGAATAAGAACACGTCTTCCTGGGGATAAAAATGGCATTTGTGAGTCAAGAGAAATTTGGAGACCCCATGTGCAGTCCCCAGCAAGGACATCCCTCACCAAAATCCTGCCTTCATCTAGCTCTTTCCAGCTTTTTTTTCAAAAAGCTGCTGTTTTGAAGACCATTCATCTATTACAGAAGCAAAATCACCTTGAAGGATATGATCCAGGGTCTCTCTGACAGTCATATTAATTAGGCATGGGACTGCAAATGGAGAAGCTACTTTTAGTATTAATCAGTAAATCAGAGAATCAGAGAATCATAGAATGGTTTGGGTTGGAAGGGACCTTGAAGATCACCTAATTCCAACCCCCCTGCATGGGCAGGGACACCTCACACTAGACCAGATTGCTCAAAGCTGCATCCAACCTGGCCTTGAACACCTCCAGGGAGGGGACATCCACATCCTCCCTAGGCCACTTTGCCAGTGCCTTACCACCTTCACAGGAAAGAATTTCTTCCTAATGTCTAACATCTTCTATTTAAAACCATTGCCCCTTGTCCTCTTGCTACACAGCCTGATAAAAAGTCCCTCCCCAGCTTTCCTGTAGACCCTCTTCAAGTACTCAAAGGCTGCTGTAAGTTCTCCTTGGAGCCTTCTCTTCTCCAACAGTCCCAACTCTCTCAACCTATCTTCAAAGCAGAGGCGCTCCAGCCCTCAGGTCACCTTCATGGCCCTTCTCTTTACTTGGTCCAAGAGCTCTATGTCCTTCCTATGTTGAGGGCTTCAGAACTGGACACAGTACTCCAAGTAGGGTCTCCCGAGTGCAGAGCAGAGGGGCAGAATCACCTCTCTGGCCTTGCTGGCACACTTCTTTTGATGTAGCCTAGGTTGATGTTGGCCCTCAGGGCTGCAAGTGCATGTTGCTAGCTCACGTTGAACTTTTAATTGACCAACAACCGCAGATCCTTTTCAAGGCTATTCCAAATCCATTCTTCACCCAGCCTGTAATTGTGCTTGGGGTTGCCCCAACCCAGGTGCAGGCCCTTGCACTTGACCTAGCTGAACTTCATGAGGTTGACATAGGCTCACCTCTCAAACCTGCACAAGGCCAGGTAGATGATGTCAGTTCCTCTTCCCTTGTGCACCCATGCTGTGATCCCATTGTAAAAGGCCACCAAGTTGGTCAGGCACGATTTGCCCTTGGTGAATCATACAATCATAGAATCATAGGGGTTGGAAGGGACCTCAAAAGATCATCCAGTCCAACCCCCCTGCCAGAGCAGGGTCACCTAGAGCACATCACACAGGAAGGTGTCCAGGTGGGTTTTGAATGTCTCCAGAGAAGGAGACTCCACAACCTCTCTGGGCAGCCTGTTCCAGTGCTCTGTCACTCTCACAGTAAAAAAATTTTTTCGAATATTCACCTTGAACCTCCTATGTTCCAATTTGATCCCATTACCCCTTGTCCTATCACTGGTCAACAATGAGAAGAGCCTAACTCCATCTCCCTGACACTCACCCCTTACATATTTGTAAACATTGATGAGGTCACCCCTCAGTCTCCTTTTCTCCAAACTAAAGAGACCCAGCTCCCTCAGCCTTTCCTCATAAGGGAGATGTTCCACTCCCTTCATCATCTTTGTGGCTCTGCATTGGACTCTTTCAAGCACTTCCCTGTCCTTCTTGAACTGAGGGGCCCAGAACTGGACACAATACTCCAGATGCGGCCTCACCAATGCACAATAGAGGGGGAGGAGAACCTCTCTTGACCTACTAACCACACCCTTTCTAATGCACCCCAGGATGCCATTGGCCTTCTTAGCCACAAGGGCACATTGCTGGCTCATGGTCATCCTCCTGTCTACCAGGACCCCCAGGTCCTGTTCTCCTACACTGCTCGCCAGCAGGTCAGCCCCCAACCTGTACTGGTACATGGGGTTTCTCTTCCCCAAATGCAAAACTCTACACTTGCCCTTGTTCAACTTCATCAGGTTTCTCCCCGCCCAGCTCTCCAGCCTGTCCAAGTCCCTCTGAATGGCAGCACAGCCCTCCAGTGTGTCAGCCACTCCTCCCAGCTTGGTGTCATCAGCAAACTTGCTGAGGGTACATTCTGTACCCTCATCCAGGTCGTTGATGAAGATGCTGAACAACACTGGTCCCAGTACCGACCCCTGAGGGACTCCACTAGTCACAGGCCTCCAACTAGATTCTGCCCCATTGACTACAACTCTCTGCCTCCTTCCTTTCAATGAGTTCTTGATCCACCTCACTACCTGATCAAAACCATGAAAAAATACCATGTGAAACCATGTTATTTGCCATCAACCACCTCCACATTTTCCATGTGCCTTAGCAGAGCCTTCAGGAGGATCTTGATAGGCACAGAGGAGAGTCTGACTGGCCTGTAGTTCCCTGGGTCTTCTTTCTTTCTCTTTTTGGAAATGGGGGTTATGTTTCCCCTTTTCCAGTCAGTGGAAACTTCACCGGAGTGCCATGACTTTTCAATTATGATGGAAAGTGGAGTTGCAGCTTCGTCTACCAGGTGCCTTAGGAGCTGCAGCTGGATCTTGTCATGTCCCATGGACATGTGCACCTTCAGGTTCTCAGATGGTCTTGAACCTGCTCTTAGCAAAGCAATTAACAAAACCAGATTCCTTTCAGGGGGTAATTTTGAATTTTTAATTATAAAAATACCTAACTTTCCCCTTAAATATGATAGGAAAATGAAAGAAATGAGAAGTAAATTTACTTTCTCTGGGTTACTTGCCTAGACAGAAGTAGGTCAGAAGCTAGAATCACAGTGTCTTGAGAAACATTTCTTAGTCTTTTAAAGCTAAAAGCCTTCTGCTTCCCCAAAAATTAAAAAGCCCATTAACCATCTCAGTAACCTTGTCAAACTTTATTTTCCATTTTCAAATGAATCACAGCTATATTAACCTTTGATTTGTAATTTTATTATTTGTTTTCATTTTTCTCTGCATGGTTGATTTTCTTCCTACCTTAAAAAAGTGTCAATTAAAATCATTTCACAGACCAATTTCTGTCTTATATAATTAGCCTACAAACAGGGATAGAAAATCACCATCCTAGCTAAACTCTGTCAAAGTTTAACTGTGAATGACAGAAGAAATAAGACTTGTATATACAACTGCAAGATACAGTAAAAGGATCGCTAAACCAGCGAAATGATGGAAAAGAATTTTCTGTCTCATGTAGAGCAACAGGTATCCAGGAACAATCAACATAGACACCTTGTTACAAACGTGGATACTCATTCTTTGCAAGGAGGAACAGCTGAGGGGTTAAAAAAAAAAAAAAAAAAAAAAAGGCAGAGGGAGGGAAAATACACATTTAATAGTTTGAAGCTTTTCAGGTAATTCTAAATATTCTGGAACACAAGTGTATATTGCTAGAGAATGGAGAAATTGAAATACTTGTTCAGCCATGTGTAAACCTGAGGTTAATAATTCATACTTGCTCCATAGAGTTGTTGCAGTGAGATGCGATTAATTAATATTTATAAAATACTTCAGAATCCCTGGATTTCAGGAGGGGTACTATATATAAATCCAAGTGGTAATGGACATTACTGTTATTAATCTACTACTGCTGCTCCTTGGGTATGATCTTAAGAAACTTCTCAAATTTTAATCTCAAAATGAAATGTTAGTGCATCATACAATTTTAGCTTATTTACATATGATTTCATCAAAGTTATGAGGGCACCAGAAAAACTGATGTAATTCCAAAAGGCTGAAATTACTTATGTTAGCATTGCAGTCTTAAAGCATGACAAATCTCTGTACAGACCTATGATAAGATGTTAGAAGTATGACAGCATAGTGAAGTTATATGTTTATTATGCTGTATTCTACATCATTACACTTCATAACTGATACTATCCAGGATCAGAAGTCAAAGATGTTTATAAGCTTCAGTTGTGGACCTCCAAAGGAAAATATATGACAGGGTGAGGTACTGTAATGGATTATTATTATTATTATTATTATTATTATTATTATTATTATTATTATTATTATTATTATTATTTACTATATGCATCAAAGGCTAAAGAGGACCTCATAATTCACCAGCAGCACACTAATTTATTTATTTATTTAATAATAATTAATTAATTACTGTTACCATCTTGAAAGAAAAGAGTCAATAAACTGGACAATAAGAATAGTAAGAGGAGCTCTTGTTGGCTTGATTTTCTAAGAAAAACAAGACTGTGTGGTACAGTTCTGCATGAGTTCACAGGTCTGTGTGTTTGTTGGTTTATTTTTTACTTTAATAACTTTAATAACAAGTAAATATGACACATTTTAACCCTATTTGGCAAAAAAAAAAAGTAGGAACCGTAGATACGTGAACCTTTAGCAAGATTCATCAGAATACATGGTCAGGGAGAAGAGAGAAAACCTGCCAGTATTCTAGCAGAGGGTCAGGCTCCAGTGCAAGCTGTTTTTCATTAACACCAGAAACTGCACACAATGAACAACCCTAAAAATTACTTGCATGAGCGAAAATTTCTAATTCATGCATTCATTTTTGGACTGTAAGTAATTAAGAAATTAATTGCTAACTTCAAATAATACCAGAAAATACAAGAAATTAAGACTCCTTAGTTCTGATCCCTCCTCTAAGATAGCTAGTTTGTTTTACTTTGTTTATTGGTGTTGTTTTGTTTCCTTAGAAGATCAAGATATTAGTTTTCTATATGACAAAATGTAGATATTTGCAGAAGAAGAACCGAAGTCAAGAGGGATCCAGAATAAAGAAACTGAAGGTGAATTGTACACTAATAAATTCCACGTACATTGCAAGACATGGAGATCAAAAAGAACAAAACACCCCATGTGTTTTTTTTTCTGCCAGGAAAACAGAGTTGTTCACAGGGAAAGGTCCTTTACCTATTCTAATTACAAAACCATGTCCAAGAATCATTAAGGGAAAGTGCTGGTTTGAACATGCTGGTAAATGTTCTGTCAGATTAACAGTGTAAAAGCTCATATTCCAGTGCCTATGAATATTTCCCAGGTAATCTCAATTTTTGCTACAGACAAAAAGCATAGCATAATAAAATATATTAAATGTAATCTAAAATTGTTTTTTCTTGATGGCCATTTGTTTCCTTTTTCTGCCATTTGATTGTTTTCTGTTAGCTTTAATGCAAAATAGCAAAACAGGAGGACAGAAAAACCTCAGGTGTTAGGAAATCACAAAAGATTTTGACATTTCGGCCGCCACCCTGATAATCCTTCATGGGATGTGTGATTGCATTTCCTTACCTTCCTTTGAAGCCTAGGATTGCCAATGGGGAAAAATACCCATCATGGAATATGACCAGACACACTAAGAATATAAACTCAGTGTGAAGGAAGCTGGACTGCGCTCCCGAAAAGAAATTGTAAAGCAGGAACTTTTGCACATTCTCCACAATTTAGTGTTTGGGTTTTGCTACCAGAGTGGTGTTAACAATGTGGTTGAAATCACTGGGTAGTAATAGTTTAAAGCATTCCCAAAGGTGGTGTAAAGTGAGCCAAGATTGTGCAGAACTAATATTTGACTCAGCTTTATTATGTGATGTCTCAGACACAGATCCCTTGCTGGCATTTAATCAAAGTTATTGAACATTTTGATCCCAACAGTGTGAAGCTGGAATTTGGAAGTCCTAAGAGATCTGATTCGATATAATTATTTGTATCAGCATTGAAGAGAATAAAATATGTATTAGAGTGTTTTTGGATTATAACATCAGAGTCTGCTTGGATAAGGTGATGAGAAAGCTCGATTTTATCTACATTTTTCGATTTATTGTTAATTACTATGATGTTTTGCTCTAATAAATCATATTCACACTCAGAGTTTCCAAATGGATGCCAATTTTCTATAATAATTTATCAGAAAATGTGCAGAACTGCTGCATGGAGCAAAATGGTAAAAATGTTTAGAAAATATTTATTGCACTACTCATGGTATAGCATCTATGACTTAAGGTCATTAGTATTTTGCCTTCCTGCTCCCAGATCTGATGATACACAAGGGCAGATTTAGCAGTGGATGTTAAAAAACTAAAAGTTATAAACTACATCGATGATTTGTGAAGAGCTGCTTTCCATGAAATAACAATACTAAAACACTGGTTTTTTTCTCCCAGATCTCTGCTGCATATTCTCACATTTAAGAGCTTACCATGACAGAGTTGCACAGGCAGACAGACAGGCAGACATATATGGATGCACAACTGAATTCCATCATGCAAAACCTTATACTGAAGCAGCTCCTTAGCTGCCTGCTGTAGCTGGATGAAGGATTTCTAAGTAACATTTTAATACCACCACCAACCCCCCCAAAAATACTCAGATTGATAAAGAAATAATTACAACAATGTGAAGAAGTTAAGGAAATAATAATATTATTGCCATTAATAATAATGAAGTTCTGATGGTTTTTCTCAGGGTTCACTCATGTATTATAAGATTATAAGATAAATAAGAAAACTAGAGAACAGAACAGGAGAATTTAGAAAGTGGCGAATTTGTTATAAAGATTTCAGGTTGAAATACAGGAGAAATTGACGGGTTTTCTGTGGAGGAGGGTTTGCACAACTTCTGACCTTTACAGGCACAAAGCCTGTGTGGTGCTGCCCCTCACTGCTGCGGGATGTGAACATGTGCCAAGATTCCACTGATCTTCCTCAATGTATTTACAGTGCGTCATCTCCTTAGTATATCCCTTATTTTCTGTGTTCCCAGAAATCAAGCCTGTGATACTTATAAGCAATTTTTATTTATTTTTTTTCCTTCTTTAAAGCTGTGTTCAGTGTCCACTTGTAGGCAATCTCTTCCACTTCAAAGACAGGTGATACACAGACAACAACCTCAAAATACACCGAGTCAAGGAGAGCTTCATAAAGTGCAGTCACATAAAGGACTTGCCTTGGTTCCTTTCATACTGACAGTAGCAAATCACCTATTTACTTTAGGGAAAAATAGAGGTGAACCACTTATCAAACCCTTATTATAGGAGCACAAAATATTTAGCCAGCATCATCTACTACCAAGAGCTTGGTTTAGCATGTTGGCTGAGCCATAGAAAGTATACTAATGAAATTATTGTCATTTGGGAAGCAGCCCACTCTTTGGAAGCTTGCCTGGATAATTTGATCTGAATCCAACATAACTTGGAAATTGTTTTTTTTTAAACTGAAACATAAAATAATACAAATTTGTTAACTAACACTATCTTCATAAAAACCTGCTGCTGTGCTAAGATATTTCAGGCTGTGCAAGAATTTTAATTTTAATGTCTGTAGAAAAAACAGTCTTATTTGGCCCTTTTACCTGAAATTATCATAGTAATGAAAATCCCAGTTTCTCAGCTGAGAGTTGAAGTGTAACCTTTGTGCTCAGCAAGATTTAAGCCTTTGTATTATAGTGTTTTTGTCTCACCATATGTTTAGAAATCACAAAAAACAGAATCACCTTGGCAACATTATTTTTACTGCTCCAGTGAGATAATGGTTTTATGCAACTGTTAATACTGGTCAGTCCCTTAATTGCAGCAGAGACCTGATAGAAACAAAGCATGATTTTATAGCAGGCAGCAGTGTACTTAAAAAGAACTCCCAGCCTTCATCTGGAGAACAAACTGTATGTGGTATTCTCTTTAGGAGGATGCTCATCCAGATGATGTGTTTTAAAACTTTGATAGAATCTGTGCAGTAGAAATAAAACCTTCCAAATAAAGCCACCTGATGTGGTAACAATATCCCGCTTCTAATATTAAATTTATAAATCTAAATTCATGTACCAAAATCCTTGCCCAACTTACCCATTTTTTGCCACACTTTGATAACTTCCATGGTAGCCTTATTGCAGTGTATGCCTAGACTTCTAAGACAACAAACATCTGGAGTCACCTCAGACACATAAATTTTGGCCTATGGATGGATGAACTCAGGAGCCTCTGAATCCTAAATTCAGCCTAATCTTCACTTGCCATCCTAGTCTACTTTTCTAAGTACATTTCAAGAGAGAATAAACATTTTTAAGTGCTTAAATACAGAAGATACCATCCTAAGACAGGTGTTTAACTCAGAGCTTTAAGTAGGCCACTAATGCATTCACCTTGAACATGGTTTTATTCTCACTACCTCAATCATTTATCAGTGTTGGCCTTTAACCATTGTTCATCTACCAGCACTGCTTACACTTTGAAGAAATTAGAAACCCACTTTGGGCATGTGATGTAGCAGACTGGGAGTGAAACCTTCTCATGTGAGGTTTAGTTTTTTCTTCAGCTTTCAGCTGTATGTACTGAGGGCAGATCAGATGTGAGGTGCTCATGGATGTGGGTGTGCATCTGTGCTTTTTTATTGAGGATATTCACCTCAATCAAACTCTTAAGACTTCTCTTTTTTCCTTTCTTTTAATGCTTTTAACTAGGATATATACGAGATATTGTAGAAAATTAGCAGAAAAAAAAAGATTTTTCCATTAAAAATATTTGTGATAAAATTAAATATTTCATAATCATAATATTTCATATCAAATCTGGTTTTAAGACTTAAATTCAAATCTCATGTTGTAATTTAGTCTCATATTCTTTAACAGTAATACAGATGACACCAAGTAATGCTGAATGATGATGTAATTTTGAAAAAAAAAAAAAAAAGAAAGAAAACCCACACAAAGCTGATACCTGTTTTAAATAGGAGGCTCCTACAGATATTTTGAAGCAGGAGCACTTAAAGTTCCTAAAGTTCCTATAAACAGCATCTTTCTCTTAGTGCTTAACAAAATATCTTGTACTCTTGGACATAACATCATGGGTTTGAGCCAGGAGGAAGAAGCCAATTTTCCTTTTGCTGATTTTTTTTTTTTTTTTTTTTTTCCCTCAGCAAGCTTTCTTTTAACTAGCAGCAGTGTGTTCTAATTAAAGCTGATAAGACAGTGGAATGTTTTTCTAACTGCTGGGTCTTCCAGGTCGCACCTTCACTGTGCCGGCTCAGACACTACAGGAAGATCTATGACCCCCCTGTAGGAGGCTGAGCTGGACAGACAGCAAAATTGGCCAGAGATATTCCATTCCATGTATCTACGTAAGCTCAGAGGAAGGTCAGAGATCACAGAAGACAACTTCCTTCCTGCTTTTTCTTCCTTTCTCTTCCATCCATGGCCAGTGTCCGGGGAGGACTCCGTCCATCCAGCACCGTCGACCCTTAGGCTCGAGCTCTCCTGACCCTCATCACTCTGCGCTTTCTCCAGCAGCAGCTCCGGGATTTCTTGGGACTGTTCCAGCTCAGGGGAGTGTGGTGGGAGTTGCTGGGGGTGGGGGGAGGCGAGAGGCTCTTGCACATATATGAACATATTTGTATATAATTGTATATATATTTTTTATATAATTAATGTTTAATTAAAGCTGTGTAGTTTAGTTTTCAATCCAGCCAAATCTCTCTCTTTTTCTCTCTCCCCTTCACTACCTGGGTAGGATGGGGAGGGGATCGAGAGCATTGTTGTTGGACCTGAATCAAACAGTGACAGTTGGGGAGATCTTGTATGTTTTGGTGCAGAAATCCACCTGTCTTTCTGGAAATGGTTGTAGTTCTGTGAATTTTATGCTGTTCTTCTCATTGTAGCTGGTTCCAGCTAGCCTGTTGAAAGTTTCTTCCAAGTATCTAAAGGAAAACATTATTACAGCTTGAGACTTAAAGGCTGTGGTTGTTGTTTACCTAGACTTACTGAAGGTTTCAACACCATTTACCCATACCATTCTCTTGGGTATAATGGCTACATATGGCCTAGAACAGTGTGCTCTTTCCTGAATGAAAACTGGCTGGTTGGCTGGCCCCAAAGACTTGTGAATGGAGTTAAATCCAGTGGCAGCCAGTCACAAGGGGTGTTCCCCAGGACTCAGTGTTGGGACCAGTTCAGTTTCATATCTTCATCAATGATCTGGATGAGGGAACTGAGTACATCCTTAGTAAGCTGCAGATGACACCAAGCTGGGAGGAAGTGTTGATCTACCTGAGAGTAGAAAGGCTCTACAGACGCTCCTGGACAGGCTGGATTGATGGACTGAGGCCAATTACAGAATCACAGAATTATTGCAGTTAGAAAAGACTTCTAAGTTCACTGTGTCCAACTGTCAACCCTGCTCACCCCTGCAAAAAAGAAAAGCTCAATAGAGCATCTCCTGAAACACCTCATCTACATGTTTTTAAAATACCTCCAAAGACAATGACTCCACCACCTCCCTGGTCATCCTGTCCCAGCACCTGAATTTTATGAGGTTCAACAAGGCCAAGTGCCAGGTCCTGTGTCACTTGTATCATAATAACCCCAGGTAACACTCCAGGCTTGGAGAAGAGTGACTGGAAAGATCCCAGTGGAAAAGGACCTGGAAGTGCTGGTTGACAGTGGCTGAATGTGAGCCAGTACGTGCCTAGATGACCAAAAAGGCCACCAGCATCCTGGCTTGTATCAGTAATGGCGTGGCCAGCAGGATCAGGGCAGGGATCATCCCCCTGCACTGGACACTGGTGAGGTTACACCTTGAATCCTGGGGTCAGTTTTGGGTCCCTCAGGACAAGGAGGACATGGAGGGGCTGGAGCGTGTCCAGAGAAGGGCAAGGGAGCTGGGGATGGGGCTGGAGCTCAAGTGTGAGGAGGAGCAGCTGAGGGAGCTGGGGGTGTCCAGCCTGGAGCAAAGGAGGCTGAGGGGAGACCTGCTGGCTCTGCAGCTGCCTGAGAGGAGGTTAAGAGGAGGGGATTGGTCCCAAGGAGCATGCAATAGGACAAGAGGGAATGTCCTCAGATTGTGCCAGGGGATGTTTAGATTGGTTATTAGAATAAACTTCTTTACTGAAAGTTTTATCAAACACTGGAATACACTGTATAGGGAGTTGGTTGAATCACTACACCTGGAGGTGTTTCAAAGACAAGTAGTTCTGGTGCTTAGGGACAAGGTTTAGCACTGGACATGGTAGGAATGTGTTGATGGTTGGACTCAGTGATCTTGAAGGTCTTTTCCAACCAGAACAATTCTGTGACTCTGTGAGTCGTTTAAATGGCCCCATTCATGTTTATAACTAAAACTATGTAAAAATACACTCATTTTGGTCACTTTAGACATATTTCTTTTTGCCTTCAATGTATGAAGCTGAAAATACACCTATGTCACCGGAAGATTCATCACATACTCAATTATAACTCTAGATTTGATAGCTGAAAGGGGGTGTGAAATAATAACTGCGGTATGTAACTAAAGGGATGCTGCCCTCCTGGACAATGACATGAAAATCTAACCTATACAACATCAAGGATGGAAAAAGAGTTTTAAAATAAGCTTTCACCACCCTTTTGCATTTCAAATGTTCATTTAACCATTTTTTAAGCCAAGTTTCTAACAAGCCTAATTAGAATAGATAGTTATTTGTAAAATCCTTTATAGTTTCTTCATTTTCTTTAATGTTTAAACACATTTGCCAAGCACAGAATTACTTAGGGCCCAAGGCTCTGCTTCTGAGACAGTTGGAGGCAATCAAGTTAAAAACTGCTGCAGCCCTGCCCTCCTCCTTGTGCTGCCAGATTTTGAGTGCTAAACTAGCAGAAAATATATCATTTTGCTGCTCTTGTTTTGCTGAGTAACATTTCTGCTCCACAGGCTTAGCTGATGTGGTCTGTTTCACAGAGTGTCAAGGAGTACTAGTTCTGCAAAGAGCAAGAGGCTACATCTTTGCTTTAAGCCCTACCTGGTCATGTAGGAGCAGGAGGAATATCACTGCCATACAGAAAGACTGCCTGAAAAAGCTATTTTAAATAAACAAACATATTCTTCTGATTCTGTGTCAACCATCAACCAGCTCAGATTTTAAAAAGGAAAAAAACCACACAAACCCAAATAAAATAAAATAAAATAAACAAAAACCAATTACCTCACCGACCCCCCCCCCCCAAAAAAAAAAAAAAAAAAAAAAAAAAGGAAGGAAGAAAAGATAAAAGTTTTTTCGAAAACTCTTAAATACTAATGGGTTAGTTGTTTCGATATTTTTAAAGTTTTCAATCAAAGTTACCTTCAAGGGAACAAGAAAACAATCTTCAGTATTTACTAGATAAAACCTGCACGAGGAAAACATGCAAAGCCTTTTTCAAGAAGAAAAATGAACACTTTCTGTAAAGAAGATACAAATTTCTAGTTCCTGTATTAACTTTATATATAAATAACCTGATGCATAAGTAAATTTTGTATATGATTTGCAAAAAATTATTTCATAGACACCAGCAGAAATAATACACTCTGTGGCTGGGTTTAACCAGAAAAAAAGCATCACTGGTTGTGGTATAGCCAGGGAAGCCTTCAAGAAAATGTAGTGCTCTTAAAAATTATTTTTAAATCCTCTCCTTTTTCACAAAATGTTTCTTAATTGAAATTATTCTTAAGTCATCAGTAGCTGATTGTACCTGAATGAGCTTTCTTAACTCTTATTTTATCTAAGTATTCTAGGATTTTAAAAAAATAATCTTTTTGTCATGTTTGTCATGTTATGATACTCTTGTGAAATACTTACCTTGGAAGGTTCTCTTATTAGAATATTGGCTTAAATTTTAAGAAAAGTCATTGGTTCAATGAATTTCCTGATAATTTTATAATTGACCTTGAAAAAGCCCTAACAAATATGTCTTCAGAAAGATTTCAGAAATACCTCTAAGGCTCAGATTATACAACTCATATAGACAATGCTTAATTTTTAATTACCATAGGCAGATGAGGAAACAAGGACTAAGATAAAACAAATGTACCTGAAGAAAATCAGTAGAATTACCCAGAGTCTATGGAACAGGATATCTTGCTTAAAAATTCAAGATTCGTTTAAGTAAATGAGTAACTGTTAAAAACATTTTTCTCTACTGGGGATGGTTAGTGTTTGTTTGTTTTTTCTTAAAAAAAAAAAAAAAAAAAAAGGGCTTGAAATGCATTGCTTCTTCTAGACTCAGTAACACTTGTTTTCACTGAAAGCTCAGTGGTTACTCATATTTCTTCCTGATGACCTATAGAATCTGAACCTCTATCCCATCTCAAAGCAGCTACCACAATTCTCTCAAACTCGTTTTTATATTTACAAGGCAACAAAACACACATAAACATAGTCTAGTGACTTGAAAATAGGCCAGTAATAATTTTGTAGGCTTCACTGGTCCCGCAATGCTTTGCTATGTCAAACACAGCACTTAAAATTAATTCAAAGAGCTTCAGAGAGAAAGGTGAAATAGCCTTCTCCTCTTTACATAGGGAATTGCATTTTTTTTCATTAGTGAGGGTGATCATGTCATTTTGTGTTGTAGAAAAGCATGTGTGCCAGAGACACAAAATGAGGTGGATATAGACAGAGCTATCTCCAAAATATATCTACTTCAGCAAGTATGGTGAGGGAAAGTTAAAATTAACTTTGAAGAGAGAGTTCAAGGCCCACAGAGTGTGTGAGGCCAGTAGCAGTTCCCCAGCACCAAGCCCAGAGCTTCTTGGACTTGCTTGGGAATGAAGAAAAAAATCTTGGCACCAGTCAGTAATGCAAGTGACTACAAAACACCTCCTTATAGCCAGGGTGTGTTTGTCTCCAGTACTCTCATGAGAATGAGCCAGGGTGTCTTCAGGCCTTCCAGCCACTGCTGCAGAAGGCCTGGGGTGTCTTCTTGTGCCCTGCCTGCTTGCTCTGTAAGAGTGCTGCAAATTCCTTTTTGTCTCTCAAAAGGGAAGAAAAGTGTACATTTAGTTAGTGAAATCAAGCCTTAGCAGTCTGAAAGGTGTTTTCAACAGTGTGCAGAGAAAGTATATGAACTTTTATGACACTTATAAATACTCATTCTACCACAGAAAAGGACATTGTTTTATGTTCTTCCAGGTTTCTCAGGAAGGTCTCATGCAATTTAGCCTGGAGTTGCTCTCTTACATTAAAAAGGTAAATGGTGTCTTCTCAAACACTGAGGGGTACCTATTTGAGAATTTACAAAAATCTCTGTTTTTAAAATTTGGACTCTTAGCTGTTGGATGTAGGGGCTGGAAAACTTCACAGGCCCAAAAATGGTTTTCTGAAGAAGTTCATGAAAAGAGGTTTGATGGAGGATCACTGATTTCACAGACATAATTTCTGACTCAGGACGTTTCTGATGAATGACGTCTGAGAGAACATATGTAACATATCTTAATATGTTTTAATCCTCTTTTCTGGCATTCTCCCTTGGATCAGTAGGAAATAGGTATTTGGTTGTCTGCGCTATACTCTTCTGTATTATAAAACTTTAATTAAAATAAAGTTATATGAAGTATATGAAAACAAGAATCTACTGAGTGTGTTTCATCTTACAAGAAGAGTGAAATTCAGGATAAATGTTAGTTACGTTACCTAGGTCACTACAAGTGCTTAAACTCAGAAACCTAACCAACTAACATCCCACAAAAATAATACTAGTTTATTAGAATGGAGTAGGTTCCTATCCCTTTCGACTTATTATTTTCTAAAGATTAATGTGTTTTATTTCTAGGTAAATAATAGTCATACCTCTTTTAAATCCAGCCATTGTTTTGTAGCCAGCAACACAGCAGCCTTCCATAGAAATGTGAAAGACGGAGGGAGAAATTATCTATTAAGCTGGGAATGTTCTTAGCAGGGCAAGACATAGTGCTTTATCTTGTCTAAATATAGATGACCTAAGTGTAAAGGCTTTTACTAGTTTCCTTGGAAGCCTTGCCTACCATCAAATGTGTCTCACCAGTTGGAAGTTAGCCAAATATTGAATTTCTATTTACTTCTTTTGACTACCGCTAATTAAGGTACGTACCCAAGTCATCCTAGTATACTCCTCTCTCTGGTTCACTTTTATTACATAGATTAGAACATCTGAGTCATATGTAAGTAGTCCACCAAGTGCCAATAAACCACTCCTCACACTGAATTACTACAGGCCCAACACTTGCACATCTTTAGTGTTTCTTTTAGGAAAATTTGGCCACATAAAAGTTATACATTTAATTTAAGCTCATTTTTGTGCCTTGGTCAACTGTGAAGTAACAATATTCTGGTCTGTATGTATAGAAAAACAGTAACTGAAAGATTCCAAAGTGAGGCACACAGGAAATACATACTGTGGGTATTAGCAGAAATACTATCAATCACATAGTCTTTCTTATTTTCCTCTCATGGCACAAAGCTGAAGAAAAAAAATACCTTTTTTTTCTTTTTTTCTTTTTTTTTTTTCCCTACTGTAGCTTTATATGAGACACAGGCTACAAAATAGATGGAGACAGAGAAAATTCTGGGGTTTGAACACAGTGTGTATTTGCATGATAATACATGTGAGTCTCTGACTTTATTTAGAACGTAAGAGTATATATTTTTCCAGTGAGTCACATAGTGTCTGCCTTGCTTTTCAAAATGAAAAGGATATGTATAGCCCCAAAATTGTAAAAAGCATTTTGACATTTTTTACAGGGGAAAAAAGTGTGAAGAAGAGCTGTCATTTTCCCTGCTGTTTGATCATCACAGCTGGGGTACGGCTGGGGAAACGCATCTGCCTTCAGATGCCTTCTCAGCAGTGATGTTTCTCTTGCTCATGGCTACCCCAGGGGGAAGGGACCAGCTGCAGCCCAAGGCATGTTGATGGGTGAAACCAGACAAATTCCATCTCCAGGGTCCAGCTGTGTTAGCTTCTGCCTCCTAAGTGAAACCTGCAGATGACCTTGGGCGCACCGTCAGGTTTGTGAGGCAGAGCCTGAGGTTTAGAACTCATCATCAAAGCAACTCTGATGAACCATATGGCAACAAAGGAATATCTGGGGCTGCAGCTTACGTATCGTAGCTTGAAGGTGTTGTCCAAGGAGGAAAATTTGCTTCAGTATCAGGCTGAAGATCGTCACAGAAATGTGTGTATAAGTGAAATTATTGACGCCGATTTATATCCATAATATACTGAGCACGTTTAACAATCTTCAAACCTGGTCTTAATTTCAAAAATCTGACACATAATAAGTAGTCTGGAAACCAGTCAGACCTCCTTATCCCTTAAATGTGAAGGTCTTTTTGTGTCACAGTATGTCTTTTCCTCTCCTGTCTATTTGAATCACTGCGATCCCCTATAAGTATTTTTATCACTCAGTGGCAAGTGGATTGAAAAGTCTCTGTCAGGTGAAAGAATTGATACAGTACTGCCTGTTCTCAAATTTCTTGGCAGTCCCTGGAGGTGTCTCCTGGTGCAGAAATTTTATCAGAGCAATATTTTACAGTTTCTATAACTTAAGTCTTTCTGAAGTTTATTGTTGGCAGGTATAGCATATTCTCCTAGGCTTTGTGGTTTCATCTATTTTTCTTCTAATCTTTCATCCACATGGTGGTAATCAACTCTGCACAGGTCGAAGAACTCTTCAAAGTACTCCTTTGAACATCTGCCTCCTTAAAGACATCCCTGCTGTATTCTCTGATAACTTGGATCTCATCCAGTTTTGCTAGATATAAACTTACGAGTATGTGGAGAACACCTTATTAACTAAACAGGAGAGCAGAGACTGGTTCCTACATTTTTCATTAACATCTGGTCTGAGAACAGTGGGAGGGAAAAAGCCAGCAGCGAATGATCTGCGTTCACGGGTTGCAAATGGGTAGCTTTTCTCCCAGATGAAACCACGTATTTGAAGTACCATTTAAAATCTTCAGCAGGGAGCTATCATATCATCTTTTATGTAAGTTATGAGGCATATAAATGAGGGGTTTGCTACTATCCTTCCAAAACACAGAGTTGAGCGTCCTACTTTTTCTCCAACTGTTCAGTTTAAACCAGCTGCTTTCAGTTTTGGAAGTATACACAGTATAGGGAGTCAGCAGGCACCACAGAGAGATTTGTTCTCTCTGCATCCAAAGCAGCTTCAGTGAAGGGGCAATTTATTCCATAGTCACCTGTAGTCAGATTCTCATTAGAAACTTATGCATACTGCAGGGAACTTAATCCAAACGTCCCACTGACTTCAATGGGTTTGGTATTGTTTCTTCCTGTTTAATTTTCCATTTTGTGCTGTGCTTTCTCTGTGCTGTGCTCTCCATCTTTTTTCTTTAAAATATGTAACCAAATGGTCTTGCATATTCTCTAGTAACTTCTCTGACCTCTTCCCTTAATTTTCTAGGCCAACCAAACTACACAGGATGAAGCAAATCATAATCAATTTCTATTGTTCTTAGTATCACACTCCTCATCTTGGTATCTTTCATCAAACTCCTTCAGTGTGTGCACTTGAGTACACCTCTGGAGTTTGTTTTGTATCTCTTTGTAATTATATCTACTCTTCCTCCCTTTCTAGAAGGCATTCAGGCATACCCAGAGTGGAGAATGGTGTAAGACTTTCCAAGACTTAATTTTCATACATACTGTGGTCTCCTCTACTGCCTCTGCCTATCCTAGTTGTCTAATAGACTAATAGTCTGTTTATTCTGTCCTTGCTAAATTGTCATTTTCTTTGGATTATGGTTTTTGCAAGGGACAGAAAACTCATCTTCTGTGTGATTGTGGTATATTCATCATCATGCGATAACATGTAATTCTTTTCTGGAGACGGATGTGAATCTACTGTAAGATTTTCCATTGCCTTCAGAAGAGCTGCCCACTTACAGTGACTGAATAACTTCAGTGTTCAAGCTTATTCATTCAATGTCCTAGATAAAGAGACATCTGTGATTAGTCAGCACTGTATAGCAGAGTTAAGTTTGCAGGAACCATTAGCTTTGTATTCAGAAAGCTGAGTGACTTAGCAAAAAATTATCATTAAAAATATTACTCATTCTTCTCAGTATGAGCATTAAATGCATGGGAAATCTTTTCAGAAAGTGGAGCCTTCAGTTTGCTAAAAGCACCCAAGACTAACTTTTACATTACTAACAGTGATGCAAAAGAACAAGCAAAATAAACTGAAGAGTCAGTTTATCTGGATGGACCTCAAGATAAAGAGTTTGTCCTTAACATTTTGTGGTTGCAGAGAAACTAATGAAAGGAACTGCCTACGAATTTTGGTGAGGCTACAATGTTGGAAAGGGCTGAATGAAGTCAGAGAGATCATTTATGGAATGTTTTATCTGTGACCACGGATTCCAAACTCTCTTGTTTTCAGGAGGTAGTGAGAACAGACAAATAGAAAACTTCTGTCCACAGAGTTTCATAGATATGAAATAGACTGTATTCCTCTCTTATTGGTTATACTTAAAATACAAGGGTAAAATGATATAATTTTATTTTATACATATAATGGTAATGTAATATTTATGTAAAAAGACTTGCTTTACTTTACCCTTCTGACATTGTCCTTTAACTGGAATTCTGTTTCAATGGCACCCATGAAAAATATTGGCTTTTGAGCTTGGTGTGCAGTTGTTGAAACAATTGTAATTCTAAAAGCACTGTTAAAAAAAGCAACACACACACACAAAACCCAACCAACCAAAAACAAACAAAAAACCAAATATGAACAAGTGCAAGAGTGGGAAAATCTCACTGTCACATTAATTATCTATTGACAGAAGATATGCAGTAGGTGATGCAATGGTTTTGGATGTTCTTGTCTTGATTACGTCTTGGGGGAAAAGTTCAGATCATGAAATGAATTTGGTGCTCTTGAATGGACATTTGTCCTCATCACAAAACAACCTCATAATTCAGCACAATGTAACAAAATTGAAAAGCTCAAATTGAGGAGGCTTAGAATGAGGAGCATCAGGGAGTGATAAATCAAGCTAGAGGTGCAGGGCAATGCTGCTTGGGGTGACTTTCACAGCATCTGTGAGACAATGCCATCCCCATTACAAATCATTTTGCCAGGCAGACATCCTAAGGAGCTCCATATACTTGAAGGGACAGATCAAGCTAGAAACAGTGATAAAAAGGAGGCTGATCACTGATCTAAGACACTATTCTGTCCAATTGTCATTCAGTTTTGTGAGAACTGAGATTTTGATACTGTATTAAAGTCACATTCTGTAATTTTGCCTTTCATTTTCTAGTTTTCAGGGCTTTTCCAGAGTCATAAACAATGAGCAGTGCACATCATGCACACTTGTATAAATAAGAGTCCCAGAGAGAGATGTCTAAATATGGCTGATTAGTGTAAGTATACTTAACTGAATCATGTCAGCAGAGCTGCCTATGTTAGAGATCCATACATCAAGTGTTAGTACAAATTTAGGCAAACACCTGTGCATTCCTATAGCTAACTATAAACTTTATGTCATTTATATTAAATTATTTTATGGTCTTCAGTTTAATTTTTAACAGTTGACATCATTACATCAGTATTACCTTCTGATGCGGCTGCAGCAGGTCCTATTTTTTACTCTGTCTACAAGAATGTCCACTGGCAGCTATTTTGCTTATCACAAATATCACAATCTGGTCCTCAGAGAGCAACACGCACTTTGGGAGAAGATATTGACACAGTCATAGAGTGTAAATCATCACTATGAGATGCTAAACTGACTCTGCTGGGGCCCACCTTTTGCTTTTGACATATGTATTTTTCTATTTGTCATGATACAGGGACAAATGTATTTGTCATGCTACAGGCTAAGAATGAGAGATATATACAAATTACATATACTAGTGTTTATATTTATTGTTTATATATATTGCATATTTATATATATAATATAATACATATAGTGGACAAAATGAGGATAACTCTTTTCATTCCACTCATGCATCCTTACAACTCAGTCTCAAAAGGTTCCTTTTTTGTGTGTGTGTAAAGAAATTATTTTCAATCATTTGTGAAGACATCAGACTGTTAATGTATTTCATGAACCTACAATCTGAGAAAACACAGAAGATTTCTCTGCTTAAATCCTGAGGCCTATATGCAAAACGCATGAAAAAGGAAAACTTAAATACTGCAACATACCACCTTAACTTATAGCCTTCCCCAGATTGCTTCTCAACTATATATGACATGTGATCTGCCATAGCTAGGAAGAAGGGTAATTAACTGCCATATATTATGTACTTGTAAGAGACACCATGGATATTTTTGCAAAGTGTTATTATTTTATGTTATTTATTAGCTGGCTTTAATTACAACCCTGAAGGAAGCTGAATTACAGTCCAACTGCAACACAGTCTGACACTGGACTAAATTATATGTGCCACTTTCATGGGACTGTAGGCAACACAGCAAAATAAAGTGATTAGTTTCCTTCTTCAGATCTTCCAGAAATGATTAGATGAGAGACTAGTCAAAGATGGAAAAGTCTTTAGACACAGAGCTGCTAGTTTTTTTTAATTCTGTCAGCTAGGTTTGACAGCTAAATCCAATCTTCTGTGATGGAATCATAATGATTAATTAGGTAAAACAGCTGCACCCAGCCTCTTGTGCAGTTATGACTTATGTTATCCTCACTGACTATAACCACCATCAGCTCTGCTCAATTAACTGAGGTTAACCGTTATAGATTTTTGAGGAATCAGGTGATGGTAAATCAGAATGACTTTCCCATTTTAAAAATAAAGGATGGTCAGGTGTTTTAGAGATAAGGCTCAATGCAAAGCATTTACAGCACCATTCTCAGCTAGACATACTGAGTCAACAAACTATTGAAGATGTGGTTCATCATACCTGAGTTTAGCCATCAAAAAGTTAGGCTTGAAGGCCAAGCTGCTCTTTATGAAGCAACGTATAATCACTGGAAAGAGGCAGCCATTTCAGGAAGTATGCCATTCTATGCTGCACAGGACAAATCACCAATCAGGGGACCGTCTCTCTCATTACTGAAGAAGGAACTCTTAATGACTAGATACCGTGCTCAAGATCCTCAGAGGTTATGATGTCTCATTCCTTTTTAAGAGACTAACATAGTACCAAACATCATAGAATCATAGAATGGAAAGGACCTTAAAGATTACCTAGTTTTAACCCCCCTGCAAGGGCAGGGACACCTCCCACTAGACCAGGTTGTTCAAAACCCCATGGATGGGGCTTCCACAACTTCTGTGGCCCACCTAGGCCAGTGTCTCACCACCATCACACTGAAGAATTTATTTCTAATATCTAACCTAAATCTCCTCTCTTCCAATTTAATTCCATCACCCCTTGTTCTATCACTACATGCCCTTATAACAGTCTATCCCCAGCTTTCTCGTAGGCACCCTTCAGGTACTACTTGAAGATAATACCTCTAGGTATATCTTTCAAAATGTGGCTTGTATGGGCTGGTTGTGGAGACACTCAGAATCTGGAGATTTCATGGGCTTGTACACCTAAACATATATAAACTGTGTCTGTTTGAACATATGGAGCCTGAGGAACACGAGCACATCTCTACTTATAAATTGTTAAAATGATCCTTTGCCTCATTTCAGACCATGTCAGGCTAGTACTTTAAAACCAGTGCTGAGCATGGTGCAGAACCTAGCATGGCTCTGTGACCACTTCCAAAAGCAGTTTGTATGTGGTAACACTGCTGTTAAGGCTAAGGGAGTTTAGCAGTATAGAAAGAGGTTGCTCCATGCCAGATGACCTTAATGGCTTTGAATGGGCCTGTTTAATATATAAATTCATTTAAGGCTTAATCTTAGACTGTATCCATGTCTTCTCTGCAACCTTTCCTGTATTGCAAACTGACCTGAAGCAGGGTACCCCTAAACCTACAGAGCCAAGCCAGTGTTGATGTAATATATCCCTCAGTAGGGTGGGTGAAATGACATATTAATCCATGCTAAATTGTTTTCAATTGTCTCAAAGCTTAGGCGTCTGTCTGAAAAAGACAGATGAGCATCCCTCAAGGTTTCTCAGGATACTAATTTCTATGGTGTCTTTCTCATGGAACAACTGCTTCATCCCCCTCTCTGCTGTGTGCAGTATTGGAACAGTCACAGATGTTTCCCCATGTTATTTATTGTCTCATAGCTGCCATCTGCTCAGTGCAGCCTCCTGTTGCCTCTCCACCAACTCATAAACTCTTTGGACAAGCACATCTCTTTGTCTCTAGAATGCTGGACCTGTGGCAATACAGGTAAATCAATAATAGTAATTACTGAATTAGTAAATTCAGACCTTAGCTGTTAGGGGCAGGAAACAGAAAATTCACCTTAAATGCCTGTATGTATTTCTGTTCCTCTGAGATAATCTTTCCAAAATAGACATACAGACAGATATTATCCAGCTACATGTAGTAAAATAGTATTTTGCTGGAGAATTTTTGACAAGTTGAAAAGTATCACTGGATTTTCTTAAAAGAAAGGGAAAATGAAGAACAAACCACCAGATTTCAACGAACTCAAGTTCTTCACGATACCATAACCTTTACAAATTTAACAGAGCAAAACAAATCAACTGTCCCCCACTATCATCATAATTAGATTCAACCCTGCAAAATAGTCAAAGAATAGAAATGAAAAAATAAACACTTACTAATGAACATACACCTTTTTCTAATATCAATTGTCACTCCAGGATAGACACAAATGACACTGACTATTAGCATAGTTTCATGGAAATCACAAACTTTATTTTTTGACAAAATGTATGTACGTTTTAATTGTAAAATGTATAATGTGAATAGTAAAAAAGTCTGGGGCAGGGCGTGAGTCAATGAGGCTATAATCTATTTCATGCCAACTTTAAAAAAGAATATTTAAAAAACCTGTCCAACTGATCAATCAATGATACACTTGGATGGTCAAGGACTGTGAAAGATGGTGACTGATCTGATGCAATTGTCTAGTAGGTTGAGGAATTAAAGCTACATAATAGATGTTATCACATGCTGGGACAGAGCTGCACTGCTCTAGGGAGGGACCTGGGAAGCATCAGACAGTGCCTTTGTGCACTCCTTGGCAGGACACAAGAGCGAAACATTTCACGTCAGGTTGGATGGGTCACTGAGCAACGTGATCTAGTTGAAAATGTCCCTGATCACTACAGGGGGCCAGACTAGATGGCCTTTAGAGGTCTTCCTCAACCCAAACTATTCCATGATTCTAGTGCATTCTGTGTCTGTCGGACACTGCACCTCTGCTAGCCAGTTCTGGTGAGTAATGAGTAGAGGAGACAGAGATGCAGCCCTGCAGCCTTCAGACGGCTGATGCATGACTTGTGCTGTGGTTACCAGCTCTTCCTAGAACATGGAAAGTATACAATAAGTATGGGGTTCTACAGGAACAAAACTGGGAGATCACATCATTTCCTTTGAGAGTGGTTAAAACACACACATTCACACACCGACATGTGCACGTGCAGACTAAGCACAGTCTAATGCTAAACCTACATGTGAAGTTCAAATCCTAAACTCCTTAAACAGTCAAAATGTTCACTGAAATAAATCTTATACATTCCTGAGATGGTGAAATGATCCATGCATGTTGAGAGGAGGCAATAAGTGCATCCCTTGTACTAGAGCTCATGGAAGCTGGTTCTGCCTTGGATGCTGGCCTAATGCCTAGCATCTGAAGACCAGCCAGGGACCACAGGGGAAAAAAATCAAAGTATTTCTGCACTCAGATTTGCTGAGAAGGTATGAAAAAATATGCTAAGTGACTTTATCTATAATACAGAGGAGCCACAGGGCAACCATGAATTGGGCCTTCAAGGAGCTACTTCTGCATAAGGGCTGAAGGGAAGGAACTCCAGGACCTGGTCTTGAAGATACTGTGTCAATGCTGCCTTTTTGAACTCTTACAGGTTACTGTGGTCAGCTCCTGATGGGTGGCTCATAGGGGATTGCTGTCAAGTTGTACTTTCTTTTTTTTTCTTCAGGGATCCTTTCAGTTTCCACCACAGGCTATCTTTTCTCTTCATCTTCTTCTCCACCATGGGCAATGAGGACTCTTTCCTTCGAATTTCCCTCACTAGTCCATGAAAGACATCATCAATGTAGAACCGGAGGGCAGCTGAAGTCTCAAAAAAGGAGCAGGAGTATTCTCTAGCTAAGCTCATTCCTTCTTCAGTTGAAACCTACAAGGAAAAGTCCATAAATATCACCCAATGCAGAGAGTATGGATCAACATGAGAATATCACAGTATATGTAGTCTGACTTTTTGGATATTGCAAATTGCTTACAGATAATTTTACAGGAAAATATTCTAACACCTGACAGAGAAGATTAAAAAATGAAAGGATCACACTAAATCCAGGAGACCACTCAACTGAGAGTATTGAGAATATTCATGTGCTCAGGTATATTATTTCCCTAGTTCTGATGCATCAGTTTTTCCACACATTTACTCTCTTTAGTGCAATGTTCTAGTACAGTTTGATAGTGCTGGTGCCTGCATTCCACAAGATGGAACAGGGGGCCAAAAAGATTTACATAAAATTAAGGTCTTTGAAAATCCCTTGTTCAGCAGTAACCTAATCGTGGAGGTAATGTGACTCTTTAAACACACTGGTTTTCATACCTTAAGATTTTTCAGTCACATTAATTTCTGAGCGTGCCTTTAAGAGATTTGGTTTTAGCAGGCCTGTAATCCTATCATTTAGCTTATGCCTGAGCTGCACAAAGATCCAAAATCTATTAATTTCTCAGGTCATCCTTTCTAAATGGTCCCATGTACTTGCTGTTCTCAGAAAACCTGGAGGAAATGTGTCTGTGTTTTGAGGAGCTCTAAGTAAATGAATCACCATAAATCTAGAGGGAACCAAAGCAGCTCTTTTTTAATTTGCCTGAATTTTGAAGCAGGCATCTTATTCTTAAGATTTCTGTGTTGGCTTATTCTTGTCATTTGACCTGCCAGCCTGCTAAATGGAGGGATCAGTACTCTGATTAATGTGTGGTGTAAATAAAAATTAAATGCTTATCATAAGGACTACTGCTGTCTATTACTTAAAGTACTTTTTACATGTTATGATCTCAGCCATTAGCATGTACTAAGTCTGCAGCAAAGCAAAGAACACACCCTATGAGCTTCTAAATGTTAAGCCAACTTTCCAGCTAGTAGACTATCCTTTCTTTTCAGTATTTGAGCATAAAACAGAATGAATAAATTGTGTAAGTGAACTGTCTGGTGTATAATCAAATTCTAAGTCATAGATTCCAGCTTTTGTTTTTATTTGTATTTGGATATCATGAGCCACAAGGATGATGAGAGGACTTGAGGACCTGCCATATGAGGAGAGGTTGAGAAAACTGGGTTTGTTCAGCCTTAAGAAAAGAAGGCTTAGAGGAGACTTCATTGCCATGCTCAGGTACTGAAAGGGTGGCTACCAGGAAGATGGAGACTCCCTATTTACAAGGAGTCACATGTGAAAGACAAGGGCTAATGAACTTCAGTTGCTTCTGGGAGATTCAAACTGGACAAAAGAGGTAAATTTTTCATCATGAGGACAGTCAAACATTGGAGTAGTCTCCCAAGGGAAGCAGTAGATTCCCCCACATTGGACAGTTTTAAGTCTCAGCTTGACAGGGTGCTGAGTCATCTGACATAAACTCTAGTAGTACCTAGAATAGTTGGACCAGATGATCCTTGAGGTCCCTTCCAACCTGACATTCTATGATTCTATGATTTACTCAAGTAACTTTCCAACCACCTGAATAAAGGGCAGAGAAGTACTTTGAGACAGCCTTATGAAAAGCTGACTATTAGGACTAGACTAAAACTCTCAGTTGCTATTGTCTACCACAAGACTAATCTTGGCTTGTGGTTTTTTTAGTTAGTTAGTTTTTTTCTTATTTTTACTTCATGCAACCAAAGTGCCATTAATATTTACTAGGGAAATTAAACCTGGTATTTCAAAATACAAACAAACTCTCTCATTCCTACTATGAAAAAAAATGTCATTTATGATAAACTTATTACATCACCATACATATTTTTTTTTACCTATCTGTAATCAGGATTTTGTGTGAAACAGAACTTCAGTGTATTCCAGCTGGAAGGAAATTTGCACTGAGTCAGAAGCCCTGTAACATCAGCAGAATTATTCCTCTGTGTTTCAGGTATAATCTTAATTTAATTAAGAATATTGTAAGGGTTAGCAGGGAGATTGCATGCCAGCCTGAACTCACACAATGAAAGATTGTTGCTGCTTTCCAACTGCTATAATTACCAACCTTTAGCAAAAGGAGATGGGTAGCAATATGGTCCTTGTTTCTCTCTGGGCAGCTGTGTAAGCAAAATGTGTGATTCAATATGTCTATTGGGCACCATTGAGAAATTGATTGTCTGGATAGAAGACTATTTTAGTCTATTTTGGACTTTATAATCATATTTTTCCTTGTTTGAGTTGTAGGAGGGTATTTCATTTTATTTTGTTAAGACACTGCAATTCTGAGCAAACTACTGTACAGAGCTGCAGTTTCACTGAAGTTTTTATACACCTGTTATCTAAAATTAAAAAAAAAGAAAAAAAGCGGATAAACTGAAACATCTTTATATTAAAGAGTGATGTTGTAAATATAATTAAGGTGCAAGGACAGCAGTGCTCAACTGTTAATTTGACCCTTCCCTTTTCTCTATTATTTTCTTATCTTTACCCATCTGATTCCTCCTTCACACCAATTTTTAAAAAAAATTTTTTTTTCTTTTTTTTTCCTGGGATCAAACCTGTGCTTTCTCCCACCTGCGAGGAAGAACAACTGCAGGGAAGACATGCTATGCTCCATAATGAAAGAAGCCTGCTAAGAACTGTGAGAACTAGAGAATACTCAGGAGAACTACATTGAGCAGGAAAACTTCCTCTCGGTCTCTGTGTGGCTGGAAGCATGTAACTTGGCAAAATTTTGGCTGCAAAAGTTTGGTCTTGAAATCCAGTTTCCTGCCAAATTGCAGAGACAACATTAATGGCAATAGTTCATTTTAGAGCATCTTATTTTTCTTGAGTCTTGCCCTCAGGAACTGATTAACTACTTTATGTAATTCTTATGAACTAATTCAGCATGAGGAGGACACCTGGCACAAGCAATTTAAGGATGCTTAGTTGAAGATTTTAAGCTTCAAGGCTTATCTGAAATCTAGTACTGCCATAATTACCACTACTGCTTCCAGCACCAATGAAAATATAGCTATAGTAATTTCATTAATCTTTTTGTTGAAATGGTAAATATGGAGAAACGTCTAGAGGAAAAATACATTTTTCTTTCGGTTCATAATTCGGTCAAGAGGCTAGACACCTATGAAATGAGAAACAAGGGATAAAGCCTTTGATGAGGTCGCTGACGCCCAAATAATTCCAGGGATTTACCTTGTTCCCATCTTATTGTCAGAAAAGAAACTATATTATAGAAATCCATCCCAGATCCGCACAGCTCAGGGAGTTGTTGACAAATTGCAGCTTCCATGGATCTGTATCAGCAGAAGATATGATCTGTCAGCATGACATGGACACATAGGTCAGGGAGAGAGGTCATTCTATTGAATATATATCTGGGAAGCAGGGCTTTATATCTCATCTTTAGAGTAACCCTCTGTGATTGAATCTGGCATTGTTTCCCAGAGTATAATTCTGGTTATATTGATTCCAATTTAGCTCGTTTCTTTGCTGGTAAACCTTAAGAGGGAATCAAGGTGGAAGGGTGGTGTAGTGAAGATAATGAAAAATGAAAATTTAAGAGATGGCAGAAGCTTCCTGACTTTGATCTAAACTTTATAAACTGGGATTGCCTGAGGGAGTTTGGCTCAGGACTGACAGAAGAAGGACATTGAAGTTTGTAGTGTAAACAAATAGCAAGATGCTTCAGAAGGAGAATTCCATAAAATGGACAATGAAGCCTCATGAAAACGATGTGTGACCCTCAGAAATACAGCCTTTTCATGTCTTTGTTACAAAGGTCATAGTTTTGAGTGTCCATTTGGGAGCATGTCAGTTCAGAGGGAAAACATAACAGTTAAAACAGCCTGTGGACTGTGGATGGAACATGGGACTGTAGGCTGAATCTGGGATTTTTTCATCTTCTGATGGTTCAGGGCAGCTGGAATGCAGCACAGTTTCACGGAGACAGGAAGTACTCATTGGTTACAAACCGCATGTTATAGCATTAAGATTCTGTTTGTGGCTTTTGCAAACCTCCCTTGGAAAATTACAAGTGAGATTAAATGCAATGCTGACAGCCTGTGAAAGCTGTGATGGATGAGCTGCCATCTTTAAGATGGCCAGTTCCCCACTAAGGTCAGCTCCTGCACAAGCAAATGCAGAGGACAAAGCCACTGGGGCTGAATGGTGGGTGGGGAAGCTTTGGCAATCATTGCCCCCCATAGGCAGAACATAAAAATATCTGGATCTAAGAAGGTAAGTGCAAAGAAACTAAACAGATCAATAATCTACCTCTGCCCTTGGACTGTTATTAGCTGGAAAATCTCTCTCAGGGTGAGACTGTTTTGCATTCAGCTTTGTCTCTGCTTTAGTGAAGGCAGCAACAGAAGCATCCTAAAGTTGATTTTATTGACAGAGATTATATTAGCAGAGTCAGGAGCATCACTTTGGGTGAGCCAGTGGTGGTCTTCATGGAGGAAAACAATGCACTTCCACTTGTGCATTTAGTCCCTGCAACAGCATGATCTATTTGAGATGACTTTTGCAAATTTTTCCCTATGACTGGGATCTCCAGGTTGCCATCAAGACTTTGAGAGGCTGCAGGTGGTATGCTCAGAGTTCCAAGGTTTCTCCTAAACTTTTCTTACAGAGGCTTCTACCCTGGCAGCCCTCAGTATCTTTGCCATGGTAAACAGAGTGGTAATTCTAGGTATGGAAGTTTCTCTCTGTAGTTTATTGTTTTGCTGAGGACAGATCTTGATCCTTAATCAGAGACAGAAGGCTACACACAGCACTCATCTAAATCCCACTGAGGCTAATAGAAGGAATTCCAGTAGTTTTTTATCAAGCTCTGTGTTTTTGAAAAGCAGTAACTTACGTTGTAAACAAAAGACAACTGTTTAAGAACACAGAGGGAGGATGCACCATCTTGAGCAGCCTTGTTTGTACCACAGGAAATAAGAGGAGCAGGAAAAGCCATAGGTACTCTCAGTGATGTCTAGGAGAGATCCACATCTCTTCCCTTCTCTAGTGCATTTTTGTTTCCTGTCAGGACCACTGAACAAAACAAATATCCAGATGCCAGACTGTGTATTAGCACCTGAATGTCAGAGACTGGCAGACAATTCAGAAATATCTGTAAACATTCACATCCTTTTCCATCACCATCCATTGCCTCAGCATATCAGAAGAAATTATGTAATTTTTAGTACCTTTACAAACCTATAATAAGCCACAAGAAATAGCTGGAGAGATCAAAGGTATTGATGGTATCCTGGGTATCAGATAAGCATATTTGCTAAGAGAAAAATAATCTTACAGGTCTAGGAATTTAGTGCCATCCCACACAATAAAAAGTAGAGTGCTGCCTATTTGATGTGAACGATAATTTTATTAAACCCAGCACTTGCCACTGAGTTTATGCTAAAGGCATTCCCACACAGCACATGTGAGATTTCTCATTAATGATGAACAACAATCAGGACTGAGAAATTTTCACTAGTGTCCTTTTATCACTGTATGTCTAAGGTACCAGGAAGAAATAAAGTGGTCCCTGGCCACACAGCATGACAAGCATCAGGGATTAGGCAGTAATCTGGAAGCTGAGCTGAGTGTTTCTGCCCTGCCACCTGCCTCTTGTAGAGTCAAAGGCTTTTTTGCTGTAAGTATTTGATTCCTGTTTTGAGAAACATGCAACCCAATCCACTAACCCCAAAGCAGATCCATTATGCCTATGTCATTTTTGACATTTATTCACTTTTGCTTTGGACAAGTGTTGTATCAACAGGCTTGGTGGCAGAGACTTTCTACAGGATGCTATAAGGATCTTTCCAAGTGTGAAATGCTATTGTTCAGGTTAAAGCTCAAATACTCGGCTATTACAGCAGTGCTGGGGTTGAGAACCTGAGCAGAACCAGATAAAACAAAAAAACCACAATCTTTATGACTTTTTAAGACAAGCATCAGTGTTGTTATCTGTTCACATAATATTTATCATGGAATATGCTTTAAGAAGGAGAAAAAAATGTTCCAAACCCTTTTATCCTTCTTCTCTTTCTTCAGAAATTTACATTATAAACTACCTATCATATTCTTGCCACTGAACAATGACATCCCTGAAAGGAGGGGTAAAAACAAGATCAAGTGGAAATCGATTCTGGCTGAAAGAAATGTTGAAGACTAGGATCTGTGAGTAACCAGTATTTCCTCTTTGTGGCCAGACATTCAATATGACAATGTTTCAGGTCTAAACAAATGCACAGTAAATGCAAAAGTAAAACAAAAAAATCATTGATGTTAAAATCTCCAATTTCCATGTTACTTAACACAAACATTCAGCTTGGTTTCAGAATTTGAAATTAATTTAATGTGAATTATTGCTTATAAATATAGTATTGAAAGTTTTCCATCAGCAACCCTTTATGTATTAATACATTCATAAATCTATACAATATAGTTACCTATTTGGTTTGGCCAAAATTTCACTAGAATTCCCAGCTAGTTTCTGTTGACACTTTTAATTCAATCAAACATGTGCACCTTTTCTTTACCCTCACTCCCTGGGGAAGAAAAGCCAGGGGAAGTTTAGACTAGACATTAGGAAGAACTTTTTAAAGCAGGGTTGTCAGACAGTGGAACATGCTGCCCAGAGAGGCGGTTGTGTCACTATCCCTGGTTGTGTTTAAAATTAATCTAGATGTGGCACTTGGAGATATGGCTAAGTGCTGGACTTGGTAGTGGAGGGTTAACGGTTGGACTAGATGGTCTTGAAGGTCTTTTCCAACCTAAGTGATTCTGTGATCCTATGATTCTAAGTAGATACCTCTTTTCAGTAGCCAAAACAGTAAATAAGTAACACGCTGCAGAAACGTAAGAGGAGAAATTAATGTCAAACCATTACTCTAAAATCCGTTTGGAAGTCTTCAGAAGTACTTAGTTGAACAAAACTCACTCTGACTTCACAGCAGGCAATTCTGAGGGCTCAGTTTTGCTGACTTTCTAGATTTCATGGCTATATGGCAGCTATAAAAGCTGCCATAACATCAATAATTATTGTGCGTGTATTGCAATTAGTTCTGTCCCTCTTTCTCCCTTCCTAGTGTTACGTGAAAGCTGGTGTCTTATAAATTTTCCACTTTTTTCTTCTTGCCTGTTTGATACTTTTACTGATCTCATACTTAAGCATTATTACAGACCAGAATGATTTTTGTCATGATGAGCCAGTGGCCAACATGGCTGAACAAGGAATTTTGGCTGGAATGCAGGCAACTCAAGAGGACTACAAGAATGTCATGAGGCTATTTATGCAGGAGGAAATTAGAAAGGCCAAAGTCCAACTAGAACTTAACCTGGCTACTGCCATAAAAAACCAAACAAACAAAAAACAAAAAAACCAAACCAAAAACAATATAAAAAGTTTCCATAAATACATCAGCAAATAAAGCAGGGCTAAGAAGATTCTGCAGCCTTTGTTGGATGTGAGGGAGAAACATGGTAACAAAAGATAAGTAGAAATCTGAGGCACTTAATCCCTTCTTTGCCTCTGGCAAGACCAGTTGTTCACTGGGTACTCAGTCCCCTGAGCTGGAAGACAGGGATGGGGAGAAGAATGGAGACTCCATAATTCAAGGAGAAGTGTTTAGTGACCTGCTGCACTGCTTAGACATACATAAGTCTATGGGGACAGATGTAGGTTATTTTTAGGGTCTGGAGGATTGAGAGAATGGGATTGATTCATTTTTTAAAGGAAAACTCTCTATTAGTCTTATGAAAAATTAAACTTCTAGACAAAGCTGGGAAGATTTGTCTGCTCCAAATAATACACTTCTCACCTAGTTAGTCACTAAGGCAGAACATGTAACACAGCCTAAACTCTCTCTTCTGAACAAAGAAGAATCACACTCTCCTTCAGTCCAAGGGATCTGCAAATTGTGGGCTGGGAAAACAATCTAATGAAGCATCACCATGCTCTTCACTATTGACCACTGTTAGATTATACTGACATTTTCTCTGACCTGCTATGGTCTTTGCTACACTCTCATGTGAAAACTCTAGGCTGTCACTAGCTATTTCATTCCATACATCTGTTTCACTATTTTTCATATGAAGAAAAATCTAGATCCATTACTTATTCACACTTGCATAATTTCTGGAGATTTTTGGCATCTTTTGTGATGGAGATTACTGACTGGCACAGATTTTTCTCTAGTCTTTCTCTCCCTTTGAGATTTTATTTATTTTTTCCACACTTTGGATCCACAATATCCCTGTAACACAAGAGCTATGCCTCCAGATAATTTCATTCCTGTTTTGGGCAAATGTTTTAAGTAAAGAGAAACATCCTCCATGCTGGCACCTGGTTGCAAAACTAGTGAAACACATGAGGCTCCTAAGTCTATTATTTCCAGTGTTACTTCGTTATTTCACAGATCTAATTTTAAATAATTAAATCAGCATCTATTTTAATGCAAAAATCACTGTGGAATCAGGATGCTGTCTATAGGTTAGACTCTGAAGTTGTTCTTCTCTACTACAGACTGTACTCTTATGGCTTTATCTTGTCAAAAGCAAGACTGATGAGTGAGTTAAAACATCTTTATATCAGGAAATGTTTCTAGAGAGATGGCCTCAGGATCTGACTGAATTGGATACTCAAAGCCATGTGATCTTGCATCAGTCTGCAATAGCTCTGGGTCTAATTTGAAGAGAATGTGGAAGTGTTAAATCCTTAGCATCAGTCTTCAAGATGAACAAGTACGGGTCAATTGCTCAGAGCATTTTTCAGAGATCTGACAATTTTCTAAATTGTCCATCATCTTTAAAGGGACTTTGATTGCAACACTCAGCTGAAGACATGGATGGTCATAAGATGGCTGCAAAAAGCTGAGGTTTCTTCATCAGTTCAGCTTGGAATAGTCAGAACAGGAGACCAGTTTTTTGTAGGGAAAAAGATCTAGGACTTACAGTTTTAAGGTCACAAAAAAGGAAAATAATTTATATTTTCTTGTAAGCAGCAACAAAATAATCTAGTATTGTCTCCTAACAACAGATATTTATTAGAAAATTTACATGTAAAAGAAGCTGTAAATATACCTTTTAGAATATTTTAAAACAAATAGAAAGTTAATAGTGTTGAACTCTTACTGTAACACTAAAAGTGTTACAAGATAACTGTCAGTCTAGTACAGCCAGCCCCATATTTTTCATCTGTCTATAGACTGGTGTAAGCTATTTTCATTTATGTGTTAGACATTAAAATTCACTAGTAACTTGAATTCAGTTCTTCATTAGGACTCAGGCACTTAGCAGGCTAAGCACTGTGTAAATCCACTTAATATTTCGTAACCTATGCAAATCTTTCTCATTATATTACTTCAAAGATGGGAATAACACAGCCTCAAACAGCAATATTTTGTCCTGAAAGCACTCCACTGACACGAGAACATAAGAAAACAGACCAGGAGTCAGTGAGAAAGGCAAAGCAGTACACTGCTTTCAGTGTGCAGTTTTCCACAGTTGTCTGCTAAAGACTGGGAAATGGGATAGAAGAAATTTGAAGATCAGAAAGAAATCTGGAGAGATGGATGAAAGACAAGGAAGAGGCAGAAACAGCAGTATATTTATTTGTGTGCTTTTATACATATAGTCACAAAGAAGAACTATAAGTGATGTACAGAAAAAATACAACCCTACACAACCAAACAAAAGTATTGGTCATCCACAGAACTGAAATAATCATTTGAGCCAAAGTATCCAAAGCTTGTGTTCAGTAAAAGATGTAATTTTTAAACATGTGAACAGACTACTGGAATTAAGCTCTGAAATTTCCCTTTATGCTTAACCTGAATATGAGTTTTCCACACTGGAATTAAAAGATTACAAAAAATATCTGTTCCTAGCACAGTAAATAATGTTGTGTGTACTGAAACCACATAGTGCTTCACATTACATGGAGTGCAATACACATATATTCTGTTGTACAGTTTTCACACCTAATTATGCTCCCAGACATACTTTGCAGGCAGACTGAAAAACACCATTCTGTGTTCCTCACAGTGAAAAGAATGTTGCAAAAATATCTTTCCCTTCTCCCTCCATCTCCATGTAGTTGTCATCTGCCTGGATTCAGGAGCACTGTCCAGGCTTCTGCCAAGGGTATTCAACAGAAGGGAGGCACAGGAAGAATTTATGTTGAATGTATAGAGATTTTGACTGCAATAGAATAACTTTTTTTTTTTTTTTTTTTTTCAGAAGTTGTTTGCTGAAGTAAGCAAGTCTTGCAAATGTATGAGATATCAAAGTGCCTTATGCACAACTTACAGAAACATGTCTCACCCTTCTCCCTATCATTTTGATTGCTCTTACCAAAAAGAAAAAAAAAAAAAAAAAAGAGAAATTTACTTGATGCAATGAAAGGGGGATACTATATCAGAAAATGAAGATGGTGAGCAGTTTTTTTATCATTGTTGCTTTTTTCCTGGAACATGCAAATAATTTTGAGAGTTTACTAATTCAGTTTATTGGGAAGATTTGTCAAACAATCTCATTAAGAGAAATACTTGCAGAGCATCTTTATTAAACTAATGACGTTGCTCTTCTACATGTCAATACTAGTTCAGGCAAAATATGACACTTTTGCAGAATAAGAACTGACTGAAAAAAATGCGTGGGAGCTTTTCCTGAGTATTCTTTTTCAGCTTCTCCCTAATGTGCTGAAAGGAGAGCTCATGAGTAAGGAACAGGTCTATTCTTGGTCACAGGAACACTGAAAGAGAGAGGCCCATGACATAGAAAACTTCAAATGGAAATGGCAGCTGCGTGAAGAGCATCCACTTAGCTCCATCATTCAACATGATTCACCAGTCTAGACAATGCATAATAAAATACTGAGTCTGAAGAACTGCTTATGAAGGGGATAGCAATAAGAAATGAAGGTGCTGAAGGAGAAAAAATAAAAATCTTAAATGGCTAGTGGGTAAGAAGAGCTGTAAGAATGCATTTAGCAAATGAGGCATAACAAGCTTTCTTATTGTCTGCTAAACTTGCTCAAATTACCTCACTTTTGCTGCAGACTAAGAACATGTCCTGGAGAGAGTTTCGGTGGTAACTTGTTTGTACATATGTGGTTAGCTTCTCCTGTTGGCAAGCTTCCCACTCAGCAGGCAGTTTCTTACCCTTCTGTATTTGCTGCCTGTGGCTTTTAGTTTTTACTCAGAAGACCAAGCACCTTAATGTAAGCAAAGTGTGAAGTAACAGCTAGCAGAATCTTAACTTTGTTGAATATAGCCCCAAAATTTATTGCATATATACTCAAAACATCTTGGATACTTTACTAACAGAAACTTACAGAATGATGACACTCCAGGATTAATCAGTAAGGTGTTTCTTTCTAGAATCTTAATTTTTGACTGAGAAGCCAATCAGGTTGCCTGGGATGTTAGTTCATGTTTGTTTCCACAAAGGAAAGGAATAGTGAAGAGACAAGAATGGAAAAGCTGAAGGGTGAAGGTGGAAAGATGGCAGAAGGGAGGATGAAGATTATGTCTTTATTATGCTAGCTTGGGGATAGAATGAGAAAACAGATTCTCAACAAAGAGAATAACAGAAACTCCTTGCTAGAAGCATCTGTTTAACCTCCTCTATACATCATCTATCCAGCCAATTATTCTTCTGATGTGTAAAAGGTGCTCCATTAATACACTATGGGTGTCCATGGCAGAAAGGCTTGGCCTTACAGCAAACCTTGGATACAGATGACGACAAAGCACTGCTTTAAAGAGTCCCTTCTGTTCCACAAGGCATTCAGCATCAGCTTCTCTGTATATTAGAGCTGTTTTCTGATATTTATTTCCTGTTTTTCAGTCAGCCAGCTACTTCAAACCTGCAGTGTGGTCAGAGTCTGAAAAGGTGAAAAGGCAGTGTGTGTAGTGCAGCTGGCACAAGCTAGACTGTTGTCCTGCCTCTTCTGGAGGTTTTCAAAAAATTCTTAGAGGAAAAATGGATGGGTCATAAGCTGGAGTACAAGCAGGCGGGTCAAATACAGCAGTTGAAAAGGGACTGGGAGAAGGAAACACCTCCCCTGTAGGGGAAGGACAGGTTCATGACCACCTAAAGAATATGAAGGTGCACAAGTATATGGGACCTGGTGGGGTCCATCCACTGGCCCTGAGGCAGCTGGTGGATGCAATTGTTGAGCCCCTGTCCATCACATTTGAGAGGTCATGGTGGTCTGGTGAGGTTCCTGCTGATTGGAAAAAAGGAACATAACCCCTATTTTTTAAAAAGTGAAGAAGGAAGTCTTAGGGAACTACAGGCTGGTCAGTCTCTCCTCTGTGCCCAGCAAGATCATGGAGCAGAACCTCCTGGAAAATCTACTAAGGAAGATAGAAAATAAGGAGGTGATTGGTGACAGCCAACATGGCTTCACTAAGGGCAAGTCATGCCTGACCAATCTAGTGCCCTTCTACAACAAGGTTACAGAGATGGTTGATAGTGGCAGAGCAACTGACACCATCTACCTGGATTGTGGAAGGCTTTTGACACTGTCCCACACAACATCGTGGACTCCAAACTGGCAAGACATGGATTTGACAGATGGACCACTCAGTGAATAAGTAATTGGCTGGATGGCCCCACCCAGAGAGTTGTGGTCAATGGTTCAGTGTCCAAGTGGAGGCAAGTGACGAGTGGTGTTCCTCAGGGGTCAGTATTGGGACCAGTGCTGTTCAACATCTTTGTTGGAGATATGGACAGTGAGATTGAGTGTATCCTCAGCAAGTTTGCTGATGATACCAGGCTGTGTGGAGTAGTTGACGCCATAGAGGGAAAAGAGGCCATCCAGAGGGACCTTGACAGGCTGGAGAGGTGGGCCAGTGCCAACCTCATGAAGTTCAACAAGGCCAAGTGCAGGGTCCTGCACCTGGGTCAGTGCAACCCCAGGCACAAATCCAGGCTGTGGGGAGAATGGCTGGAGAGCAGTCCTGAGGAGAAGGACTTGGAGGTGGTAGCAGTTGATGAGAAACTGGACATGAGCCACCAGTGTGTGCTGGAGCCCAGAGAGCCAGTTGTGTCCTGGGCTGCATCAACAGAAGTGTGGCCAGCAGGGCCAGGGAGGGGATTCTGCCTCTCTGCTCTGCTCTGGTGAGACCCGCCCTGAAGTACTGTGTGCAGCTCTGGAGACCTCAGCACAGGAAAGACATGGAGCTGTTGGAAAGTGTCCAAAGGAGGGCTATGAAGATGATCAAAGGGCTGAAGCACCTCTGCTATGGGGACATGCTGAGAGACTTGGGACTATTCAGCCTGGAGAATAAAAGGCTCCAAGGAGACCTTATAGCAGCCTTGGGTACCTGAAGGGGCTACGGGAAAGATGGGGAGGGACTTTTCACCAGAGAGGATAGTGATAGGGCCAGGGGTAATGGTTTTAAACTGAGAGAGTGGAGATTTAGATTAGGAAAAAAATTCTTCACTATGAGGATAGCAATGTGCTGGAATAGGTTGTCCAGGAAGGTTGTTGATGCACCCTCCCTGTGGGGAAGGAGGGGTGGGGCTTCACGCAGCCTGGTCTAGTGGGAGGTGTCCCTGCTCATAGCAGGGAGGTTGGAACCTGATGATTTTTAAGGTCCTTTTCAACCTTAACCATTCTATGATTCTATGATTCATTCTGCATCATCACAGACAGAAAAGACTGAAAATGAAGGGCAGAAAACAGGTAACACATGTTACAATAAATATATAAATAATACTAAGTGGGGAAAAAAAATAATGCCTTAAAACATAAAGAGTATTAACAGCTGGAGGGAAGAAAGTTACAGTATCTCAGGAGTTACCGGATCTGGCCAGTGGCCTCCACTTGGGTCACAGCAAACCCAGGCAATACTCTAGGCTGGAGAAAAAGGATGTGGGGGTGCTGGCTGACAGCAGCTGAGTATGAGCCAGTATGTGCCCTGGTGTCCAAGAAAGCCACCAGCATCCCCCTGTGCTGGGCCCTGTTGAGGCTGCACCTCAAATCCTGGGGTTTGGGCCCCTTAGAACAAGAAGGACATTGAGATGCTGGAACACGTCCAGAGAAGGGCAACAGAGCTGGAGAAGGATCTGGAGAACAAGTCTTACAAGGATCCTCTGAGGGAACTGGGGGTGTTCAGCCTGGAGAAAAGGAGCCTGAGGGGAAACCTCACTCTCTAAAACTACCTGAAAAGTGGTTGGAGCAAGGGGGTGTTTGCCTCTTTTCCCAAGTAACAAGTTATGGAACAAGAGAAAATGGCCTCAGGTTGTAGGAGATTTAGGTTGAATATTAGGGAAAATTTTCTTCCCTGAAAAGGTCATCAAACATTGGAACAGGTTGCCCAGGACAGTGGTGGAGTCACTGTCCTTGGAGGGATTTAAAAGACATGTAGATCTGGTGCTTAGGGACTTGACGGTGCTGGGTCAGTGGTTGGACTTGATGATCTTAAAGGTCTTTTCCAACACAAATTATTCTGTGATTCTATAAATATTAACAGCAATTCATCAGTGGTAATCACAGTGGCTGGTAGGTAAATCTGGAAGTGTTGCATGCCTGGATGAGCAACATCATGATTGAGACTACAGAGTGGAAATGTAACATCCTTACCCAGCCATGCAGGTATAACAATGACAAAGACAGACAATAACTCATCTGTTTTCTTCTGGGAAGCTTGCTCACAATTTCCTAATGGCTGGTTTGTTGGTTTTTTTCCTTAAATACATAAATAAGCCTAGGTTAGGAGGAATAAAATTGCTGGTACTAAAAGCAACAGCTGGTGAAAAACAGTAAGTGCTTGAAGCCTTAACAGTTACTGTCACTAGCAATTTAAGACATGTTATCACCCCATTATTTTTTTTTCCCTTAGAAATAAAATGAGTGTTATTAAACGGTTTAGAAAACAACAACTGCCTGTGGTAAAGTTTTGTTAGGCTCAACAGAAGAAATATTAATAAGAGAAGCAGTATGATATCTTTGGGAAAAAGATGTGGAAATATAATTGTAGATCCCATTACAGAGAGAAGCACAGTTGGTATAGCTGGCACATATTATTCTAGCTGGAATTAAACATATTCTGCTAAAAGATGTACAAGAATCAGAGAATCACATTTGGATTTAGGATGGAAGAGATATCTGTAGATCTTCTAGTCCAAATTCCTGCTCATAGCAGTCAACCAACAGCAGATTACTCATATTCAGTCATTGAAGAAATTTCCTCCACAGCCTCTGTGAGTATTTGTTCCACTGTTTAACCAACTTCACAGTGACAAACCTCCACTTACTCAGATTTTCTTGTGCTGCAAAACTTTTCATTTCTTCAAAGCTTTTCACTGTGCACCTGCAAGAAAAATCTGGCTTTCTCTTCAACCTACAGATGATTAGGTGGCTGAAAACAGCAAGATGTCTCCTCCTCAGTGCATCAGGATGAATAAATTCACAAGCTCAGGTCTCCCAGCCTCACAAATTACTTTTTGTGCTCTACCTCCAAGACCATCTTGGGCATTTCTGGTGAACTCACTCCATTGCCTCAAGATATTTATTCTACCGAGGACCTCAAAAAAGACACAATACTCCAGATACATTCCCAGGAATGTTGAAAGAAGGTCCAAGGATCACCTCCTTGGGCCTATTGCTTACATTTTGACTAATACAACCAGGGACACACCTGGCTACTTTCACTGCAAGGGAACATTATTAATTCATGGTCAACTTCTCCACCAGGACTTCCATGTTTCTGCAAAACTGTTTTCAGTAGTGCCCAACTGTTACTACTACAAGATGTCTTCCATCCTGGTTGGAGGCACAGCATTGTTTTTTTTTGGAACTTCACAGAGTTCCTGTCAAACCATTTCTCCAGTCTGGAAATGTCCCCTCTGTCTGCATGTCCTACCTGCCTATCAACCACACCACTCAATTAGATACTACTCATAAAGGTACCTTCTGTTTAAGCATTTAGCTGTTAGTAAAAGTAATCAAAATACTGCTTTGCAATTGACCCCTGAGGAATGCTACTAGTAAATCACTATTAGCTGGATTTCATACTGTTCATCACAACCTTTTGAGCTTGGTGGTCCAGCTAATTCCCATCCGCCTTGTAGTCTATCTATACAAACCATATCTCGCTTGTTTGGCAAAAAGGACACAATGAGAGAATGAGTTCAAAGAATCATAGAATCATAGAACTATTCAGGTTGGAAAAGACCCTTGGGATCCCTGAGTCCAACCATCATCCCTGCTCTGCAAAGTTCTCCCCTAAACCACATCCACCAACACCACATCCAAACAATGCTTAAACACATGCAGGGATGGTGACTCAACCACCTCCCTGGGCAGCCTGTTCCAGTGTCTGACTACTCTCTCTGTGAAGAAATTTTTCCTAATGTCCAGTCTAAACCTAACCTGTTGCATCTTGAAACCATTCCCTCTTGTTCTATTGCTTATTACCTTTGAGAAAAGACCAGCACCAACCTCTCTACAATGACCTTTCAGGTAGCTGTAGAGAGTGATGAGGTCTCTCCTCAGCCTCCTCTTCCTCAAACTAAACATTCCCAGCTCCTTCAAGCATTCTTCATAAGATTGATTCTCTAGGCCTTTCACCAGCTTCATTGCCCTCCTCTGTACTCGCTCCAGCACCTCGATATCTCTCTTGAATTGAGGTGCCCAAAACTGGACACAACACTCCAGGTGTGGCCTCACCAGTGCTGAGGACAGGGGGACTCTCTCGACTCTCGACTTCTGCTGGTCACGCTATTTCTAATACAAGCCAGGATGTCACTGGCTTTCTTGGCCACCTGGGCACACTGCTTGTGTGTGTTTAAGTGGTTTAGTAGGTCTCTGACCACTTCCTCTTTAATTGTGATGACCTCATTCTGCATCCCTTCCCCGTCTCCTAGCTCATGTGGCTGTATATCCATGGCACAGCTAGTTCCACTGCTAAAGACTGAGGCAAAGTAGGTGTTGAGCACCTCAGCCTTTTCCTCATCCTTTGTTGCTAAGATTCTCTTTGCATGCAATAAAGGATGGAGATTTTCCCTAATCCTCCTTTTGTTGTTAATGAACTTATATAAACATTTTTATTATCCCTAGCAGCTGTAGCTAGTTTGAGCTCTAGCTGTGCTTTGGCTCTCCTGATTTTCACCCTGCACAGGTTCACTTCATCTTTATAGATTTTGTGAGTGACCTGTCCCCTCTTCCAAAGGTCATAGACTCTCCTTTTGTTCCTAAGGTCCAGCCAAAGGTCCCTATTTAGCCAGGCCGGTCTCTTACCCCACTTACTGGTTTTTCGGCTCATGAGGACAGCCTGCTCCTGTGCCTTTAAAACTTCTTTCTTGAAGTATGTCTAGTGTTCCTGGACTCCTTTATCCTTCAAGGCAACCTCTCAAGGGACTTTGTCAATCAGTCTTCTGAGCAGGTCAAAGTTTGCCCTCCAGAAGTCTAAGGTGGCAGTTTTACTAACCCCTCTCCTTGTTTCTCCAAGGATCAAAAGCTCAATCATCTCATGATCACTGTGCCCTAGATGGCCTCCAACTTTTACTTCCCCCACAAGATCTTCTCTGTTCACAAGAAGCAAGTCCAGGAGGGCACCTTTCCTCAGCTCACTTATCAACTATGTGAGGAAGTTATCCTCTACACGTTCCAGTAACCTCTTGGAATGTTCATTCTCTGCTGTGTTGTATTCCCAGCAGATGTCTGGGATGTTAAAGTCCCTCACAAGAACAACAGCAAGTGACTGGGAGATTTCTCTCAACTGCTTATAGAAAGCTTCATCCACCTCACTTCTTTGGTTGGGAGGTCTATAGCAGAATCCCACAGCTGAAAGTTTTTAGAGTCAAGATAAACAGAATCTGTTTTTCTCATCCACAGAGTCATCTGAAGGCAATCACAGAAGTCAAGTCAGCTTGTCAGGCATGACTTCCCATCAATAAATCCATACTAGCTGTTCCTTGGCACAGGGAACAGCTTGGACCACAGATGGCTTAAAATGGTCCAAGACAATATTTGGTTTTTAAGTCCAAAATGTCCTCACCTCTTCTTATACAGCTCTGGACACTGAGACCTACTCATTAAAAGATGGTTTATTGTTGCTTTGCTATGTACATTTTTTGGCAATGGTTACTTTTCTCTTATGTTTCTAGTGACTGATGAACTGTTTTGATTCTTATCCACTATTCAGTACTGCTTTCATTCTGAAGCATGTGCTGAACTATGCACTCTGTAATATAATGGTGGGACACACTGCAGACTGCAAAAAAAAAAAGCTGTAGCTACAGGATGATTAAATAGCTTAAGTGAAAATTACACTGCAGCTCATCCACAACAGGATTTAACAATTTTCAATTTCTTTGGTCTTCTAGGGATAAACTTTCTTTTCTGTTACTAGCATGCTGTGCAATTGTAAGTCAGGTAGTCCTATGAAATCAATAGGGATACTCATAGAAAATACAAATGTTTAACTCTGACTACCAGTTGTAATAGTTCTCTAGTCTTGGGTAAAGTTCTCTGATCTTTCAACTTTCTTGAGTACAATCAAAACAGAATTTTGATGAGCTGGGTGCCAGTAGGTTGAGCATAGTGCTGACAGGAGACTATGAGATGTATCTCAGTGGCCTTCCACCTGTGTGAGGAAGGCTCCCTGGCTCCTGCATGAGCAAATGGATGGGCTGGAAAAGTTACAGATAGAGTGGCACATAGCCGCAGTTAAAATAATAACACTTCAGAATTTATAGCTATTTTTGATGCCCAGTTCTTAGGTTTAATTTAAATATGCCAAATATGGTATTTATTTCAAACTTGCCTTTTTTTTTTTTTTTAATCAGTTTTGTAGCTTAATAGTTCTAGAATAACATTTTCAGATGTTATAGAAGTGTGGTTTTTTTTCTGAAAACTCCCCAAAAATTAGAATACAAAGCAAAGAACAAGATTAAATAAGAATGAAAAAGTAAGTATTGAAGAGAAGCCTTTTAAAGGTAAAAATATTGTTTATAGAACAGAATTTATTTATTTTTTTACTGAATAGGACTGGTGGTTATGGGTATATGAGAAGCTATACTGAGAACATTATTTTAGCAGTCATCCGGAAAGCAATCAAGCTGCAGTATTTTATTTGTCAAATCAATTGATATCACTGGAAAAAAAAAGACCAAATTTAAGCTATATAATCTCATTGGTTTGAGTCTAAATCAGAAGCTACAAATTTCAAGTTAAAGTTTATTAGGAGCAATTGCTCTGATTTTCATTTAACGAAAACAATTATTCACACAGTGTAGAGAAATAGCTCAGAAGACTGACATAAGTCTTTAACAGATCTTTGTCATTATTTCAGTCCTTCAGTGCTTCTGACAATGACAGTACATACCCCATTCAAAAACAGAAGAGAAGCTTGTGCCACATTTCATGCCCACCAAATGGCTGTCCTGAAGCCTCTGTACTGTCAAGACATGATCAGCAGCCATCACCTAACTTGTAGGCAGAATGTATTCCTTGTCACTTAATACCCATTAGATGTCATCCCACCATTGTTCTTTATTTTAAATGGCTCTTCCTCCCAATTCTTAATGTCCCTTTGCTTCTTATCAACATACACAGTAATTTTATCACCTCTCTTATTTCATTTACCTGTGCTAAATAAATTAGTCTGTCTTTAATTTTCTCTGATAGGACCACATTGTCTGAAACTGCTCTCATTTGAATTTTTCATCATCGTCCATAAGCAGCTACAGCAAATCTTAGCTGAGATTTCACTTGTGTTTTCTACAATACCCCCCAAAGCTTCCATGCTCCTGATAAACATATCACTCTCAATACCGCTTGAAGTGACATTTATTTTATGCACAATTGCATGAGGTTTGTGGTTTATAATCATCGTGTAAGTGACTGATATATCCAAGACTTTATCTCCTGCCTTCTGGCTGATGTGTTATAGCAAACAGTCTTTCTATTAGTCCTTAAGGGCATGGCCTTGCACTTTTTACAATTACATTTAATTCCACTTCTATCGCTCCTCTGGGTCACACAGCTTTTCTTCTACAATAATCCTGTCACTTCTAGATAGAAAATGCTCCCACTTCGTGCTATCAGCAAATTGTGTTAGTACACTCCTGCTTTTTTATGTCTAGGCCATTAATGAAAATGTTAAAGATCAGCAAATTGAAGGGTAATACCTAATATTCTTGTGGGTTAAATCCAGTTCCAAATGATGGGTTCAGAACTAAAGCCCGCCTTCCTAAAATGTTACTTAAATTTAAGACTCCATTTGGTTGCATATGTGTGTGTGATCCAGCTGTCATAATTTTTTTTGCCAGTAAATCACCCATCTCTGTTGGCTTATCTTGACTTACCCATCTGTTACGATTATAGAGAAAATAGCGGAGAAAAGGCTGATTTATGAAATGCTGGATGATTGTCCCTATTTTTATTAATGTGTGATTATGACTTCCCAGCTACACTGGGCGTGAGTAGTCTAAAGACATCATTTGCCACTAGAAAATACTCAGTTAACAGACACTAAACACTCCATGGCAAGGAGCCACGAAGCTGTGCTGTTCCAGACACCCCACTCTGCAAACAGCCCTTCGTGTGGCTCCTGAGGCAATGGGGGGCCCTGGTTGGGGTCGCAGCTTTAATTCCAATAATGCAGCGCCTTGAGGCTTCTATGTGAATTAGCTGTGCCAGTGTGGAGATGTGGGTAGATTCGTGCAGGCCAAACTGTTGGAAGCCAGTGATGAGGAGGGGAAAAAAAAGGAAATTTAAAAAAAAAATAAGAGGAAGGAAGGAAGGAAGGAAGGAAGGAAGGAAGGAAGGAAGGAAGGAAGGAAGGAAGGAAGGAAGGAAGGAAGGAAGGAAGGAAGGAAGGAAGGAAGGAAGGAAGGAAGGAAGGAAGGAAGGAAGGAAGGAAGGAAGGAAGGAAGGAAGGAAGGAAGGAAGGAAGGAAAAAGAGAGAAAGGAAAGAGAGAAAGGAAAGAAAGAAAGAAAGAAAGAAAGGAAGAAAGAAAGAAAGAAAGAAAGAAAGAAAGAAAGAAAGAAAGAAAGAAAGAAAGAAAGAAAGAAAGAAAGAAAGAAAGAAAGAAAGAAAGAAAGAAAGAAAGAAAGAAAGAAAGAAAGAAAGAAAGAAAGAAAGAAAGAAAGAAAGAAAGAAAGAAAGAAAGAAAGAAAGAAAGAAAGAAAGAAAGAAAGAAAGAAAGAAAGAAAGAAAGAAAGAAAGAAAGAAAGAAAGAAAGAAAGAAAGAAAGAAAGAAAGAAAGAAAGAAAGGAAAGAAAGAAAGAAAGAAAGAAAGAAAGAAAGAGAAAGAAAGAAAGAAAGAAAGAAAGAAAGAAAGAAAGAAAGAAAGAAAGAAAGAAAGAAAGAAAGAAAGAACGAACACTATTTGGCTCTACTTCTTCTTTTTTTCTTTTTTTCTTTTTTTTTCCCCCCTAAGATATGAGACAGATACATGGTGTGAGGTGGTTTTTGTTTTGTTTGTGTTGTTTTTTTTTAATAAACTAAATGCAGAAGTCATTTTCTTTTTAAAATAAAGATATATTTAGGTATGCATAGACGGTCTTTGAGGAGACAAGAATATGTGGGTAAAGTTCTAGTTTTTGAATTCTATAATATTTCTATATACCATATATTGTATTCTAATTAGCATATCTCCTTTTAAGTTCAAAGCACTCTGCAGATAATCAATTAACCTCTTATATAGTATAATCTTATAATACTTGTCAAATACATTGATAAGTATCCAAAACATATTTGGATAATGAGGAACAGACAGAAGGAAAGAAAATATTTTTCCACCTCGTACTGTCACCCTTAAAACAATAAGTTGTATTTAACTCAATATTCCTGCTTCAACTGTAACCAGCACATAAAAGCACAGAACAATGTCATCCCTGTTTAACAGTAGAGTTAAGAACAGATTCCTCATTTTTTTGTTTATATTAAGCAACAGATATCCTATTTACCTTATTAGTACTAAGGGGACTGTTGGAGTATTTTCCTTTCATTCAAACCTTGTTTCACTTGGGTCACTCACAGGAATAAGCTTGGCATCTCGCCTGAGTCAGTATAACGAAACCACCATGCACTGGCAGACTTTGGCAGAATTGTGTAGTTTTTGCTGGAAAAAAATCTAAGGATTATAATGAGGTCAGGATCCATTGTACTGACAAGGCTCTATGTTGAGATGTTTTCACAACATTTCTCCAAACTACTCGAGTACAGATGTTTTGCTGAGTTTCAGTACTTCCATGAGGCCTTAATGTACTCCCATCTTGTGAAAAATAAGTTTAAAAGCAATTAAGTAATTACCCAGGCAACATAATCTCTTTGGCAGCCCTCTCTATATGATGCTCTTCCACAGTGCTCAGCGATTCATAGGCATAGTGACTGACCAGTCTGCCTAATATAATCTCAGTAATATAATTTCTTTCATTTTCTGCTAGGAAGTAGCAGGTTGTTAAAATAATTATCAAGTCTAGCCGTGCTTCAGAATACCATGGCCTCTAAATGTAATTTCCCTCAAATTTATGCAAGCTGAATTCACCTCTATGAGCCTATCACTTCAATTCCTGCTCATTACTGAAGTAAAATTTAACATACATTTTTGAGGATGTTATCTTTCTTTTTCTTTCCTCTCTGTGCCTTGCCAAAACTTTGAGAATTTACTATCTCATTTGAATTATCTTCATTGTTTGCCTTATGATTGGAGAGCTGCTGACTGCTTCTAATTCTCAGTGTTCAGGGTCTACAGTCTTTTTGGATAAGAGATGCTTGCTAAATATTCTTTAAAAACCTCCCTAAATCTACTGTGCTTTGATGTTTTTATTTAATTTACTCATCAGTGACTTAATTTTACTCCCACTACAATTATAGTACTGACCTGTAACACTCACATTGAGGCCAATCATAAGTGCCTTCGAAAATCAAGCCACATATTGCACATATATCATCATCAGAGGCACTTTAAAATCAATGACAGTCATCAGTCAGCCAGAGAAAACCTAATCAACCAAAAAAAGGTCAGAAAGACACTTCATGTGTGTCTGGCCAGTTCCATGTGTTGTAATGCTTATTGGTCAAAAATAAATAAATGAATGAATAAATAAATAAATAAATAAAATTAAACAGACAGAAGCAATACAATAGTAATATTAAACCTTTTATTAAAAAAAAGTTTAATCCGTATCATTTGTACCTTATTTTCTTTTTATTTTATGCAGTCGCTGTGATGCATTATGCAGAAGAGAGTTTTCACTTATCTATTCTCTATCTCCTTTCCACATTCTCCCCCTGCATCTTTTCAGATATTTAGAAGCATAACACAGAAAAAAGAGAAGCAGGGTATTTTAGATGTAAAGATCATAATCTCTGGAGCTGGTGAGTTCTCTTAAAACAGTAATGTGTCACCCTCCATTTCCCATTCTAAGTAATTGTGGTTATCAGATAAGACAGTCTTCAGAAAATGTTTTATTAAACATTGTATTTATATAAAGCAAGCTTCTGCTTTGCCACAGAAATAAATTCACAACCATCTATTTTATATAATTAGTCAGAATAAGTTTATTCACAGTCTGCTTTCTAACACTTATAGATATCTCCCTTAAAACAAAAGTCTCTGTCCCACCATGAAAAATGTGATGAATTTTGACCTCTAAAACTGTGTTTGCAGCAATAACAATAATTATGCCAATAATTAGCTCTGCCACACCTTGTACAGTTTTGGACTCATTAAGCCTCAGATTGCGCCTATTTATTTATCATGAGTTCCTTGCTTATTAAAAGATGAAGAAATAGAGGTACCAGCAGACATAGAATCTGCTCCAGTGTTTTTTGCAAATGCACATAATATGTAGACAAAATAATATTTACAGATTTCAAGGTACAATTAATTAATCAGACCCCCTCCAGAGTAACACAGGTGATAGATTTTCATTTATATTAGTACTTTGTGTTAAAAATAATCTGTAAAGGAAAATATTGGACCTTGGCAGAAAGAAGACAAAAGAAAGAGAAGCTTCTGTGGTGGCATTCTGTAGTGGTCAAGGACTGCTGAAAATGCTGACCCTCCTTTGAGATATGTACAGTCTTTTATTGCAACTGAATTTAGCTTCCAGCTATAGCTGCTTGCTTCTATGCTGGCTACAGTAAACACTAGTATGGATTTTTCCCTCATCTCTGCTCCTCTTAGGGTATTTAAATTTCACAATCAAGTCACCTCTCAATCTTCATTTTAATAAGGCAAACAGATTGAGCTCTTCACGTCTCTCATAGTAATGTGTGTCCTGCAGGCTTAATCTCTGGGAAGACATGCATTTCATCAAATGAAATTTTTTTTTTTTAATATATATATATATTTTTAACTCATCATTGTTCAATAGCAGTGTACACAGAACCTGTTCTAGCAGTCAAAAAAAAGAAGGAACATATTAGTACTGGACAATTGGACTGAAGACAACTTGATTCTAAAGCAAAGCACAGCATAAAAACAGGTAAATCTTTTATTACTGTAGTATCTAGAGACTGTAGCCAGTGTAGGTTTCTTACTCCATAATCAAATGTAGCCTAGAGATTGGTGGACTTGGTTACAGAGTCCAAAGAAAAGACAGGTAAGTTAGAAAAAAAAAAAACAAAACAGAAAGAAATAAAATATCCTGCTTAACTCAAAGAAAAAGGTCTAAAAAGGGGTTGAGAATAGAAAGTAGCTCTCCTGACTCCTTGTGGATTGCACTTTTCACTTCTCTTTTGCTTTAAATTAGTTTATGAATATGTTCTATAACCACTGATGCCTGGGGTCAAGATATTGTTTGTTCACTCACTACAGTGGTGTGCAATCCTTTGGATTTTTCTAGTAGATATGTCTGACTACGTTCTGAGAGCTGCAGCCTTTACCTGGTCTCAAACATATTTCCCATATGTCTCTGAAGCACAAATGGCGACAGCACAGATAGAGTAGTGATTGACTCTCCTGCTTCACCAAGACCAGCATCTTTTCTGCAGTAGCAGCCAGCTGCTATAAGAAGAGGATCTAGAAACCCACATTACACAGTCTGGATACATGAAATCACACATTACTGGGTGGGCTTTTTCATTCTTTCTTCTGTATAATCTCCTGATGTCTCCTGTCTCCTGATGCCTACACTGAGGCTTTACTGCCTCCTCCCCAAATTGCCCTCACTATACGGTTATGGAAAAACAGATAGAAGGTAAAAAATAATTCACATTTTCCCAGCAAAAATACTTAGAGTATCTTTTCCTTTGTAAACTACCTGTCAGCACATTTTCTATGGCTGATTATCAGGAGGGCAAAGAGAATATCATTAAATGGTTTGTACTGGAGAGTATCCTCATTATCAAAAACTTCCAGCTTACAGGAATTGCAAATTTTTTTGTTGTTCATCATACAAACATATAAATGATCTGTTTGGAAAAGACCCCTAAGGTCATCATGTCCAACCATTAACCTAACTCTACCGAGCCCAGTGCTAAACTATGACCTTCAGCACCACATCTACACATTTGTTAAACACCTCCAGGGATGATGACTCAACCACCACCCTGGGCAGCCTGTTCCAGTGCCTGACAACCTTTTCAGTAAAGAAATTTCTCCTAATAACCAATCTAAACCTCCCTGGTACAACTTAAGGCCATTTCCTCTTGTTCTAACATTTCTGACTAGAGAGACCAACTCCCACCTCACTACAACCTCCTTTCACAGAGTTATAGAGAGCAATGAGGTCTCCCTTGAGGCTACAAAACCTGCATCTGGAGACTAACAATGTCAGACACCCCCAGAGTCAGGGAACAAACTGTATTGAACATTTATTGAACTTATGTAGACTGTCTTATATATGTTGGGTTTTGTTTTGTTTTGTTTTGTTTTTAAATACTTATCTGGTATAAATATATGCCAATAAATAAAATACATAAAATGAACTTGATTCCATTCACTAATCCTAAATTTATATAGTTAAACTTTCTTTGTACCCCAAAGAAATGTCCTCTTGCCTACATTACCTAACAAAAATAGCCTGTGGCTTTACCTTCCTCCAAATCACCTGTGAACTAATAATGAAGCTGATACTTGCCATGCATCAATCTTCCTGTGTGAGCATGCTAACTATTAAACAGCACAAATAATTATTAATCAGTTCCTGAGCTTACTCCTTGGTCTTGCGTCTAAATATCAGAATAGAACCTGCACCAATCTCAGTGTCATTATACTTATCTGGTATAAGCTGTGCCTAATGAAGTCACACAAACTTGGCTCCAAACTGTGATACCTGCAGTATGAAGCCACTCATTCTAGGATTTAGCTATAATAGCAGACAAAGTGCTAAACCACCCTTTGGTGAAGAGGCTGAGAGACAGGCTGCCTCCCAGCCTCAATTATCTCATTACAAACAGTATTAATTGCTGCCTGTAATGTGTGCCACAAAATGCCTTGGATTGTTGTGGTAGATATTTTAGGGGGTTTTCTTTTGTTTTCTACTATCCTTGTTTCTCAGAACTTCTGTCAGGGAAGAGAGGATAAAGGAGAGCTGCAGACACTGGGATGCTACATAGTGATGTTCAAACTCTCTCTTTAGTCCAGGTGGAAGTTTTGACTAACCAGTTAGGTTATGGCTGGATTCAATGATTTTAAGGGTCTTTTCCAACCGGAATGATTCTGGGATTCTGTGTGATTCTGAGCACTTCCCAAGATTATGTCCCACTCAGGAGACCTAGTACCAGTATGACTGTTGCTATTCCTGTTATCACTAGTGCTGTTGTTATTATTACTCATTTGCTCTAGTTAAAAGCAGGAGGCAGTCACTTTTGTGGACTTAACTGTATACACGACCACAGACTTTGTTTCTGCCAAGGAAGTTTCTGGTATTTGCAATTGTAAAGCATATCCTTGCTTTAAGTCTGCAGCTTTTTTCCTTACTCCTCTGGCACACTACATCAGCTGTTTCCCACACTTGATCTGTCCATCTTAACAATGTATTTCTGTCTTATCCTTACCATTCCCAAATAAAAACAGGTGCTGAAGGCTTAGAGATATTTATTTTACAGCTATACTGGATTTGATGACTGCTTTAAGAGATGCATTTAACATATGAGTCTGAGCAACTCTAGTAACAACCAATACCCAATAAAGCTGATAGAATTATTATTTGTTGCACTTTTACTACAGGAAAATGTTTCACAATGTGCAATACACCCTGATTCATATTCTGTCATTTATCAAGAGTCATATTCTTATCAGACCTTGTTAACCAGAAAATAAACCCTTGTTTTTTCTACTTTATGAGGAGTAAAACATGATAAATAATAATGGGAGAAATAACTGTCAAGCAATTTACAAATAACATGTGGTGAAAATATTGCACCTTGGTGGTTTCTCCTTGGAAGAGATATGCTGCAGCAATACTGTGATTCAGAAGATGCTTTACTTATCACAGATAAAATAAATGTTGATGGACAAATGTCAGCTTAAAGCTCAAGTTTAAGTTGAATGAGTCTAATGTCAGTCATGGCATTGAAATGTTGCACTAGGTAGGCTAAGAAAAGTCATGCAGAGATGAGTCAGGAGATGGCTGTTGGCAGCGTTGGGCTGGATAAAGCAGGCACCTTTGTAGCCTAAAGATTGCTAATGCTTCAATATGCAGAAGCCACCCCCAACATATCTGTGTGCCACAAAATTGCTTCCACCTCAGTGCATTATCACTGAGTGAGTGATACTTCCCCAGTCCCTCAGGGTTTGCACAGTGCTTGGGAAGCAATATTAAAAATTTTCCTTAACATCAGTTTTGATTCTACCCAGCTTACAGGAATTTTAACATTTCCATCCCTACTTTTAGCTCTGACAGATATATTTAGCCAGAGGGAGAACTTTATTCTAGACACCCAATCAAATTATCAAAGATTTTTATTAACTACATAATGAGAAATAATGAAGAAAATAATTAATATAAAATAAACATATGAAGAATGTCAAGAAAGATGTAAATTTTAGATCTGTTTTGCATTATCTGGACAATGATTCAGGTGTTGGAAGTCTTGAACAGGTAATTTGAATGTAAACCATGACATTCTCTAAGAATTCCACAAATGTTTCTCTAGTACAAATACACAGACTGCTGGCATTTTTCTAGCATGCATACTAACTCACTTTCATAAGAGATGGAGGGAGAGAGGGAGAAAAATTGAAGAAGTCAATGAAAAAGTAAATCTGTAAATAAGTAAATTTGCAGTAAAATAACCAAGCTGAAATCATGCTTCATGTCAGAGGTTGTGGTTTGTATCTGTTGATTGGTTCCATAGTATCTAAGTAGAGTATAAAAAAAATCTTTTCTTCTACCTCATTTGTTGGTAATTTTCATACCACACTGAAGACAACTTGAGCTCCCCAAAGCACAAGAAGATCTTGACAATTTACCCTTACAAGAAAACTCTATGACCTGAAAGCACAAAAGCAAAATTAGAATCTTACTGTAGTCTTGGGACCAGTTTGGGGTGTACTGCTATTATACCAATTCTCTTCTCAGCAGGGTAACAGTGAACTAACAAAATATTAGCTATTGTCTTCAAGACTGCAGTAGAACAGAAAGAAGAAAAAATCAGAAAAAAATAGAGCTAAAGATTTGCTAGGAAGTAAAGGTTCGTGCAGTTTCATTGTCTATCATTTCATACATTGAGCAAAAAATACTTAGATGGTAAAGAAAAAGCAATGTCAATTTCTGAAGCATCACACTAGTATTTAAGTTTTTAAATCTTAATTGGTGTGATTACTTGATTGTCTCTGTCTTTCTGAAGATATTTTTATTTTAAATTTTATTTTCCATATTTGTCTTACATATGAGAGGAGTTTTTTGTGCATTAGAGTTGGCCACCAACTGAACCTCAGACAAATTTTGTGATACAGAATATTTAGAATAAAACTCATATAGGAACTTAAAACTGAGGATATCATGGATTCAGAATAAATATTGAATACAAGTTCTGTTTTCAACACATCATCCTTAAGCTCTTAACTACCTTAATGCCATAATCATCCCTTGTTCCCTATAGAGTTAACAACAGGTAGCAGTTCAATTAACACTAGAGTTGCTCTTTGGAGTATCTAGGTTTACCCTCTAGCAGTCAGGAAGCCACAAAGACTTCATCTGTGAGTACACATAACATTTCAATTATCCAAAAAATGATCTAATCTAGGCTGAGTTCATCTTTATTTATACCCTTATGAACGTTCATGAAAAGAGCTACTATACATAAGTGATGTATCCATCAGTGAGAAAGAGCAATCTTGAGTCATGAGCAGAAGTTGCTTAGCCAAAATCAAATATGTTCTTCTAGATCATAAGTAAATGGTTATAAATTTCTCCGATCATTATCTGAAAAGACTAATTCCAATATGATTTCTGGAACTTAACTAATTAGAGTAATGGGAAGAGAATCACAGAATCACAGAATCTTAGGGGTTGGAAGGGACCTTGAAAGATCATCTAGTCCAACCCCCCTGTCAGAGCAGAATCACCTAGAGAAGGAAATGGGAAAGGTTTTTAAAAGTTTTATTTTGGGGATTATGTACTCTGTAAATATTTTTAATTTTTTATATTGACTCAATCTATAAATTTCTATTGTAACCTTAGTAAGTCACCTTTACAGCTCAAATCTTTCTTTTTAATTTACTACTGTCACTCAATAAGCTTCATCTAACATTTAGCCGCTAAGAAAAGAGGAATAGATCTTGTCATACTTGTGTAAAAAAATAAATAAATCTATTACTCTTCTGTGCCTATTAAAATTACAGAAGTTAAAATTATATATTACATTGACCTGGATCAGAATAGATCAGACTAGAAGTTTATTACAAAAGCACTTTGCAGTTTTGCTGAGAGTATCTTTCTAAATGAAAAATGTTTTAAATTGAATTCCATCTTCCAGATCTTTTCTACTGGTTTGTGGGGTGAACTTCCATGGTTATGTGGTTCTACCTCCATAAAATATGACAAATACATTTTCTTGCCCTTTTGAAGTTAGTTTCCTATTGATTTGCTCATATTTGTGCTTGTACCACGCACTTTCATAGCTTTCACATGTAAACAAACAGTTGTTAACTTCCAAGTTTTTATTACATGGGTTGTTTTGTAGCAAAAAGAAGTGTAGAACATAAACTTGATTGAGTTTCCACTTAGTTGTTACAATAAGGATTTTGTATGGGGCTTGTATCTACTTATTTTTTTTAATCCCATCACCTTTGCAATTTCATTCTAAAATAGGCTAGAATTACAGCACCATCATAACCTTTGAAGAATGTAAAATTAGGAAAGGACCACTTGCAAAGAGGAAAATTAACCTAGTGTGAACAAAAAGATGGATTTTTTGGGTTTGCAAGGTAAGAAGAATTCTCCCATTAATTTTGTTAATTTACTGCCATAGTAAGTGTCATGCATCTTGGTTCATTTCTACAGAGATTAAAGGGATATATAGCTTTGACATATCCAGTTTAGTTTGCCTGCATGAAACAAAACATTGGCCCAGATATAAACAGTGAGTTAAACACGTCAGTTGCACAAATACACAAATTACAGGAAGTAACAAGGGCTGAAGAGCTATATCCTGATTTTCAGCAATATTTATGAAACGTCTCAGAGAAAATGCTAGTGAGCTCAATTCAAATAACAAGACAAGAGTATCTCAAAAACATTGTCTCTGAAATTAACAGTTTCTGTTTCAAAGCTTTAGCATGGTCATGAGTACTGATGATGTGTAAGGTAACCATGATGTCCAGAAGTGCAGTTTGGTTCATTTTTCTACCCTGTGAGGGCCACTATATACACAAAGAAAACAACCAACCTTTTCCTTCAGGAATTTACACAAAGTGGTACCCCAAGGAACAAAACAGAAAATGAAGAAATGAGATTAAGAAAAGTATGTACTAAGTGTACACAAGACACTGACGTTTTCAAAGGTCTCCTGTGTAAGCTTTCCTGTTCTTTTTTATCATGAGTGGAAAAATACTGAGATGAACACAGAAAGTTTATTGAATATCTTTGTTATTGCATTTCTCTTAGATAATCCATTTCCCTGTGTGCATTGTGTGAGTAATGCCACAATTTGTCCTGCTCAGGTCAATTCTGAAGCCTGTTTTCTCTTATGCATGAGTTTTGAGTTCACTCACTAAATCTCTCTTCACCTTTTATTTTCCATAAATGAGGGATTTACACTAGCTCAGCACTCTGCAGTACTGTTCACTAGCAACAACACTTTTCTTGTCATTTGTTTTCCATGAAGGAAAGTAAAACTGTCAAGATATTACAAGAACTGTTTCAAGTCTCATTTTGTAAAATTACCATAATATAATGTTCTTAAGTACTTGGAAAGTACCTGGTGTTATATGAGTTAGATTTAGACTAAAAAAAAAAAAAAAAAAAAAAAGGAAAAAAAAAAAAAGAAAAAAACTAAAACTGTCAATTATTTCAAGAACTCCCTGAAAACCATATTTAGTTGTCAAACAGAATAAATGAAAGAGAAGGACATGTTTCCTTTTTATAAAAAAAAGGTCAAAATATATTTTGGTTAATAAAGCATGTATGCAAACATGTAAATATTTACCTGTTAAAACCATATTTTTTTCTTAATGTTTCCCTCCCTCTATATTTCTGTTCACCTAAGGGTTTTAAATTGCTGATTTTGCTAGTCAGTCTGGCACTATGGTGGTATTTGAGGTTGTACACTCATGGTTGGACATGTTTGGTGATGGAGGGTACTAACAGAAGTGATCTGGTTTCAAGACTGAATTTCAAGTCCCAACAAGCACTTTCATTTCCTTTTGTTGTGAGATTTAATTTCTTGGTGCCAGATCTTTGGTAATAAAATCTGTTTACTGGACTCAGATACTTGGTTCTATGCTATTTCAGCGATCACTGCTTTAATAAAGAGAAGATACATCCCAGGTAAATTCTCATTAAAATTAATAGTTATTACTATCCTTCTATAACCTCCATTATATTTTTCCTGCTCTTCTTTTTGTTCTTCTGCAAACAATTCAATTTTTTCTCTCCACACATACACCCCCAAGCCTTACAGCTCTACTTTCTCTTATATTGTCCAATTCTTTTCTCTCTGTGAACCACTGCCCCCTTTTCTAATGTTTTCTACTTACTATTGACTACAACCAGTCACATTATTCAATGCAATTTAAGTGTTTGATGCACGTAGCCCTTCCTCTCTTTCTCTGCTTGCAAACACTCTCCCAAGCAGAGTCATCATTTGTCATTGTACACCAGCAATCTGCAGCCATCCATTTGCAAGCTAAGGTTTGTTCCCGAATAGTTTATCTCAGCAATTACTTACTTTGAATTCAAGGAGTTTAATTTCTAACTCACAGGAAAGAAACTGAGTTCTAGGAGAAATTTTGGGGTCCTTCATCCAGGAACCAAAAGTAAACAGCACATTCAGGATTGAAAAGGAAGCTGCTGGTTTTTCATCCTGCCCTGAAGACTATATTATAACAGAAAAAAAGGAAAAAAATAATTGGGAAAAAAAAAAAGCACAGAAGTAATCTCAGAAAAATAAGAAAAATATAGCTGTGTCTTGTGTCTGCCAAATTTCATAGTAAAGAGGTATTCTTTCATCTCAAAAGAAATATTCCTTCCTTCACTTTTACCTTTATTTCTGCTAAAGAAATCCCCCTCTTGTACACAGGTAAGACAAATTTCAACATGAAACCTGGGGTGAAAACAAATACATGGATGCATAGATTTGGATCAAATGGTATGCAGAAACAAATTTATTTCTGTTCTATTTCTTACTACAATAAAATAGTGGTAAATAATAATAACATATATTTCACATCCACATATCTATATATATTTTTAAATTTTAGCTCTCAATTACGCATGTAGGAAATACTTAGTAGAACAATCATATGTGTCTTGTCAGGAAAAAAAAACCCGAACATATCTTTGTTTTACAATGCTATCAGGCTTCTCTGATGAACTTCTAAAGTAATCTAGGAAAGACATGTTCATTAGAGTCTCATTACTTGGCTGGGTAATTGCTGTTCGTATCAGAAACACAAATCACAAGAAAGGCTTATTAAAACAACCTATTAAAATCTCAGACAGACAGACTGCTCTGCAGTATCTGCCACTTAGTCATGTAAGCACCAAGGAAATTACAAAATTGGAAAGTCTTGTTAAGGTTATTTTGATGTTTTTCTGCTTGTAAGAACAGGAATATTCTTTCCTACATAAACCCTTTGTTGGTTTATGAATACCTTATCCTATCTACTGAGTCAAAAAATACAGTATCTACCATTTCCTACAACAGATAACTTCATATACTAATAGACTTCAGTGCTAGGAACTTTTTTCTTGCTGTTGAGTTTGTTTGTTTGTTTGTTTTCACCTTCTCACTTATTAACTCTTCTTATCTGTCTGTTTTAAGCTGATCATTCATTCCCACAGGTGATCACTGCCTGATCAGTGCCCAAAGAACTGACCTGTTCTTCTGCTTAGCTAACCATTTCTCATTATCCTACCAGGTGCATGGATAACAACTCTAGTTCTGATTCAGCAAATCAGATAAACACTGCTTAATATTAAAGAGATAGTCCTTATATTCCTTAATACTAAGGAGATGGTTAAGTATTCTGATATTTGACTTAATATTTAAGAGGTACTTTTGTCTGCCCCTCATCATTAAAGTACTAAAGCAAGCGTCAGTAACTGTGCAGTGCAACCAACCCTCTGCTGCAGTATTCCCCAGCATCATCTCCATACTTAGAATCTTAGAATCATAGAATTATCATGGTTGGAAAAGACCTTGAAGATCACCAAGTCCAATCCTACCTAAATCCACCTGCCACACCTAATCTACCTGTTCAGTGTTTAAATCATGTTGCTAAGCATTATATCTACATTTCTCTTAAACACTTCCAGGGAAGGTGACTCCACCACCTCCCTGGGCAGCCTGATCAACCACTCTTTTGGTAAAGAAATTCTTTCCAATATCCAATCTAAATCTCCCCTGGTGCAGCTTCAGGCTGTTTCCTCTCATCCTGTCATTATTCACTTGGGAGAAGAGGCCAGCTCCCACCTCCCTCCAGCCTCCTTTCAGGTAGTTGTAGAGAGCAATGGTGTCTCCCCTCAGCCTCCTCTTCTTCAAACTAAACAATCCCAGTTCCCTCAGCCTCTCCTCATAGGGCTTACTCTCCAGAACTTTCACCAGCTTGGTAGCTCCTCTGGACATGCTCCAGCAACTCTGCAGCCTTCTTGTAGTGAGGGGCCCAGAACTGCACACAGTACTCGAGGTGTGGCCTCACCAGCGCCAAGTTTGGGGGCATGATCATCTCTCTGCTCTGGATGGCCACACTATACTTCAGTGGGTTAACAGGAGACCTGGCCTGTTGCTGTTCAATGACCAAGAATATCTGTTCAGAAAACATCAGAGGTACCTCTCTCTGTTTTGTTTATTTGTTTAGGGTTGTTTTTTTTTGCATTTGCTTGTTTGTTTTTCCCTGCATAGGAATGTTTTAGTGCAGAATAGTGGTGTTTGAAGGCAATATACAGATTTTGCAGTTAAACTTATGCCACTTCTGAAAGCTTCTTAATGTTTCATCAGCTACATACTAAGATGATGTGGAAGGACACATATGGTTAATATTTTATGAATTCCATCAAGACAAGTGCAAAATTACATGTCTAAAAACTTTAGAATTAAGAACAAGAAGTTGTAGGATTTTTTTTCTGAGCACCAATCTTCTATTTCTTAAGAAAAAATAGGGAATGTATGCAAAGGCAGTCATACAGAGCTAGATTCATGTTGTTACTTTAGGAAGGAAAATGCTGTTATTTTAATCTTACTGGACACTTTAATGCAATATATACTCTTCATAATTTCAGGAAAAAAGGCTTGCATGGCATTGTGTTTATCATAAACCTTGAGGCAGAATTTTACTAACATGTTCTTACTGCCCTGGTGAAAAGTAATAAAAGCCAAAATTTTAGAATTATCCTTGTCATTTAAAATGAACCTTTTTCCTTTACAACAAACAAAGTATGGCTCTGATATTTAAGTAATGGACCTTTTCACTTGTTATCAGTGGCCATTATTTGCACATAAAAGTATTTCAAAAAATAACTATAGCACATTATCATTCTATCAGTAAAAATAAAAAAATAAATTTAATATAAAAAATAAAATTAAAATAAAGTGCAGAATAAGGTTAAGGATCTCAAAATGAGATCAACAAAACAAACTAAAAGATACAAACTGTTATCCTTAAGTTGTAGCTCATATTCATGTATATCACTAGTTTTACAGTTCCTTTTCCCATAGTCTCTGATCATCAATTATGTTTGATTCTACAGATATAAAGAATTTTACAAAGAGCATTTTCATGTAAAAAAATTACTACTAATAAAATGCTTATTCTCATATGTTCATTTTTTGTATGTAATTATATATGACATATTCTCTATGCAGTCCTAATTCTGCCCATCTATCTGTGCAATCTGGTTTTCAAAATTGTCAACGCTTTCATGCACAGACCATCTAAATTTTTATTAAGCATACTTCATTTTAATACTGGCTGCACTGATGCACCGTTGGTCTTCTTGTAGCATTATACTCCTACCACCTGTAGAGATGCATAGAATGGAGTTTTCCAGACAACAGTCAAGAGCAGTCCTCTGTCACCCTTACCTGTCTGGGCTTCTCTTTCATTATCTACAAAAAAAAAGCAGAAGGAGTGGATACCGACAGTGATCCTTATTTTGTATGAAGACAGCAAAACTTCCCAGGAAAATTTCACTCAAAATTCTATTCTGACTCCTCTGCTTGGCCTCCTCCAACAATGATCAAGCTAAGGAAGGGAAAGTGCACCACAGATTCACAAACAGGATTAACAGAGGTGGACTTTCTGCTTTTGAGGACAAGTTCTTTAGTCTTCAGCATTGAGGAAAATAAGGTTCAGGCTGTTGGACTTAGAATGTTGGAGGGACATGTGTGTCTCCTGGAGAAGCCACTCTACAGTGAGGAGCTACAATGACAACTCTGAACTTTTCTTCCTCAGTCCCATGCTTAGACGAGGATCTGAAGATCCTTGCCATTGTCAGCTGGGTCCATGACTAGTATGGAAAGGCACTTGCAAGGTATCAGAGCATAATAGATCAAAATGTTGGGAAGTATGAATGCTCTGTGACACTGCATGGATCTGCCTTGGGTAGCTTGTGAATAAAGTTCATCTGAACAGTCTCTGTATCTGTTTGCAGATTAGAAAATGTTATCTCCAAAGTGCTATTCAGTAGGTAGACATTAAAGTTCACCATAAATAGTATTTTGCAATAATTATTGGACTAACTTGAGCAGTTACTGTATATAGTACCCATGGTTGAAATTAAGAAGAGAAAATTTGAAATGAAAAGCTGACTCGTAGCCAAAGCTGAAGGGATGCTGCTGATACCATCTGCTAGTATAGCCCACAGGAACCAGGAAATCACAGAATTAGCTTTATGTGAGGAATTATGTTTCATCTGCTTTATAGGGAGGATTAACATGAGCCTGTTGTCTAATGTAACTGTTAGTAGCTGTTTAATATTACTTGGTTTTGCTAGGAGTGACTTTAAATCTCTGTTGAGAAGTGTAAATGCTTTGCCCAAATGACACAACTTTTCCTGCATTGAAAAACTAGGTGAAATCATAGTCACAATTGATTTTCTTGTGCATTCTTCAAATGTGGTACTAATGATCCAGTCCTAGGATATAAAAAAAATATTTTTTTTTCAAAGTTCTAAATACTGTTCTTTTTCTAGTAATGTCTTTGTTTGAACAACATCCTCATGAAAGGAGAAGTCTTGGCATTTTTAAGACTGTAACATATGAGCATGAAGGAAAGATGGTTTTGAGGGAGTTTTTGCCCTAGTACAAATTACTATCTCTTTCAGATATGAGACATTCAAAACAGAATAGAAATATTTTTGATAAAATCCAGTGGAGCAAGCTAAAAAACAGAACACTTTCAGTGGTGTATAAGAACATATCACAACTCTGAGACTACGGCGTTCAGAGGAGGTACCCTGTGTCTACTGCAGAAAAATTACATTCTGGCAATAGAAAACATCTTCCAGTGATCTTGGAGTCCAGGAGAACATGAATATAAAAATAATGTGATTTAAATTGAACAAAAATGGCACTAGCCATACGTGTGAAGCTGTGAAGCTGGTGGTGCATGGGCAGAACATTTCCAAATAATGCCATTATGCCAGAAGACCAAACTGGTGTATTCTCTGTCTGAAGGTTCAGTGTTCTAAAGCAGAGCCTGAATGAGGAGCAAAGTCAGCTATTTTCCTTGGCCTTAACAGCTATAGTAAAGCTTCTATGTAGTTTGACTCTAGAGATGCTCAGGAGTGAAGGAGGTTTGTAAGATTCATCACTGAGGTTTATGTTTTCCTAACTGTGCTAATATCATGTAGTTACCAAAATAAGCAACTGACACAAGGTAAAGTTAGAGATTGGCTTTTTATATCAGTTACTGACAGATGCTGGTTACTCAGCTGAGTGTGAGTTCCTGTTAGCTCCACAACAGATTTTGTTAACTGCCGTAGCCGTACTGATGTACTTTTCTTCCAGACATAAGCCCTAAGGCTCAATTTATTATTCCCTGTGCTGTGTTTCCTCACTTCAAGAAGTATATTGAGGTGCTGGAGCAGGTCCAGAGGAGAGCAACAAGGCTGGTGAAAGGACTAGAGGGAAAGTCTTACAGGGATAGGCTGAGGGAGCTGGGGTTGTTTAGCCTGGAGGAGACTCAGGGGGGACCTTGTCACTCTCTTCAGCTACCTGAAGGATGGTTGTAGTCATGTGGGGGCTGGGCTCTTTTTCCAGGCAACTAGCAACAAGATAAGAGGGTCTGGCCTCAAGCTGCTCCATGGGAGGTTTAGCTTGGCTATTAGGACACACTTCCTCATGGAGAGGGGGATTAGACATTGGAATGCACTGCCCAGGGAAGTGGTGGAGTCACCATCCCTGGAGGTGTTCAAGGAAAGGCTGGATGTGGCACTTAGTGCCGTGGTCTGGCTGATGTGGTGGTGTTTGTCATAGGCTGGACTTGATGATCTTAAAGGTCTTTTCCAGCCTTGGTGATTCTGTGATTCTGTGTTTTTATATTTTCCTTTTCCCTCTAAATTAAAATACTTTCTTGAAGGTAGTTATGCTTTTTTCTGTGTATCTGGGATGGGAAGGGTCTTAAAAATAATATTTCATGTTGTTTTCTACCAGAGAATGCCCTAAGTCTTTATGGACTAAGGGATGAAGAACCTACATACCCTCCGAGCTACTCATCTTAAACTGATACAAGAACTGTGGTGTTGTTGGTATGGGAAAAAATAGTTTCAGGAAAGAACACAGTCATGGTTTGTAGAATAACTTTCTGCTTCTCTAATAAATTTACACATAGAAATCCCATCAGGAATTTATGTATTTTCTACACAAGAGCTCTATTTGCAGGGCACAATATTTTAGAGTGAAGTAGGACAGGAACTGAATGAGAGAGAATATTTTCAAGGAAGGGAATTCATTCTAATAGAAAATTTAATGTCAAGAATGGGATAAATTCAGGGTTTCAGTGAAGTCAGTTGCCAGATTTTGTAAGTTATGAATTAACCATCACAGTAGAGTTTTTATCTGCTCATTCTCAGAATCAAATATCTCTGGAATAAGAGGCAGGCTCCAGATTTTCAAACGGTATGAAGAGGTCTCCAGTAATTACTAACCCCATGATCCATCACTAAAAAAAAAAAAATATGCACTGCCAGTAATTTTGTTCTCACTGTCCAGCATCAGGCCAAGATTTTGCTGTTGTCCACGAAGTATTCTTACTACATGTGCAACCTTTAGGATTAGTATCTTTGTGCTCTTTGATGAACAAAATGTTATTTTTGCTTTATTTATTAACAGAATATTCACCACAATGACTAAGACTCCTGCTGTTACACAGTCTTTGTATTGTAAATTACTTCCAATGTACCCAGTTCCCACATTTCTATTAAACAAGAAATGACTCTTGTAAATGAAACTATTTACTATGTCAATTACTAATTCTATTATATCTTATTCAGATTATGTTAATCAGAGAAAATGTAACCTTGAGTGTTATTCTCTGATCTGGAAATCTAATTGAAACTGTGGTAAGAAAATTCCTACTCCTCTTCTTTTTGAACCTATTCTAGAAGCTGCATAAAAATATATAACAATCTAATCATTAAGCAGAGAGATAATAACTAACATTTCAAATCTACTAATACATAGCTATAAATCAGATAATTTTATAGCTCAGATTTATTAATCTGAAAATATTCATTTGAAGCAGTGGGATTTTAATAATCATATTCATATTAAATTACTTTCTGAGGCTAACCTCTTGATAAATCTATCCTAAAACTTTTCTTTTTAATAAGTGAGAAAGGTACAAAGAAATTTTTTTTAGAAAAAATCCTTAAGAACATCACGTAACTATAATGTTGGCATTTTTATGATAAAGCTTGTTTTGCTAGGCTGTCTGTGCCATTTTAAGCCCATGAAATATTTAAAACAGATACTTCCCATCACACTATGCAAATGCCAAATATGAAATATAGGTTCAATTTAAGCCAGTGAGACACGTTTCAGTGGGGCTAGGATTTCTCCCCATGAATTCAGCTTTCAGTGTGTTGTTGTTTTGACTTCATATACAGCCAAAAGCAAAGGTTGATGTATGAGTAGCATTTAGCCAGCAGTAGCCCTAAGAAGTGCCGTAGCATATCTAAATTATGACACCTTTCCTATTTCTTCTTTGCTTTCAGAGATTGTAATTTGCTGCTCATCTACAACAATATTAAATTGCTTTACCCTTCCTACACATGCACTTATCAACTCCAGCTCTCTATATTGAATAGAGGAGTCATAGACTAATTTGAAACTTATTTGCAGCCTATTGCTTATAGGAGTCATTTTGCTATCTGGGAAACAAATAAGATGTAGCCTGATCCACCTCCTTCCACAAGGAAAGAAGCATGAAGTATCTTCTACCATCAAACAAGTATTATGTCTTACTTAAAAGAGAAAATATTTTGTCCATTTTTTTTGCCAAAACTTTTCAGTGTTTCATCCAGACTCTTCCCTCCTATCCCCTTTTTTCTTTTCTCCAGATATGTTTTACAGGAATAGAAAAAAGATGGGAGATAATAGCATTTCTAATGAAATTTTTGGCTTAAGAGAGAATGCTAAATTTCTTACCTTGAATTTTCTTTAAAATTTTTTTCTGAAATCAGCCAGACTGTTAGTCCTAGAGCTGAAACTATAAGACCAGTAAAATACTCTGACTGGTTTTCAAGTTTTGCTGTCGTTTGTCTCTTGTGTGTTTCTTGACAAAATATTCAGTCTATAGTTACTGAATTTAAATACCTATGTGCCTAAGTAAGTCTTTCAGAACTTGTAAAATATATACAGAATTAATGCAAAATCTTCAAAAAAAATGAAGAAATAGGCCAAAATATTCAAGCAGCATTCTTCCTTCCTGCTACAGTCAAACAATTTCCAGAATTTGGGAAATACATATTCTTAATAGAGTTTAACTACCTTGAAGCCATTTCCTACAGGAAAGTAAACAAGACTAACTTTTCATTGAACCTAGAAAAATTGACCAAGTGTGAAAGAAAAATACTGAGAGAAATTTAAAATACTGTTATTTTTGTGGATCCCTCAGTGGCTCTTACATTTACAGAAAATTAAGGAAAATGCTGAATACTAAATGAGAACTGCTTCAAAAGGAAGTTGGTATTCTTGTGCCTGGAAGGATTTATTTTCCCTGATACACTAAGTTGAATAATTAACATTTTCAGAATATCAGGTTTGTAATTTAGGCTCTGCATCTAAAGTGGGTAATTAGTATCAATAATACCTTTCATGGCTCACAAACATATAAGAATATCTGTCTCATTTTAATCCTATAGCATCTGAAACCTTTCCAGCCTCGAAGAGATGTGACAGTGTGTAATACATAATGTACTTTCATGTGTTCTGTTCAATACTGTAACAGCCAAAACCACACTGAAGAGAAATATTTTATTCAATCTTGAAGATATCTTAATGTTGTATTTATTTATAACAATGACTCAAAGAAAAATGTAGCAAAGACATAGCTTGAAGCCAGTGTTGAAGTTACCCAGTTTGTGTTCAAGAGATAAGTAGCTGGAGAGCTGACAATTTTTGGAGAGTGATGGGGCACTTCAGACATCGGGGAGGTCTCAGAGGCATTGCACTGCAAACTGACCCAGGATTCCTTAGGCTGATTTCAGTGGCATGATTTTGTACGTAGGACTACATTGACAAGAAAACCCTCCAGTGTTTCATCAGAGCATCAGAATAGCTAAAGAGGAATAACCATCTTCCTCTCAATCTCCTGTCTGCTTCCCAGTTGTTATGGAAATTATCCTTCCATTGTGGATGAGGAGGATACAGGCATCTCAATGTAATTTGAGCACCTAACATGATGAGATATTTTTAAAAATATACTTACTCTTCCATATGCATTTTTAGATACTTTTAAATGCCTACTCTCTTTTCCAAAAACCTCTCAGCTGGGAGCCTGTATCTTACTGTATAACTTTATTTATTTATTTATTTATTTATTTAGAAATGGTGCTTAAGCATTTAGGCCACTTCAATGTTCTTGCAAATATTAACCATAGCTAAAAAACTAGCCATGGTCCAAGTAAAATAAGTAACAACTGAGAAATAATATATTATTGATATACAGCATTGGAATTCAAGACAGCGATCAAGACAGCTATCTTAAAATTGGCACAAATTCTTTTCATGATATATTACAAATTCTCAATACGTTTTTGTCCTCCCTACCTGAAAGTGGGAAAAGTTATGTGTTCTTGTACTACAAAATGGGTACAATAAGGAATGCTGAAGAACAGGAAATTACAACAGGTTTTCAGGAAAATCCATGCTGTACACTGGTGTGCTTCCATGTCCTATTTCTAGTGCATTTTCCTAGTGGGAGTGCCTCAGACCTGATGATAGGTATGTTTAGCACTTAGCTCACTTAGGTATGCAGCTGTGTATTGAACAGCAGCTAGCTGATGCCATACTGGATGCAGTATATCTGGCAAAACACTCTTGACATGTTTGACATAAATTAGTCATATAAAAGGCATCATTGCTAAACTGTTTGAACATAAAATAAAGTTCACTTAATATTGCTGAATGAGCTGGTCAGGTAGGAGTCCTCTAGCTGTCCTTAATCTAACAGTAAATAAAACTAGAAGAAGAATTATAGAGAGCAACCAGTCAAAATGCAATATGCCTTTCAGTTGAACAGAACTTAGTGGACCCAATGCAAGGTCTGATGCTTCATTTTTTAAATTCCTTGAAATGAGTGGCAGTTTTGGCTATATCACTCCCATTAGCAATTAACTATATGAAATTCCTAGTTATGGCTGAATAGATACATTTACTTTTTTTTTTTTTTTTAATATGATCATTATACTCTGATAAAAAATTGGGAAAGGAACAAGACTCCATTTTACAACTGCAGTAAGAGATGATGTGAAAGGGTGGCTGAGTCAGTTCAGCTGGGAAAAAAAGGATGAAAAAATGTAAATATTTTAAAAATACATCAGAAATTGAATAATGTCTCTTAAATTTAGCCACCTATCAGTTAGGAACTAATTCTCAAGTCATTCTCTAGCTTCCTTTTACACTCAATAGCAAAGGTAAATAATAATTGGCCATGTGCATCACCTGCCTTAAATTTCTACTTTTGGAATTATTAGATAGCTCTCTGAATGTGTTTATTTCTATTGATTACAGAAGGAGCTTGCAAACAACAAATTGATTTAGAAACTAATTTTTAACCTCCTTACTTGTAGTAACATATGAAACATATTAACATTAAACATATTAACAATATTGAACATATTAAAACACAACAGAAGGGTAAGATATTTTAACTAATGTGAGATGATGCAGAAAAACTATGTATTTGCAAATGTAAAGAAAGCTGGCCACAACTGTAGCCTGATTTTTTCAAAACAGTTTAGAGAACTGAGACACAGTCTACTTTGTAGCTCAGTCCTAATCCTAAGAGAAATTACTAACTGCTGACCTCAGTCACACTGACTGATTTTCAGCTCCTTTAAAAAATTGCTACAGCCAGGATGTCAGCTGACATTGTATATAGGTATGATAGCTGGAAGATATTTTCGCTGTCATAAAATGCTTTATTTTATAGAAAGCACTTTATCCTCTTAGCAGCTCTGTTAGCATTCACTTATTCATCTATGCCCTCTTTATATCTTTATTTTTTTCCTAAGTTTTAAAATTTTCTATTTTGTTTTTTGGGTTTTTTTTGAGGACTAATATGACTTTCATTAGAGCTCGTCAAGTCCTGAAATTAAACTGAAATAGCAGCACCCGACTAGTGAGCAAAATGCAAAAGACGGATTATTGCCATGCCATAATGAACAGTGTGTTACCTCTGCCTCATGTATTTAACACCAGAAATATTTTTATTTTCTGCAAAATATTCCATAAGTGTGTTCAGTTTGTTTTCACAGGAGCCTGTTACATAACAGTGGACAAAGAATAATCAGGCAGGTAATGAAAAGAGTCACATGCTAATTCTGCTTTTCTTTGAAATAGCAAGGCAACATCATCTCTGCTCTGGAAAACATGCAGCTGTGGGCAAAATTACAAGTTAATGTGCTCTTCAGAAAGGAGTCTTGTTGCTCTTTACCAGCCAAAATTGTCTGTCTGTGTCTGGTTCCCTAGCTACACTCCCAGGGGATCAGGGAAGTGTCTCCTCATGTGCAGCAGTTTCATGGTACAGCTATCTGAAGACACATTCATAGGGCAAATCCAAGTTCAATCTTAAGGCTAGAATAACTGAGCTGTATGAATCGCTAATGAATCATGGTTTATCTGCCTTTGATTTGTACATAGCAACAGCAGTAAATGCCTGAAGTTTTCACAGCTTTTATAAAAGAAGGTGACATTCTGGCCTTCCTCAAGAAACATATTCTCTTTTGATTTGTCATGTCCAAAAGGATTCACAAAAGGCATGACAAAGGCCTTAAAGGACAAATTAGGAAGAGCTCAGTTTGACTGACAAGAGGAAAACAGGTTTTGTCTGCCTGACCCATGTCAAGTATGGACAACAAGCCAATGTAAAGGTCAGTTTGAACAACAGCCACGGGGAATTTAAGACTTCCAAAGACAAAACAGTAGGGCCAGTAGCTGTGACGTCTGTAAAACCTGAAATGAAATAAATACTTTCTTAAACTCATGCTGCACTTAAGAAGGACTCTAGTACATATCACTTTTCAATAGATTTTTTGCAAAGTTTTTGATTTTGCATCACCAATGCCATTTTCTATGAAATTATTTGCTTCGTTTTCCTCTATGTGCCAGGCAGATACCTTTTACAATGGATAATTTTACAAGCATGACTCCTAATTTACAGAGATGGATTTCATGTTTCCATAAACGTCCTAACTGCTTAGTCACTCATTAAGCCACAGATATTATTGCTGCGAAGAGCCTGAAGGAGGAGACAATTAGAATTCCATTTTCATAGAATCATAGAATCATAGAATCCTAGGGGTTGGAAGGGACCTCAAAAGATCATCTAGTCCTACCCCCCCTGCCAGAGCAGGGTCACCTAGAGTACATCACATAGGAACGCATCCAGGTGGGTTTTGAATGTCTCCAGAGAAGGAGACTCCACAAACTCCCTGGGCAGCCTGTTCCAGTGCACTGTCACTCTTACAGTAAAAAATTTTTTTCGAATATTCACCTTGAACCTCCTATGCTCCAATTTACACCCATTACCCCTTGTCCTATCACTGGTCATCACTGAGAAGAGCCTAACTCCATCTCCCTGACACTCACCCCTTACATATTTGTAAACACTGATGAGGTCACCCCTCAGCCTCCTCTTCTCCAGAAGTCATGTGAACATATTCATAGAGTCAAGTTAGATAAAAGGCAATCCAGAGTATATTTTACGTTTTAATAAAAAAAGCAGTCTGGGGGGGAATCAAGCTGTTTTGGTTCATGTTTCAGGTATTCATGTACCATGAAGTGTAAATGTCCTTTGTGTGGCATGAAAATTGACTTAAACAAAGAAGTCTATAAAAACCCCCACAATACTAGATAACTAGCTTTGCTGTCTCCAGAATTTTCTACTTGAATGCAACCCACATTTGTTGCACTTCAATGACTGAATAAACTCTAGTACTGCTTATCATAATTTCTGTAGCTGTGTCATCTCAAAGACAAACTCAGTGCGGATCAGATGCCTGATGTGCTGCGTTCCATGATAGTAAATTGGAAGATATGACCTCTCCCTGGAAGAACTCAAGATTCAATTTCAGACATAGCAGACAAGTGTAACAAACGATAGCCCCATCTCACAGTTTCATCTCAGATTATTTGGTTGCGGAGTGCAATAATTCATTGTGGACCCATACTTCAGTAGTAAATTAATACTCCCACTCCCTGTGCTCGCTCAGCTATTATAAGACCAGAACTTAAGTTCTGACCCATTTTCAAACATACTTCCACACTACTCACAATCCAGTATCTTCACCATGAAGGTAAATTCATTATACATTCTAAAGAAAAGATACAAACCAAATCATGGTCTACCAGTGTCCCAAAGGGAAACAAATAAAAACAATTTTTCTGAGTATGTTGCATTTTTTGCACAAATTATTTCTGCTTTAGATTTTACCTAGAAAAATTTATATCACATTCTTTAGGATTTTTTTTCAGTGGAAAAAAATATTCCTTGAACGACTGATAAAGCTGAAGGCTCTTCACAGCTTGTAAACAACTTAAATATTGCATGGCATGTAAAAAAGCACTAAAAAAGGAAATTGATTCCAAAACTGAAAATGAGAAAAACAAAATCCCAATAAACTAAATTAACAAAAATCAAGAAGGGCAAGTTTGTACCAGTGATCCTAGCTGACCTCCATTAGAGGGTAATTACTTCCCAATCAATAGTCCTTATGCATAATTATGGACACAAATTGTCAATGTAAAATGGTTATCAATGAACATTACAGTTTGGCTTACAATTGTCCAAGAAGTGGGAGAAAATATATTACTTTTTAACTTTGGAAAGCAAATATACAAACCAGGATTCATCAAAGTTTGAGATCTGAGCAGTTTTCGCCAGATAATATATAACCATCGTTGTTTAAATCCTTACTATTCAACTGAGTTAAATTATCTGGTTACAATGTGGCTGCTAAAGTATCACCTTCACTGCAATTCTTTTTTGTTGGTATATGGATTGTCCGAATGCCTAAAGAACCCCTACAAGCCTTGCATGGTGCTTGTGAAAATAAAGATGCTACACTTAGCTTTTTGAGATCAGAATTTAAAAAAAAAAAAAAATATTGTTTCTTTGCCAGCATAATAGAAAAGAGGGAAGCAAGTCCTTAAGCCTTAGAGTTTCTGTTGAGATGCGGAACCTCCCGTTGATGATGGTGCATGTACAATTTCAGAGGCCTAAACCAAAGTGCAGTGAAATATCTGATGAAGGGGAGGAAGAAACTCTTTATTGAATCCAAGTAATCTGGAATCTGGCCTTTGGTGAAGGCCCTGCAAAAAAATAATTTAGTATTATTCCCTAATCACTGCTCAAAAATCAGTCAGTAGCAGTTCTTCAGAGAGGTACTATATTATCTCAGAAAATATTCCTGATTTGTAATTTTTGCAGTCTAATTTATGTTCACTGAGAGACAGCAGTCGCTCAGTTATAGGATATATGACACATTTACTGCATTTTTACATTTATTCACTCTTCCTCCTGCAGCCAAAGAACACTCATCAAAGGTAACCCTAGGACATGGTTTCTACAGACAGCACATGATTTTCTATACAGGTAATGTTTAACTGTTCCAGGCTGGGTTCCAGTCCTAAATGTGTGGTCAGTCAGAATCAAAAAGGATTAATGTAAAAGGGCTACAATTTTTTTAATTTAAAATTGGATTATGAAGTACTTCCACACAAGGAGAAAGACAAAAGAGTTTCTATTGCAGAAAGATGGCAAACTGTATGACAGAACTTCCTAAAATTGGTTCATATACACTGTCTTGAAACATGCTTTTATTATTTCACACTAGATACACTGCTTTAAATCAAGACAATGTGCAGCTTCCTAATTACCCAAAAAATTCATTTTTAGAAGAAGTTTTACCTATTCTAATATTAACCACAAAGAGTAGTATAAATTAAGATTCTATTGCTAATACAGCATTTAGACCTCATCCTTTTTGATGCCTAGAGAGTATTGTCCTTACTTTTAGTGATACCAATAACATATTCTTTGTTCAAGTTGGTGACCCACCAGTGTGTTTGCAAGAACTTCACCAGGATCTTCACAAGTCTGAATTAGTGCTATGGAATGAGTGACAATGTTATGGCATCAAACTAAGCAAAATAAAGTTGTGTTCTTACTCTCATATTTTTCCACTCATTTTCACAAAGCAGTAGGACTGTTTAAGATTGTTTGGTCAGAATGGGTGAATTTGGATTTCAGAATATGACAATACCTTTGACTGCTGTTCCTCTAACCTTTTGCTTCCCCATGATTAATTTGCTATTACGAATGATCAGTTTACACCTGAACATGAAGCTTAGAGTGACACCAACCTCTGAATCAATTTACCTTGTGGTAGGGATATAGTCTGTTCCACCATTACCCACATTATCTAAATTGTTTGAACATGTTTATGCACAGCTAATGGATTGTACTGTAAGGAATAATGTTTTGGCTAGACATAAATCTGGTTTTATGATAAATATATTAATAGTCTTTATGCATGGTTTGCTTGTACCTCCACACAATGCACAACTGGCAGACAGTATTTTTGGTGACTGATAATGTCTTTATAACATTAGATTCAGATGACTGTGGCCTTTGATTAAAACACATTAAACTTTCTGCCTGCTATTTCCTTGTTTGAGATTGATTAAAGAGATTATGATGTGTTTTCTTGTATAAGGCTGCATGACTAATAACTGGTGATTCTCCTTGGAACAACCACATTCATGAAACTGACTGACCACAATTTATGGACCTCACTTCTGTGACTTTTGGTCCGTAAAAGAGAACTTAGTCCTGTAAAGCCAATGGGACTGCTGCCATGAGCAGCTTCAGATAGCTCATCCATTCAGTTTACTCTTTCCAGTTAGAAAATGACAAAGCTTTGTGTGAGAGCAATATATGCATTCAATGTCCTTTACGTAGCTCCTCAAAGGATCTGTAATTCTTCAAGCAAATATTCCTCTTTATTTTATACTCATCCCAAAGGCAAAAAGTCTTTCTAATGCCTGCAATATTTTTCCAGTGCATTACCTCAGTTGTGCTGATGGAGAGGACCTGTCTTTTCTTCAGATAAAGCTCTTCTTGACTAACAGGGACAGATTTGCATGAACTATGGCAGTTGACCTCAGAGCCAGAGGGTCTTGTTTTTTCCTAATATAGTTGTGTTCTTTATCCTTCTCAGTGAAAGCTCATGCTTCTAGCACTGAAGTCCTCTATCCATTCCCTGGTATTAAATTAGAGCATATATTGATTCATTAAATTACATTATAAGTGCGTATTTGTATGTGTGTATATATATGTTTATGTGTGTATATATATGCTATATGCATTCCACTACATATTTACTTCTGCCTGTATTTCACATGCGTGTGCTATGTTCAAGTAGCAATTGAGACCCCATTCAGTTGTGAACTTGCAATTTCAGGTTAAGATGATGTTACCTACTGTCTGCCAAACATGAATAGATTCTGCCTACATAATAAAGTTCTAAATGTGGGTTTACTAAGGAGCCAATACAGCTTTGATCTCTGCTAGCACTGGCTGGTGTATTGTGTTTCCATTATTCTTCTCTGACTCTGCATCTTCATAGTGTCTTAATTTATATTGGAACAGCAATTCTCCCTTCTGTCCTGTAATTTAGCTATTAGCAACATGCAGTAGATGTTTATGACTTAATTGTATATTAAGTTGAGAGACCTAATGTAATGGCCATTATTATCATTACTAGTAGTATCCATAGAGAAGGGATTATCTGTAATATGGCAATATCTCTAATGTGTGACATAAGGAAATGTGTGCTCCTTGAACATCTATAAAGTAAAATTAATCCTTTCTTCTGCTCTTCCCATGTATTAAATATAATAAGCCTAGCTGCAGATGAATGATAGGGGAAGCTTTCTGCTTTAGTGTCTTTCTGCCATCCTTCCTTGCTAGTTATTGTAATTGGAAAATGTTCTGAAAAGTATGCTGGTAATAGCAGAAAATGAGAAGGTGATGGTCCTCTTGATGAGTGACCTTACACAAAAATCATCAAATGACAATGCATCTCTCCCAGAATAATGCCCACTGTACTTGTCAACTTTTTCAAAACCAGAGACGAAATGCAGAGTGGAGAAACAACACCATGGAGGTCAGAACTAAGGCAAGGTATAAGCACTCGCTTTTATAAGCCAAATGTTTTAACTATGCTAAGAACTTCCGTAGCCGCAGCTTGCAGCATTACTTTTTCTTTCATTTAATTTTGCAGGATTGCTGCACAGGGATAATGTTGCCTAACCAGTATGCACTTAGATGAGATCCAGCTTTGTTTCTTGCTGTGTTGAAAAGACTCATGTTTGACTTTGCATGGCAAGAAATAATGCACTGAATTCCTGTGTACCACCTTCCATGGCCAGGAACAGTCAGTCAGTCAAGCCACACAATATTGAAAGAGGTTAAATATCCTCTGCACACTGTCATAATTCACAAAATATATCAGGCAATAAAATCCCATGATAACTTGCTTTTCATGACAAACCTTGTAATGAGAAGTGAAAATGGGAAAAAAATAATCTATTTGCTTGACATAGATTGTAACTAGAAGGAAAAAAACTACCCCACAATTAACCCATTCTTGTTATGATCACACAGCTGAACACAGATGTTTCTCCTTGGCTGTAGACATGAATTGTGGTTCTTGATTTTGTTTACCTTCTTTTCTCCCAAGTACTGCTCTAGCACCATTACTAGGGAGCAGTAAATATAAATGAATTAAAAGAAACATTTGAAAGTGTCTAGTTATCTCATGTCTTTTCCCATGGAACAGATGCATGATTGAATCACTGCCTAATAGCCAATGATAGGACAAGGGACAACGAGTCCAAGCTGGAGAATAGGATTTTCCATGTAAACTTAAGGAAAATGTTTTCCTTGTGAAGGTGACAGAGCACTGAAACAGGTTGCCCAGTGACATTGTGGAGTCTCCTCTGGAGACACTCAAAACCTGCCTGGACTTTTTCCTGTGTGACCTACTCTAGGGGATCCTGCTTTGACAGGGAGGTTGTACTAGATGATCTTTCGAGGTCCTTTCCAATCCTGGGCATTCTGTGATTCTGTGAAATAGAGCAAAGAATACCACAAAAAAATGTGGACTTAAAGAGGTGACTCAACTACATACAATTGTATTAAAGCAGCAAGTTCAAAAATATTAAGATTGTGGCATTGCTGACATATTCTGGTAAACTACATCATGTAGTATCAAAGTGACCCTTGCCCGTCTTGTCAGACCACATCAGCTTGTCTTTTGTTACTGTGTCTTTTGACAGCACATTATGTGATGAAGCATGACATAATATGGAGGACAATATGAAATGAAAAGGTAACCTTTTGTGACATGTATTACATTAAAATACCAATAATACAAGTAAGCAATAACATTTTGATCTCCTTGGAGGATCAGAATGACTGCCTCCCATTGTTATAAGGGAACATGTGCTTACAGCTATGAGTTAAAACGAGTTTTAATGTAAATTGGCCAGTATCCTTTTATTTTGAATGAAAGTCAGGTCCTCTTATACTGAGGATCATTTTCTCTCACAATATATATAATTATGTTCTGTTGTATGGTATTAGTAGTGAGAGCTATTCCCTGGCTACCCTCTTTTCAGGAGAGAGTGGAAATTATTTGGTACCTACTGTGATATGTACAAGAAATTTCTGAAAGAAAGCCACCGGAAAAAAGCTTTCCAATTTCCATAGAGCTGGAGCAGAGCAACCCAGTCTGCCTTTCACATCAAGTTTAACAGGACTGTCCTTAGCCGGGAACAACATATGGGCATAAGGAAAAAAAATGAAAATAAAAATTAAAAAAATAAAAAAGTGTCAAGAGGGAGCAATACAGAAGAAATGGCACATGAAGACTGATGGTACAGCAGCAATAAGGAGAAAGGAAGCAGACGAAGTTTTATTAGTAAGAATTATAAAGAATAACAAAGTAATATTTAATTGAGGTTGGAAACTATGGGAAAATGTGCTTGAAAGCAGACAGTTCAAACAAAGGCACTGATGTGGCAGAGAAAGATGAAAAATAAATAAGAATTTGAAAGACTGGACTATTTAGAAGAGAAGAAAGACATCCAGCCCAGAGAGAGCCCTCTCTTTGTGTTTCAACTGTTACGTACAATACTATTTCTATTTTAATTCCTATGTTTTTTCCTAACACAGTCTACCAGGAGCAGTTTTGTGGTTTTCTTTTTTATTTATTTTATTTTATTTTATTTTATTTTATTTTATTTTATTTTATTTTATTTTATTTTATTTTATTTTATTATTTTATTTTATATAGCATCTTGTCCAGATATGGCTAACTACCTACATTTTTTCATACTTCTTAACTGTCCTTAAAAAAATGTTTTTTTAAGAACCTGATCCTGTGCTAAGACATTGTTACAACATCTAGTATCCAGATTATCTTTTTTGCTTGTTGTTTGCCAATGCTGTTAGTGCTTTGAAACTGTAAGTAACAGATATTTATAAAAATATAAATGGTAAGAACAAGGTAAATGGAGAACAATTTTTCAGTTTCAAAAGGCAAAGAGAAAACAACAAAATAAACCAAGATATTTCTTATGTGACAGAACTGAGCCTCAAACATGTAAAAGTTTACATTACCCCAAAAAGAGATTTATTAATTTCCTAGTATAAAAAATCACTGAGGACTAATAAACACAAAAAATTCCCTTCCGGCTCAATAAGCCTTTAGGCTAGTAGAGGTATGAGGCTTAGAGTGTGTTCTGAAAAAAAAAAGGTCATTATTTGTTCTCCTGACCTCCCTGGGATCTGCTCTTAGGCACCATCTGAGACCAAAGGCTGGAGAAGCATGTTTTGCCTTGCAAGGCTGCATCATCTGGGCTTTGTCCCTTTCCAGAATGGGAAGCAGTATGGATGCATTAACAAAGTTCTGAGCAGAGTCTAATTAAGCAAGACTAATTAGTGCTTTGAACAATGTCTTACAGAAGAGGCTAAATTATTTCTGTGTTACAAATTATCTCTACATTTCTCATCTCCACAGTTTTGTTTATTTTATGTTAGGTCTGGGATCTCTGTGTTATGCCACACAGTCATATATACAGTATCCTTGTTAGGACTTTTGTTTTCTTATTTTTCTACCAGTGCTTAAAATAAATGGAGAATAAATTAATTTAAAATTGTATACCTATGTATTTTACATTATAAGTTCACTTAATATTATTGTGTATATATTCCTCTTCAGGCAACTTTCTGAGCTGTATTAACTAAAACTGTCATCCTACATATAAAATATTTTTCATATGTTCTTTCATATTTCCGGCATCAGTCAAATTTTTATCAAACCAAGAATGGATCCATTTTCTGACAATAAAATTGACATTCATTTCTTTTTAACAAACTGGCTGAGCAACAGAAGTAATAATTTTTAGGAAACTGATTTTTTGTAAATTGTTTTCTACTAAGGTTCTGTTTCAGGTGATAGATTTATTAATGTGATATTTTTCCTTCTCTTTTGTTGAAATATTTCATTAATTAACTAGCATTTATTTAAAAATTAATATGAACTGGCAGATATGAGCTAAATATCATCCCTTGACCAATTAAGGAATTAATCATTATTTAGAAATATATTCTCCTTCACATTCTGCATCCTTTAATTCCTCATAAAGGAAATCAACACGTTCTGTTAAACTATCATAAACTTGGCAATGGCTTTTTACAAGCTATAACTATAGTTCTGTTTGGTTGTTTGTTTATGAATCAGTCTTTTCTAGATCAGCATGAAGTGAGGGTGACAAAAACATAAGTATCAGTCACTGACAAAATGTACTATTGAGAAGCAGAGCACACTTTTGCTGTGACTTTTCCGTAGAACAAGGCTCCTTTATTTTGTATTTCAAAGCAAGATGATGTGGACTATTAGAATTTCTCACTAGGAAGAAAAGAGAAGTAGCTCTTAACCAGAGAAGAGGAGAAAAGAGCATATTTATTCTTTTTCTCTACTGCTGTCATTTTTTGAAAAGTATCCTGAGTTCTGTGGTAGATCCCCTCCACTTCTCTCTTCCTTTAGAAGCCAGACTTCTCTTGCAGCTGTCTTTTTCAACCTTAAGAATTTGTAGATCTTTCTTATCACATACAAATCCACTCTGATGACTGAGAATAATATTTGTGCAAAATACATTGACTTAAAAACATCAAGAAGGAAGGAAATAAACCCACACTGAATGGAAGAACTGGAGAGAAGTTTATCAAAACGGCTTCTAAAAATGAAACAGCACTGCACTAGCATCGGCTGGCCCCAAGCCAAGCACAGAGCTTTTATTACCCTAGGCCCTTAATGCACATGTAATATGCTAATTACTGTATGTTATTTCAGTCGTTATTGAGTTGTTTCATTATACATACTCTTGAAGTTGTGAGAGAAGGATGGGAAAAAAAAAATATTCCTGTGGCAACTGAGCAGGTGAGGTAGTAGAAATTAGAGTATAAAACTCCTAAACTTTTAATCAAAATACTCTAAGTTCTCTGAACATGTTTTTTGCATTAATATTTTCTCTACCGCATTCCTTCACTGAAGTCTCTCTACAGTTTCGTCCTCTAAATACAGCAGGAATATTTCCCTCTGCTTTTCTCTCCCTTCTCTCCTCCATATTACAGCAACGAAGAAACACCATTTCTAGCCTCAAGCCATGCAAGACAGACCTGATAGGGCAGAAATATACAAGCTCTGTGAGCACAGTGACTTTTGAAAACACAATTTAGTTCTGAGGCCCCAGTTTTGCATCATTAAGAACTGGTTCTTGGGTGGCATTATCTAGTCAATGTCCCTCTTCAAATTGCAATTAGTGCTACAACTGAAAGTAAACTCTAGTCATCGTAAAACTCAGTCATCCAAGCTCTCATTTCTGTAAAGCTACAAAACAGATTCTGTTTTTCCTTCTACATAATGGCTTCAGATAACTTTAAGAGACTTCAGGTATTTTCAGTAGTTAATTTTTTTGTTTGTTTTAAATTGTCTCTCTTTTGTACTTTTAAAAACTGACAATGAAAGCTCTCAGGTAGACAAGCCTAGAATCTATTTTTCTCTTTTTGTAATTGTCTCTCATCATCAGTCATCCTACAGAGGTCACTGGGATTGTTCTCAAGACTTTCTGGGGGAAGAATCAAGCCCTTCATTTTTTGTGCCAGCTGACCCTATGCAGTGATATTTCCTCCTGCTGCCATAGGTCATTGTGTTTCAGTGCCATAAGGTAGTGAATGGTTGCTATAACTTTGCAGTTTAACCCTCTGTTTAGAATTCTCTGGCCTTCTATATTCTGTGAGGACTCTTGCACTTGTGATGATGATTTCCATACAGAAAAGGCCCTTTAAGCTTTCCTGGTACTATCTTTGCATTTCATACTGGTCAATGAAGCACTGTCAAATTATTTTCTGTCAGATTACAGATTTCGATGATCTCTAAATGTCCTATTCTAATTTTTCATTATTTATTTATTTTTAAACTGGTATATAATATTATTTTAAAAACCCTTTCTTTATTTCGCTATAGTTCCACACAGACATAGGTATTATACCTATTATGTTATATACAGATATTGGCATACAAAAATGTGTGAGATCTCATCTGATGTCCATGCAGAGGAAATGCTCCCGGTTACTTCAGCTGTTGATAAAAAAAAATGTGCAGGTTAGAAAAACCTGTCTATATTAAAGCCCTTTGAAAGGACATAGATTCAATCTAAAGCTGGGATGGTAGAAAAAGCAACTAATCAAAATAGGTGTCATAGATCACCCAGACACGGGAACCGCGAACAAAAATACAGTATAGTTAACTGATTGTTATAACATATTTGAGCTTGACTGTGAAGCTGTTTACTACCAGACGCAGGTTATGGGGAACGTCAGTGGAATTCCTTTCATTTAATTTGATGAAATACCTGTTAAGTTCATAATATTTACAATACTTGAAATTGCATTATTTAATCATAATTATAACTGGTCAGAATATGCAACTTTGTTTCTAAATAAATTTTAAAAGCAACTGCTCTTGGTAGACACTGTTCATGGAAAATCCAATTTATTGAAATGTTATAAACGGAATTATTTTCATTTTTATATATAATTTTATGAGTATAAATCCTGTGAAAAAAAATGAACATTGTTAGTTGAAACCATAGTTAATGTAAAAAAAACAAAAACAAAACACAAAACCAGCTCAAATAGAAATATTCCAACCATACCTGCTCATTGTAATAGGCAGCAAATTATCAAATAAACATGTTGGCAGGACATGGTCCCTGATGAACTATTGACAGCCAGAGGAACATTTGTTATAGGGTTAGATAGCCTTTAAAATGATCTCTGAGCTTTTCACTAATTCCCTGGCCTGTATTATGTGAATAGACATGCTTCTTCCCAGCCCAAGTGTGTTTTTCTGTCAGTCATTCTCTACAGATGTTCTTTGTCTTAAACCATCTGCAGTTGCCATGTGCCTCTGTAGGTGCATGGCTAGCAGGAGCAGCTAATAGGATTTTCAACTTGCATTTCAATTTTCTCTTTTTCCACCTTAGGAATCTAAATAATTGAAAAAGAGTTGTGAATTAGAAATCCCATTGAAACCCCTGTACACAATAATCATTAAATTATTCAAATAGTTCTCCTGTAATCATTGATACAGTAATTGGAATTTCTTTTGCACTGTGTATGCTGATTATATTCCCAAAAGAAAGAAAATATCTTCATTTAATATTTTTCTCTTCTATTCCATTATTCTGTTTTTTTGTTTGTTTGTTTTTTTGTTTTTTTCAAATTGAAGAATAGCTAGAATCTTCCTGAAGTTTTCAGAATAGCTAGCCCTCATCATTATCTGGCCAACCTAATAAACCACAGAAGAGTTATTCAGAAACATGGCAGCAGAAATGTTGTTGCTGCCTGCTTTCTGAGCATCAAGGAATGCAGCACCACAGGGTGGGTTTTTTCACACTAATATGTTGTCTTCAGTTACCAAAGGCTGTCCAAATACAATAAAGAACGAGTATGAACAAGATTATATTGTCTGGGTCACAAAAGGGAAGACTGTCACTAAATGTTGGTACTTCTGAGGAGGTTGTGCTTTCACGTCTTCCAAAGATGCAGTTGCCCTTACACTGGACTCCACAGGAGGTCTGGAATACGTAAATGACTCCAAACAGAAAAGTGCTCAAAAAACACATTTGCAATGTGCAATAGGTTATTCAGTAAAACCCTGGATGTGTGCCACACTACTGAGCTCCCTGAATCAGGGTGTTAATTATCTGCTTGTATTTGTACATGGTCCTCCTCTATTAATACAAGAATAACACAACATAGTGATCAATGAAGCAAAAGCGGGTGTTCAGAAGGGATCATTCTGTAATTAGAACAAACAATATTCACAGTGACCATCAGAAGCAGACAATAAACTTGTTAAGACTAGCTAGCTGAACATGAGGGCTTTTTAAAAAATGAGTTCTTCTGTGAGACATATTAACTTCATGAGCTGATCAAGGCAAAAAAAAAGCTTTATAATTAAATTCCATCTATAGGTTTGATTGATAAGAAATGAAATTATACCTGACATTTAAAAATAGAAAGAGTATGCAACTGAGGGCTGATTATATTAAAAACACTTAGAATATCATGAGATTCTATTCATTTGTGAAAATTAAAACTTTAATGAAGGAATATGGAAATTACTTTGCCAAAATTATATGACATGGTCTTGATCTCCCAGTGGTATTGAAGGAAGGTCCTTCTTTTGCAAACTATGTGTAGACAAAAAACACCCCCTAGAGACTTACATCATTAAATGTGGCATGGAAGTAATAAAAATAATGAGTTAACATCGCCTGGATACTGGCACAGTCCCTTTCCCAATGGAAGATTGAATCATGACTCCACACAGCTTCTCTTCCTATAGGTTTTTTGTATCCTCAAATTTTTTAGTTCTTACCACAGTTTATTCATTTTTATCAGGTTCTCCTGAACATTAAATGAGGCCAGATACGTTACTACAACATTCACTGCCTGAGAATAAATGATGGTAACAAATTGCAAATCAACATAACCCCACTCTCATCTCTGAATTATTGAGCACAAAGCCAAAACCTTTGAGAGGCTTAAACAATCCATCACCTGCTAAGATTTCATTAGAAAATTAGCCCATGATATGTAATGATCTTTCTTATCCATTTTAATTCCTGTTAACTGTTTAAATAGAATATGAATAATAACTTTTTAATGTTCACCACAGAAGGTAACTAAATCTTTAATGGACTCCTGGTGCAACCAGTTTAATATTTAAATTTAACTGAGGTTTATGCAAAAAAAAAAACAAAAACAAAAACAAAAAAACAGAACAGAAACATTCCCTCTTCAGTATATAAAATAACTACTATATATTTTTTTAAGAAACAGAAAAAAAATTTGAGGACAACTGTTTCCTACTTCAAATACTGTAACCCTGTTTAATCCATTGTTAGTATTGTTTTCTCAATATATATTTTATATATATATATAAAAAATATAAATACGGATATATACATATGTTCTTATATATGCTCTTTAAAGTCAGACTATTATTTTTTGAGTACGCAGAGCTTTCTGCCTTGTCTCTTAAACACAGATACTATGTTTATTATCCATTGGTCTTCCAGTAAACATTCATTTTAAGATATTTACTAAAAACTGCCTTGGACCAGACCTACAATTCCACATTCCATTTCATTCTGAATTCTAGGATGTGCCTTGTCCAGTTCTTCTGATTTATGGATATTTAAAGGTTTAACCCTAACTATGGCAATTTTTCACTTCCACTCTGTCACCTCCTGCACACATCTTTCCAGTGCTCATTTTCAACACATCCACAATTAAAACATATATAGGGTATTAGTTTTACTTTGGAGCCGCGATTCAGCCACATAGTGTGTCAGCCACAGCCTCTCCTTATGATTGATCCCACTTCATCCTTGTAAATTATCTTGTAATTTCTCTTGGATTAGTATTTTCTGCTGTTTACTTAGATTTTTATTTATTTAATGACCTATCTACCTACCTACCTAATATATCTTACAAAATACACCATCCGGCAGTTCTCTATTTATGTGTTTCCCAGCCCTTTCTCACGTGAAGAAATCCTAAGCTTTCCCCATGTCTTTTAGCCAGCTAGATTCATTGTTTAGCTCTCAATATTCAGGTAGTTTTGAGAAACCAGGTAAATCCATAGGTCGGACAACAAAACCTCTCAGAGACAGTGTAGGTGCAGAAGCATTCTCACTGATGAAGGCATGCAGCTCATTTCTTAGCACTCAATTAGATTTTCAGGAATGACTCCAGCTGTAGCTAACAGCTAAGAGGTTTGTATATTCAAGACTTAAGTGATGACCCACTGAGTGTACAATCATCTGTAACAGTTGCCTTTCAAAGGCTTCACGGCCCATCTCATGTACTACATTTAAAAGATCAGACGACCTGTTAAACAAACCTGTGTGATTTCTGATGGGCCATGCGCAGTGCTCATTGGTGAAATCAAGGACAATTTTATAGCTGAAACTCATGTTCCCTTTTCATGCTTGTGAGGCAGTAAACTTTGCCATGAAACCATCAAGCTCCACGCTTGGAGGGGGTTGTGTCTTTCTTGTACAAGGATTACATTAGACCTGGTTCCTAGCACATGGCATCATCTTGTCAGAGAAATTCACAATGTCTGATATACCCTAGGCATTTAATGACCCAGATTTATAGTAACTGAAACATCATATGAAGTATTTGAATAAAGAGTAAGTTTGACAACTTTATTTCTCAGATGCAATAAGGTTGTTTAAAAAGCCACTAAGCAAGATTTTATCCAAGGCTTTATTATAGCCACCACAGGAATAATTTGTTTTTAAGGATCTAAAACTGAAATCTCATGTTTCATTCCAGGAACCAGATTATTTTTCTTTAAACTACTTTTCCAAGATGAATATACAGCAGAATGTATGTAAGAAAAAATCATATAAAGCAAAATATTGCCAAAACAAAACATTTAGCTGATCATGTATCACTCCTTCTATGTTGAGAATGAGCCACATGTGACAGATGGTGAACATTTTGCTTGTTGTACTTCAGGAAACCACTCAGACAAGACATTATTGAGAGTCATACAAATATATACTTGCAAAGGAATGAAATTAAGTGACTCAATAAGTTAAATAAATAAATTATTATGCAATAACCCATTTCCTGTGATTATTGAAGGGTAAATATAGCTTCAAATACCTAAAAAAAGCCATTCTGAGGCTCATCCTAAGGCTCAGAATATATCCTGGTAATAGATCTAACTTTGTACCTATTTTGCCACTCTAAAACTGAGATTTTGAAGTCTTCTGAATTTAGCAAAATACAGTTAATCCATAATTTATACAGTGATCCTACAAGGACTATCAGCAACAAAAAGGATGAGCAGGAGGTCAGTACTACACTGGCATCTCCTTAGCTTTAACTTTTTCAGAAGTGCTGTAAAATATAGTTTTCACTTTGGTCAGAATGTCTGATTTGATATATATTTCTGGTTGTGTATGGTATTTTAAAAATGCATTAAATTGAATCAGTTCAGAGAACTGCAAATTATGCTCAATGGAAGGCAGACCTTCACTGGCTAAAGTCTAGCTAAACTCTTTTAATGAGAAGTCCATGCAAACCTCAGGCAGTTCAAGGATGACTTTTAATATTAACAGATAAATCTAATTTATCTTTTAAGTTTTTGTCGTTTTTTTTGCTTGACCTCTGCTAGACTTCTTTGTTCTATTATCTAGCTTCCTTACTGTGGTTTTGAAAGTTTTAACTGTATTTATGAAGTGCTTGTGATTCCCAAATGTTAGACTCAATATAAATTTTCATTGTTATTGCAAGTATTATCCACATCTGTGCAACTTTTCCTAAAAACTAGTTATTTCTCCAGATGGTGATTGGCTCTGCAGGAAAGTTCTTTAGGAAACAATTAATGAATAGCATTTTCACCACTGTCCTTCCTGTATCATATGTGTGTGCACCTGCTAGGAAATTTGCCACAAAAGATTATTATTCCTGACCTTATGTAACAGATTGTTTCTGTGTAACTCTTCAGTCTCTCCCTAATTTATCTCTGTCTACTACAGATGCTCTTGATTAAACAAGTATTGTTCTGTTCTTACAATTGCTTTGTTTAAACACACCACACACAATATCAAAAAATAAAAACACAAAACCCCACAAGGAATACAGCTGTTTCTACCTGTATACTCTGAGAGATGGGCTGCTGTGAATTTCATTTTCACTGGGACTTTATATAGACATATCCAATTATTTAAGAATAGCTAAGATAGATGAGATTTTCAGTCCTTACATCTGAGCTAGTAATCTTGACTCCATTTTCTGTCAGTAAAAGAAATAAACATTCTCACATATGATTCTTTCAAAGGTCCTCTGTAGGATGCTGTTCATCCTGCTGTAGAGCCTTACATTCTGTATTCCAAAGACAGGAGAGATTAGTCCCACCCTAATCGTGTTAATGGATGTGAATTTAAAATCTGGCTCTGTGAGGACAATAACGGGATATCTCTACTTGGGCAGGCCTCAGCTTCCTTCTGCATGCTGCCAGATGCATCTAGTCAGGAAATAGTGAAGATTCAATTCTAAAGTCTAAACTCAGACATCAACAGAGCAGGACATAGTGTCATATAGATGAAACTATACAGTTTGCAGACAAGAGCTTTTATCTTGCAACTAACAGTCGGCTATGTTTCTTTGAAACCACACTGGATGTTGTTAATTTATTAACATTCAAAAGAAGAGAGGTGAAGTCCTTGCTAATAATAATAATGTCCCTCATAGAGCTGTTGGAACAAGTCCAGAGTGGGGCCACAAAGATCATCAGAGGGCTGGAGCAGCACTCCGATGGAGACAGGCTGAGAGAGTTGGGGTTCTTCAACCTGAAGAAGTCAAGGCTCTAGAGAGAACTTTGAGCACCTTCTGGTACATGAAAGGCCTACAGGGAAGCTGGAGAGGGACTTTTTACAAAGGCATGGAGTCATAGGACAGGGTGGAATGGTTTTAAATAGGAGGAGGAGAGATTTATGTTAGGTGTTAGGAAGAAATCCTGTAGTGTGAGGGTGGTGAGACACTGGAAGAAGTTGCCAATGGAAATTCTGGATGCCCAATCTCTTGAAGTGTTCAAGGCCAGACTGGATGGGGCTTGGAGCAAACTGACCACTCCCAGTGAGAGGTGTCTCTAGCCATGGCAGTGGGGTTGGAACTCGAAGATCTTTAAGGTACCTTCCATCTCTAACCAATTCTATGATTCTATGATTCTGTGATTCTGATGAATGGTAGAAATGACATCTCTTAATGCATGCATACATGACTGCATTACTCTATCTGATTACAGCCTTACAGATTATTACTTCCATAGAATGTACATAAAACAAAGATGGGGGACAGAGAAGACTATAGAGTTGACCCAGACCTCATTTTTCAGAAAAACTGAATGTCTTCTGTGTCTCTAACAATACAAAAGGTTTTTTCCTGATGGAAGCTCTATAATACTAATTTAACTAACCTGAAGTGAATTTGATGATACAAATTATTTTTTTTTTATTTTTACTGGGGTGAGAAAAACTCAACCTGCAATATAAACTCCAGAATTTTCATTATACTTCACTTAATTTCCTTTCTTAAATGGTAGGAAAAATGACCCTTATTCTGGAAAAATAGCTATTTTCCTAGAAGCCTATGTTAAACAGGATGTACCTAAAAGTCTAACGGACTCATTCTTCTAAAGTAATTGGAAACCAGTGGAATCAAGTAGCCAGTGTTACTCGTTATTAATCCAGTTCTGTTTCTAATTTCCATGTACGTTGTCCTAAAAAAATCCTATAATCTACATTATTGAGCCAGAGACTCAGAGATCTCAATACCTATTTTTAAAATATAAACATCAATGTGTTAATCAACAAGACAGAACTGTGAAAAAAACTTAGAAAGAAAAGAAGAAAAAAATCTCTTCTGAATGATTGGGTTGTTTTTTGTTGTTTGGGTTTCTTTTTTGTTGTTGTTGTTTTTTCATACTTCCAGAGGAGTTTCACTATCACTGTCACAGTATGTCATACAGAGTGAAAATATAATCATCTCTACACACAACAAAAGTTACAGCTTCTTTGCAAAGATGAAGATTCAGACATAGGTACTAATTAAAATTAAAAATGGAAACAATAAAAAACACTACAATTGTGCAAATTATAACTGTTTTCCACATCCCTGATTAGCACTCCATCCAGTGCTCCAACACATACAACCTAGAAGACTGCTTATTACAGTTTTAATATAAAGACTTGGACCACCCACACTCTAGTATATTAAATATGTTTGAAAACAAAGGAGAAAAAAAGTATTTTACTTCAGATGTCTAAGATTGTTTTCCCAGCTTTACTCACCTTTATGGAACTCAGCTGTAATTATACTAGTTTCAAAGTGCTCTGAGAAGTTCCCTCAACCACACCATTTGCACATAAGAAATGTTCATAAATGCAGATGTGTGAAGGTGCTAAGAAGATCTAGTACTAATTTTATAGTCTTCCAAGAGCAGGTGAACTTAAAAAAACTCTTGTTTCAGTGATTAGGACACAAGATTAATGTGGTATATTGTTGTTAATTCAAAAAATGTGTCATTAGTGACAGAGAAATTACATATTTTAATATAGACACAGTACAGTTGAAACACAAATGAGTAAGACGTAGAGCCCTTATCGGACAGTGTTACAGACTTGGCTCAATTTTTCTGTTAGGCACTGGAGCAGGCTGCTCAGGGAAGTGGCCCAGTCACCATCCCTAGAGGTATTTAAAAGATGTGTAAATGTGGTGCTTAGAGACATAGTTTAGTGGTGGACCTGGATGACCTGGGTTAATGGTTTAACCTGATGATCTTAAAGGTCTTTTCCAACCAAAATAATTATATTATTCTATTTTTAGTTTTATTTTATTTAATTTCTCCTACTTTGACTGCATTTGAATGAAAGTGCAGTATAATTTCCAGACCTGGCTCTCTGTGTCTGGATGCCAAATTGTAAGGCAGTTGTAGCTTGTTGGAGAGGAGGCTTCCTACTAATTCATTTGAGCCTTCCAACCAACAATTTTGGCATATGCCAGCAATGAACCAAGTAAGGCAGATGAGCCTTTCTGCCTTCTCTTAGAAGTGTGATATTCCTTATAGGTAGATGTATTATATGAAGAATCTAAAAGCCTCTAGGAACTGAACCAGCCATAGATGCTTTTATAATCACCAGGATGAAACAGTCAGTGTCAGATGAAACAGACCCCAAGAAACATTCTTAAATAGGACAGATAATTAACTGATAGCACAGAACATGTTTCTCCTCTTGAAAGCCAGGGGAATGGGTGACTAGCTCTTCTTTAGACAACTCATTGTAGCTGCCTTAAGTTAGTCAGATGAGGTGAGTCCTGCCCAATGAGGTCATACTTCTGGCTGTGCTGACTGTTCTTGGTGATGACATGCTAAGGCAACAAACCCCAGCTCTTCCCCCACCACTGCACAACATGCTTGGGGATTTTCCTACAGTTCCCGGCTGAGAATATGCTTGCAATCAAACAGCTTGTGCGTGAAGTTTGTACTCAAAATGGTGTCCAATTTGTTCTTAGAATATAACCATGTCCATCCACTGCTTCTCTCTGGTAATTACTAGTTTCATAGGGATAATCTTTTCAGTCATATTCCTGCATTATGAGATACACAGAACATAAATTTGTTTAACATTACTTACACCATAAAACCTAGAATAAATGCAGAGGATCTGTGTCAATTGCTCCTCATAATCTAGCAATATTTTTAATTTAAATATAGAAGGAATACTTAACTGCTTCTTGGAGCAGTATGGTGTGCTTTTACTGAAAAACAAATTATCATAATGTTGCACAGAAGCACAATGACAATGTAGCAGCTAATATTAATCTATACTAAAACTACTCCAGCCCAAATAGTTTTAGTTTCAGCCAATCACTTCTGTATTATTAGCCATAAGATAATTAGAATACAACCAATCTTAGTATTATAATTACTTGCAGTTTAATTCTCACATTGACCTGGTATTGCATACCACTATGGCTCATTTAACTTGTTTTAACGCAGTGTACCAAAAATTATGTTAACATTCCTACTAGCTACAACATAATATTATGGTTCACTCACACACAAAATAGCCTCTATTAAAGGTGAAATAATAATAATAAAAATATCACAGTAGAACTTAAATGCTTAGTTAGACTGCTTTTCAAGAATCACAATTTACATAATTGTTCAGACATTTCTCACTCCATATTCATAAATATTGTATTTTGTGTAGAAAATAATATTTATAGATGCTTCTGCAACATTCAAAAATATTGTTTTCTATGACAGCAAGAAATGAAATAAAATGAGTTAATAAAATCAGCAATGCCAGTGTATTACCAGTATGCCCTCAATATTTGGCTATAATGGTTATGAAAACTGCATTAATCTATCGTATTGACAACTGTTTATATACCCCTAATTATCACAAAAATGTTATTTTGTCTTCAGCACAACAAATTAATCTTATTTTCTGTTAAAAGACATAATCTGATTTTTCCAGACTTTGCCTATTAATGGTGCTTCTGTTCAGAAAACACAAGATAAAACTCAAAGAAAAAGAATTATCAAGAGAAAATGAAAGTGAAAGGAAAAAATAGAAACGAACTGAAACTGCAGACGGTGTGTATCAGTTTCCACATTAATGGTCTGTTGCTACTGAAGACTTTTTAAAGTGTATCTTTTTCAGTGAAACACCCACAGTCGTTTACTTATTTTTAATAAAATTAGTTGCCCTGCAGGCCACAAAACCAAAATCTGTGGATCAGCCATGGAAAAAGGCACTCTACTCACCTTGATGGGTAAAACAGGATTCAAACAACAGCTGACTCCAACACAACCAATCTTAAAGAACATGTTTTAGATATTACCAACATTTTCTGATAGATTCCTATTAATCATTTGGACAAGAATTCAGAGACTGAGGTGAAGAACACCCCTCCAGTAGAACATTGAGTGGCACTTCATAACTGGGAAAACAGTTTCTTAGGAATGAAGACTTTATGGAGTTGTATGGATGGCCTGCCTAGTGATTTTTGTTGAGCTGAATTGTACAGATTCCTGAGTTCTTCCAGAAAGTATGAAACACAGAAAATAGGATTATTATGTGGAATTCTCACATGGGTTCCAAATATTAGGGTATTCAAAGCCAACTCACTGCTTGAGATGTTTGGAGGAGAAGGCAACACTATAAACAGTTATATGCTATTCGTAGGTACCTCATTTACATTGACCAGAAGACCATTCTTCTATAGATACCACAAAAATGCTTCATGAAAGACAGATCTCAGACTACCTAGTATCAGAAATAATATAAAATTCACAGCTCATTAAAATTAAAGGCTACTAGATATGACTCTAGTTTTTGTTTGTTTTTTTTTTCCAGTCTTTGTTTAGAGAGGCTGAAGTAAAAAATAGTGAGATACAATATATTACATTATTTATAGTACATGACATCTGGTGAATACCTGCAATGATTTACTATGACTAGCAACTCTAGAATTTTAAGCTGACTTTGAATAAGTAAATAGGTGCAGCAATATATATCTGGAGTTTATCTGATAAAAATGTTTACAGAAGGGAAAATATTAGGGAAAAATTTGCATTAAGAAATTTGTAGTCAAAGTAGAAGGAGCATCTAAACTTTGCCTGAAATATTAACATTTATTCAGCAAAAGTAACTTGCTTTTAAAAATACAGAATTTCACACCGGGATAATGACTCAAATTATATAGACTCTTCCTGAACAACCAAATGCTGTGTCATTGTTGCAGCTTTGGGAAACGAGACAAAAATGGCTATTGCCAATCATCTCTAATATGTCTGTGTAGTCAAAGGTGCAGTTCAAAGGCAATAGAAACTTTGTATATTTTAATTTGGTTGCTATGTACAACACAATATGCATTATGATACTGAAGATTCAGTTCTGCTGAATTTATTAATTATTCCACCTGACTGAAGGAGCAACAGTCTTGTAGCAAACAACTCAAATCACTTCAGACTTGCTGAAGCTCCACCTTTAAATATACTGAAGCTAAAGGAAGGTCCAGCATGATTTTTTCTTTGGAGAAGGACTTGTAGAAAGTACTAATATTAAACATATAAACTATACAGTTTATTAAAAAGAAAGACAAAGCACAGTAGAACATCATTCTCTAGTTATATCTAGCTGTGCAAGATGGTCAAGTACTTGCAATACTGGACAGGGTAAGCACAAGCCTTTAAGAATACCTGGTCAGTAAGCATCCAGCTTCAAACACAAATTTATTCAGGCTCTTCTTCTAATTAAAAAAGTGAATGTCATTCTGAAACCACAGGAAGTATATTTAAATTTTGCTTCCTGGCATGTCAGATAATTGGGATAATAGCTTTGTCTATGCACCTAGTGTTTTCCCCATATTGCTATAAACATCTTAGCTCTGTGCTACAGAAAACAAACACTTTTTATGCTTCCCTATATTAGCCCTTAGATTCCAATTTGTCCCTTACTGTCGCAGACAAATACGGTCACATAGATCCTTTGCCTTCTATTTGATTAGTCTTAATTATTTATTTTATGTCATTCAGGTTTATGGCTAAGCAATAAAAGACAGGTTTAATGGGCCAATAGTCCAGGATGGGAAATCATCCAGCTAGTGAAGCATTGAGGACATCAAATTAGTGGCACTGCTGATCAGTTTGGTTTTTTTGTTTGTTTTTGTGTTGTGCTTTTTTCCCAGCTTGACATCTGTTTCCAAGCACTCTTATCCAAAATTGTTTTGAGAGGCAATGTCAGCCTTAGGCTTTGGAGCTTGCCTCCTCAGCTGCAACTCCACCCCTTCCTACTTATTATTTTCTGCTGTGAAATGACACAAAACATATAATTATGCACAAGGGTGATAACATGATCTGGTGTTTGATTCCAGTGATAGGACAAGGAACAATGGGTGCAAACTGGAACACAGGAGGTTCCGTATAAACCTCAGAAAAAACTTCTTTACTGTGAGAGTGACAGAGCACTGGAACAGGCTGCCCAAAGAGGTTGTGGAATCTCCTTCTCTGGAGACACTCAAAACCTGCCTAGGTGCGTTCCTGTGTGATGTGCTCTGGGTAACCCTGCTCTGGCAGGGGGTTGGACTAGATGATCTTTTGAGGTCCCTTCCAACACCTAAGATTCTGTGATTCTGTGATTGAATAAGCAGAGATCAGGGTTCCTGGACTCTCTTTGACACAATTCCTGATTTTCTTGGGACTTCTGTCTTGTATGCATATTTAATATGTAAGTTAAAACAAACAAACAAAACAAACAAACAAAATATAACCATATGTGTAAGAAATGTTTCTGTAAACCTTTGTTTTGAATTTAATTGGTTGCTATTGTGTGATAATATTTTATTTTCTTTCCAGAAACTATTTTAGTAAATGTGACTATTCTAGTTAAATGTTACTATTCTAGTAAATTATTAATCTCCCTGCACTTAAAGAGAAAATTAAAGAATATTAAAACCTGCATAGACTTTTGGACAGAAAGGACTTTGGGGACCATTGTTCTGGACCTCTTTACATAGCAGACTGAACATCTTTATGCAGTGATTTCTGCTTTAAGCTAAAGTTTGCTTGGAGAATAGACTACCTTAGAAAAAGAAGAAAAAAAAAAAAAGAAAAAAAAAAAAAAAAGAGTGCCAGGGAAAACCGAGTACCTACTATGATTAACAGTAATCCTATGTCAATTATTCCTTAATCATATGATGATAATGTTAGTATTGTGTTTATATTAACACTACTTTAGTGTTATTGTAGACATTATTGTAAAATATGAGTGTAAGTAAATGTAAATAATTTTGTAAAATAATGTTTTCATGAGACCTCTCTGTGCTTGTCTTATCAAAATTAGTTCTTATGGTTCAGTTTTTATACACGTTACAGTAGAAGATCAATGACACTAAATAAATCAGTCAATAATTTTGTCTTGTTTCCCATCCTATCACCACAGACAGCAACTCGCTTAGGGACAGGAAATGAAAGTAATCAAAGCAGAGAAAATACTGCTATATTCTTGAAACTTTGGGGAATCTAAGGCTGAGGCACTTCCTGTGCTAAAATTTTCATTTTTTCAGTACTCCTTGGGTGGCTGATTAAATTGATTTTTAATCCATAAAAATAAACCCTTTTACATTTATAATTCCTGCAGCAGTGAACTCCATAGTTTGGCTATGCATTGTGTAGGAAAGCATTTTCATTTGTTTACCATATAATCTGATTAATTGAGTTTAATTTAATTCTTCCTATTTCCTGTATTCTTAGGAACAGTGAATATTCTTAAAGTTTTTTAATGACTTTTTCTCCCTGTGCCAAAAATCTCCCAGTTTCATAAGAAAAAACATCAACATTTTTTTGATGTAGCCACATATGAAAGCTGTTTAGAGTCTTTGATTATCTTTGTCTACATGTTTTTATATTTTCAAATTCTGCTTTTGAGAAGACTGGAGGAGGACGCTAACATTTCTCATGTTATTTAAGTAACACTTAATGACATGTAACACTTGCTTTGTTCTCCTGTGTTTTTTATTCTCTTGCTACATTCCAGCTGGCTTTTTTTGCTCTTACAAAATGTCAAGCTGACAGGAATCAGTCAACAGTTTTCATAAGATGACTTTTTGCAGTGGTGATAACTTGTTTACAGACCTTTGTCATGAGTTCATTGTCATGGCTCTCCCTTCATTATTTTTCAAACTTCAGTATTGATTGTCATCTTATCATCCAGGCTTTGAATGTATTAAGGATTACTCTTAAAGCTCATTCATGGTCAAATGTCATTTTTACTACCCAATATTGATAAATAACATTGAAAATGTTTCATTTTATTGTCCAGCTACCAATGGATATTTTTAAACAAGAATAACTATGTCTACATCCAGCTGCAAACAAAGTCTATGTTCACTGTTGACCATTTATTCCTACCTTTGCTTCTCATCCATTTGACACTTATTGACATGACAAGTCTTCTTTTTATTTTTGTTATTCACATAAACCTCTTTGGAAATTAAAGGAAAATATAAAAACTAGGACCCTGTTTTCTATATATTTGCTGACTTAATCAAAGTACTCTAAAACCTTTGTTTGGCATGAGCAACCTCTGAAAACCGTGATGCTTTTTGCTTGTAAAAAAATACTTATTCTTGTAGTTGTTCTTTCTGTCCTTTCTTATAGTAGCTATTGATTTGATGAGCAAATTTCAGATTTACTGTCCTGTAGTTCCCTGGATTGTTCTGAACTTCCATTTTGCTGGTGCTGATTCCATTTTAAGAACAGTTGATAGTTCACCAGTTTTATACCTGAATTATTTTAGAACTCTTGGGTGAATACCATCTGTTCCAGATTTTTTTTTCCATTCATATTATGAGTTAGTTCTAAACCCTCTCATTTCTAGCTTTTTTATAACTGTCCAAGAACAGAAGTTAGACAGCCTACTAGATAAAGCCTCAGAGTGAAGTCTTACTTCAAAATTTTGGGAAGTTTTTGTTAAGACTGCAGATCTGTAACCATCACTCCTATTCTGGTACAAGTAATGAACTGATCCTAATGTTATAATCCTGTTTTTCAGTTTTAGATACCCACATTTCTATCATTAGATTAATACTGTTGATGACTATAACACCAAAGCCTGAATTCTGATATGTTATAGACATTTAAAATACTGATTTTCAACTGTACTGTTAAAGTAGTAAAATAATTCAATGTCATTTTATCACAGGTAATTTTGTGAATCTTCTTGAATTAACTATAGTATATAAAACGATTTACTCAAAGATGTAGGAGCTGCCAATAAGTATACATTTTATACTGTATAATTTGGACAATATAGATAAGAGACTGGACTTTTCCAGAATGGATATAAGACAATAAGACACATATTTTTTCACATGAATTTTTGTTTGCATATTGGTTTGTTTGGGTAATGGTTTCTTGGGCTTTAGGTTTTGGGGTTTTTTTTGCTTGTCATGACTGCACAGCTTAAAAACCATCACAGCATGTGAAGCTAATATGCTGGTATTCTTAGCCAAGTTGTTAGATCAAGATATAAACAAATATTTTTAAGTTCCTAATTCACTGGGGGGGTGAGGGGGTGGAGAGGAGGGGAAAAGTCAGCTGAACTGATTAATTTTCTTTTCTTTAAATGCTAGGTCTTATTATTAGTGACACCATGATGAGCTGTAATTAAATTCTGGCAAAATCTCTTCTTTCAAGTATAGAATCATAGAATCATAGAATCTTAGAATCATAGAATCATAGGGGTTGGAAGGGACCTCGAAAGATCATCTAGTCCAACCCCCCCTGCTAGAGCAGGGTCACCTAGAGCACATCACACAAGAACGCATCCAGGTGGGTTTTGAATGTCTCCAGTGAAGGAGACTCCACAACCCCCCTGGGCAGCCTGTTCCAGGGCTCTCTCACTCTCACAGTAAAAAAAAAATTTCTGATATTCACCTTAAACCTCCTATGCTCCAATTTGTATCCATTACTCCTTGTCCTATCACTGGTCATCACTGAAAAAAGCTTAACTCCATCTTCTTGACACTCACCCTTTACGAATTTGTAAACATTGATGAGGTCACCCCTCAGTCTCCTTTTCTCCAAGCTCAAGAGACCCAGCTCCCTCGGCCTTTCCTTATAAGGGAGATGTTCCACTCCCTTAATCATCTTTGTGGCTCTGCCCTGGACTCTTTCCAGCAGTTCCCTGTCCTTCTTGAACTGAGGGGCCCAGAACTGGACACAATACTCCAGATGCGGCCTCACCAATGCAGAATAGAGGGGGAGGAGAACCTCTCTTGACCTACTAACCACACCCTTTCTAATACACCCCAGGATGCCATTGGCCTTCTTAGCCACAAGGGCAAACTGCGGGCTCATGGTCATCCTCCTGTCTACCAGGACCCCCAGGTCCTGTTCTCCTACACTGCTCTCCAGCAGGTTGGCCCCCAACCTGTACTGGTACATGGTGTTTTTCTTCCCCAAATGCAAAACTCTACACTTGCCCTTGTTGAACTTCATCAGGTTTCTCCCCACCCAACTCTCCAGCCTGTCTAGGTCTCTCTGAATGGCAGCACAGCCTTCTGGTGTGTCAGCCACTCCTCCCAGCTTAGTGTCATCAGCAAACTTGCTGAGGGTACATTCTGTACCCTCATCCAGGTCATTGATGAAGATGTTGAACAACACCAGTCCCAGTACCGACCCCTGAGGGACTCCACTAGTCACAGGCCTCCAACTAGATTCTGCCCCATTGACTACAACTCTCTGCCTCCTTCCTTTCAACCAGTTCTTGATCCACCTCACTGTCTGATCATCAAACCCATACTTGATCAACTTATCTACAAGGATGCTGTGGGAGACGGTGTCAAATGCTTTACTGAAATCAAGATAGACCACATCCACCGCTCTACCATCATCTATCCACCTAGTAATTTCCTCACAGAAGGCTATGAGGTTAGTCAAACATGACTTACCCTTGGTAAAACCATGTTGACTGCTCTTGATGACCCCCATGTCCTTGATATGCCTAGAGATAGTGCCAAGGACAAGTTGTTCCATCACCTTTCCAGGGATGGAGGTGAGGCTGACCGGTCTATAGTTACCCGGGTCCACCTTCTTTCCCTTCTTGTAGACTGGAGTGACATTTGCTGTCCTCCAGTCCTCAGGCACCTCTCCTGTTACCCATGACTTACCGAAGATGATGGAGAGTGGACTAGCAATGACCTCCGCCAGCTCCCTCAGCACCCTTGGATGCATTTCATCCGGACCCATCGATTTATGGATGTCCAGACTACTCAACTGATCCCTAACCCGATCCTCATCTACCTGGGCAAACTCCTCCTTTATCTTGACTTCTACTGGGGCTATATGAAACTGGGGCTCAAGGGGAAAGCCTGCAGGAGTAAAGACAGAGGCAAAGAAGGCATTCAGCACCTCTGCCTTCTTTAAATCCTCTGTCACCAGGGCACCCACCTCATTCAGCAGTGGGCCTATATTGCCTCTGGTATTAGTTTTGTTGGCTATGTATTTGAAAAAGCCCTTTCTATTGTCCTTAACCCGACTTGCAAGGTTAGGTTCCAAGGAGGCCTTAGCTTTCCTAGTTGCCTCCCTACATTCTCTGACAACAGTCCTATATTCCTCCCAAGTTACCAGCCCCTCCTTCCATGATCTATAGATTTTCCTTTTCCACTTGAGTTTGCCCAGCAGTTCCTTTTTTAACCACACTGGTCTCCTAGCTCCCTTACTAGATTTTCTACCCATTGGGACACACTGATCCTGTGCTTGCAAGAAGTGGTCCTTGAATGTTGACCAGCTATCTTGAGCCCCTTTACCTTCTAGCACTCTGTCCCATGGGACTTCCCTTAACAATTGATTGAGGAGGCCAAAGTTTGCTCTGTGGAAGTCCAGGGTTCTGGTCCTGCTGGGTATTCTGTTCCTCCCACACAGGATCCTGAACTCCACCATCTCGTGGTCACTGCAGCCAAGGCTGCCACTGACCACCACTGCTTCAACAAGGCCCTCCTTGTTGGTGAGCACAAGATCCAGCAGCGCTCCTCTTCTAGTCAGCTTGTCCACCATTTGCATTAAGAAGTTATCATCAATGCACTGGGGGAACCTCCTAGACTGTGTAATTTGAGCTACAACTGCAAAAACCTACAGGAAGTATCCTTGCTACCAAGAATACACATTTTTATATAAAGAACACACCCTGTAAGTGGTGCCTCCTAAATTAATCTCCTCTTTTGCCAGGGGAGTTTCATTTTGACGTTGCTCATTTCTGTCTCACTTTCAGGACAACATCTTTGCTCAAGTACAGATTAACATGAACAATACGTATTGGTTCCATTCTAATGAAGCATATGTTTAAATAGCTTCCTGAACGGGAACTGTAGTAAATGTTATTTAAGAGTTAGGCTGAAAACTTGATTTTTCCAAGGTAAGAATAGCAGCATGTATCACGGAATCTCACAGAATCACAGAATCTCAGGGGTTGGAAGGGACCTGGAAAGATCATGGAGTCCAACCCCCCTGCCAGAGCAGGATCACCCAGAGCACATCACACAGGAATGTTTCCAGGTGGGTTTTGAATATCTCCAGTGAAGGAGACTCCACAACCTCTTTGGGCAGCCTGTTCCAGTGCTCTGTCACTCTCACAGTAAAGAAGTTTTTTCTGATATATACATGGAACTTCCTATGCTCCAGTTTGCACCCAACAAATGATATCACAGTGATTTTCCTTGTAAGCCGTATGTCTCTGTGTGGTCACTGTGCAACCAATAGATTTCCCTCTAAGAGGCCCTGAGGAATGCAACCATATCCTGATACTCAGAAACAAGGCTGTTTTGCAGTAGGCTTGTGTGGGTAATTTTCCAGCAGCATTCACTTGCTTTAGCTAAGAAGAAAAATCTTGCTGGCACGGCTGCCAAATATAAAGTGCAATAAAATCTCAACAGCCCATCTCCCAGTTTACAGACCAAACAGACAAATCTCATAGTCCAAGTGCACCTTAAGGAACTATCTAGATAAAGGTGACAAGAGATGAGAAAATATCTCTTTAGCTTCCCACCTCTCTGTAAGGGTGTTCCTCCAGTCAAGCATGGCCACAGCAAGTCAGGGTTTGATACATGAGAACAAAATCTCTGAGGGGGAAGGTGAGGGGAAAGCAGGTGGAGTTAACACATACGACACGCCTTTTAAAACAATATAGAGTGTGTTGCTGTTTAAAATCTATAAGCATGAGATGCAGCACCATCTCTAGTGTACATCTCTTGCTATGTGTCTCATGTTTTCCTGCTTTGGCTACAAGCAATTAGTTGCTTCTCTTTTTATCTCTGAATATCCAAGATTTCTGTTATAAAGGTTCTTCATCTGTGGTTCAGCTATTGTTTCTCTCTTACAAAGCAGTTTACTATCTGTATCTTAGTCCCCTTCAAATGTCTTCTGTGTTGAAGGGATTACAGGGCTTACTGGATGGTTCACTAGAGGTTAACAAAATTATGAATGGAAAAATGAGACACCAGTTTCATTACAATTGTCTGTGTGTCTGGTTTCATTCACTGCAGCATGGGTAAAATAAAGCCATGTTTTGGGGTTTTGTGCAGAAATATAAAAGCATTGTAATGACAAAGAGGTAAACTATGTATAAATAAATATTTGCTAGAGACAATAAAGTTGATTATAATAGGATTTCCTTCCAAGAGACTGCAGCTGCCAAATTGACTTCTACAATTGCATTGGCATAGAAAAACGCATGCTTCTTTTTTTTGGGGGGAGGGAGAGGAAAACACTCAACAGATTTTATTCTAATGATATAAGTAAGATTTCTTAGGACAATGTATGGTGTGAAAAAAAATGTTGAAAAATAAAAGGAATGAAAAATAAATTAAATGAGAGGTGTAAAGGAACATGACAGAATCCAGATACATATTGTGGTAAAGTAAGGAAGTAATTATTAAATGTTTGACAGTTTTTCAAAGATAATAAAACATAATAACCACTTCAGTGGTCTTAGTTACACATGTTGAGACAACTGTCATAGCTCCATCAAAACAAGAAAACTGGTGAATGTTATTTAAAATTTGAAGAGTATGATGTGATGTCATGAAGGGAGGGCAACATGTAGACAAGCAAATGCAAGATGATGGCAATTCCTAACAAATGTAATTAATTTTCAGTGGATATTCATGATAGAAAAATGGAGCTGACCCAAGCTGGCCTGCCCAGGTATTCCATACCATAAATATCACCCTCACTACACACTGGGAGGTTCAGGAGGATGTTTTTTCTTCTACTCTGGCTGCCTTCCAAGGAGGGTCCAGTCTGTCTCTTAGTCACCCCCCACCTGAGGCCCGTCCTCCACTGGCTGTGACCTGTTCAGGATGGAGCTGTCATGCCATAGGGCTGGGCATCCAGCCTCCTCTGCTGGAAGTGCAGAGCTCAGCTCTGTGACTGGGGCTGAGGTAGCTTTGTATCCTGGTTAGCACTGAAGTCAGTATTGGTTCCTTATCGTTATTGTTACATTTAATCTCTTTTTACTTCAGCCCAGGGATCTCTGTCACTTTCCCCATTTCCCCCTCCCTGGTGAGGCTGGGTGATAAGGTAACTGTCCAAATCATGGCAACACAGATCTTTTGAAGGAAGCAGCACCTAAGAGTGTCTACTTACTAGATTTAATTGAGTGAAACACAAAAGGCAATCTGAGCATGCTTCAAAAGTCTAGCTTGGATTTAGTAGCAACAATGACAACAGAATGAATCACTAAGTTTATATTCTCAAGTGAAAGAGTGTCATAAACAGTTTTCTTAGTCTTCATCTAACCAAAGTTTTTTGGTATAAAGGCTAGCAAGCTATTTGTCCATGCCTGCCTCTACAGTCAACAGAAAGATGATGTCTTCGCAGGCAGGTACATACCATTTCACGATACACTTCAATGATACGTGATAAATCTTTCTGCACAAATTGTATAGAGAATATGGACAAATAATTTAGTCTAATCACCTAACCATGTCTATAGTTAGCTCAAATGTGTACTGTTCTTTGTCAGTAAACAACAGAAAAAACATTTCCCTTGACTTGCAGTTTGCAAGTTCAGAAGAAACAAATAAACCTTTTATTCTTTTTGTAGCCTGAAAATTTGAAGCAAGAAATCTTCAGTAGAAATACTCTTCCACTCAAATGTCTTTGAGAGAAAATGAAGCTGCCAAAAGCAAAAAAAGGAAGCAAAAGGAAGCAAAGGAAATTCATCCTGATACTGTTAAGAACTTCAGAATACCGCATTTTATGACTAAGCATCTAGTAAATACTGTTTCACAGTCATTAATGGAAAATGACAATAAAATATAATATCATCTTATTAAAATATGTTCAATGTCTCAGCCAGGCTCCAATAGATGTAGACTGATAATGTTTTGTGTTTGAAGTATATTGAACAGTTATTCATACAAAAGAAACCAAATAAACAAAAAAGTTAAAGAAAAACCCCAAAACTTTAACTGTGTCAGACTCAACAGACATTTCAAGATTTTAGAAGCCAGAGTTAAAACACAGCAACTGTCAAAATGAGAAATTTAAAAGTTGATGCTTACAGTATCTGATAACCAATCAGTCAGCATGTCTTGAACACAATTCCAGAGTAAAACATTATCAAAATGAGAATGTTCTGTGTGTAGCAGGTTCACGTCTTGAGAATCCATTGAGTCATTTTAATCCTGGTTTGAGCATTATCTTAGGGTGTAATAAAAGTTTAGAAAGAAAAAAATATAATTAAGCCCCTGTAATCAATATTGTTCCATGTTAAAGACAGGTTTCATATTTATTTCATTTTTTCTGCCGAAGGAGTGGGGCTGTAGAGGGGGAGAGAAGAAAGGAAATGCTTTCAAAAGCACTGCTATTGCTCAGATTTGTGCTTGAAGCCAACAAGACAATTCATGTGTGGAAGAGTAAACAACTGCATAATTCTTTTCAGGGCCAGGACTGTACTGGCAAAAGCAAAAACTTTGATGACAGGCTTCCCAGAGAGGCCAAAAGCTGAATGAAGCATGAGTTGCCCTCATAACCTTGGCCTCAATGGACATCAACATGTTATCCATGAACTCAGCTGAGCCCACAGCTTATTCCTCTGGGGTCAAACAAAAGTGTATCAGAAAAACTGCTCCATACAGGCTCTGCAGTTTCTATGTAAGTAGAATTTCCAGAGGCATTCTCACATAAGCATTAAAAGTTTGAAAAAGCTGCTAGAAAGTATCTATTCTTTCCAGCTCCGAGATATAGCACGTTGTTCAAAGGAGCTTATATAGTTAATTCCCTTCTGAATTGAATGTAATATATTACAATGATCAGTAGACAAAGTCTTATTAATATTTTCTTCAAACAAATCTTCAGCAGTGTCACATGTCTTTACTATAAATATTGTAATAAAAAGTGGCAAATTATCATTAGCCTGACATGGTATTTGTGTATTGCATTTTTTAAAAAATGAATATATTTTAATTAGATTGAATTAGTTTAACTAGTGGAAGGTGTCCCTGCCCATGCAGGAGGGTTGGAACTAGATGATCTTTAAGGTCACTTCCAACCCAAAGTATTCTATGATTCTGTGATTCTAGGTATTTATCTATTATATAGATTTTGAACTTTATTAAGAAGCAGATGTTCACCTGGGCTAAAGTGACAAAAATTGTTTGAAGTAAAAGTATCTATTGTACTTTGTAACTGCTGGTCCTAAATGTTTCTGAAATTCTAATTACATTAAAAGACATACAACCTATTTTTATTAATCTAATTATTTTTATGTTATAAAATACTGAAATTAAAATGGTATCTAATCAAGCACTTAGTGCTCAATTTTTTTTCATTAAAACGCTATGGGATAAAATGCATATAATACATATTTCTTGGAGCCATGGATAAAAATCAAGGAATGGATGCAAGTGAATGTATTAACAGTTTTGAACACAAAGCAGAACAACGTCAGAAAAAACTAGAGAAAGCTGCAGTAAAAATAAGTGGAAGGGAATGGAGAAAGGAGGGAGCCTTGCCACCAGATTGGATATGCACATCAAGGTAATGGGTTATTGTATTTTTTTTCCCACAGATTTTACACAGTTGTTTCCTCACATTATTTCAGGGAAAGTAAAAATGCCAATTCATTAGGTTGATAAACATAATCAGAACTTGTTTAAAGAAGTACAGACAAATCCATTTCTTAAGATGTTAAAAATGACATATTTAAAGACAGTACTTTCACTGAAATTATCAGAAAATACAAACATTATTTAAAAGTAATAAACTTGTTGGTTTTATTTTTCATCAGTGTTTCTCCTAAAACACAATTTTAATTACAGATTAGTTTTATTCTTGTACTCTTGTTGGTGGATTTGAGGCAAAAGACATACATCATTAATTGTATGGTGTAGGGAATGGCATTTCAAAACAAGAGCTTTGTCTCACTGAGTTACTACAGCCCGACTGATTGTTGTGGGATTGTCATTAAATGGAAATCATGCCTGGGAATGTTGAACTTAATGTTATGTTTCCAAATACCATGAATAACATTACAGTAAATTTAATGAATTTCATGAGGGGAAAATGTCATCAAACAGAGTAACAACATTAGCCCTGGTGTCCTGGCCAAATTCCAATCTGGCTAATTGCCTTCAGACATGTACTGTTTCTCAGCTGTTTGAATTTGGTTTGTGTACCTTGCTGTTTCTTCATTGGTATGTTAATGCGTACATTGTCAGCTCATCACTGTCTGTCACCCCAGAACTAGCTGCCTACCATTCTTGACCACCCAAGCACTTTTAATGAAGCCATAATGACAATACATGACCTTGAAAAGATTTGAATCTACCTTCCCACAGTTCATCAAGGTACTTAAATATTGCTTAACCTAACAAGTAACTAGGTACAACTTACTTCAGTGTTTGCTAGTATCAGAACCTCAGAAACCAGTTGTGAAATAATGAGCTGCCAAAGCTCATTAACACATGGTTAAAGCTGGGCACAGAGATGGCTTCCAACATGCTCCTGCTAGGTCAGAGAGGCACTTTGAGCAGCATCTCCTAATCACCCCTGCTTAACCAAGATTTGCTTGGCACTGTGGCGTGGTCTTCAAGAACACTACCTGAACTATGGATGAAATTTAAGTGAAGATCTGTTCCAGGAACACCATTTACACACCTCAGCCTTAACTAATCATGGAGACAATAACCCTGGAGTAGAGCTACTCCAAAGTTAAAAATAAATTCCTGAAATGTGGATTTCAGAATATGCTCTTTTGTTCTACAGCTCTCCTCCTGTTGGTTCATACTACTTGCTTATGTAGATATAGTTGTATTTAAGTATATTATTCAAAGGAACAGATCTGCATTATTTTATTATACTGTTCTTTGATGTAAGGGTGTCCCATGGCTCAAGGTCTGGATTGCAGAATATTAGAGAAAACCCTTGTGACATTGCTGTATTTGATGACAGCTGTAAAGGGCTTATGAAGGAGAAGATTCTGAAGGTCTAAGTCCAGGCTTCTTGAAAGCTTTTTTAAAAATATAGACCATGATTTAGAATTGCCCTGATATACACTCAGGCAGAATCTTCAGTGACAACCTTGTATTAAAGTTCTTTGTGTGTCTGTCACATCCCAAAGACATAATTTATAGTATCATTCCCAAGTACCTCCCCATGCCCTTTAATCCAGACTGATGTTTGTGATATCCAATTCAGACATTCATGCAGTCTAACTTTCCTGTTTGGGAGACCAGACAAGATCATCAAGAAACATGTAAAACATTTAAATTAGGCATATCTTTTTTATATCTCTTGATAGTGGTTAAAATACACAGTCCAACAAAACAGACTATCAGAAAGAGGTAGTACCAAAAATAATTGGAAAAAAAGCTTTCGTATCACTTACTGAATAGAGTATTCCTGAAAACTTCATCTACAGGTAACTGTAGGTAACCAATCATATCCCATTTCCATAGGGATCAGATGCAATGTCCTTTTCTCTCAAAACAAGTGAATCCACCTCCCTCCCCATCTGGTATATAAGAACCCCAGAAGTTGCACAGATTGTAGCACAGGTTGTATGTGGCACTGCTGTCTGAAGCCTCAAGCTGCATGTTGAACTGCAGCTGGATTGTCACCATTAAGGTTTTGTGACAGTCTGATTGAAGGAGAGAGTCAATGATCTGGAAACAGATGTAAAGTTTTAAATGTACATCATTAGATTTTCAGGACTAATTTTGGGCTTAAGACTGCCTTAGATTTTCTTCAGATCTTTCCACTTATCCTGCCACTTCTCCCCATTTCACAGAGTCACAGAATTCACATGATCACATGATCATGTGAACACAGATGTTAATGAGCTAAAAAACACTGTTTTATTTAACTATGCCTGCATGGAAATCAGCTATCTGAAAGTAATCACAGTATGTATAAAGAGCCTCTTAAGATTTCCGTATAGGAAAATACTTTTTTCCCCCTTTTTGAAGTTCTGTTTATGATTAAGGTGTTTTCTTTTCCTTTCAGATCAGGTCACAACCAAGACATTTCTAAGGTAATATCTTTTTTACTTACTCCCTTGCACAAACACACATACATCAATACAAATAACAAGGAAGAAGCAGAGAGAAAGCAAAAGGAAAAGAGTGAGCGAAGATTAATAAACACTTTCAGAGAGCCACAGTCAATGCCCACATAGTCAAAGAAATCTACTGCTCTTGGGGGGGGGCGGAATGGCCCAAATCTTGTACACAAATCAGAGTAAATTCAAGTCTTGCATGTCCCCCTCTTATCTGAACACTTTAATAACACAGCCACTGGTATTTCAGGCAAAGAGGAAAAGATAATCTCATATTTATTTATTTTAACTATTTATTTTTTTTTTTCAGTCAGTATGTAAGAAACCTTGAATTAAATCTAGTATGCTTACAAAAAATAAATAAATAAATCTAGATTCAGTGACTGGTAACTTAAAGAAAACCAGTGGTTTTTCCATGAAATTCCAAGAAAAAAAAAAAAAAATAAAAGGGTTTCTTTTTCAAGTAAAAAAAAATGAACATGTGGATATGATAGGCCAAGGCTACTCTGAGATCCATAACATATGAATGAAAAATACTACTACGCCCTTATTTTATTTCCAAATCTGGTGTGTTGCCCTTTGATTAAACCTCATTTTGTGCTGATAATTCTCAGCAGTACTGTACAACATATGCTACAGAAATCCCTGAGGTAGTCAATGAAAACCAAGCCAAAAAAACAGCAGAGAAGTTGCTTACCTGCCTGAATTCTTCAAGATCTATTTTGTTCCCCACCAGCACCAAAGGGATATCATAGGTGTGCCGGACACGATAAATGAGTTCCTTAAACTCAGCAGCTTCTTGAAAGGATTGTCGGTCTGTGATGGAATAGCAGATAATAAAGCCTTCTCCACCTCGCATGTATTGGTCCCTCATGGCTGTGAATTCTGCCTGTGAAACAGGAAGAATATGCTCAGTAATTTGGCAAACAAAATTATCCATCTGTAAAAAATGAACTTGCTGAAAACTTCCCTCATTCCCTACGTGATTTCACAATGCTTGCTTTACTGTTTTAAATAGTGCTTGCTGAAACTATTGCATCCTTCTGGATAATACACCAACAGGATTTTAGGACTCTTTACTCCTTTTTCCATCAAGTGAGCTCGCTCCTCTAATAATATGAACTTATTATGTCGGAGCCTGCATATGGAAAGTACTGTTATGTACTTCTCAAACCTTCTGTAGCACTTTTAGTACAAGTAGATGACTTGTGATTGAATGAATACTAACAGATATAAAAGAAGAGCTATATTGCTATCTAGGGATGGGAGACAGGTATAAACTCCTATTATACACTCAATTCGAAAACGCAATAGTATCAAAAACACACTCATCAGGCTCATTGACTCCCACCAGTTTTGGAAAAAAAGGTCTAACACAACAAAAATATCATCTGCCAAAAGCTCTGCTCTTTCAAATGGTCTTAGAGAAGCTGAAAGTTTCAGTTCTTTGTGGGATAACAACACTAAATGCAAATTAACATCTTCAAATAACATGAGAGTTGTCCAAAGTTTCTCCTCTCGTTATGTACGCATTTATTGTCTCAGCAACAACCCTGGTTATCAGTATGGTTTTTCAGTGTTTAACAACTGCCACATGGCACAAAAATTAAGATTTAGTTTTCAAAAAGTGGTCTCAGGCACTGTGGCATGAGTGTACATTTTAAAGCCAGTTTCTTTTTCAAGTTTGTTTGCTCTTCTTGAACATAGCCCAGAATAAACCAATACCATGGCAACAGTTGGTCAGGATCAGAATCCTCCTGACAGCATCAGTTCTCCAGAGATACTAAGATGCAGAAAGGTATGATGAAGCAAAATATATATATATCAGCATTAGACCATTTCTATGAGCAGCAGAATGGAGTATCAAGTCCTGTATTTTTAACTCTGCTGAGAATTTAGGCTAGGATTTTTAAAAGACTTTATGTTACATATATATCCTCAGTTCTTGCTGAAAATTGAAGGGAAGTGGATTGTTTATGCTCTTTTAGAAGTTTCAGTCTTATATCTCTCTCAATAGTCACTCATGTTGATTGATAATACTTCCTCTGAATAGACTTTTGTGTTGACCATTATCATTTATTCATTATGTATCTTTTACCCAAGGGCTTTCTTATATATCATTCAAAATATTTCATCTGCTACAGAAAAAAGTTAATAGACTGCTCCTAAAAAGGCAGACTAATAGGTAATTTAAGGGCAAGATTGTGCTTTGAGACTTGCTCAGAATTTCAAAACCTCTGAACTATCACCACTGGCATCCCAGGAGAGTTTATTAACTACCAAGATAGAGCATAGGGTGGACCAGGTCATGTTCTCTCCCATGCTCTTCAAACTGGATGTGCTAAGAAGTAGGCCAGTGGTGGGCAGAAATACAGAAGACCTCAAGTAGAAAGAATTCTGCATTCTGCTGGTTCAAATGGAAATCTGTGTCTGTCCTCAGGTCTTTGCCTGTAACCTGTGTTACATAGCTAATGATGAATCAAGAACCAGTTCTAAACTGGAGACCGTACAAAGGTCTCCAAGTCATGAGCAGGGTCTCCAAGATTTCCAAGTCATGTCTTAAACACAGAGACATACCACTTGCCTCTTTTTTTTCCCTCAGATCCCAGTCTTTCCTGCCAGAAGAAGAGTCTCTTTGTAACCCCTGTGGCCCCAGTTTTCTTCTCTTCACATCAATCACCTAGACCTGTTCAGCATCAGGATTAGATGTGTAGTCTCTTTGGTAGGAAGAGCTGAACAAGGTCAGGATCCCTTCAGGCTGACCAGGCAATCAAGAAGTTATGCACAGTTAAACTTGTGGATAAGGCTTCTGAATTTAGCTATCTATATGTAGCTGCATGCCATTATCTAAACTCTTGTTATAGATAAGCTAGTCAATGCAATTAATTTACTACAGATTTCTATGACTGATAAAAAATAGTAATCTATTTATCTAATTATGGAATTTTTTTTAGCTATTTTAGAGTGAGCTGAACATTTACACAACTGAATGGAGCCACTAGCTCCCATGTAGACACCTAAAAGTAGATGTTCTGGTATGAAAACTAAATCCCAGCCTAGATGACATATCTTCCTGGTGTAAAGATTTAATAAAGAAACTACTGTAACAAAGTATGATTATTCTGAACAGTCTTTTACAAGGAATGGCCTCTGCTTAAGTGAGATGATCCATCTCTAAGAAGTGCTCAGAACTTTATACACTCATTTATAGCCATTTATGGCAAACTAATAAGGAATTAGGTCACATACTCCTGTTTAAGTTACTCAACAGTAAGTGACATTCTGCAACTTAAGAACTCCTAGTATCGTTCCCCAGGAATGTTTAATGGCTTTCTTTGACTACCAGGAGACTCTGAGTTCCTAATTTTTCACACTGAATCATTCCAAAGGGACAGATCATCTTTTAGGCACTGCCATTCTTGAGTCAGAGTCATTTACCTACATATTCTGGTTTATACCTTGGCGTACTTTTGACATTAAAGATATGAATTAATTTACTTCTGTAATATTTTCCTTATGACATATTAGTGCTGATGATTTATTAGACTAAACAGCAAAAATATTTTAGTGTTATGTTTGCAGTGATCTATTTTCAGAGGCATTAATTCTCTATGTAAACTGAACTGGGGACAGTCACTTGGTTTTCTGTTTTTAACTCAGTCATTTACATTCTTAGCTTTTGAAGTTGTCTTTCACTTCTCAGCTTTTTCCCCTTGCCATGATTGCTCATTACAAAGTCAAGGACTCCAAGGACAAATATAAATAAGCCTCTTCTTAAATTAGAAAAAAATAAATGTTGTTTTGGTGGGGGTTTTTTGGGTTCTGTCTTGTTTTGTTTTGTTTTGTTTTCCTGTTCACCAAGAATCCCAATATAATAATATACACTAAGAAACAGAATAAATAAAATTTCCACAAAACATACTATAACCTTTCCAATAATCTTTGCACATCGTATACATAAGACAAAGGACTAAGATGTAATTAAATATCTATGATTGTTTTTTTAGTTCAAGGCATATACCAGATTTCACAGTTTACATGTATCTCTACAGTGCAAGGTCCTGTGCCTGGGTGGGGACAATCCCCACTACCAATACAGGCTGGGGGATGATGTGATGCAGAGCAGCCCTGCAGAAGGATCTTGGGGCTACTGGTGGACGAAAAGTTGGACATCAGCAAACAGCGCACACTTGCAGCCCAGAGGGCCAATCACATCCTGGGCTGCATCAAAAGAAGTGTGGCCAGCAGGTCAAGGCAGGTGACTCTGCCCCTCTGCTCTGCTCTGGTGAGACCCTACCTGGAATACTGTGTGCAGCTCTGGAACCCTCAGCACAAGTGGGACATGAACCTGTTGGAACAAGCTCAGAGAAGGGCCACAAAATTATGAGATAGCTGGCGCACTTCTCTTATGAAGACAGGCTGAAAGAGCTGGGGTAGTTCAGCCTAGATAGGAGAAGGCTCCAAGGAGACTGTATAGTGGCCTTCCAGTACCTGAAGGGGCTACAGGAAAGCTGGGAAGGTACTATTTACAAGAGCATGAAGCAATAAGATGAGGACAAATGGTCTTAAACTAGAGCAGGGTAGATTTAGATTAGACATTTAAGAAACAGCTCTTTACCATGAGGGTGGTGAAGCACTGGAACAGGTTACCCAGAGAGGTGGTAGAGGCCCCATCCCTGAAGAAGTTCAAGGTCAGGCTTGACAAGGCTCTGAGTGACCTGATCTAGTTGAAAAGGCCCCTGTGCACTGCAGGGGGAGCTGGACAAAGATGAGCTTTAAAGTTCCCTTCCAACCCCACACATTCTTTAATTATATGATTTTATGATACAGTAGGCAGAATCAAAATCCAAGTTCACCTGGGTTTTGTGGCTGTTTAGAGGTAGAAGAATACAGAGCCAAAGATATTACAGATTTTTCAGTGGTTTTATTTTTATATTTTGCCTGGTTCTCTTACAAAATAAGCAACAGTGTATCTGTGCATCTGGCACATTAGTATCTTCTTTAATTGTATCCTGCTGTAAAAGTGGGTGTTAAAAAGTTATTCAGGAATAGCACTAGATAAGATCTGATACTCAATAAGAGGAAAATATTAAACATTCCCAAGGCAGTAAATGCCAAAGGGAAGAGACAGAAGGAAATCACACCTCCTCAAAAAGAAATCAATTCTGAGAATTAAAGTGAAGACTTGTCATGCTGCTAGCACTTTGCAGCTTGACATCAGTCTCTAATACTCTCTTGTGTATTATGACTAAGACTTAACTGAAAAGTGTGATAAGAAATCTTTTGAAACAAAATCACCATTCTTCTTTGGGGGAGATGATATAATTGAGAACAAGCTTCAATTCTTGATAGAAACAAAATAAAACTTTTTTAAAAGTTCAAAGAAGGCAGCACAACTTTCTCCTTTTCTTTTTCCATTATAATTGAATGCAGAAAAAAAAAAAAAATAATACTAATTCTCATGTGATTATATATGTCTACCTGTTGTTGAAGAAAGATAGCTAGAAGATCTCTCAATTACTATGTTGCTCCTAAATAGATGTCACATTTGCCTTTTATCATTTATCAGGCATCTCAAATGATTTTTCAAATGTGGCAGAATGGATTCACAATGACATCCAGCAGCTCCTTCTACATGCTTGGATACTACCATCCTGTTGTATAGAATTGCATACATTCAGATCAACTAACTTTTCCCTTGTTGATTCCCCCTTTACTAGGGCTGGTGTATCTCTTCCTCAAGCTTCCCTGTGAGGCAAAAAGATCTAGGAGGCACAAGAGCACAGCTTGACTATAAAGACTGGGATAAAGCTTGGTATACAAGCTTTCAGGAGAACAATCTAACGAAGAAAAAATGACATACTCCTGTTTTCTCTCTGTCATCTTTATTTTTCCTCCTTTATCCCACTTTACATAACAAGACAGCTTTTCTTAAAGAACACTATTTTAATTAGTTTTAAAATTCATATTGTTTTCATAAAAGTATAAATAGAACTTTTTTTGGTTTCTGGTTTTGTTTTGGTTTGGTTTTGGTTTGTTTTGTTTTCTTCATTAGACATTACAATCATTTCCAAATAAGATCAGTATCTTAATATCTCTGGGAGAGGAAACAAAGGCATTGAGCAGCAAAATCAGACAGAATATGCTTAGATACATATATCCTTATGAAGGATTGGTTTATGGGTTGCTATCAGACGTACCAGTCTGGATGTGATGTTCGGCTCAGGACAACCCTACCTTGCTGACTGGAATTGCCTAGGAAGGTGTATTACAAACTTCTCTGAAGCCAAGCCTAGTTCTTTACTGTTTCCTAAGTATTTAACATAGAATCATACAATCATTTAGGTTGGAAGGAACCTTAAAGATCATCAAGTTCCAACCCCCCTGCTGTGAACAGGGAACCCTACCACTAGACCAGGTTGCAGAAAACCTCATCCAACCTGGCCTTGAAAACCTCCAGGGATGGGGCATCAACAACCTCCCTGGGCAACCCATTCCAGCTTCTCACCACCCTTATAGGGAATAATTTCTTCCTAAAATCTAATCTAAATCTTCCCTCTCTCAGTTTAAAACCACTACCCCTTGTCCTATCACTACCTTCTCTGATGAAAAGCTCCTCCCCAGCTTTTCTGTCAGCCCCTTTCAAATACTGGTAGGTTCTCTAAGGTCTCCCTGGAGCCTTCTCTTCTCCAGGCTGAACAGCCCCAATTCTCCCAGCCTGTCTTCATAGCAGAGGTGCTCCAGGCCTTGGATCATCTTGGTGGCCCTTCTCTGGGCTTTTTCCAACAGGTTCATGTCCCACTTGTGCTGAGGGTTCCAGAGCTGCACACAGTATTCCAGGTGGGGTCTCACCAGAGCAGAGCAGAGGGGCAGAATCCCCTCCCTGGCCTTGCTGGCCACTCTTCTGTTGATGCAGCTCAGGACACAACTGGCTCTCTGGGCTCCAGCACACACCGGCAGCTCATGTCAAGCTTCTCATCAACTACCACCCCCAAGTCCTTCTCCTCAGGACTGCTCTCCAGCCATTCTTCCCCAGCCTGTTTTTATGCCTGGGGTTGTGCCAACCCAGGTGCAGCACCCTGCGCTTGGTCTTGTAGAACTTCATGAGGTTGGCACTGGCCCACCTCCCCAGCCTGTCAGTGTCCCTTTGGATGACATTCCTTCCCTCTTGGCTGTCAACCCCAACACACAGCTTGGTATCCTCAGCAAACTTGCTGAGGATACACTCAATCTCACTGTTCACATCTCCAACAAAGATATTAAACAACACTGGTCCCAATTTCCTTCTCAACAGTGCTGGAGAAACAGCCTTGGTTTACAAAAGCTTTTCTCAAACTCAGAATATAATATATTAAGAAGAAACCTCCTCTACATCCCCATTTTACACCAGTAGAACAGAAGCCAATTCCCCTGCATCCCAATGTCACACATTGCTATATACAGCCTTGCCAGACCCAAAGGATAAAAGAAGCAGGTGTGGAAGAGAAGAACTAAGAAAAAAACCCACAACCATAACCAAAAAGAATACAGGCAATGAACAGAGGGTCATCCTATCTATCCGTTCTTTTTCATTGTGTGATATATGTACAAGGAGTAAACATAGTGCAGTGCTTCAAAGTGCAGTTCTCCACACTGCCCAGAAGCATGGTGCTTCAAAACTTAAAGATGCAGCACCTCAGAAACAAAGGTGTCATGCTTTTCAAGCTGTACGCATACTCCTCACATTTTGATGTCTGGTTTGTTTGTTGGGGTTTTTTTTTATGATCTTGGCTTGTATCTCTGGAAGAGGTCAGTCTCCCCAGGGAGGCCAGTCTCACAGTTTGAGCAATGCCACTTTCTGCATATTCTTGTCTTATGTTATGCTTGACTTTAAACCTGGAATCTGCTAACAGATGTTCTTAATCAAAGCTGTCTCCCTGATTACCACAGGGGTCATTCTTATTATGAAAGGGTTTTTTACATTTCTAGTGAGCACTGGTGGGAGGCGGGGTGTTTTCTTGGAAACAGGCAGGATATTGTTCATCTATGACGATGAACAAACAAGGGTAAAACGAGCAAAAAGGACACAAGAAACTCAGAGGGAAAAAAAAAAAAAATCAAATACTAAGAGAAATAGAAATAAAGACCATAAATATAACAGAAATATGTGAAAATATGTATTGGTTACAAAATTTGATAATTTCTTTTATCTCAGGAAAATATTTGCCATTATGGTCTAAGATTATGTTTTAGTAGCAAATTATGTTTTAAAGCCAAAGTGTCATTCTCCCATATCTCTCTGTCAATAAATGTCAATAAATAAAGAGTTGGAACTTGATGGTCTTTAGGGTCCCTTCCAAATCTAACCATTCTATGATTCTATGATTCTAAATTCTCTTACATACATACACATCATACTTAACTTCACTGGCATTACATATCATTCATCTGGCACTGCTTGTCGTAAGATGTATTTTGCTTTTCTTTTGTCTCCTGAAATAGACTTAGCTAAGGAAAACACTCTGTTGAGAATTGCTGGGATAATGATTTGGCTTTCACTCACTTTTTAGCCTTTTGTTTTGTTTTATTTTGTTTTGTAAAGGGATGGGAGGGGGTAAAATGTAAAAGTAAGTGATTTTTAAAATCTTATTTGTAAAAACAAGCAGCAAGTAAACTGCAGAGTTACATTTCAAATGGAAAAGCATCCAGATATGAAGTTGGATGGATGTAACATCTTATAACCACTGTATAAGCTTATAAGCACTGTATATGCTACTGATCTAGATGCAAAGGATGGGACTTGTTTCATGTAATTTATTTCACTGAAGATGTAGTCACTCATTCTGTGTTAGTCTTCAAGTCTCACTCTACAATTAGGAGAGGGAGATGATGGACTCCAGAGAGTAATTCATCCCACTCTCAGAGAAGAGTTTAAAGGTACCAGGGATTACTTTTCTTACCTCCCTCTCTACATCAACAGAGACTAAATACCAATGCCAGCCTCTGAGGTCCACAATACCAGCCATTGCCTTTACCCAGTCATATCCTTCGTATATTTAGAAGATAAAGCTTGTCCTCTTAGTTTTAAATTTTTCATTTAGTTTCTACAAGGCTGTTTCATTTCCAATCGAGTTAGAACGGTCAAGAGGAAGTAACTTTTAGTGCCTAAAGTCAAAGAGGATTTTCCCTTCAGAGCCCTTAGCAGTGGGAAATGCTATCCCCCAGCACGGGTTAAGTATTGTTAGGAGATAACAAACAGATATACTTTTTCCATCACAGAAGTCAAAGTTTCAGACCTGCTGCCTTTGTTCTCAGGATGCCAGCATGCACCATCTACAGGTTCCCAGCAACAACAGAACAGAAAACAAGAAAGCACTGAATATCAGCCTTACTTCACATTCTCCTCTTTCCTCCCTCCTCTTTCCAGTCATCCTGTGCAAACAGCAACAACAAAAGCAGTTATATAGAAAATGACAAAGAAAAGTTTGCAGCAGGTGGTACTCAGCCACCTGTGCCAGCCTTGACCATCTGCCACATCACTGGGAGGAAGGAAGGGAGCTCAGTAACAGCTCAGACACAGACCAAAGAAAATGCAGGGGCTCTGGCTTGAATACTGGCGGACAGGGATTGATTCTGTTCTGCTCCAAGTCTCTGCACTGTTCTGGTTGTACATGAAAGCTCTCTCTCATAACCATTCTTGTTGCTCTAGTAATGATTCAGGAGCAGTTCAAAATGGGATTAGTATAAATGAGAATTAGCCCATAAGCCTGCAGTGGAAGTGGATTATTATTATAATCAGTCCCTTGATTAATGATCAGTCAGTCTCTCATGCCTTATAATTACAGGAAGAAATCCTTGCTTCTGTTATAAACCAGCAATATCCCTTTCCTTCTGTGAATTTGTACTGGGGACAAAATGCACATGACTGATGACAGGAACAGTATAAAGATAACATAAAAGATGCAGTCCATGTTCCTAGCAGACTAATGTCTTTCTGAACTTAATATGACAGGCTTCCAAGGCAATATTATGAACTCCACCTTGTACAAAATCAGTAGTCTTTTCTTAACTCTGGGAACGTACAAGTAAAAAGCTGAGACAGATACTGAAATTAAGCTGTAATTTAGAAGACAACCAGCAACAACAATATCAAAGCTGTCAAAATCAATGTGTACTTTTCTGGCCAGTCCTCACCCTGTTTAAGCTAATTTATTTACCTGAAAAGTGAAATGGACAAGAAGAAGGACAATACTCATGCAGGGGATTTCTGCTGGAAGACATATGTATGATGTTCACTTTTGTGACAAATAGCAGCGTTGTTAATTTCCAGAGTTTATGGGGATAAATGTACACTCTGGATAAGAAGGAGATAAACTGACCTACATAGACTGAACGACGACGAGCTCAAGACCTTGCCTATAGGCAAGAAGATGATCCAAGCTAAGTGAGCCAACTGAGTGGAGGGTTGGCAATTCAAGAAACACCATCAAACTCATACTGAACATGAAATTCAAGCATAGTCTTACCTTCCTAATTGTCACAAAATTTTGCCTGAAAACTTTCTAAAATACTTTCCCCCTCCTATTCTTCCTTCTCCCCACCCCCGTTATGTTCATCAGCATCAACCTGCTCACTCTAGAAACAGGTCTTCAGTCCCAGACAGGAGTCAATATTACACTAGACCTCAGTTCAGGATTCTTTTTGAAGACTGATGTATTTGCATAGAAAGAAATAGATTCCTTCACACCGGTTAATATATCTTTAATCTCTGACTACTGGAGAGACTTTATGAACCTCGAAAGTCCTAAGTGTAAAGAATGAACTAATTAGAAATACTTTCATTTTTTAATGTGAGTTTCTATATCAGGTTAATTCCTGACAATGTTAGTCTCATCTTCATTCAGACAAGTCTGAGACTTTGAACTGCTATGTCTACATTTTTACCCTTTCTGAAAATGACCAGTCTGCGAGGTTAGATTGATTACTGGCTTCTTTAAATAATTGTTGGACACAATCTGTTTTCACCACTTGTGAAGTCACTTCACTTCCCACACATGGGTTTAAAGATTCAGATTCCTAGTCTGTTTTCAGCTGCAATACTTCTCACTCACAGTCACAGACTGTGCAGGACTAAGTCCCCTGAAAGGCAGGCGTAGATGTTCTTTCACACCCTGATCACTAATGCATCCCTATTATACTACTCCATTTGCTAACTGCAGAACCTTTTCTATGCACTTACTGTGTTGTATTCACACGCTCTTCTGCATCATGTCTTGCTTAAAAAGTAAGACTGAACAAAGTCAGCCTAGTAGAAGAAAATAAGTAAAGAATAATAAATAAGGGGAAAAAAAATACTATTTAGAGAAACTTCCAGTAAAATACATCAGTATTTAAAAAAATATCATCACACAGTGACCTTTTTTTCTCACTAAGAAAATAATGAATAACCTTGACTGGCAATCAGACCCTCTCTCCAGAAGTAGTGTCTCAGCACTGACGTTCACAATGTTCCCCCTCTAATTGTCCTCCTGCCTTCAGGTGAAAATATATTTTCTAGTTTGCTGCAACTGTGCTTTTGTTAACTTTATCTTGTTCTTCCAAAGCAAGTACTAAGGAAAAGGTTCAGTCTATCACCTGGGAGGTGATACTTACTTTTCACTCACCTCAAAATATGGTTGAAATCACAATATCACTTCTCCATAATATCAGTAAAAATTCCCCGTTGCTACACACCTTAGCTCAGAGAACTGTCTTTTTCTTTCGTGTTAATGCTAATGGTTTCTCTCTCAGGGATAAACACCTTTGTAATTTCCTCCTAAATGCAGGCACTGAAGCAATCTTCATTGTTAACTACCTCTAAAACCCCCAACTGCATTTGCTTTACCTTGAACTGTATAATATTTTGTCCCCTTCCTCATTGGTATGCAAGAAAGAATAACACCAATTTTCACCTTTTATCACAAATACATCATGAATGGCAAAGGGAAAGAATTAATAGCTCGGTAATTACATTTCAATAAACAGCAGAGAAAAAAAAGAAAAAAAAAACACACAAAAACCAGACAACCACCCACTAGTGAAGAGGTAATGACTGCAGCTGCAAGCAAGGACTCAACAGGGATTTGAATATGCTCGTCAGCTTGCAAGGAGATTGCAGACTTGCCATGTTTCCCAGTGAGGCTTGTGCAGCCTTGAAGAAGTGAAGTAGGAGGCTACAGAGTCAGACACCTCATTGCTCGGATAAATGACTGCAAATGATATTCTGGTTTGCATATATATTCTCTCATGATGACTTCCATAACAAGTGTGCTTACCTGAAAAATTCTACAACATAGGCATTTCTCTCCCCTCCCCTGTGCCCTACTCATCATGAGAATTATAATTTAAACTAAGAATCTGAAGAGAGTAAAAAATGAAAGGCAAACAACCCACAGAGTATCTTTTTAAGAGTTTTGTAGTATTTAATCAGTAGTACACTCATTTCTGTCAGTGAAATTCAGGTCAGTATTTATCTGAGGGATGTGATTCCAGGGCACTACATAAATCATGACCAATATGAATGCAAAATAGTTATATTGCAGCTGCACTGATTTTGTATTGCTTATGCTATTAATATCTGGTATAACTCTGTGACACAAAAGAACTGAGTTTTCATGTCCCTGTGACTTCCAGCATGAAGGAGAGTCCATTGTTATTTTTATTTTGTATTTGCACTCCTGTTTTTGGTTCACATGAGACGACTAGGTGAAAACATATGCACAGACACAGTCACTGGATTGGCATCTATACAGTATTACAACGCCCCTCTCAGTGACCTTCTACAACTTGTGGGAACAGAGCCTTAGCTGAAAATACAGGAACATGTGTCATCTCAACTATGAGCAGTTCACAAAATGTCTCCAAGGTACCTTCACATGAAATGCAGCTATCCTGCAATAAGTGGGATCAATTATTCTCTAACAATTCAAACAAGTGTCTAACTTTTTATACAACTGATCATCACTTCATATATATTCAAAAAGTAGTTGTACTTATTTGAGCCAGGATGAAGCCACTTTTCCTTTTACTCTTTTTTTTTTTTTTTTTTTTTTTCCCTTTCAGTAAGCTTTCTTTTGATTAGCATCAAAGTGTTACAGCTAGGACTGATAACAGAAGCTTAACAGAATGTTTGTTGTTGCTGGGACTCCAAGGTCACGTCTTTGCCCTGGCGGCTCAGACACTACAGGGAGATAGATCTGTGACCCCCCCATAGGATGCTGAGTTAGACAGACAGCAAAACTGGCCAGAGATATTCCATTCCATGTATCTACGTAAGCTCAGAGTAAGGTCAGAGATCACAGAAGAAAACTTCCTTCCTTCTTCTTCTTCCCTTCTCTTCATGGCTGGCATCCAGGGAGGACTCTGTCCATCCACCACTGCTGACCCCCAGGCTCAGGCTCTCCTGACCCTCATCACTCTGCTCTCTCTGGCAGCTCTGGGACTTTTTGGGACTGTTTGGAGCTCAGGAGATGCTGTGGGAGTTGCTGGGGGTGCGGTGAGGCAAAAGATGTTTTGTACATTCCTGAACACATTTGTATGTAATTGTATATATTTTCTTTTATCATTAGTGTTCAGTGAAAGCTGTGTAGTTTAGTTCTCAATCCAGCCAAGTCTCTCTCTTTTTCTCTCTCTCCTTCCCCACCTGGGTGGGAGGGGGAGAGGATTGAAAACGTTGTTGTGGATCCTGAGTCAAACTGTGACAAGTACTCAAGATTTCATCTAGATCCATCACCATGATATTTAGACTTTAAAGTAAATCAGGAATAGTTTAATGGAAGCTAATTAACTTCTGATGGGGTAAATTATACCAGGTTCCATTTTCAGATCCATATCCTCTGTGTCTGCCTATAAAATGGGGAGAATAGTATTCATTTATTTAGAGAAAATCTGTGAGGACAAAGAGAGAGCTACAAAACTGTAAGACATGAGGTATCTAGTATAGATCAATAGATCATGAAAGATGCTTAGTAGGTTCTGAAATATGCCAAGACTATCCCAACTAAAGGGCACAACTTTTCTGCCATTTTGAAAGTTAATGAAGACTGTCTCCTCCAGTTTGCCTTAAGATGTTACTCAGCTACCCCACCAAAAGAGAAGATGTGATTTCTTATACAGGTACACCCAATGCAACTACTTCAAAGCTGTCCTGGTTTGAGGCAGGCTGAAGCTAATTTTCTTTTTAATGATTTTTTTTGTTTTCTTCACTGAACTCTCTTTTAAGCAGCATAGTTGCAGAAACTAGCAGCAAGTTTTCCAACTGGTGGACTGTTAACACCTGAATGTTTATAGGTACTGCTGAGAGCCTGAGGCTACTTTCCTTTGCTTGCTGAATCTGCTGCTTTGGACACTAAAAGAGCATGAGAGTCATATGTACAGCCCTCCCATAAGTACGGGGAAACTAGACATTTGGTAAAATTGGCCAAAGAAATCATTCCATTCCATATCTACATAGCTCTCGGTATACATTCAGGGATCACCAAAGTGATCTCCCTGTTTCCCTTCCATCCACGGCTGGCGTGCAGGAAAGACTCCATCTATCCCTCTCCTTTGGTCCTTAGGCCCATGTGTTCCTGACCCTCATAACTCTCCTCTCAGCTCCTGCCTGCTCTGCCGCTCTCTCTGACAGCTCCAGGACTTTTCAGAACTGCTCACAGCTCAGGGGAGTGCCAGGGGAGTTGCTGGGGGTGGGGGAGGCAATAGGGTTTTACATATTCTTGCACACATTTGGGTATATGTTTACATGTTTTCTTTTATCATTAATATTTAATTAAAGCTGCCTAGATTAGTCTTCAATCCAGAAGCTTCTTTCACTTTTCTTCATCTGAGTGGGAGGAGGATGGAACAGAAAACATTGTTGCCACTCATTTAATGGTCAATTTTGAGTTAAACTGTGACAGAAGCCTTTGAGTTTTCACCTTTTTAAACAAAAAGACTACTCCCTGGCATGTTGTTGTTTGTTTTTTTCACATCAACCTGCTGCTCTGATAATGACATGGAATTCCCGTGGCAACAATTTATCCTCCTCAGCCATTAGATAAAGGATAAACGCAGGTTAATAAAAGCAAGCTATATAAGCTTGCATTTATAGAAGCAATAAAAATACATATCTGAAATATACCCAGTATAAAAAAGAAGAAAATAGGAAATGTTCCATATTTTCACTAATTACCGTCTGGAATTTCTACTTTGCTTGTCATTTCCTATTTTAGAAACCTGGAGAGCTACAATGGCATTCCTTAGATCATAAAGGACATGGGTGGCACACAGTGGAGTTCAATTTATTTTTCTTTTATTTTTTTGGTAACAGGAAGTTGTCACCTACATTTTCTTAGGCAAAATTATTGGAACTTCAGCTGAGAAAGTTGTCTTTTGCTTTTAAGGATTTCCAGCCTCCTCCTGATAGTGCGAAACAAAAATAACATCTTTAGAAAGCCTCTTCCAGCCAAATATCTCCTGCGGTTCTGCAGCGTAAAGGTTTGAATGATTCAGATAAAACTATGTAACTTTTTGCTGTCTTCTTTTGTTTTTGGCTGGAAACACCACCATGCAATGTATTGGTGGAGTATCCAGCGGATATATTATATTATAAAGACAAACAAAATTTTCAAATTAGTTCTTTGGGACAATCCACTTTTCTTGAGAAGCATTAACACTCAGCTCTGCAAAAAGACCCATCTTTTAGTCATTTCTTAGTGTCAGGTCAAACGGTACCAGGTGGTTCTTTTACACATGATTGTTTTCTCTGCATGCAAGCCAAGTTTTTAGTCCTGGAAATACCTTTTTGATGTGAATTCTGTGAAAATTTATACAGGTAGAAAGCAGTTTTCTGGCCACTGGAGTCCCTGGTTTGTGTAAAGCTACTTAGTAACAAGTAGCTTTTGATAGAAAAACCTCTATAAAATGAAATTCCTTGTGAGATTATCTAGTACAGTTGCATATACATATACGTGTATAAATATAAAAAGAAATCAGGACACACTTAAGAGAATGCCCAACATCTGCTGGAAGTAACTTCAAAGACCTCCAGTGCCATTAAATAGTGGAAAGAAAAATAATACAATACAGTTTGTAATGTTAGAAGAAAAAGCAAATTTACATAATCACAGTCTTGCGGGGAACTTGGATGAAGTTTAACCACATGCAATGTGTTTTTATTGGTCTTTTCCAGACAATATGCACAAGAACACAAAAAAACCCAAAAATCCAAAACCAACTAAGAAACACACAAAACACCTAGGAAAGTTCTGGAAAGAAGAAAAAACGATTTTGCTACTTTTATGAGAATTTATAATCAAGTATTGTCTTCTTTTAAAAGTTCATATTTCTTTTTTAAAAGTCATAAATCATTCAGTATCACTGTATATTTATCTATTTTTGCAAATTACAAGTTTAATAATGAGAATAGCAAAAGGGAAAACATTTTAAAAAAATAATTAATTTATTGAAAAAAAAAAACAAGCAACACTGAAAAGTATTCCTCCACTTGCAATATGGAATCACTATCATTGACCTTACTGAAGGGAAAAGGTAGTGAGCGGCAGGAAATCAGTATCACTAGGCTAAATAAACCCTGATGTTCACACTAAATGCCTGATCCCTGCAAAAACTTATTGCAACTTTTTGTCAGAAAGACAAACGCAGGTGTAACAATATGAATGGATTAATCTTTTATTACACCATGACTCATTCATTGACAGCGATGGGAAAGGAAGCTGGGAATGTTAGCTGCTAGTTGTCTGTTTTTGCTAAACTAATACACTTTTTTTCTTCTTCTTCTTCTTCCATTTTTTTTTTTTTTTTTTTTTTAACAATATATGCCTAGTTTCCTTGCCACTGAAGCCAAAGACTATTTTGCCCATAATTTAAAGGAAATTGCAGTCATGCCTGCAATTTCATCTGTGATTTACTGGAACTGTTTTTTTTCATTCAATATCATAGAATCATAGCATCTGTGCCAAATAAATGTTTCTTCAAAATCTGTCTATTCCCAAATAAACTGACTTGGTCATGGGAGAGATTTTAATTCTCCCTTAAAAGTACAAAACAGTTTGTCTTGAAAATGCACCAAATTTTCTAAGCTATGGTTTGACTAAGTGTGTCATCATCAGCTTTTGAAACAGCATACAAAGAAAATAAAATTAATATTCTTCACCTAATACACTGTGTTAATGGTTGCTGCTTAGCTCACTATCACTATGCTTTAAAAACAAAATGGATTTCATTTACGCATTACAGTACCTAGCGGCAAGTACACTAAAATAATTTTCCCTTTAAAAGAACACACTGTAAGGGCCCATTAAAATATAATTACTGCCAAACAGGCATTTTACATTTCCTTGAGATAAGCTGCACTAGTGTAGTTTGAAATTTTACTTCCATTGATTCAGGATTAGAGCAGCATGTTTAGATAATAAGCAGAAGGATCTCAGATAACAGCCTGAGTGAGTCATCGGACTATAGTGTTTAGTCTGAGAAAAGTGAGTTTATCTGAAGGGCTCTTGGGACTAATACGGTTCCTCTTCAAAGCCTGAAGCAGGGGGCAAAAATCGTAGTCTTGGAGGCTGGCAGGATAAACACGTCCTGTGATTTGCTACCAATTTGAGAGATGGATTTCACTACAGAGTGCACTGTTGTTGTCAGGCTGAAAGTGTCTGCCTGGAAATGAATTCATGTGCACACAGCTCCAGACAAAGGAAAATTTCCCTGAAATGCCATACCATCAGATTTTAAGGCCAATTTTGCAAGTCTCTGACTCACACCTGGGAAACATACTGGTACACCAAGTTTATCATAAAAACCTTACATTTTAACAAGCAAAAATTGGTGCAATAAACTTGAATGCACTGCCTCACTGAGAGGTAGAGAAATCCATTTTCCTGCATAATTTGCCTGCTTTGGGTTTGAAAACAATTTTGCCTTTTCTATATAGGGTCATCTCAGATTGTTTTCCAGTGAAGGGAACTTTGTCTGACACTCCTTTAATGGTCAGCATGAGATCGAAACAGCGAGGATGGGTAATGTGTCATGAGGAGGAAAGCTGTGGCAAGAATAAAAGCTCCTGTGTCAGTCAACAGTTTATAAATATAGCAGGAGAGAAAACTGCTGTGTATGTTCCACAAGGAGGAATTCAAACTGGGCTCCAGAAGTAGCAGCATATTTTTAAGTTAAAAGTGAGGGTGAGAAACCATAAATGAGTGAACAGAAGGTTTCTATAACTCTGCATGGAGGCTTTTTGGGCATGGTTGGAGCAGTTGGGGGTTGTCACTCTAAGACTAATTGTGAAGGGAACTGAACACAGCATAAAGGACTTGGGGTCTGAATATCCTTTCATTTGCATCGGCTAGTTTCCTGGTAATCAAAAATTTACATCAGTTTACAACCAATATATAAAAGCAGATAGCTTATGACACATTGCAGAAGAAAAGGGAAATCCCAGAACTATGTCCTCCTCCAACATCTCTCCCAACCAGGCAGATGGGTGAATTTCATGGGAAAGTTACTCAAAAAAAAGTCCTGTGAACATGGTTGAACAAGGATCCTCAGTCTATCTTTATGGATAATAGTTTGCATTTGCAGATACCCATTACATTTTTATTGTTTATTCCACATGCCAAATTGTAGCTAGCCTGAAGCTTTAAAAGCTAAGTAAAATTCCTCCTGAAACTCAATCTCACCTATTCTCTCTGCTTGTTTTTATTTGTCTGTGTTTGTTTGTTTGGGGTTTATTTTTTTGTTGTTGTTTTATTATTTGTTTGGTTAGTTGGTTTTGGTTGGTTTTGGTTTTTGGCTTTTGGTTTTTTGGTTTTGTTCTGTTTTGGTTGTTGTGGGGGTTTTTTCGTGGTTTTTTTTGGTTGTTGTTTGTTTGTTATGTTTCACTTTATTTGAGTCTTTTTTAACTTCAGAAAGCTGAGAATTTCTGAAGTACCATTAAGGTTTTTGGTGGTCCCAACTGTATCTATCAGTTGAATTAAAAAATATTTTTATCTAGTTTCAGGTATGATAGTAGATGTGGATCTTTAACTCCAGACTTGACTAGTAAAAAACTATACTAATTAATAGTAAATCACAATATTTGGTTAGGGTTGATGTGTGCAATGAGTGAATAGGTACAGAAGGGAAAGGAGAAGCATGTTTGGTGAAAGATATTATTGAGAATAACAATTTACATTTTCCTTGGTTGGTTTCTCTATTGACTTATTTTGTTTCCCAAATTGAGAAGAATTACAATTTTAGCTCCTTGATCTTCCAAAGTGATTAAAGTAATTGTTTTAAGTTGAAAGTAAAGTATTTATGACTGTGAGGAAACCCAGAGAAAAACTGGATTGCCACTAGATGATTTAGAAGCTGTAACACCATCTCTGCTTTTCCAGTTAGGTCCCATAAAGGCACACCAGCCTAATTGGTGATGGATTTCCACCCTGAGTCACCAAAGTCACCCAAGTCACAGCAGGTTTTCCTTTTGAATGTCAGTAAGAGTACCGTCAAGCCCCCTGTGAGGAAAGAGGCCATTTTAGCTGTTGACTTCAACGAGAGTTGGGTTAGGTCTTCATTTATGTTGGAGCTGTGTAGTGCAGATAGAGAGACAACAAATTTAAAGACATCTGCAAAGACAAGAAACTAAATCCAGGATGCTTACGAGATTTAGGTCCAGCTTTTTTATATGATAAAACAAACAAACAAACAAACAAAAAACAATACAATTGTACAGCTCTGTGGGGAATTTTTCCTAAAAAGTGAATATGACTGGCTAAAGATGAGCTTTCATTAAACTGGAAAAATTCATGTTTTCAGCTATTTTAAAAGGTCAGTGTGTAAAGATATTTTTTTCCTTTTTTCTGAATCTAAAAAATCTTTCAAAGGGATTTAAAATTGCACTCCAATTATTATTTTTTTTTAATTCTTAAAGACATTAACAGAAAAAAAAAACAAAATGTAAAAAACACTAGTTCTAATGAAAAAAAAAAAAAAAGAGAGACTTTGATTTTGTTGGGGATTAGGAAGAGAAAAAAATTATCAATATCTGATTCTATTTTATTTTTTTTATATGCAACACAAACTTATTTTTATTTTCAGTAAAAAAAAGAAATGGAAAAAATCAAAGAAAATGCTCCTCATGTTTTTTACAACATATTGCAAGAAATCTGGCATAGCGTTTTGCTTCTTTTTCCATTAGCAAAAATTTGGACACACAAATTCTGATCCATCATTTCTTTTCAGCTCCATGTAAGGAAGTGTTTTTACTTTTTAGCATTTTAACTCTACAAAGCAAGACTAAAGTGAACTTAAGAGTAGAAGTAAGTGTAAGAAAGTGAGCTATATTAAAGAATAACACAGGACGTCCCTAACACATAAAGGCTTACAAGACTGAACAGCTGAATCTGTAATTCCCCTGGTGATTTTGTACTAACGTCAACCTAGGGCTGAAGTTAATAGGCTCAGTCTTCCTGAGTGAACAAATAAGATGTTTGTTCCCTTTCTCCAACAGGACTACAGGTATTTTCAGATATATTGAGTAGCAGCTATGATGTTCCTCCTTTATTCCAGCAAATTGTTGCTGAAGCTATACCAGGACTGTTATGTACAAGAAACTTCTTTGGCCTGTTATAATAATAAATTCAAGGTCAATTAAATTCACAGCTTTGGAGACACGCCTTGAAATTCAGCTTAAATTTTTTAGGGAATCAAACACTTTCACAGACTCAGCAGCAAGCCATTGGTTAACTGCTGAGACTGTGTAGTTGTGGGTCAAGGAAGAAAAAATCAGGGCATCTTTTGATTCCTGAAACTGGGTTAAGTTCACTTTTAAATAGGCCTGTATTTCATTCACATATAAAGCTTCTGCCACAGTCCCCCTGAACTAGATTCAACTTATATATTTGATGCCATTCTAATTCCTGGCAGCATACTGCATTTTCCATCATTTGCACTGCCCAGCTAAGGTACATTCAGACCTGTGGGAAAATAGATCAAGGTTTCCAGGCTTATTCTTCATAAATCTTTTGTTTGTTTGTTTGTTTATGAACCTACTGTCCTCGTTGACTGAGTCATTCTTGTACAAGGTGACAAACACTATGGAAACTCATGTAACTATCAAAGCTTTCAAACAGAACCTGACACTTAACTCAGGAAAAGATCAACCAGCTGCAACACTCTGATTTCACAATTAAAAAGTTTTGAGACAGAAAGGGAATTAACTGAGTCAGGTGGAAGAATTTCTTGAATGTATTTCCTTCTTTTCCCTTACCATACATGAAACTCAGATCCCTGACTAATGCTCAGACATGCATATCCACATTATACATACACTGTGTGTTACCTTTGGCACTAACGTTTTCCTTATGAGTGAACATTTGATACTTGAATATAACATGTGGAGGAGAAGAATGGTAACAGAATACTTGACCTATAAGTAGACCAGAAGATTCATATAACATGTAGAAAAGTAGGAATGATAAACACATAAGACAAACCAACAATCACATTTATTCATTCCATGATTTTGACATGTTCCTGCATGTAGGAGGAAAAGATAGAAGCATATTTTAATCTTCTACTTCATTAAATTTGTCTGTCTCTTCTGGTCAGATTTTGAACTTATCTTATACCACTGAAGCATTCCTTTAATCTTTTCCTTTGTTAATTCCTCAATGTTATTCTGCCACTGCTCCCTTTATGTTTGAATAAGGAAGCTTGCTTCTAGCTCTGTGACCCATATATCTGAGGTTAAAATCTTTGGGTTTATCTCTGATTGAACTGTTCACACTGGAAAACTACTCACCTGTCCAGCAGTGTCTAGAATGTCCAAATAGGCTGGTTTATCATCAATTCGGACTTGAGTTTTATAGGCATCCTCTGAAAAACACAGTGCAGTATGGCTAAGCATAGCAGCGGCTCAGAGAATGGAAAATGAAATCACTTTGCTAGTTTGGAAGAGTCTTTTAAAAAGCTCTCCAGTGTGACTTAACTTTGCTTTCTTTCAAGCCAAGAAGACACGTTTAAAAATCTACCATCACTGCAAAGTACTAGCAACAGGGAGTCATTTAGTCTTTTCTATTACACTACCAAAAATATTAAAGAAATAAATTTGCCTCTTTTTAAAAGGGTAGCACAGACCACAGGTGGTGGTAAGTCACAAAGCTTCAGAGGTGGGGTTCTGGTGCTATGCAGCAGGGGTTTTTTTACTTACCACAATCACACTTCCACAGAGCTTTTCCAGCAAATAATTTCAAGTTAAAGATTGTCTTAATTACTGAAAAAGTCTCTCTGTGGCTGAAGGGGGCTTCTGGCTCAGATATGTCAGAGCAATTAATTAGATCTCTGTATATCTCTGGAGAGGATTCAAATGCATTTTTTAAACATACGTTCTGTAATAAGTGTCCTCACACTCATCATGACTGGTGGTGGAGGAGGAAAAATCTGTGCTTAGTGGACCAATCTCCTAGCTCATGATTTTGTCAGCCTAAATTTGGAAGAAGAAAAAGAAAAAAAAAAGTGAACTACTATTTGCATTGAATTGTTTTCCTCACATTTCACTTTTGTTCCCCTCTCAACCTTTGTACTTTGGTCCCAAAGCTAAATAGATACCAGGACACCTTTGTAAGTGAAATAGTGTTGTAAATTTTCTGTGTTGTTTAATTAAATAATAATGCATAGCTGCCCAAATGGTTTTGGTGACCAACACCATGTTTTGGCTGTGTGTTGAGGTGTAAAGACAAGACAAGTGCATGTAATGCATCTGAGAAGTGTCATTAATCATCTTGAACATGTGGCTGACTCTGTCCAAAAATTTAATCGTGAAGGTCCAGGCTGCCAGAGGTGCTCAGGACTAAGCTCTCAAACACTGTTGTGATAATATTGGAATTAAAATATGGGATTATATTGCATTTAGTTATAATTCTCAGGACATCTCAATTTGTGCCCTATTATGTGTCTTATAATGTAAGGTACTTTGCAAAAACATGTAAAAATCTGCTTCTCAGTCTACTTCAAGGAAAAAGTAAAGCAGTTGGGCATGGGATGTTCTGGGTGGCTTTAACTCAGCCCACTCTTGTGCAGTCAGTGGCAAACTATCTTTAATGATATAATCACATATAGTAATTTCCATGACTCTCCTGCTTCTTTTAGGCCTCAGTTCAGCAAATTACTTATGCATATGCCTTGCCTTACACAAATAGCTAATCCCACTGATATTAGGATGACCCAGAGGCTTAATTAGTTCTATGCTACATTTCCTTGCTGAGAAAGCCAGAGCACTCCAACTAGCACATGTTTCAGTTAATAGATCTCTTTCTAGGAACTGCTGAATAAGAAACTCCATGCCAAAGAGGGACCATATAGAGTGAAATAGGTTGCTTGCAGATTAATAATCTATCCTGGCATGACAATATTTGCAGCAGAATTATTTTTCTTATTCTTATTTTTAACCTTTTTTCTTCACTAACAATTAAACACAAAATGCATAAAATAAAATATGGTGGTTCCTTCACAGCACCATAAAACAGTTTAGGTTGGAAGGGACCTTAAAGATCATCCAGTTCCAACCCTCTTGCATGGACAGTGACATTTCCCACTAGACTAGGTTGATCAGAGCCCCATCCAACCTGCCGCTGAAGGCTTCCAGGGAGGGGCATCCACAACTTCCCTGGGCAACCTGTTCCAGTGTCTCACCACCCTCATAGTGAAGAATTTCTTCTTAATGTCTAACCTAAATCTCCTCTCTTCCAGTTTTAATCCACTACTCCTTGTTCTCTCACTACAAGCCCTTGTAAATATCCCTCCACAGCTTTCCTGGAGCCTCTTCAGGCACTGGACGGCAGCTTTAAGGTCTCCTGGAGACTTCTCTTCTCCAGGCTGAACAGCCCCAACTCTCTCGGCCTGTCTCCAGAGCACTCTGATTGTCTTAATCTTCTGGACTTGCTCCAACAAGTCCATGTCCTTCACATGAATTGTATTAATACTAAAAAGTATTATTAATGTATTTCCATGCAGGTGGGTGCCCATTTGCATTACATTCATGCATATGTAATTAACATATGCCTTGCATAAATTTAACTTGCACTCTCGGCTCCACAGCTGGATACTCTGAAGCCAATGTGCTGCCATCCTATTTCTCTCCCCACTTAGACAAATATGAGGTTTAATGCAGTAGCTTTAATGCAGTTATTGCAGAGAGATATTTGCATACTTAAATTCAACTTGTATAAAAATGAAGTTGGAACCTAGGTAAATCCTGCCTTATTTGCTAAGAAAATTAATTAGGAGTTTGGAGTTAGTTAGAACTAAAAGACCCACTGGCCTCTGAATATAAGTCATAGCTTTCAGTAAGTACATGTATGATACCTATCTATAAACACCTGCTTGGCTACTCCAGGTGTACCCCGATGCCATCCAGTGTAATCAGCAAAGTTTCAACTCTTATAAACAGGAGCAATGCTATATTTAAAACCCTTTTAGTTTTTAAAGATAACACGGAAGGTACAGACCCATTGTGTTATTTTGAATTATTTTGTTTTCTCAAACTATTGATCATTAAACACTTCTCAAACATGTGCCAGGATCAGTCACATTTTCATTCTTAATATATACTAACATCTTCTGTTGGTGGTAGTGAAACATATCTTGTTGAGCATCCATCAAGCACAAGCACCTAAATTATTTTCTAGGCAATTTTATTTGGAAGATGCTGTTTTACTTGCAGGATTCTCCTTTGCCCAAGAAATGCAGAGACAGAACAGAAAGAAGATATGACTTTCATTTGTAATATTCTCTCTCTGCATATGTCAAAAACAGTTGGCTAGTACAGATAATTCAGAAAAACTTAAAAATATCCTCAATTTGGATGTGATAAGCAGGGGTAATTCTCAACCTGTATTTTAATGGAAAATAAATGTGAGTTTTAATTCCTACTTTTCTTATGGTACCATTTCAAAATGAAGTTGAAAAGCACACATTTGTCAAGGGAATTACCATCTTAAGCCCACATCGATCATACCTGTGATCAGATCATAGCACCCACTTATGACCCATCAGCTTCTTAATGCTCTAACAGAATCAGCCTGGTAGTAGAAAGACACAGGTTTCCCACTTCCTGTTATATGGACAGAAGAGGAGCCAAGAGTGGAAGAGCCATATCATTTAATTTGAGTCTACAATAAATACGTTTAAACAGGGATTTCATCTCAAGAAGTAAGGGAAATACAGCTGAGTGAGGAATTACATAGATAAACATCTTTATTTTACTCAGTAAAATACTATGGGGCACAGACACCAAGCTGGAAAGAAACAACCTCCTAGAGATAGTTATCTATGTATGTATGCTTGATCCAGGTAACATATTTTGTTTTTATTAGTAACTATAAAGCTAAGCAGAATCCCTGGAGTCTTTGCATGTTTCCTAAAGGATTTCCAGAAGGACTACTATGTGGCTACTCTTTTTAGTCCAGGCAACACTGTACAAGTTGTGGTAACATTAAAGAAAGAGAAATTTTGAGATCTGAAGGGAGCATGCTGTTTATATGTGGATTGAGAAGAAAAGAAGAGAGGATGTTTCCCTGAAATAGCATTTGAGTGCATACAAAACAAAGTAGAAAAGACTTCATGAGGAGCACTAGCAAACTCACCGTCTAATCTGCTCTCCTTAAAAATTGTAACTGGTTCACTAAAATATCCGGTAAAATTTAATTTTTAAAGATAATTATTCTCCTTTTTTAAAATGCAGAATATGGGCCTCCTTACAAATATTATTTGCCACAAACATTAAAAATAAAAAATTAAAAAAAAAAAAAAGTTAAAGAGTTGCATTGCTTGGCTTAAATTTTTTTTAAAAAAACAAACAAATAGAGCTCCAACTGTTTGCTGAATAGCACTTTATATATATATATATACACTTCTTTCCTCCTTTACTGAATATCTCATTCAAACTAAGAAAATATGTCTTTTCAAAAGCCAGCTTTACACTTTTTTTTTTTTTTTAAATAAACTGTTAACTGTCCTTTGCAATATTATGAAAGAAAATAATGTTTCCTTAAACCTTCTGTTATCTGGCTCTTTTTGTTTTTTAAATTAATATATCTTTTTTTAGATCTCCTTTTTTTTTTTTTTTTTTTTTTTTTTTTTTTTATAAGACATTCAGGAGACAGAAGTACAATAATTAATGCAAGGTTGTGTTGTGATTAGTTATCTTAGCAGTGGAGAAGCTAGATTCATAAAAAATATATCAAAGCACTTTTTCAGCTATGACCAGGTAACTGCTTCATGATAAATAGATTTGGATGGTGTACAAAGGGAGTTGGAATGGGCTTTTCATCTGCATTACAGACGTGTTCCAGTCCCTGAAATATAGGTCAGATGCTTCTTTCTTCCATTTTTTAATTCTGCTTATATTCTTTCTAAATAGATATTCTTTCTTCTTCTCTGTCTTATAGACTACAAATTGCAGCTAAAGCCAATCAGATTCTCATATATATAGATGAGCTAAAATATATTTTATTTAGCTAAGGAAGAGCCAAACCAGCAGAAGGAATTCCAAGATAGTCAGCCACACCTGTAGTTCTGCCCCTTGTTTTTTTCTCCCTATGTGCCAAAAAGACAGCAAGAAACCCAGCCCTTGGTGTGCTTAGATTATCTGCTACATATGCATTTTAATCCAGAAGGTAGGATGATCATAAGGCTTTGGCTGGATAAGTGTATTTTCTATTTACAACAAGGAATTTTTAAATAAAAAAGAGAGTGGATGAACAAGGTCTTAAACCCCTGCACAAACTACTGCACATAAACTTCTATTTGAGATGAAAATATGCTTGCTATATGAATTGCCCATCAAAACACATAGGTCTCACAATAATTTCCCTAAGCATATAGTTATTTTCTTAGAATATGGGTGTTTCGTAATTTGAGTGAGCATTGCTATCAGCATTTCACAGACAAGGACACCAAATCACAGAGCTACAAGCTATGCATGCTTGATAAACAACGAATGGTTTAGAATAGTAGAACTGACCAATTTGGTTGCCTTGTATTCTGTAAATACTCACTCAGATTCCTGTATCCTTTAAAATAAATAACAAAATTAGTACTAGACTAGTAGGTGAGATATTTATACATCTCGTTTCCAATTCTGTCTAGTGTTACATGATTCAATAACATATCATCAACTGCCAAAATTTCAGATTATTCTATCCCTATTCTTTTATTTCTCAACACTGAACTTCATTTACCAGTATGCTGTCATTTGTTTAGCACAAGTTGACTGCTCCCACCTATATACTTGATGGTAACAGACAACATCATTCCAGGCAGAAGAATCTTGATAATGGTTTACAGAACAGAAGAAAAAAAAACAAAACACAACACTGCCTTTCCAAATCCACAGAGAGTTCTTCCTTCAGTAACCACATACTCTGAACATTTCTGCTGTTTCTATGAAAGAGAAGCAGGTGAGTAATGCAGCATTTAATGCAGATAGTACCTCTGTGGTAATGTTGTTCTTATAAAAAGACTATAGTGTAGGCCTTGAGAAAATTAAAATAACCTGAGAAAAAAACAAAGCATTAGTCATGTTAAGTGCTTATCGTAGAAGGATTTCATACATTTATTCATTATAGATTCAGTTGCATGTTGAGAAATACAGCACTTTCTATATTTCAGTTTTCACCTTAGCGTTCAAATTACCATAAACATGTTTTCAGATAAGATATTAAGCCAAGGTCTTGGCCACATACATCTTCAGAAAAGACCCTATAATGTTGTTTACAAATGGCCTTGCTAAATTCAAATGCATATTGCTGTTGTGCATATTGCTGTGTGTTGTTACAAGCCAAGAGTGCTGAAAGAGTTGGCAGACATAATTGCCAAGCCACTTTCCATTATTTACCTGTCCTGGCTAACTGGGGAGGTTCCAGTGGACTGGAAGGTAGCAAATGTAACACCCATCTATAAGAAAGGCAGAAAGCGGATTTTGGGGATACTATAGACCTGTCAGTCTGACTGCAGTACCAGGGAAGGTCACGAAGCAGATCATCTTGGGTGTTATTGGAAGACATATAGATGATAACCAGGGGATCAGGCCCAGTCAGCCTGGGTTTATGAAAAGCAGGTCCTACCTGATGAACTTGATCTCCTTTTATAACCTGATGACCAGACTATTGGCCAAGGGAAAAGCTGAGGATATTGTCTATCTGGACCTCCAAAAAACATTTTACACGGTTCCCCATAGAACTCTCATTAAAAAACTGGCTACTCATGGCCTGGATCAGCACATGATCTGTTGGATCAAGCACTGGCTGGACAGTCAGGCTCAAAGAGTGGTGGTCAATGGAGTCAAATCCAGCTGGGGCCAGTCACAAGTGGTGTTCCTCAGGGCTCAGTGTTGGGACCATTTCTGTTTAACATCTTTGTTGATGATCTTGAAAAGGACATATAGTGTATCATCAGCAAGTCTGTAGATGACACCAAGCTGGGAAGGAGTGTTGATCTGCATGAGGATAGGGAGGTTCTATAGAGAGACTTGGATAGATTAGGTCATTGGGCTAATGTCAATGGTATGAGCTTCAACAAGGCCAAGTGTCAGGTCCTGTACTTGGGCCACAACAACCCCAGGCAACGCTCCAGGCTTGGGGAAGTGTGGCTGAAAAGTGTCTGGCAGAAAAGGACCTGGGGGTTCTAATTGACAAGTGGCTGAATATGAGCCAGCAGTGTGCCCAGGTGGCCAAGAAAGCCAATGGCATTCTGGCTTGTCTTAGAGATAGTGTGACCAGCAGAAGCCAAGAGGTGATTGTCCCCCTGTCCTCAGCAGTGGTGAGGCCACACCTGGAGTGTTGTGTCCAGTTTTGGGCACCTCAATTCAAGAGAGATATCGACGTGCTGGACCAAGTACAGAGGAGGGCAACGAAGCTGGTAAAGGGCCTAGAGAATCGATCTTATGAAGAGCTGGGAATGTTTAGTTTGAGGATGAGAAGGCTGAGGGGAGACCTCATAACTCTCTACAACTACCTGAACTGTCACTGTAGAGAGGTTGCTGCTGGTCTCTTTTCACAGGTAATTAGTGACAAAACAAGAGGGAATGGTTTCAAGCTGCAACAGGGGAGGTTTAGACTGGACATTAGGAATATTTTTTTTCACAGAAGGAGTGGTCAGACACTGGAACAGGCTGCCCGGGGAGGTGGTTGAGTCACTATCCCTGGATGTGTTTAAGGGTTGTTTGGATGTGGTGTTGGTGATATGGTTTAGGTGAGAACTTTGCATAGTAGGGATAATTGTTGGACTTGGTGATCCCAAGGGGCTTTTCCAACCTGAATAGTTCTATGATTCTATGAATCTAAATTCTCATTATTAATTCCAATTGAAGATGCAGTTCTTCATTTCCTTTATTTAGCTTCTGTTCTGCATTATGACATGCTCCTGACTAACTGCTGTGTTCTGTTTGAGAGGTTCCTGTATCTTCAGTGGCACATAAGAACAAATCCTTGAGTGTTCACAACACAGTTAATTATTTAAAGGGGTAAAGACACAAATACAAATACAATAAGGCATTTCTATTCTCTAAGTCTGAAACAAAAGAACAGAGAAACTCATAACTTTATTTTGTCCTCCTGAAATAAGTAGTGGTAATATCTCCATTGAAAAGCAGAAGCATAATTAGGCTGTGCCCAGATCCTAAAATAAACCTCTGCACTTAATCCTGATACCATCAATGAAAAGTAGTGCTTAAATAACTGGAGTGGGACAGAGCCGGAATTACCTGTTGAGCATCCAGAATCATTGTAGCATAATAAATCTTGGGGTTTAGGCTCAGTAAGTCCCACGCAGTCTGACTATTTGCTGTTAACAGTTTTTAACTAAGCCATCTTCAGTGCCATACTTTTGTCTCACACTCCTTTGACATGGGCTCTGGCTGTCATTGAGCATAGTCTCCTTGTATTTGGTTACAATAATAAAACTAAAAGCTTCCCCAGCCTGGTGGGCATTATGTTTGGTTCTCACCTCACCACAGTGTTCCTCTCTTAATGCCATTATGTATCTGTCTTAAAACAGCTGCTCTCAAATTAAGTTTCTTCCTCTTCTAGGGTTGCCTAGTGTTTCAGGTCTGTGCTCTGTAGGGTAAGATTGATAAACAGATCTGCTGAAGGAGCCTGATTGATTTTCAGATTTGGGTACTTACATCGTAGCTTTCTCAGTGACCTGAAATGCACTCAATACCTTGGGAAATGGGGCTATCCACTGCCCTTTCAGTTTTACCTATGGGTGTGTCCAAGCACCTCTTCTTCAATGCCAGCTTACAGTTTCATTACTATGGTACCCTTTAACTCTGCTGAATAGGAAGGGAAGCAAAAGCAACTTAATCTCACTTAGTCTGTGCTAGGCATAAAAAAAGAAGCATTGTCTGTACTCTAAAAAGTTTTGTGTGAACAGAAATCCTAGACAATAGAACTCGAGTCAATTAAATGTTGTCTTTTCCCTTTGGGTCTGCATTATCCTGATCTTTACTAACAAAACAATTGGAAAAGCAGATAACGGCCTGGGTATCTTTCAAGAAGAACCAAAATTAAGAGTGATTTTGTTGCACAGTGTTGCATGAGAGAGGTTTAAAACTACATGTACTCCTTAAGAAGGAGACAAAACATGATGTACAACAGAAAATCCAAAGTAAGTTATTGCCTTTCAGAAAAAAATAGGTAAAAAATTTAAGACCTGAGCAACCAGCAAGGCAAACTCATTGCTACACTCTCTTGTCATACAAAACTTTGCACACAGATCTCTGACATCCATTTTTATATGATACATATACATTTTAACAGTATATGTGAACATAACATCTTCAGTCTGCACCCATGGTATCAAATGCTCCACAGAAATCAAAGCTACAAATTATTTATACCAATACTGACTACAAGAAACCCCTTGTCCCCTACTAGTTGCCCTCCATACAGTCAAAACTCTCATACTGTTGACTTGAATATGTTGTAGTTCTTTTACTTCAGTTCTGACTCAATATTCTGACACAAAAAGTCAATAAAACCTTCTACATCAAGTACTGATCTTTATTCGTTCTCTTGAGGAGCTTCATTATAGGGAGATGAGACTTAACACACATATAAATATACAATATTTAGTTTGGTTTTATGTGTTTGTGCAGTGATATGTATGTACTTATGTATACAAACATGGAGAGACATGAAAGACTCAGAGTATCTGAACGTACAAGAGAGTATCATAACTTAAATCCTATGTGGAGCACGTGCAATGCGTAGAACTGCTTACTTAGACCAGAAAAAATTCAAGACCAGGAGCAGATTGAAAATTAAATAACAATAAAAAATACAACACAATACAAATTACTTCTGCTATGGAAATATGGGTTATTTTTATCCTATTATTCAACATTTTATTTTGTAGTTCTAGGTATGCATTTTTGTCTTTAAAATATAATTAAGACAAGCAAAATGCATGTTCACAAGAGCCTGTTAAAAACAAAAACATTTAGAGTTCTGGTCTAGTTTTAAGCGCAATTCATATAACCAAGATGAAGCCTAGAAAATAACTTGCTTCTTTCCTCTTTCCCATAGACATATAGATAAAGAAGCAGACAACATTCTTACTAGATATTGTGAAATGTAGGATTCCCTTGAATGTGGAATAGTCACCTCCTATAAATGAGGGGCTTCTGTAGAGAGGTTGGGATACAACAGAAGTTTGGATAAAAGACGGACAAAGTCCATCTGAATAATTTGGCCTGTGTATTAACTATTACTAATGATGCAAATGATGTTATCAACAAAGACACCACTTACGATTTCAATCTGCAAGTGTGACTACATTTATATAAACTGTTATAAAGAATATGACTTACTGTGCAGAAGACTTACTCAGGTATTCTCCATAGCTTGTACTACAGTTCTTAATACAGGGTAAATTTTGCTTATGAAGGGTCCAACCCATGATTAAGAATGTTTGAGATGCAAATATTTTTCTCAGTACCAACTCTTCCAGAGAAAATACATTTTCTTACAAATGTTGTATTTTTGCAAATCAGTTTTAAAGATAACTAAAGAAAACTTTTGCTGCAGCACTTGGTTTTCTGTTAAAAGCAATTGCAATATAGATAATGCTACTAATATTTAATAAAGCCATATCATTACTTTCTCTGCTTCTAGAAAAATGTCATTTACTTCAAAGATGTACATGAACAAAGTGAGAAAAGTACTTCTGTTTAATCAAAACATGATAATTAACAGGAATCCAAGTACCCTTATCTTGGGGAACAAGAATAGCAGGTAGAAATTTCAGTACTCTTTCAAGTCTGTGATTGTGCTACTGACAGGTGCAAATTCACTTCTTGTCATTTCAGGGGAAGTAATTAACAAGTTGACTCCATCTGCATGGCTATTAGCATGGATGGTGCCTTGGATTTAGTGAGGTGTAGATGGCTGCTGGTTTCCGTGGAAGAAAGGTTAATGGAGACATTTGTCCTGTGATGAAGAATTTTGAATTGAGAATGATAAATCATCCCCCCTTAGGAAGTCATAGTGTGTCTCTTCCAGTTTCAAAAACAATTTAAGAAATACTTTTATGAATCAAGATATACAGGGAATAGGTAAGCAAGTTTTCCACTGGTGACCCTATTTACAGGTTGCATGTCTCACTTCAGCTCCTTTTAAGTTCATGATCATAATCTTAATTATCATCGCTCTATGTGGGTTGTGATACCTGCAACAGAACCACTGGGATAAAACCAGAGAATTATTTCAGTGTTCACTGCAACTTCAGTCATCTAATTCTCAGCACCTTTGAAACTCCTTGGTTGTCCTGTTGCACAGGACATTCCATTCTGCTTTAGCCCTAGGGATCTAGGCTTTCTTTCTAGTTTTTCACATTTGAGAGCATTATTCCTCTGACCAACCTGACATGCAGATGTTAGGCTGAGATGAATCATGCTCTAGAACTTTGGTCCAAATAAGTTATGAATTAGAAACCACAACCTATGAGTGACTTCCCTGTGGATTATAGTTCTACATAAACATATAAACTCTTCTGCTTCTGTGTCACCAGCCAGTCAGACACTTTACTCACACTTAAAACCAGTCAGGATCTATAGATTAGTAGCTGAGTTCCCCCAGTTATAGAAGTGCCTCTATCCAATGAAAGTGTACATATGAATTTCTACAATAGGCCAGTGTTTGAAGTATAACTCTAGGCCTGAAGGAGGGCCTGAAGAGCTCGGCTCTGAGAATAAACTCTTCTGTGATAAGAAGCAGCATTCTTCAACTCCTTTTGCCATTTCAGTGTATTAGATGGAGCAATTAGATACTTGGTGACACAAAGCAGGGGAAGGTGAGAATGGTTGGATTGGGTCAATATAATGCACTGTTTGCTGAGGTCTTCCAACATGTATGAAGCTGACAAGAATATATATATAAAAATTAGCCTGCTCTGTGTAAAACAGCCAAAAATGTTTTAATAATGCTTTCTATTCTTGGTTGACTCAAGATTCTGAATATGTTAAATATCATGAAAGAATTCTAATAAATTTTTTTAATTGGTATCATTTTTACTAATACTACTCTTATTTAAAAATATACCATAGAATTGTTTTGATATTATCACAGTTATGAGAAAAAGTGCTTTTTTTCTTAAATTTTAATTGCTTCAATCAGTGCTTGAGAATAGCAATCAAAAGAATAAACTTCTATGCAGTTTTTTGTTATTTTTTCTTGTGTCTGTGTTTAGCAGATGTACAACTAAACTAGAAGATGTTTAGCAGATATACAACTAAACTAGAAGATATTTAGCATGAATAGAGGGTTCTGTGCTGTGCTTTGGTCCTCCACTGACACTGACTTCAGTGGAGAAGAGAAGTTGGTCAAGATATAAATATGTATTGCTTCTAAATAAAGAGAGTTGATGGAAGATACATACTGATAGATATGAACCATTCACATTATTAAATGGTATTGGTGTCTTTTTGCATATGAACATGCAGGATGGGTCTCTCATGGCAACACACAGGAGAAGCATTTTTTCTCTCTTGGTCCAGTCACAGTAGGTAGATGTTAGACAGAGACGTTTGAGAAACAGAGTTGTTGATCTGTTTGCTTGTTTCTGAAACAGGGGAGAAAGGGAAGTCAGATGACTGCCCAGACTATTAATTAAGGTCATTCAGAACATGTAAATGTTTCTAATGAGAATTTAAAAAATAAAGTCATAGAAGGTGAAAGTCCCTCTAGTCCATTTTTCTCTTTTGGACTGTGACAGGGGAATTGGGAAAAAATTCCAGGCAAATTCCAAAGCTCAGGGAATGCCACAATAAGTTTTGCTTGGCATACTCTCTCCATTTCTCTTTACTTACACTTCAAGAGCTCTTCGAAGTTGGCAACAGAATCTATGCTTTTAAAAGCCTTTGATGGGGTTTTTTCCCTCCAATATTTTACCTAAATGAGTTTTGAATCGGTCTACATTTTTGGCATAGGTTATGATCCCTACCATTTTCAAGCACAGAGCCTAACTTAACAAGGAATTTTGGGTCACAGGCAGGTGTGTAAGAGTCTCTGCTTGAGATGGTTGACTCAAATTTCACATCTTATCATAAAAATATCTTATTTGGAAAGGACCTTGAAGATCAAGTCCAGCCATAACCTAAATCCCCCTACCATAACCTAAATCTACCCATTCAATGCTTAAATCATATCACTAAGCACTACATCTATATTTCTTTTAAACATTTCCAGGGATGGTGACTCCATCACGTCCCTGGGCAGCCTGTTCCACTGTCCAACCACTCTTTTGGTAAAGAGTTTATTTCTAATATCCAGACTAAACCTCCCCTGGTGCAGCTTCAGGCCATTTCCTCTCATCCTGTCATTATTCACTTGTGAGAAGAGGCCAACTCCCACCTTTTTAGAACCTCCTTTCAGGTAGTTGTAGAGACCAACGAGGTCTTCCCTCAGCCTCCTCTTCTTCAAACCAAACAATCCCAGTTCCCTCAGCCTCTCCTCATAGGGCTTGTTCTCCAGACCTTTTGCCAGCTTGGTAGCTCCTCTGGACATGCTCCAGCAACTTGACATTCTTCTTGTAGAGAGGGACCCAGAACTGCACACAGGACTCGAGGTGTGGCCTCACCAGTGCCAGATACAGGGGCATGATCATCTCTCTACTCTCTACTCTGGCTAGCCACACCGTTCCTGATGCAAGCCAGGATGTCGCTGGCCTTCTTGGCCACCTGAGCACACTGCTGGCTCATGCTAAGTTGGCTGTCAACCAGCATCCCCAGGTCCTTCTCTACTGTGGAGCTTTCCAACAACTAATCCCCAAGCCTGTAGCTTTGCATGGGGTTATTTTGATCAAAGTCAAAACCTGAACCCATGCTGTGTGGGACTGATTCCATGGAGGTCCTGCACTTGCCATGTGAGTGCACTCAAGATGAGCCTCTCCATGATTTTCCCCAGTATTGAGGTCAGGCTGATAGGCTTGCAGTTGCCAGTATGCTACTTCAGTCTCTTCTTGTAGATGGGCAACACACCGGCAAGCTTCCAGTTGTCTGGGTCCTGCCCTGTTATCCAGGACTGTTGGTAGATGTTAGAGAGAGGCTTGGCAATCTCCTCTGCCAGCTCTCTCGGTACCCTTGAGTGAATCCCACCTGGCCTCATAGACTCTTGAGTGTCTAGGTGCTGCAGCATGTCTCTGACTGCATCCTCCTGGATTATTATCTTGCCTCTCCCAGAAATAAAAGGATCTATTTTCTCCTCTTTTATATTCATTTAATTCCCATTTCCCCATGGCTGGCTCCACACTATCCCTTTCACCACATTTTGGGCTTGCTGAATGGTTTTTGCTGAAGTAATTAAACTCAACAGCCTGGTAGACAATTATTCTGAGTTGAGATGGCTTAGTTTTCTTTTGGACTATAGTTCAATCAGCCTGCAAAATGCTCTGAGGAATTTCAGAGAGCCAATGAGACTGGGATAAGGGTGCAGAATAAGAGAGGCAATCATTCATTCTCTACATATATGATAGATGGCAAAATTGCAATCTATTACAAAGCCTCCAAAGCCTGTTCCTAACACATAGTAGTTGATGCATCGTTTCTTCTTCAAGATTCAGGATAAGGAAATAAGATAACTCTATAGTGGGTCGCCTCTGTAGGCTCTTTCCTCCCCTGAAACCCCACTGTGTGCAGCAGAAACTCATGCCTGTAGTTGCTGCCTGGTGCCACTACAGCTGAAGTGAATCTACTTGCACAGCTGCTGCATTACTTCTTCTAAGGGCATGAATGATGGACAGACAGACAACTGTATTTCCAAGACTTAACTTCAAGCCTAAATGCTTGCCAAGGGGTTCTAATTAACCTCCAGTTTCCTGTGTCACATCTACAGGGGGCTAGATGATGACAACCTAAGACCTATGGGAGATTCACAGCATCCTGGATAAGGAACTTGAAGCAGAACACTAGGATAATGTGGGACATCTCAAATGGCTCTTGAACCCTCTGATATGATCAAAGACCTAAATCTCCACTTCTGAATCTCCCTGAATAATAGAAAACCAGAATCTAGATACACAGCTTGTACATGGGCATTTTAATTCGAGTATCTGAATGTGAGGCTTAGTCCTAACCTAGTAGGCAATAATCTCTGTTGGCTCTTCTTCATGCCCTTAAGTGAAAATCTTTCATTATGGAAAATCCTTCTTAATGTGTTGTATGATGTAAAGAATATCAACAAATAGAAAGAAAAAAAAAAACCACCTAGAAATAAAACATAGGTTTAAAAATATGATTCAAACACATACACTAGTATTCTTATCTGTTCTCCATTTCTCACTTTAAATGATGATGAATATAGAAGACAAACATAGGCAATTTAGCTGTGTCTACACAATCAGTCTGAATACCCTTGGAGACAGTATTTGGGGCTGTTTTATCCAAGCTTAGATAAGGCTGATAAGTGTATGGAGAATGATTAATGAAAGGCAGCTGTGGCAATCATATAAATAAAAAATAATAAAAAACAATGTTTTGGAGCTCAAATTCAGTTGTGACTTCTTCAGTTCAATCCAAATATTTTACCTACTATGGAAAAATGAAAAGAAGAATTAAATTAGAGATGGAGTATATATATTTATGCATGTTCTAGGCAAAAGTAGAAATTACCTTGAAACATTTTGTACCCTAAAAATGTGTTTGGATAGTACTTTTGTGGTAAGATGCCTTCTTCCTGATCCAGTAGTTGTGTCCTGTCTTTGTCTTCTTTTGCTCTATAATTTCTAATGAGCTTGCATTACCATTACTTTACCCCTTTTTCATTATTGTACCTTGAAAAGAGGTATAATTTTTTTCCATTTTTTTTTCCCTGTTATTCTTTAACACCTTTTTTTGGTACTCATTATATAACTTTAGAATATTTTCAGTCACATTTTATATTTTATCTTGCTTTCTCAAATTCATCTGCACATTTCCACCATCTTATTAAAGATCAGTTCAAATGTGCTTTATTTGATACATCCGTGAATGCATTACTTCGTTAGGAAACCTCATGGAAATTCATGTGCTTAATGCTGAAGTGCCTCCCATCCCACACCCATTTCAATTAAAGTGTGACATTGACACAGCCTTAATGCCCTCAACTGCTCATTTGACACAATCTCATGCAGTGATATCTCTCCAAAACAGGAAGCTGCTTTCGCATCTCGTTTGCATTATGTATTCATTTTAAGATTAGTCACATGGCTAATGAGCATCTTGGAGACAGTCCAGTTTGCTACACTATGTCATGCTTCCTTTCCTGCCACTCTGCTTGCATTAACTCTCTGTGATATTGCCAAAGACTGCACAGAGAGTAAATTGCTCTTATCCACTTGTTCCAGAAAATGATCACATCCACTGCCACTTGGAAATTGTTCCCATTGTTGACTACAACTAAATATTAAGTGTGTGCTGAAATAATTTCATTTTCATGAAGTCCTGGCCTCTGAAATTTTGCCTACATGCAGTCTGATATTAAAATAATGTTTCTCCTTCCCCGTTCACTTACCAAGATAATATGCTTCTGTCTCAAAATCCTGAACATTTTAATCATTTTTTTACTCTATAATTTAAACAAATGCTGACACATATATGCTTATATGTAATGTTTACGTACATCTATTTTTACCTGAATATTATGTCTGCAGTTTGAATTTCTCAAGATCTTATCAGATATATCAAACTAAGACATCCACATAAAATTAGGAAGGACCATTTATTTTTATGTTGACACCATATGTCTGATCCACATAGTACAGAGGGCTTCTCTGAATAAATTTGTATTGGAACAAAAATGCACCATTTGCTTACAAACAAAAAACAAAACAAAACAAAACCCAAAATAACAGAACCAAAAGCAGACTTTTCCCTCTAATAAATGCATCCTATTCTTTTCTATGAGCACATGTATCACAAAATGTAGCAACTGAAATATCCTTTTTAAAAAATTCTACATCATTTGACAGCAGCAGAAGGTTTCTATGATCAAGATCTCCTGTAATGTTTAAAAAACATCAGTAAATAGGAGAAAAAATATGGTAAGTACAGAGCACCATTATACTCTAATAACGTATTTCTACTATACTGCTAGAGATATGAGTAACTGTAAGAAAAAAATCAACAAACCTCTAATGCATTGCTAAGATAGTGTTGAACCACAATGAAAAGGAATGACAGGGGAAATCCATGTTCCTAGAGTCTGTCACAAAGAAAGGAAAAATGATGCCTATGGGTTTTTAAAGCTACCTGTTTATTACTGCACAATGTTTGGGATAATTTCCTAGCTATGAATTTGGAGGGAAGCAGAAGTAGGAAGGGGAAGAACATTTGACAGCATATTAAAATGAAAGTACTTCTCTGTATTCTCTGGTCAGCAACAGTGTCACAGTTTAACTCTGGGCCAGCAATCAAACCAAAGACAAATGCTCTCTATTAAAGCCTCTGTCTTCCCAGAAAGGGAAAGGAAAGAGAATAGGAGAGAGAAACTTAGAGGTTGGAAACCAAATTACAGAGCTTTAGTGAATAAAATAATTATGAAAAATATAATAATGAAATATGTATTGATATACACCACTATATAAGCCACATGCCCCTCCCAGTAATGTTCACATCACTACCTGCAGGGCAGCCCCTGAGAAAATCCTGCACTGGACTTCTGAAGTGAGCAGCAGACAGGAAATGGATGAAGGAACACATAGATTCAGGAACACACAGATCAGGATTCAAGGTAGATGAATGGGTGGATTCCTCTCAGGCTGCCAGCCATGGACAGAGACAACTCAAGCCACCTGATCCCTCAGATATCTGCCTAGAATGGTGTGTATGGGATAGGACACTTCGTCTTGTCACCTGTCTGGTCTACTCCTCCCCACAGGAGGGTTATGGGTCTGACCCCATCTCCTTCCTTTCATTTCAGGGCATAAAATGTTTTACAGAACTAAACAGTGGCCTTGGTTCTGCACACCATTCTCCAGCAGTAACTATAAACATCAAGCGTTATCAGTTGTAGAAGCAGACACAGTGACTGGAAAACATTCCTCTAATTCAGCAAGTGCAGCTACTTAGGAGAGTCCTAACTGAAAAGTAAAACTACTAAAAAGTAAATTGTTTCTGTCCTGGCTCAAACTAGGACAAATAGTAAACAATTTTCAATATAGACTCATGTTGGACTAGGCAGAAGAGAAATATATTATCATCTTTACTCTCTTTAAAGCTCACTCTTACCAATTTACAGTTGAAGTACAGAATAAAAATAAAATAATAATAACAAAATCTTCTAAATATCTTCAAAAGTCATTTCCACATGGGTGTGCTACTACAGAGGAAGGAATAGATCAGGACATATGTTCTTTATAACAAAAGAAAAGAACTTCAGAACATTTATTAGGATTGAACAGATATGAGCTTTTATGAAATAAAAGCTGAAACCAGTTGGCAGCCATTTATTTTTAATTCAAAGTGAAAAACTATTATAGATTCCTTGTTGCAGGCTTTTTATGTATTCTTAACTGAGCATACAAGATGGTTTTGTTGACCCTTTGTGTGGGCTGACTGTAGTATGGTTCTGATTTTCAACTAAAGTATCAGTGGACTTATATGAATCCTATGCTCATGAGCTTTAAGAATGGTTTATTGTCCACTGCCTTGCCTTCTTTAGCTATATGCAAATATGTTTCACAAGAACCTAGAGAAGTGGAGTCAGGCAAAGCTACTATTCTACTCACAAGTCAATGCTTAAAGTGGACACTGAATAGTTAAAATAGAGGGGGTGGTTGTAAACACTTGGTAACCTCAAGATTCACTGAAGTCTTTCCCATAAAACAGAAAATCCTAGACTTCTAGCATTTCAAAGCTAAATATATTTACATAGTCCCCTCCATTTCACGGCCCACTATCTATCTATATCTATTAGAACAGCTCCATCAAATGCAAGGAAGTACACTATGAATTTTGCCATCAACACCATCTTAAATAATGGCTATATTTGCAAAGTTAGGTATCGTAGTGACTGCTGCCACAATCTCACACGACAGAATACAGAGAATAGAATAGCTAGAACAAGAACAGGAGGAAAAAATTATAGGTATTTAAAAGAAACTTACATCCATGCAAAACAAAATGTCCATGTAGACTCAGCAGGTTGGTAACTACTGAAATACATGGGTCATAACTCAAATACAAGGTAGAAATCTTTTTGCTACCTCCAGAGAAGTGTCCTCCTAGAGACACAGAAAATGCTGAACCTTTAATTGTCTAAAACCAAATATAAACACAGGTAGGCAGAATACATTATTTCTGAATATGAAGGACCAGCACATCAGGGCCAGTACATCCTGGAATTGGTTTGCATCCCAAAAGACCTGCCTGAGAGGATAGAGACTGCACTAATGGCTGCATAGGCCTGGTCTGCAGGTGCAGTGATTGAGGTAACTCAGGTGGAGGGGGCAGGTCCACTCCAGCTGCTCAGTCTTATGACTCAAACACACTTGTGAAACAAGAGTTTATAGACTAGGCCTATAAAACAGGGGGCTGCAATGGTGGTTTTGGGAGCCTCACTGACACCAACTCTCCACCCTTGGCTGGCCCAGCCCTGGATCCAAAACTGCTGATTTCATGTTATCTGTCTTTCTTAATTTTTCTTCTCCTACTCTCTCTCTCTCTGCTTTCCTAACATTAAGTAAGGCAAGGCCTAGCCATGATTTTTTCTCAGGTTGTACAGCTTAAACATATATGTATTGTACTCTTGTGATCTAATTGTCAGCTTTTATGATGGTGTAGCCTAAGATAATAATTGAAGTAACCGTATTCCTTCTATAGTTTCAATTAAACCTAATATTCAAATACAGACCTTAAGTGTCATTTCAGTTAATCTGATCAAGGGGTATTGGACAGTCAGGCATTTTATTGGACCTTGACATTTTAATCACTCGCCCTGGAAAGTCCAGGTCTGAGACTAAAGTTGGATCCAGCCACATCTGGGCTCCTCTCTGAGAAGGATTTTCATGCATCATAAGCTTTCATTCTCTTTATGATTATTTATTATTCATATTGTGGAAATGTCTAGAGATAGATAAATTAAGATTAAGAGAAGATACAATATATATATAAATACAGATGGTAGGTAGATAATTAATAATAAAGATGGGTATATGTGCATAACTTACTGGTGTCTGTGACTACAAATGCTCCTCTTTTCCAAATAGACCTAATGATAGACCTAATGATTATTTTTTTTCCTGTGTCCAACAAATGAACTTGTAGCAATTCAGCAGCAGTTTTTCCTTCTTTAGTTGTCTCATCTCATATGTATTTTGTAATATTTTCAGTGGTTACAAAATTACTAGCAGCATGAATAGTGTATACAACTTCTTTTTTCATCATTAAAATACTATAATTTACCAGAAGGCAAGATCCAGGAAATGTGAAACAATACAGAAATAGAAAATTAAGAGAAATACTGCTATTAGGTGTTCTATTTAGCAATGCAGTAATTTTATAGACGTTAAACCTCTCAAAGATAACAAAAAAATGATTTGGCTGAGTGGGTTGAAAAAAAATCCCCCCCCCCCAGGCAATATTTTATTAAATGCTAATATTTTTAGTGTCTCCCACTGCTCAGGCCCAGATTTGGCCATCTTCTCCTAGGCATAATTAAATATTACACAGATTATTCCTTATAAAAGCAAGGGCTTTTTAGTATAATTAGAACTAACAAATGGGGCCACTCTCAAATTAATATACATTCAGTTCTACTGGTTTTTACATCTATGTGAAATATAACTTTTACTGCAATAATTTATACTAATATTAGTGTCCAAAAGATGCTCAACAGCAAGAAAATAAGTCTTTTCACAAGGAGCCTTGATGTGACAGAATCACAGAATAGTTGATGTTGTCAGCAACCTCTGGGGTCACCTGGTCCAAACCCCTGCCCAAGCAGGGCTTACCTAAAGCAGGCTGCCCAGGACTATGTCTACACTTTTTGAGTATCTCCAAAGATGGAAACTCCATGACTTCTCTGGGCAACCTGTATCAATGCTGTTTTGTACTGGAGACTCCAGAAACAGACGCTGCTCCACTTGGAGACTCAACAAGACTGAATTGAAAGGAAATCTTCCCACTGTCAAGCTGCTCTGAAGACTCCTTCTACAGCCCAGTTACAGCCCAAGTACCATAAGCCTTATTTGTCACCAGGACACATTGCTGGCTCTTGCTCAGCTTGGTGTCCACAGGGTGCCCAGCAGGATGTGAACAGGTGCTACCCAATACCCCAACAGGAATCTGGGGCAGTTCAATGTGTTAAATCACCTGGTTTCATACTCTGTGATTATATTCCAAATTTGCATAAAACTTACAAAGGGGAAAAACATTGAAAACATGTAATGAGACACATTTGATTTTATTTTTTTTTTTAATTGCCAGAGCCATTCTGTATTGGATTGGTTTAGAAACAGAAATTCGGGTGACCGGAATTCCTCACAGATCTCTCTTTCAGCTCAGTGTCCCGTTGCACTCCAGCCATATAATTATGCAATGGTCAGCATCTAAAGTGTATTGCAGTGTATTACAAATACAAGTGAATGTTTATAATTACTTAAGATTGTAATACACGTAAACCAAATGGAGTTAGCTAAGTATGTGATCCCAGAGCACAACTTTAGTGTATGAAATTCAGTAGTCACTTGATTTTTCTGGAGAAGCTCAACTAAAAGTTGAGTAGTGGAAAACAGTACTAGAACAACAAACCTTTAAAAAACATGCTACAGACTGGAGTTCTTACATTGTTTTACTATTTTGAAATACTGCTTTCTATCTTGCAACATTTTTTGTGTAATATTCTATTATTAAAATTTCACAGACGTTATTAGTGATAGAGAATGAAGCCATAAATTAGTTGTTGAAAGAGATTTTGTACAAAGCATTTCAGAGAGAAACAACTTGTATAATGATTATACAAATCAATTATCATTACAAAATGAAGGTTTAATCTAAAGTTTACAAATCTTACTTCTATCAAATAGGCAGAGAGATTGGAAGGGAAGAAGAGAATAACCTTTACTCACCTATAGTTGGATCATGATAGTCAGGGAATCGATGGCTTATGAACTGCATAGTCATTGCTGGAGGGGAAAAAGAAGGAAAAGAATTATATTGCTGTCTTTAAATGACAACAAGGAAAAGAACATGCAGAAAATTCATTCAAGTATCAGCTTGGAAAGTGAGTCAAAAGTCTGCTTTATGTCTACAGCTGCAAGAATTCATTGGCCTTACAGTGATAACTAAGAACTGATAAATGGCAAAAATATAAATTAAACTTCTTTGTCTAAATTTCTTCCTTTTTTAAATGCCATTTTATCAATTATGTATTAAATTTACATCTTTTTACACATGTTGAATACTATTAACCTCATATTGTATATAGATGAAGATTCCCATGGACTTAAAATATAAGGCCAATTCATGAAAGTGAATTAAATTCATTAAACAAGATGCAGAAGATGGATGATTCTGTTAACTACCTAGAGCTTTGTTTCTTCTGAACAGTCAGTTTCATCACTGAATATTCTACTTTCAGAAATTTTAGGAAAGTTATGAGTCTTCAGGAAAAATGCTTTGCATCATTTGGTTATGCTGCCTTTCTTGTTTTTCCTCAGAGGTTTTAATTTTTTAAGAATATGGCTTGATTCTTATGCCAATTTCATTATTTTATTTTTTCATGTTTTCTTAATGCCTACATTAAAATTCCTCTATAGCTGTGGATGTGGATATTTGTTTAAAAAAGAGAATACCCCACCTGAATGATAACTACTAGTCACAAGACAGTAAGTCAAACACCAGATTCTGTCTTATTCTTGCACATCTCAGTTACCTTCAGAGGCAGAGGTTATGAACAAGAAATGAAACACTTAAAAAAATTATGTGTATAAATAGACACATTTTAAAAACAATGTTGTTTTATTTTAACATTCTTCCTCCTTATACTTTCAAGAATCAGGGGTTAAGTAGATAGTTTTACAAAATTTTATAGATAAGGAGTATTAAACATTTATTACCATGTTAATAAATTATTTCATCTTCAGTGTAGATAAATAGAAGTATTAAGAAGCAGCATTATATATTCATAGTAACTGAGAGAGGGTAATCGAGTTTAAAAAAAGCTCATTCAGTCTATACATATTATAGGGGAATAAATCTACGTGCAGTAACACTCATCAATATTATCTGTTGTCAGATATATTACTTTTAAGTACTGTGTATGTTTGGACACTTTCATTTTCAGGACACCTGTTTTTTCAGCCACCACAGATTTTTAGACACCTCTATCTGATAACTGCTAGTGGTTTATGAAGAACAAATTGATGCCTAATTTGACGTGCCTGGTTTGTTCTGAGAAGCAGCAGCAGCTTTGCAGAGATGCTGTTCATATGGTTTATGCCTGCACATTTTGATCTTTTTGAGGGCCACAAATGAATTCCATTTGTTTCATTACCTGTTGCTTTTTCTTGACAAACTTTAAATTTATTTATTTATTTATTTATTTATTTATGTATTTTAATTCCATAAGTAACTGCTCTGTATCTGTTTTCTTTTGGACCTACACCTGCATTACACAATCTGTTGTTACAAATGAAATGGAAATTCTCAAAGGATACCCAGAACTCACGGTAGAAAATTTTCCTCTCTCCTCAGGCAGCCCCAAAGAAATACATCATTTATATCCTCATTAAATCCACAGGATTTAAGAGGACTGAAATAATTTTGAAGCATCCTACCGATTTTCCACTGTAACATGCAAAAAAAAAAAAAAAAAAAAAAAAAAAAAAGTATTAACCACTGGGTTGTGTAAAATTTACATCTCCCAGACCACTCAGTGTGTGTGAATATGTATCATGAACACTTCCAGAGGAACCTGGGGTGCACACAGGGCCTTAGAGGCAGATCTGAGGAGAAACTCATTTCTTGTGATGTCAAATGCAACAATAATGACTTGCATATACATGGTACTAGTCTCAGTCAGGAGCTCTACATGAGCTGATTTAGCTAGATACAAGTCTAGAATTCAAGAAAAGTGTCTGCAGAAGTGCTCTGCATAATGGCAAGAACACATCTTACAGTCAGCTGGATAGGGAAATGGTAAATAAAAGATTCTTTTCACATGCATTTTGTCCCACAACTCCTTCCAGGACAGTCCTTTGTCAAGGGCTCCTCCTAACCATGAGGATCAGGAACCTCTTGGGCCTCTTCTGTGTTTATTACCTCTTGCATGAGGTTTACCACCCTCTGAGAAAAAGGTTACATTATTGTATTTTCTCAGAAAGAATTGAGGTGACACGTGTTTTTAATCATTGAATTACAATGAGAAAAAAGGAAACTGGGATGTAAAATACGGGAATTGCAACTTCTCTCTTTCTGTGTGTTTTTAAAATAAGAATTAACATTTTCTGTTAAACCCTACTGAATATGAGTGCAGCAAGCATTTTCAGTGCAAGAATAACAGGTCAGTTCCCCTAAGGGAAAGGAACCACTAGCTTTTGCCTTCAAACAACAAATCCCTTCCTTCCATAAGGATGGAGGGCAAGGAAATATAAAAACATCAGGTGTGATGTACAACAACAGTTGTGTCCAGATTTACCAGACATTCCATAGTCTTGGCTGCTGGACATGCAGCAATTAGTTCTGAATGATGGTCAAAAGTTGGTTGAATGCTTCCCAGTGCAAAATGAGATTTAATCACTGCTGGCATGACACCACACAACTCCGCTGGAGCCTCAGGAATTAGAGCTGCTTGTAACCAACTCTGTGTGGGCTCCTCAGCAGAAAAGATGCCTCAGCTGGAGTACCTGGGCTTCTTCACTGATACTAACATCAGCTCCAAAATAATTTTCTATTTTTCTTCTCCATTATTCTTTTATTCTATATTAATGAACACACCTAAGAAATCCAAAACATCATCAGATGTTTTTGTGACCATTTTCTTTCAGAAATTCAAATACTATTTCTGTAGATTTTTACAGATCAATACATTAGGGACCTTTAACTCTAATTTATGCCACACAGAAAGCACTGCATCAAAAAGTGGATTTAAAGTATGATATTAAAACAAAATAAATGGGTACGGTCAATATTTGCATAAATACATACACATGTAAAACAGAGTCAGCTAAAAAAATTATAACCGCCCCACCCCCAAAAAAACCCCAACAAACCCAGAATCTTTTAATCCATAGCAGATATTGTGAAATATTTTGAATTGCAAGTTGCCTGAAAATTTTTAATGAATATTTTATAACACTGTGAAGATTATTCCATTTAAATGAGACATGTACATCACATGACAACTACAATAAATATAAGGATCATTGTTTCAGATGAATGGTATCTTCTTTATACCCATCTGTGGCTAAGCAAGTGCAGATTGCCTCAAATGAATAAACTTCAGCATGATGTACATGAATAACTATCTAACTTTAAAGTTCTCTTGTGTTTTCAAAATTAAAAAAAAATGTTTAGATTCTGCATTTCCAGTTGTTCCCGGTTTTGCTTATCCAATGTTCATTAGCTATCTAGGAGGGTACACATTATACCTGTGTATACATTATACTGAAATATGTGTTTACTACGAATAATAAACTTAGTACGGTCTTCTAATTTCAATATAATTCCTACTGTCTCACTAGCATTATTTTATTTATTTCCCAGCAGTAAATGCCATGCTTAGAAAAAGGCTGAGATTATTTATTCTAAAGCATCCTCTTCATCAGTGCTGCAATAAAAAAAAATATCTAAAAAAGATATCAGCTTATATATGCTTTTGTGGGCCCACAGGCTAACAGAAAAAAATCTTTCAATACTCAAGCATTTTTGAGAGCAGGTAGAGTAGAGTCTCACTATCCTTCTAATCTGTTCTAATTCTTATTTGTACCAACAACTTTGAGAGTAGTCCAGTATCTGTTTTTCAAGGCAGGAAAGTACATTGTGAGCTTACACAATACTCTTTGAGTCAATAGTATCCCTGTGGTGAATATCTCATCCTGAGCTTCCTATACCTCTTTATTAGCCTAAGGTGTTTTTCATTTAACTAAATGTCTTTAAATGTTACAATATCAAAGTTAGATAACTTCAGCAACAGACAAACATTCTATTAGCTGCTATTTTCTCTCTGAAATAGTGGATAGTTTGAACATTTCTGGTCTTTCTGTTGGTTTCAAACCCACAGGATTGCAGGTTCCATATTCTAAAATATATGATCTTCTCAAATGTTCATGCCTGAAAATTGGCATTTTGGCCATCTTTCACTTGCTTGGAAAAATGACAGTCGTCCTTATAACTAACTCTTTTGGAATTAATTCTTGAATTTTTAGATTGACTTGTCAAGTAAAAAGCCTATTCTTCTGCCCACTGAATCTTACCAAACAGACTTTGTAATCACAATGTATAAGCATATATATGATGAACAGCAAGGGTTGAAGACAGCAATTTTTTTCCAAAATCTTATGCACTCTCTGAATTGCATTAACATTCACAGCAACTATGAATGGCTGGAGACACCAATAATGCTAGAATATATTAGAGGAGGAGGAAAAAAAAAAAAAAAATAATTCTGAGGAAGATTTCATGTTCAGTTTCTTCAAGTTTAATAAATCAAGATGAAAGGCAACTAAGAAAAAGAAAACCTATTAAAGCTAAAGGGAAATTTGATGGTAAAACAAATGGGAGACACTAGCTATGAACAATTTTAGGCTACAAATTAGAATTTTTTTTCCATGATGACATGTAGATGACTTAATTACATGGAGAATAAAGTCCTTACTTGGAAAAATATATGAATGGCCCATTTTACCCTGGGTGAGGTAGGTGCTTTGTTAGATCTGAAAACTGAATGTCCATAGCAACTGAAGGTATATGGCAAGTGTCTTGAGGAGTATCCATTTTAGTCAAAAAATGAACAGGAAGAACAGTGATGACTAATGCAGGCTATTGTCAGAATTTTAAGAATTTTAAGCACAGGGAAGATAAATAAAGTGTTATTATTTATTGTCTCACTATAAAAGACAATATTATCTAGCAATTAAATACCTTTACACATTAAGTATAGTTAACTGCATTATTCTCCCATGACATGGTAAATGGCAGTGTGTATTGTTGGAATAATATTTAAAAAAAAAAAAAAAAAAAAAAACAAACAAAAAACCAATACCTAATTCTAATAAACTCAAAGACCTCACCCCAGAATAAGACACTTGTATCTTTTGCTGGAGGATATTAAGATTTTCAAGAAATTATAATACAATTAATTATCTTTATAAATTGCTCCCAAAGCAGCCACTGCAGGCTATATTCATTGATAGGATATCAGGTAAAGGCACCTTTGTTCAGATACAGTACAACCATGTTTACATTGTTAGACCATGTATAAAATGAAATAAGAATTCTACAACATCATTTCACGAAGGAATGCTGCAAAATCTGTGAGCTGCAATTATTAATTTTTTAGATACTATGATGTTTTATTTATTGAGTGTTGGCTGTGAAATGCAGGCAAGTGAAATTTTATTTCTCTGTGTTAAATTAATTCTGGTGTATTAAAAAAAAATAGAGAAGCTTGCTTTACAACAGCTTACTACATATGCTAGGCTGCAGGCACAGCATTGCTTTTTATACTGCTTTTAATACACTAAGGTGATAGGTATAGGTTCACCTACCAAAGCTGAGGTCCACAGCAAAAAGTAGTAAGCATCAGAAGGGCAAAGTTGTAAAAGCCAAAAGTATTTTATATTTAATCTGTCTTATTAGAATGAAACCCAAACACATAAAAACCCAGAAAACACTAATTTTAAACTGAGAAAACTGAAGTTAACTAGGATAGACAAAATAAAACTTTTCTTTGTCTTTTGAATTGTTACAGATTGATTCTTCTGTTACATTATGTGTACTCGGTCTTGGCTAAAAGCTGAGATGCAGAAAGCACTGCATGGGCTTCTGTAGTCCTCTGAACAACTATTTCCATCACCCTTGAGGCCTGTCCATTTTCTATTTGCTCTTGTAAGTTCTGACTTTTGCTTTCACTTGCATCCCATTTTCTCTCTAGGAATCCACACTTTCTTGCCAAGAAAGTCATGGTATTTCTCTGCCTCCAGAGGATCCCTGCTAGATCCCTCATTTCCTTGCTAAAAAAGCATAGCACACAAAACTACTAGGGAAACATGGCAGAGTAAGTCTCAAGAGAAAAATAAAACAAAACCAGAAAATGAATGTTTACAGTGACAGAAACAGGAGAGCTATTTTGCTGTTCACACTGCAGAACAAGAGAAAGGCTTGTTTGTACAGTATCATGCCCTCTACCATCATAAAGTAGGAGGAGACTATAATCAAAATGTGTGGAATTCAAGTTGGTGGTGACAGAGCAAGGCATAAAACAGCTTTCTCTGGAGAATATTCACTTTTTTTTCTTTTTTCTTTTTTTTTTTTTCATTTTTGCATCAGAAACAAGGAAAGGACTTCTATTAAAAAATTTGTATGTTGTGGCAATATGTGCTCCTAGGCTAAAAGTAAAGAAAGACTTAGGAAGCAGATGGGAAGACTTACTCCCTCAGAAAGTAAAGACAGAAAAAACACCTGTTTTGTTTTGGGACCCAACTTGAATGAATAAATAAAAATAACTAATTCCAAAGTCTCTATCAAGTTTTTTTTTTCACAAGCATTACATGTAAAGACATAAGTTCTCACTATTTCTCTTTGAAGTGTGATCAGTGGAACAAAGACACATAGTAGGTACAGGTTACAGCTTTCCAGCAGGGACTCAAGGACAAAAAGAGAAACGGTGCAAAAATTCATCCTGGACTTGAGAAAATTCCAGGAAGCCTTCAGCAAAAGAGCTCTCGCTACAGAAAAGTTGCACCTTCTCTGAATCAGCACATTTTGGTGAAAAATGGTTATACTAAAAACTTCTGACTAACATTTATATCTACATCCAGACTTAGTTCCAGGTACAATATAGGAAGGCAGAACACACTATATTGTAAAATTCAGGTTAATTTTTCTGTAAAAAGCAGATGAGGCTTGTATATATTCCCCATATAAGATACATCATCTTAATGTGATACAAATTAATGATAATGACAAGGTAGATTGCTACCACTTATGCAGCATTGCCTTCATAGGATGTCCCTGACCCCTGCCAGAAAGGTTTCCCACAAGAGTACTGCTGAACATTCCCTACCCTGCTTAGCTTATGCAACTTGACAAGATACATTAATAAACAGAAATTACTTCTGACAAATGCTGCTATTAGCACATTTTCCTACTGTGTTCCTTCCATCAAGTGAAAATTGGTGAGAAAAATGAATGTATCTTTTACTGTACTTCAACTAGAAAATCCTATGGTAACTTAAACCTTCCATTAGTGAGCAATCCAAAATGTAATGACATAAAAAGGTTTTAAACCAGGCTCGAGTATAATGTGATTTTTTAGCACAAAAGACATTGAATAAAGATAGAAAGACCCAATTTTTGCATATTATTATTTCAGAGAACAATAAAGTCAATCTTGAACCATAAAAATAGACACATTTCAATTAAGGTCAATGGATAAATCTAATTTTATGAAGGAAATACAACAAATAAAGGAAAAATACTATGTAGTTCTTTTTACAAGTGGGCCCTGGCTTGCAGCTACCAGTCTCAAGCATGATTAGCTCACTGTGAAAAAGACTTTTTAAGGACGGACAAAATAAATTAATTCCATGGAAAGAAACCTCTCAGCAACTACCCTAATTTCTGTCCCTTTTTTAACTGCTAACATGTTTCCACGTAAAGATAACTTGAGATGCTCTGACTTGGTTCACTGCTGTTCAGGTAGTAATAAACTGACATTGTTTGCAAGTTTTCTAACATAAACTAGTGGTTAGCTGCTGCGATACCTTCCATGTGAAATTATACCCTATATATTCAGCAGTGATGAACTGGCAGTGGCAGCAGCTGTATTTTCATGACTGGGAGAATAGATGTTGTTCTGTAATGTGGTCCCAACATTTTTGTGCTTCAAACCCAGGATCAGAAAATTTGATGACACACCAAAGAGGAAGAAACAACTCTTCTATTTAACCCCACACAGAAGTCTTATTTGCTGTTTAAACACATGCCCTGCTTTTATTTATCTTTTTTTACCAATAACATGTTTTGCTGATGTATCAATTAAACATACAGATTCTCAGGTATTACTGGCACTACATTTCCGTTAATTAAAAGCGTTTAGTTGCTTATCTCTCCTTTCTGATCTGAACAGTAACCTGCTCTTCTCCCAAAAATTCAGATCTTTTTTTATCAGATGTTGATGATTAAAATTATTAACTTGTTTGCTGCTGCTGGATGAACTTTTATCAAAGTTAAGGTATTCCATGGAGAGAAGATTGATTTTGAAATTCAGGAGAGGCAAATAAACCAGATAATGGTAAATTTACTACTTTAGATTCATAGTATCAAAATTCTTCGAAGTACAGAAAGATTTATTAATTTTGTTGTTAAATATTTCATAGCATATTACTTATAATTACACTTCTATAAATTACATGATTTCTAGATTTTTTTTTTCATCACTTTCATAATCTTTCTCAAAATGTCTACTTATTAGGGTACCTTAATAAGCTGGCTTTCTCTTTCAATGTAAAATACAAACAAGAAGTTAAAATACTTTTATTTCACTCAGAAATTCTCTGATCTATTCCTTTAACTTCCAACACAGTTTTTCCAGTTATAACAGTAATTTTCATATTTAAAGGGAATAGACTAAGAAAGAAGGAAGGATTTCTGAAGATAGATGTGAAGCCAGAAAACTGACACCAGGACATTGTGAAAAGCTAAATACAAATTTTAATTCATCAAATACATTTGACTCTTCCCAGAATGCTGTCCTCAACAATTTCTTTCCTACTCATATACTTAAATTTATATCTCAGTGAAGATAAATGTTATGATTATGTGAGTTTAAAAGTGTTCTTCACTACAGACATGACTTTGAACTGAGCATATTTTCCTTGTCAGATTTCAGTGTTATTTCTCTCTCAGCTAATTAGGCAACAATTTATAATTAAGTCAAATCTGACACATCATCACTTACACCAACATGAGTTCTTAATGACTTTTATACTGTATTAGAAGAGTTTCCATAAGATTAGAGAAGGTGAGACTCTTCAGAAGGTTAGGATCCTCAGTCGTTTATTCCCCTCTGCATACGTACATGCACACACACAAATGAAAAAGCCTAATAATTCTAAACTGTTACCCAAGAGAGCAAACCAAGCAGTTGAGGAGGCCTGGAATTGAGGATAACAAGGCCTTCTGGATGGGGAAGAAGTAGGTCTGTTTTGCTACCAGCACCACTTAGAACACCATTATGCAGGGAAAATAAAAATCACAAACATAAGAATGTTGAAAAGAAGTTTTTGAAATAAGACTTGAGCTCTGGAAAACATTTTTCCATTGTATATTAACTCCTAGACTTATCAGTCTTCAATACTCTTGCAGCACTAAAATATGCATTCCAGCTGCCTTAACATAATGCATGGAATAGCATTGCATGCATAGCATTCAATGCATGAAATAATATAATGAATGGAATAGAAAAGTTACCAGTTTGCACTGGCAGACTCTTTATGGATGCAGGCTTTGTGCACTGATTTGATGGGGTGCCAAGCCATGAACATTGCCTTTCTAATTCCTCTGTGAGACACCAGACACCCCTTGGCAAAAGGTGATGTATGTGTTTCACAGAGGATTCTTGATACACAGAGGATTCAGACACCTGCGAGTCCCTAAACATTCAGCTATTAGGATCTGACCTCTGCAAATTTAAGACACCCTCAAATAGGCATCCTGCAGTTTTAAACATTGGCTTTACTATTCTAAGAACATGGTTTAACATTCTAAGGACACGGAAAGGAATATAGCAACTAAATGACTAGAGGCTTTAGATGCTCAATGTTTTATTGAAATGAAAAGACTTTCTAGCTCTGGAAAAGAATATATAATTTGGAGACAAAACAATGGGAAATAATGAGCTGTCTTAGAGGGCAGTACAAGCCCTGGACTTTCTGTCACTTTATTTTAAAAAGACTTAATTAATAACTGCTGTAAAATTGCAGAAGGCTTATGTGATCATGTGAATCTGGGAAAACTGGCTCTACTATTACCTCTACAACAAAAACCCGTTTTGCCTCAGTTTCCACACCAGCAAAAAAGCTCCAAGACAACAAAAAATATGGTCAGAGAGATCTGAGATTTATAGAACTGCTGCCTAACATATAGCTTCGAATGCATTCTTCAGCTCTTCCTCTAAAATCTAACTAGTAAAACCATGACATTAACCAGTGCCTTCCACATGAAGTTATATGGATGAAAGGAGGCAGGAGACATGAGATCAAACACTTCTGACAACAAATATGAGTTACAAGTGCAGTGGAGATGAAGAGACTAAAAAGTGTAAGGACAATAAAGTAAAACAGTTACATATCCTCTCATCTTCTTCCCCCTCTCAGTACAAATCCAACTGGAAACTTACATCTGCTGGAAGTGCATTCATATTGCTTGTGTCATGTGTAAGTTATGATGATATACTGACAGGGGGCACAGTTGCAAGATGTGTTTGGGTGTGAAAGGTAGCACCTCAGGCACTAAAAGAGGTGATTTATTATAACATTACCATGATGCTGAAAAGGTCAGAAATCTACAAAACATGTATAAAAGTTCTGGAGGGCTGCTGGTATTTTCACACAGAAAATCTACATTAACCTATTCAGGTTTGTACCCTCAGTGTGACTAAGAAATGTTAAAGCTATCAATACTAGAGTTCACAATGTTTCTTTCCTACAGCTGGAAGGGGACAGCTCATGACCCAGGAATAAGCTTCAGAACACTTGGGCTGTACAACAGGCTGAGTCTCAGTTTTTCATTCTTCTGGGGTAAACCTATTTTCATGTATTTCATAATGCACTTTCTGTCATTAAGGTTCTTGTCATTTATTCTGGTGTGAGACTAGCTGACTGAGGGGTTTATGGTGTTACAAATCACCTTAGCTCGATGGGTGTCAGAGACTGTATTTGGTGGCCCTAGAACCTTCCATGCAAAACCAGCTGCAGGTAAAATAAAACAAACTCTTGAAACTCTGCCCCATGCTCTGAATAAGCAAACAAACACCATAGAGTTGACTCACAGGAAACTCAAAAATCTCCTTGGAAGGTTCGTTGGAAGGGTCTTGGATTTCTGGTAGAAAATAGGCTAACCATGAGCCAGAATTGTGCCCTTGTGGCCAAGAAAGCAAATGGAATCCTGGGATGCATTAGGAAGAGTATGGACAATAGGTTGAGGGAGGTCATCCTGCCCCCTTATTCTGCCCTAGTGAGGCCACGGCTGGAATACTGTGTTCAGTTCTGAGCTCCCAGTCAAGAGAAACAGGGAACTACTAGAGAGAGTCCAGAGGAGGGCAACAAAGATGACCGGGGGATTGGAGCATCTCTTTTGAGGAAATGCTGAAAGAGCTGGGACTGCTTAGCCTGGAGTGGAGAAGACTGAGAGGAGACCTTTTTAATGCCTATAAATACCTAAAGGGTGGGTCCAAGGAAGATGGAGCCAGATTCTTTTCAGTGTTGCCTGGTGACAGGACAAGGGGCAATGGAACCTGAACATGAGGAAAAACACCTTTACTGTGATGGTGACAAAGCACTGGAACAGGCTGCCCAGGGAGGTTGTGGAGTCTCCTCTGGAGACATGAAAAACCCACCTGGATGCAGTCATGTTTATTGTGCTCTGGAGGATCCTGATTTAGCAGGGGAGCTGGACTAGGTGATCTCTAGAGATCCTTTCCAAGTCTGGCAGTTCTGTGATTCCTTCATGTTAGAGGCAAAATTATTCTAAAGATTTCTGGAGGCTAATTAGGACCATAATATATAGGGCAGGGACTGAATAAAAACTTGCTTGAACTGTGAAAGAAATCCTTAAAAACAAACAAAAAATATATTATTCATGTCATAAAAGAGATGGATGTATTTAGTCATTTCTAGATTTTCCTAATTATTATAGAAAAGTAGTTCTATAATCAGACATCCTTAACTAAACCAGATTTGTCCCAGAATTAGGAGCTGTACTTCATCTGCTACATCACAGGACTTGGCTTTATATTTTCCTACTCCCAGCAGTAATTATAAACTTAAATTTTGTCTTGCAGGTGCAGTGGCAACATAACTCAGTTCTGTAACGACAAGGATTTGGGAGCTGAGCAGGAAACTGCACAAGAAATTTTTCAAGACTGTGGTAAGCATATGGATACATAAAACACAAAGATATACAATGGTTTAAGTCATAACAAATGGAACTGTTTCCTCACGTATGCTGAAAAGGATTCAGGGGGACTTTTAGGGCTCAGTGAAGAGGACAATATTGAAGTACTCCATATCCCTACAGTGTGATGACAATGCTATGCTGATTCAGAAATGAGTCAGCTCAGTTACCAGAAAAAAAAGGAGACTTAGGTCTTTTTTGAAGGTACTTGCAGTGGTATAGATGTGACAGAATGACTCATCTGTCATCAGGGTTTTAGTCAGCAAAGTCTTTGGCTCAATGACAGGTATTTATAACTGGAAAATAAAAGAAGACAATCAAAATGAAGCAAGGAAAAAAAACCTGAATGTTAAGCTTGTTCTATAACATCTAAGTAAAAGGTCATTATTTCCATAACCCAAAACACCATTTTAATGTTAGTATCGGTCCAAGTCCAACTCACAGTATAATGTGCTTTATGCATTCCTGTCTGCTCCTCATTCAATGGATACGTTTGCTGCAGCACTCACCTAGGCATAGAGTGATAAATCTCTGTCCTCATAAAAATAATTCTTTCATCTGTAGCATTTCCTTCAGTACTGATTTATTTATTTATTTATTTATTTATTTATTCAGTTTTAAACATCATGCGTGATAAAGCTTGGAAACTTTTCCTTTGAGAAACCCTTATATAAAGCTTTGGACAGACATGAACCAAGATCCACAGAAATCGATGAGAGCTTCTCCACTGATTTTAGTATGTTTTTCATTTATTTTTTATTTACATAATGCTCTTTCCACAAAATCCTTGAGTAAGAGTGATTAAATAACTTGGAAAAAAATCGAAGCAGACAAATAATTATCTTTATTATTCTTTTTTTCCTGAGAAATGTCCTTAAAAAAAAAAAAAAAGAAACTTCTTATAAACATTCAGGTCTGGAATACAGCTATCCTTAGGAAGCTGTGTTAATGAAAGGATCTACATTTTGGATGAACTGTAGAAAAGACAGTGCAAAGTCTAACTATAATGACATTTTCTGCTATAAGTTTTCAAATTCTTTTTGAACAAAAACGTTTCTCTGTGGGTTCAGTCCAAAGGTCTGTCTAGTTCAGCACCTTGTCTCCAACAGTAAGTAGGTGGCAGAGTATAGGAAACCCAACAGGTATAAAATTATCTTTTCAGTTCATGTTTTTGTACTGATAGTATTCAATGGTTTAGGCACTTTCTAAACCAGCAATCACATCTGGACCAATGTATTGCACTCAAATTTCACATCTGAGCTATAGAATTTCATCCAAAAGTTTCTTTAGCCCAACTGTGTATCCTCCACAAGGATATCTCTAAATCAGGCTACAACAGATAACACTCAACTGAGACTAAAATAGCAACAAGGATGTAGGATCTTAGAAGTTGTTCACAGGTGAAACACAAGTAAGCATGGATCATGTATGTAATTTCAAAATTACTTGCTGGCAACTGAATGTTGACTGATTTCTCTTAGTGATCAAAAAAAGCAAGAGCTATTAATGGTATTAAGGATGCCATGGTTCTCAGATTTTTTTTACTCAATATCTCACACTTTCCCTCAATTTTGTAACAGTAAGTCAATAGTATATTTATATAAAAAAAGGCTAATATTTGCTGAGTGTTGTGGTTTGGACAGTTGTTCTATCACCCAGCCCCACCAGGGAGGGTAATTGAGGAAAAGGAAAGGAGATCCCTGGGTTGACATGAAAACAGTTTTAAGAGAATATCAATAAGGAACCAATACTGACTCCAGTGCTAACCAGGATACAGAGCTACCTCAGCCCCAGTCACAGAGCTGAGCTCTGCACTTCCAGCAGAGGAGGCTGGATGCCCAGCCCTGTGGCACGACAGCTCCATCCTGAACAGGTCACAGCCAGTGGAGGACGGGCCTCAGGTGGGGGGTGACTAAGAGACAGACTGGACCCTCCTTGGAAGGCAGCCAGAGTAGAAGAAAAAACATCCTCCTGAACCTCCCAGTGTGTAGTGAGGGTGATATTTATGGTATGGAATACCTGGGCAGGCCAGCTTGGGTCAGCTGCCCTGGGCTTGGCTCTCCCAGCCCACTGCACCTGCCAGGTTCAAAACTACCCTCAGTCTTGGTCACTGCAGGAACCTGCAAACTAGAGCTGGAGATAAACAAAAACAACACATCTTATCTCTTCTGTCCTCACAGAGTTGGACTCTGCAGTCTCCCAGAAGCACAGTTTCTCTGAACAGAAAAGTGATTTTAGAATTATGTCGCAGAAAACTAGGACACTGGGAGAAAAAAAAATATGTAAAAGACACCTACAATATTACTTCACCTTCCAATTTCCCTTCAGAGTGATCTTATCCATTAGACAGATGCTTCATCAGGTAAGAGCTGAGGAGACGACTGGTTTATGAGTGACTCTGGGTTTATCACTTTCACTCTATCAGATGTATTTTTCTCAAGTGTAAAATGTACTTGGTGATGTTGTTCTTCTTTGCAACCTAAGTTTTGTGTTGTGAAATAGAAAAAACTTTAAGAAAACAAAATGTTACAAAAAAACCCACAAGTGCTATATTTTATTTTTTATATCGAATAGCTGGTCTGCATTTGTGTTTATTGAAATTATGATGAATTAATTCCCAGCTGCACTAAGGCCAGTGAGTGTACACATGAATTTACCTTCTTCTCTATTTGATAGCCTTTCCTTTTCAGGAGCCTCTGCTAATAGATTTCTCCTTACTCTGAAACAAATTTTGAACTGTAAGTTCAATTAACATCTTAATATTTTAAAGTTGACAAAGATGTCTGGAAAACACACAGACAACATCAAGAAAACAGAAATACTGCAAAAATAGGGCAAAATAGAAGAGAGCTAAAAAAAAAAAATATTGTTACTGTCTGTATATTTATATCAAAGTGTGTATATTTTCTAATGCGTGTTCATTACTGTCTAATCATAATGTTTTTGAAGTCAAAACTGGCACTCTTGCTTTACTTTTCTGGCAGTGGCAGCATTTTTATGTTTCATGAAAATTGTCAAAATCAGATATAATCTGCTAATCTGCAAAATTCAGCAATCCTCAGTGAGTTCTGTTATTTCATTTAGAATTAACAAAAACCTACAATGTTGAAAATCAAGTCAAACCAGAAACTATTTTTGATAAAGTAAGATATTTAGAGAAACTATTAAAAAAACTGTATATTTAGAAACCAAAGAGTGAAGTTCATTTAATATATTTCTGTATTTTGAATGTTTACATATCCAATGCATTTATTTTTAGAAAAACTAAACTCTTAACAAAACTGAATGTTGAAATATACTACCAGCCCTATATTTAATCTTGGTAAATTGTTACTTTAGTGGCACAAATAAAATTGTCAGGGTTTTTTTCTTATTTTATTGTAGCTAGAACAAACTGGTTAAAACATATAGTGAAATAAAAGAGAATTTTGTGAAATCAGCAAACAAGATGAAGAGCTGCATCTCAGGATGATGGCTAAATGATCATCCATGGAGATCAATGGTCCTTCAGAGCATTAGTAGAGGAGCTAAATAGAACATGGTTTAAGACAAATGTACCCCCTACATATAGGGTTCCTTTCCACCTATGTCAAAACCAAACATCTAAACAGCTGCAGGGAGGACATCTTTCTGTGTCTGGCAGTTTGAGCACTCTGAATGAAGCAACCTTTTTTTTTAGTTGCTATAACAGAGATCAAACAGAAGGTCTGACTAACCAAAGAGAGATAAATAACCCAGGGAGTGGGATGAGGAGGAAAGCTGCATTATTAGTTTAAAGACTTCTGGAGCAAAGTTTATAGGGAAGCCAAATAACAAGTAGCAAACAACATGAAATGTTTATGCATGTCTGTGGAACCCAGTTATTCTTCTCTGTCTTTCCTTCTTTCCCTAATTTACTGTTCTAATCAAGAGGCCTATTTTCTGCCTTCTTGGGTACTACCATCCCTGTTATGGTCTGATGTAAATAATCAACAGCTCTAGCCCTTGGCTTCACCAATATGAAACACTATATACAAAATGAGTTACTGCAAATAAGGCGAGGGCTAGTGTCATAAAGCTGTCACCTTTACCTTCAGGATTTTCCTTCCTAATAGATCTACAAACTTTCTTGTTATCATCCACAGTAATTTTTTCTAAAACGCTGAAGCTGCTATTAGTCAGATACAAAATCATTTATGGGCAGTAAGAGAAGGCATGTGTCCTTAATAAACAACAGTGAAGAAAATTGGTGTTACGAATTCTAGAGTTCTCTCTGCCAAAAAAAGAGTCTGATTCTGCACACATGGTGTTAATGACAAAACTACTGAATTCAGCTGGGGATGGCCCAACTAATATCTTTACTAAATACTCTCAGGTCATTGGGAAGTTGAAGCAATTATGTTCAAAGCTACAACTGAGGAATTATCTAGATGGATGTATCTCTGCTACCACCCTACCTGGTTTTTACATTACAGTGTAAGTAAAATTTACCAGCTATAAATAACAGCAAAATTAACCAAACCATGTATGTAGTATAGTCTAATATGTGCAGCATAGCAGTTTGAAGCTGACATTTGGTTTAGTAAGGGGGAAATCTCAGATTATTTTTGAGGTCTGGTTGTGTAAAACAATCAAAAGTTCAAAGACACTATGATGAAGTGTCACATTAAGAATCTATTAGAAATAAATGCAAATCCTCAGGCCTTTTTCAGTGGATGTGTTGGTTCAGCTCTATGGGGTCTTTTTTGGGTTTTTTTCTCTGGCTTTTAAAAATAGTTATGGACACTCTGAAATTCATGCTTATACCAGGGAGATACTACAATTCTAGCCTTTGCTTTAGAAACACATTTGTGTTCCATCTTAGAGCTGATTCACAGAATTGTTTGTGTTGGAAAAATATATTTAAGGTCACTAAGTCCAACTATTAACCTAGTCTGCCACTAAACCGTGTCTCTAAGTACCATATCTACACATCTTTTAAATACCTTCAGGGATGGTGACTTGACCACAACTTTTGTTTCTATCTTCTGGTCCCCACCTGCTGAAGATAGACTTTCACTGAAGTCAAAAGATCAATGTAAAGTGATCATTGAGTTTTACCCATAACTCTAAAGCAAAAATTCAAACCAACTAGGAGAGGAGCGCTGCTGGATCTTGTACCCACCAACAAGGAGGGTCTGGTTGAAGCAATGACAGTCAATGGCTGCCTTGGCTGCGGTGATCATGAGATGGTGGAGTGCAGGATCCTGTGTGGGAGGAACAGAATACCTAGCAGGACCACCACCGTGGACTTCTGCAGGGCCAACTTTGGCCTCTTCAATCAATTGTTAAGAGATGTCCCATGGGAGAGGGTACTAGATAGTAAAGGGGCTCAAGATAGTTGGTCGACATTCAAGGACCACTTCTTGCAAGCTCAGGACCAGAGCATCCCAGTGGGTGGGAAATCAAGTAATGGAGCCAGGAGACTCTCATGGTTAAACAAGGAACTGCTGGGCAAACTCAAGAGGAAAAAGAGAATCTACGGATATTGGAAGGAGGGGCTGGCCACTTGGGAGGAATATAGGTCTGTTGTCAGAGGATGTAGGGAGGCAATTAGAAAAGCTAAGGACTCCTTGGAACTTAACCTTGCCAGTGAGGTCAAAAACAATAGAAAGGGCTTCTTCAAATACATTGCAGATAGAATTAACACTACAGGCAATATAGGCCCACTGCTGAATGAGGTGGGTGCCCTGGTGACAGAAGATATAAAGAAAGCAGAGGTACTGAATGTCTCTGTCTTTACTGCTGCAGACTGTCCCTGGGAGCCCCAGATCCCTAAAGCCGCAGAAGAAGACAGGATTAAGGAGGAGTTTGCTTTGGTAGATGAGAATTGGGTTAGGGATCAGTTAAGCAATCAGGACATCCATAAATCAGTGGGTCCAGATGGAATAAGCCCGCGGGTGTTGAGGGAACTGGTGGAGGTCATTGCTGCGCCATTCTCCATCCTCTTTGGTAAGTCATGGGCAACAGGAGAGGTGCCTGAGGACTGGAGGATAGCAAATGTCACTTCAGTTTACAAGAAGAGCAAGAAGGAGGACCCGGGTAACTATAGACCAGTCAGCCTCACCTCCATCCCTGGAAAGGTGATAGAACAACTTGTTCTTGGCACTATCTCTAGGCATATCAAGGATGAGGGGGTCATCAAGAGCAGTCATCATGGTTTTACCAAGGGAAAGTCATATTTAACCAACCTTATATCCTTCTATGAGGAGGTAACTAGGTGGATAGTAGTGCAGTAGATGTGGTTTGTGTTGATTTCAGTAAAGCATTTGACACTGTCTCCCACAACATCCTCGTAGAAGAACTGAGGAAGTGTGCTCTTGATGGTCAGGCAGTGAGGTGAAACACAAACTGGCTGAAAGGAAGAAGTCAGAGAGTTGTGGTCAATGGAACAAAATCTAGTTGCAGGTCTGTGACTAGTGGAGTCCCTCAGGGCTCAGTACTGGAACCAGTGCTGTTCAGTATTTTCATCAGTGACGTGGATGAGGGAACAGAGTGTGCCCTCAGCAAGTTTGCTGATGACACTAAACTGGGAGGAGTGGCTGACACATTGGAAGGCTGTGCTGCCATTCAGCAAGACCTGGACAGGCTGGAGAGTTGGGTGGGGAGAAACTTGATGAAATTCAACAAGGGCAAGTGCAGAGTCTTACATCTGGGGAAAAACAACCCCATGTACCAGTACAGGTTGGGGGCTGACCTGCTGGAGAGCAGTGTAGGAGGAAGGGACCTGGGGGTCCTGGTGGACAGGAGGATGACCATGAGCCAGCAATGTGCCCTTGTGGCTAAGAAGGCCAATGGCATCCTGGGGTGCATTAGAAAGGGTGTGGTTAGTAGATCAAGGGAGGTTCTCCTCCCCCTCTATTCTGCCTTGGTGAGGCCACATCTGGAATATTGTGTCCAGTTCTGGGCCCCTCAGTTCAAGAAGGACAGGCAACTGCTGGAAAGAGTCCAGCACAGAGCCACAAAGATGATTAAGGGAATGGAACATCTCCCTTATGAGGAAAGGCTGAGAGAGCTGGGTCTCTTTAGTTTGGAGAAGAGGAGACTAAGGGGTGACTACATCATTGTTTACAAATACATTAAGGGCAAGTGTCAGGAAGGCAGAGCCAGTTTTTTTTTCAGTGATGTCCAGTGATAGGGCAAGGGGCAGTGGGTGCAAACTGGAGCATAGGAGGTTCCACATAAACATCAGAAAAAATCTTCTTTCCAGTGAGTGACAGAGCACTGGAACAGGCTGCCCAGAGAGGTTGTGGAGTTTCCTCCACTGGAGACATTCAAAACCCATCTGGATACATTCCTGTGTGATGTACTCTAGGTGATCCTCCTCTGGCAGAGGGATTGGACTGGATGATCTTTTGAGGTCCCCCCCAACCCCTAGGATTCTGTGATTCTTTGATTAATTTCAGCAGTGTGGATTCAGATGCCTGACTAGGCCCATCTTGGTTGCCAAGTCAAGCAGAATGAATGTACTAAATGTCCCAGTTGCTTGCAACTTCCAGCTTTTCATTAGAAAATGTGCAAAAAATAAGCTCACCTTTAGAACAGATGCAGTGGCTTATACCCAATGTTGATAATTTAGTTGCATGAAATCTCAGAGGACGACAAACATTACAGCAGTTAAGAACACTGCCCTAAAGCTCAAACCACTGTCAATAACTAAGAATCACAGTCTGGCCCATCACCAATGACTGCACCATTTCTGAAAAAAGACAATTTACAGTCCAGTCTCAACTAATCAACTTTATTTCTCTCATTATAGGAAGGTGTACTGACTAAAGAGTTACAAAAACAATGAAGAGACCATAGCCTTTTGAGCCTCCTACCCTGATCCTTACCTTAACCCAAACTAATATAACAATAATCTGTTCAAGCTTCTTCTACAGGCTGAATTATTTCAAAATTTTGTAACTCTGCATTCAATGATCTCACTGTATTTTTCTTTCAGTTCAACAGCATTCCCTGTCAGAGCATCACTTAAGACTTTTTTAATACTATGAAGAAATCACAAATGAACTGTGTCCTGGACAGCTGCAAGGAGCTGAATTTCTTCAAAAGAGTAATTTTTATTCCTATTTTACTGAAGTATTGTACAAGAAACATGACAAAAAATGTCTAGAAACATGATGAGGGCTATTTGCAGGAGACAGCTGTGATTTCTTGCCCCTTTCTGTAATTCCACACTTTCTAGAAGTTGTCATGCAGATTTATGATGATAAGGGTCTGAGTTTCTCCTGGTATGAAATTGAGGAACTCTCAATTATTTTGACTATTGTTAAAATATTTTAACTATTGTTAAAATAACTATGGGAATGGAATATTCCAGAGAATAAGTACTTCCAGAGAAGAGGTACTGTTTATCTTGGGCATACTTATTTTATGTATTTGAGAAAAGTATACAAACCTAGACATTCCATTTGTTACCTGTTCTTGTTTAGCATTAATCATATTGTTGAATTTACAATGGATGTTGCAAAAATCTGGAGTTATACTGAATAGGTAGCTAATGGCATCATCCAGCAATAAATCATACTTCTATCACCTGCCCAGTGTTGCTTTGCATACAGGAATGTTAGCCACAAAGTGAAAACCTGTGCTTATCGTAAATGACAATATAATTCCATACTCTGATCACTTTGTAAAAGTAGCTTTGAAGGGGACGTATGGTCCACATAGTAATATGGAAACACAAATGAATGTAGGCTGTTAGAGTTGGGGCTGTTCAGCCTGGAGAAAAGAAGGCTCTGGGAAGATCTTTTAGTGGCCTTCAGTGCCTGAAGGGAGGTACAGGACGGCCCTGTAGCTTTCTTGTAGGGACTTTTCACCAGAGAGGCCAGTGATAGCACAAGGGGTAACGGTTTTAAACTGAAAGAGGAGAGATTTAGGTTAGATATTAGGAAGAAATTCTTCACCATGAGGGTAGTAAGACACTGGATCAGGTTGCCCAGGGAGTTTGTTAATGATGTCTCCATGGAGGTGTTCAAGACCAGGTTGGATGAGGTTTTGTGCAGCCTGGTCTAGTGGGATGTGTGCCTGCTCATAGCAGGGAGGTTGGAACCTGATGATTTTTAAGGTCCTTTCTAACCTTAATCATCCCGTGATTCTATGATTCTACATTTGTACATACGTGTGTGTATATATATATATATATATATATGTAATTCTACTTGCACATATAGATACATTTACTTACACATTTATTTTTGATCTGGAGTTGACAACACTATGGTACGTCAACTCTGGCATATGGACAACCTGGTGGATTTATATTTATCATGGTCTTATGCTATCTTTTAATTCTTTACATTTTCAACCTTTCATATGCTTGCATTTTGTACATATTGATGCACACACTTGTTTATACAGGCACACATTCACGTACTCACACATATTGTGCGCCTAAAGGGAAAAAAGACGGTGCCTAAAGGAAATGAAGTCTGCTTTATGAGACACTATAGGTAAACAAACACATCCTCCTTTTGGATTCTGTAGGACATACACAGATTGTACTCTGAAAGAAACCACAGTAAGTCCATTGTAGTTTGCATAACACAAATTTTTTTTCTTAAAAAAATGGCATGCATTTCACGTGCAATCAATTTAATCTATCTGTTCCATTTTCTGAAAAAGACAGCATTTTGGGAAAAATATCAGGAAAAATTAAAAATATCAAGTTACACTTCATGGTAAATAAATTGAAACATTACTTTGTCTGATCAAATAGGAAATGTAAAATTTACATTTTAACTTATGGCAGTGTTTATATGGGAAATATGTTGATTACTGTAAAGCAGAATATATAACATGCAGGATACGGAAAATACAGTGAACTAGACTAATGCAGATGTTTCTTGCACTTGCAATATTTACACACCTCACAGATAATTGTATAATTTTGGGCAGAAAATAAGGATGAAAAACAGATTTTCGTGCAATATAGAAGAGAGAAATCTGGAGTTAAAATATCATCTACTGAGTGACTGAAATACCTCTGGAATAGTTAACAGGTGGCTATTTGCTCATTTAAGAGGTTCTTTGAAGTTGTATTTCAGGAGTCCTTTTTAAAAAAAATAAAATATATATATATATATACATATATATATAAAATCATCAGCTGCACTTTGTATTTCAAATAGACACATTTTTAGACTTTGCTAGCCTTGAGACCACTTATTACTCATTACTAGCCAGAGTGCAGTTAGGTTGTCCCTAACTCTATTTTAATGCTCCTTACAATCATATCAACATATCTCTATATATCAGCAACTAAACAATAAGGTACATTTTTGCAGTCTGAAATTACTTTCCAGAGCACCTTGTTACTAGTTAATAATCAACATCAACATGGATTATTTTCTTGAAGAGTTGTGTCAAAGTAGTGACTGCTATAAACAATAATGCATGTGCAGTGATTTCACAGTTTGTGTACCATGAAGTTTCATGGAATTATAGCATTGTAGAATGGGTTGGGATGGAAGGGACCTTACAGATCATCTAGTCCCAACCCCCCTGTATGGGCAGGGACACCTCCCACTAGGTTGCTCCAAGCCCCATCCAACCTGCCCTTGAACACTCCCAGGGATGGGGAAGCCACATCTTCTCTGGGCAACTTGTGCTAATTTCTCACCACCCTCACACTAAATAATTTCTTCCTACTGTCCAATCTAAATCTCCCCTCTTTTAGCTTAATACCATTCCCCACTGTCCTTTCCCTCTATGCCCTTGTCCAAAGTCCCTCCCCAGCTTTCCTGGAGCCCCTTCAGGCAATGGAAGGTGCTCTAAGGTCTCCCCAGAGTTGTTTCTTCTCCAGGCTGAGCAACCCCAGTCTCTCAGCCTACGCTCCATAGGAGGCATGCCAGTCATCTGGTAATTTTTGTTGGGTTTTTTTGTTTTGTTTTGTTTTAAGGAGGCATTCTGGAAATCTCTGGTGAGTTTATAATGCAAGACTGATGGGCAGAAGAGTTTGTTTCTAACTTAGAAAAGACAATTTGCTGATTTACCTTATACAGCAGCTTATCAAAACATTACCTGGAAGAAGAATCTACTAGCTGTAAACCTTTGCTGTAAACCTTAGTCAGAATATTGCATGTTCACTTTCCCACACTGCTCACTTGGCAAATCAACATTAATGCTGCAGATGAAAGCTACAAACTCTTTGTTAGTAAATTGTATTTTCTACTTTTACTGAATACGGAATGAGTGTGAATACCTATGAAATACTGCTGCAGCAATACATATGGAAAAAAATTACTAATTATACGCTTTGTATACATCACAGAATAGAAGATGTCATAGTTAGATTCCCATGTTAAAGCAAGGCTGAAGTCACACTTCAACAGTAAGATACTGTCAAACTGCAACAAAACAGCACAAACTAGAACTGTTGTCTTTCCTTTTAGAGGTGAAGTAGGTTATAGACTTTCGACAGTTTTCTTCTCTTAAGGAAATGTAAAGGAAATATATTACCAAAGAATGGTTGCATGAGAGCTTATCCTATAGAAGCTGTAATCCTTAATTCATTTTTAAATATATATCACCCATTATATTTTTGAGATCTGTTGGGCATTTTTCTGTGGTTGTTAGGCTCCCCTAGCAAAGCTAGCAAAGATTTAATGGCTTTCCTTTGCTTCCAAGTTTTGGTTCTCTGAATGTGGTTTTTTTGAGTCTCTTTTGCTTGAATCCAGTAGCAACTGCTCAAACTGAGTCTGAGGACGCTGAGTCTCAGTCTGAGCAAGCTTAAGTCACATGTGCTTATTGAGGCAACGTACCCAAGAGTAAAAACTGTACTAAATAATGAGGTGCTGCATATGGGCTTCTCCCAGCTGTGATGTAAAGGGGAGAGGATTTATTTGACTAATCCTAGACAGTACTCAAGGCTTGCCCCACAGACTCCATATTTTTCAAGTGAAACAAGAAATTCATGTATGCCACCACTCAGTTTTGCTGAAGAGCTGAAGAAATAGGTGTGGTGGATCATACCCTGGAACTCCTCTCTCCATTGGCTGTAAAAGCCATAAGATTAAATGAGTTGTAAACAGCTACACATGTTTAAAATTAAGTTAATTCCACATGGGTAAAATCCTCTGTGAAATGCCACATACCCTGTTCTTTTCAATTCTTAACATTTTAATATTCCCAGAACATCAACCTAAGAAATTACCTGAGAGCAACAGCTAAATGCCTGCTGAAGTATCATGACTGCTTATTATTCTTTAGCCTTAGTGTCTCCCTGTTGACTTCTTCCCTCCTTCATCTGCTTGTTATACCTTGTTTATTATTTAAGTGATACTTATTTGATTTTTTTTGCTAGCACAGTTCCTTGCAGGGCTCAGCCCTAACCCTTCCTAGGAGTTACTCCAACGCAAAATGATAAACAACCTCTATGATAAAAAGAGTGATATTAAGTGGAGGAGGAAACAGATAAATTTCCTGGGATTAAAGGTTCAGATTAACATACAAGTACTAGACCAGCATTTTTACACCAAGACTGATTACAGAAGAACTGTCCTTATTACTATTTCTTATAAATGTGAGATAGATATTTAGCTTTAGACCGGCTTTTTCTCATCAGAGGAAACTAAATCTATATATAGCAAACACTGATACAAATTCAGAAGAATCATCAGGTTCCTGTACTACGACCAAGGCTACAGCATTTTTAATGAGACAACAAAGCGTTCCTTTTATTTCTATCACATTATTTACTGCAAAATACAGATACAGCTCTTGTCATTACTGATGGAGTTGTTTCAGGTGGAAAGGATACAAAGAGATAATACTGAATAGAACATTGAAGCAAACAAATTTAAACATGCCAATACAAAACTGAAACTTAAAAAGAATATGCATTTTTTTGTGATTTTCTGTCACATTATCAGTGAAATAATTGAATTGTTTGTTCTCTAGACACCAGCCCTAAGCAACAATGGCATAAGGCTATGTACAATTTTAAAATTGGCTGAATTATGGACCAGTTCTGGATCTTGGCAAGAATTAATCCTGAAAAGTTTTACTGTAGAAATCATTCAGCAAAACTGCTAACTAATTGAATTATGCAAGTATACTGGCAAGTTTTTAAGAATTATTCTCAGTAGGATTACTTAGACATACATTTACAGTTGACAGTGTGTTTAAATTTTTAGAGAGTTTGTTCTGAAGAATGGTTCCCATAAGGAAGTCTATAAGACAGTTTGGAAGTGCTGACCATAGGATCATAACAGACTTCTTATTTTAAGGTAATTATTTTCAAGAATTAAATACTGGACTGGAAAAAAATTGAGGAACTATACACTGAAAATTAGAACTCAGCCTTCTCAGGATGAATTGAACATTCTTATTTTTTTCTGTTGTGGCAACATTTCCAGTTAACATGCACTGTTTAGTAGACAACAGATCTTTTCTTAGCTTCCAGTACTAGATGATGCCATTTTACTCAGCATAACACATGAACTAAATAACAAGATATAATTTCAGAAGGAATGCGTGGCATCATCAGATCAGATAGGTCTGTGCCTCTAAACATTTGTAGAAGAGGTACATGATCCTTCAAGTGATTGCTTTTCCTACTTCAGTTAATGCTCACTTCAATGCTCAAACACATTTCAAAATAAAGAACTCATTCAGTTAAGAACATTGTATTCCTGTATGTTATTTGGCTTTTATATCTAACATAATCATATTATGGGTTTTTATAAGACAAATGTTTCACATGTATATAACAATTTTCATACTAGAACATCTTCAGAAATATTAGACACTGTTGTAAAAAGTCAGAGACAAAGGAAAATTCAGACATGTTTTCAGTTTCTTGGCCACTTGGTGAGACAATATACTTGGAGGACTAACCTAATATTAGTATGAAATACCTTCCAGAGTACACAGATCCCTGCACATCTGATTATTTAGCTTTTCAGTCTCATCCAGCAGCTTGGCATTTCAACAGAATGGCTGGAATGGTGTTTACTGGCAACAAGAAACATACAGGGACTTTTTGCTGCTGTGAAGCAGATGAATCAGGTCATATGCAGAATACATATGATTGTGCTCATGCAGATACCAGTGGTAGCTTTCCAGTGGTCTCCATGAATGGTACAGTGAGTTCAGTATTTTTCTCTGCCTGTTACTTTCATATGTGTGGATATGTGTACATTCTTAATATAATATTATTTTATTAATAAAGTTTTCAATCCAGGAAAAAAATAAAATTACTCCTAACCTGCAACATGGCTTATTTTGGCTAGAGTTTCAAAAAGGAAGAAAAAAAAATATTGCTTTTATCTTCATGGAGCTTACAACCTGAGAATGGAATAACATGAAGTGCATAATAAGAAGTAAACTGGATTTCAGAAGGAAATAATGAGGAAATAATGGAATTGTAATGCCAGTGAGATTATACCATTCATCAAGAACTGAACATGTCTCAGTTTTATGTATCAGAGTTCATGCAAGATCTTGTGGGCCACAAACCTCATTGTGGAAATTATGTTCGAATTTCAACTTTGTCTGTAAGAACATCAGAGGTAGGCAAATGACAGAATACATGACAACATGACATCTTTTGATGAATATCTTCAATATTTTAAATAGCGATAAAAGATGACATTTGCCAATGCTGATTCATTTTACCTTCCATCATTACTCAGTCATGATGCAGCACATCAGTCAATAGAAAAGATATATAGGACCATTTTAGATGTGATCAGATTGATCCCATTGATTGGCATATATAGAATCATTGACCATGTTATGTCTGATGGGTCAGCATTTGTCTGACTGTCAATTTTGTTGTGTATGCTATTGATGTGATTGAATCCCAGGGCTGTCTGAATTACAGCGAACATAGTGTACTACACTTTGGGAGGACCAAACTGAAAAACAAAGTAATGAAAAGAGGAAATTAGACTTTCTTTGTGTGTTACTAGCTGAGCATATGCAAAATAGATGGCATGTGCCTTGGATAACTGCCTAAACTGAAAATATCCTACTTTGGAGCTCTTGCAGTATAAGCAGTGAAGCACAAGAAATAAACTAAGAAATAGGAGCTATGCAGCCCAAATGCACACTGGTATATACATTGGTTACTGTTCCTAATTATCAGCTATCTGTTTGGGAAAGCTGACAAGAGAAAGATATTGGCTGTTACATCAGGCATGCAGCATCTGCACTATGTTTCGGAATAACAGAGCTAATCTCTGTGCTGCAAGTAGCTGGGATTTCTTCCCTGCTTCTCCCCCAAGAATGAATTAATTTCCCCTTTCTGCATAGAAAGAACAAACCCATTCCTTCTGTGCTCGGATAAGAACTCAACTCTGTAAGCAGATCTGCATTGTATTTGCTGTTCAGGTATGCCTCATTGTGTATTTATAGTTTGTTCCTTCCCTAGAATATTATTTGTCTGGGCTAGTGATGTTCCCTCACAATATCTAAAAAAGAATAAACAGTTTGAAAGATTCATGAGCCTACAGAACAACAAATTTACAAAATTATTTCTGTCTTATCCTTCTAGGTTTTGATCTTGTTATCAAAAACTACGTGATCATTTTCCCTACAAGGCAAGTTATGCAACATCAAAGGCATAAAACCATCAAGCTCACTGAGCTACCCAGGCTGAGGATAAATGCAAAGTTGTAGATGGCCAAGACTTGAAAATGTTAAGAGGTAGATACCTTCATTTTAGGATACACACTGTAAGATATCTGAAAACATCATAAGATATCTAAGAAAGACCAGTTTCTGTAAAATAATCATATGAGAGTGATAGATTACTTGATTGAAAACAAAGACATTTTTGACTCATCTGCAGTACCAGGAATTTTGACCACGTACATATCTTAAAAAAAATGAGTCAGCTAAGATACCTTATATAAGCTACATTTAAAATAAAATAGAATAAAAAATAAATAAAATAAAATAAAACAAAATGAAACAAAATAAAATAAAAATCCCATTTTCATTCTAAAAATCTACTCAGAAGATATGCATTGCATTTCTCTTCAGAGCTGTAAAATCCACAGACAAGTTTTAATACATTCATTTTACTTTTTGTCCTTCAAGGTAACTCAGTAACATTTTTTTTTTCAAACATATGTGAAGAATCACCATAATAAGAGGTATATTGAAAGACAAGACATAGATTATTACCTCGCAACAAAACATGCTGACTAAGACAAAACAGATTCCTTAAGTTTCATTGTCATTCTTTGAACATGGTTTATGAGTTATGTGACCCTGCTTTCCCTACCCAGGATATGGTTAGAATTATAAAATCATATAATCATTCTGTTTAGAATATGTCTCAGAAAGATATTTAGTTCAACATTGTGCTCAAAACAGTAGCATTGTGTAATCAGACTCATTTTACAGACAACAGATTACAAATCGTGGTTTAGTTCATAAGAATTGCTCTTGAGATCTGTCCCTTTAACAATTATTGTGTTAATTCCTACTATAATTCATATGTAATTACACAGGATTTAGCTCAAACTTACTCTAGGAAAGTAAAAGAAGTGTTAACTGTTGCCAGTTTAAGCTAGTTGCTGGCTGCTGCCTGTCTTTGCCCCAATAGGACATCTCAAAATAAAACTGTAATTAAGAAGATATATAAATAATTTAGGCACCTGAAGACAACAGAAGCAGTTCTGGCACTGTTTCAATACATCTGTGTACTGAAAACACAACACTGAAGTCTTCACCACTAAACAGCACACTCTGTAAAGCTGCTTTTGAATACCAGAACCTTCCATCTGTCCATGGTTATGCTCTAGGCCAAAAGGTCCCAGGTACTAGTCACAAGGTTAATGAGCTCAGTGCCAGTTATCCATGCTAGAAGCAAATACAACCCTGTCAGCAAGTGAAATTATCACTGAGAAAATTAAATAATGAGTGGAATGTGCAATATCACCCTCTTGCCTCTTAAAAAAGCCATGAAAAAACTTCTCACTTGCATAAGGAAAAAATTTTTAGAGTGGATCTGCTCAAGAGATAGTCTAGAGCTTCTCCCACATTAATAAAATGTTTATCAAAATGACAAATGCTTTTAGAAAAGCAATTAGCAAATCCCTGATTTTTACAGGAGTTATTTTCATCTCTGATAAACTTGAACTGAAGAAAAGAATATGACTGTGGCATATCTGACCGAGAAGAAAAGGATGAATAAGTTGTCAGGATGGTAATTATTGTTTTCCATTTATTTCAAGGGTTGGTCACTGTCAATTACTGTGTTTTCAGTTGAGCTGTAGGTTTGCCTGTTATTCAAAGCTTTCTCTTCTGCTAATTCTCTATGGAGTGTCAAAGAGGCTTTCTCTCCAACAGAGGCTTGAAATCACTGAAAATAACAATTGCTCCTGACTCACAGAGAGCAGATTTATTTTCAAGAGGGGTGATCTGGTCCTGAGACCACAGTAGTGGCTGTCACTGACTATTGTATTTATAGAAACATAATTTTATTTTTCAAATTATTACTTTCTAAATACATCAATCATTACCTAAGGTGTCCCTTACCCTACAACAAAAAGGCAAAGCATTCATTTAAAAATCAGCTGTCAAATGCTTCTTCATACAATACTTCAAAAAGTAGACAATCACCTAGCAAAACAATGTTCATCTTACTTGATTTTATTTCCATTTATTGAGTATCTTACAGCAAATACCTTTACACTTTTTGTCATATTTTCTTGGACAACTACCACCATCTTTAACCACAGAGTTGCATTTATCCTCAGCTGAGATGACTTAACATAGAAGGTTTCAACCATCCCATTATTTTAACTGGGTTCCCTGCCCAAAGCCGTTCCATAATTTAGGATCTGCTCTATATTCAGTGAAGTCTGTTGAACCACCTCTATTTATTCATTTGAGCAGGGAATCAAAATTACTACAAAAATTTTCTTATTTTAGTGGTTTTTTGAGTTCTTCAATTATTATTTCTCAGTATATGTTAAAGCTGTGTATGAACTTGTATTCACATGCAGATCATACAGGATCTGTTTGAAAGCACGAAGGCTTATATGTTGATTCCCATAAAGCACTCACTGAGTATAAGCTTAAGTAGGAGTCAACACCTTGATTTTCAGTGAATTGAGGCTTGAATGCCACATGAAGTGGTTGTGCACAAACTTTCAGCTTTCCAAAGCCTTTCTCAGTTGCCTGGAGAAACATCCATACCCAATATCTAATGATTTTACATTCAGTTTCCCTTCTAATATATCTGTTCAAACATACCAATTTCTGGACCTTCTCAGAAGTAAATGGATCTGAAAATCTGTTCCTACCTAAATCTGGAGTTTCATAAATTCAGGATGACATCAGGAAAGGACACCCTCCAGAAGGATTTTAGAGGTCATATTTTACTAACTCTGAACACTCATAGGAAGAAGGTAATGGTGCACTTTTAATCACTTGATTTCAAAATCCCTTGAAATCAAAGGAATCTTTCAGCTGATTTCAAATTACTTGAATCAGATCTCATAAGTGAAAGAGCCAGCAGCAGGTACTGTTTCTGCCTGAGAAAAATGCCTCTTGAGGTTCTTAATTTGGGGTGCATCTCCAGTACTTCAAAATAGAACTGGGGTACAATTTACACTTGGTGTACTTTGAAGAACCATTAAAGCATCATTCAGGGGATGGAATTAATAAAATCTTGTTACATTACTTCTTTTAATCTAGAACCGTGATGTCATTCCCTGATAACTCTAGTTCATCACAAAGCAAATTCTTTAAGTATTTACATTGTGGCTTCATACATTTATTTGAAACTGTCTCATGAAGAATTGTCTCATACAGAGGAAAAGACTTGAACTTAGGAAATCTGTTAAGTTACTTCTTTTCAGGAGAAACATTAGATAAATTGATTACTACTTTTGTTCCTCACTCCTTCCTGGGTTTACCTGTATTTGAAAAATATAGTGATCCATTATCAAATATTGCAAATAAATAAGCGTAAATGTACCTTAATTAGAAAAGGGAGTGAATTATGACCTATTCCTTACTGCTGCCATTTTTGTTAAGTACCTTCTCTCTGCCCCTCTTTTTTAATGGAACTTATTTGAAGAGTATGCTCATATTTATTATCTGATAATTAGCAGAATGTCAAAATAATAATTAATATAACTACATTATATATGATCTGCTACATTTATATGCTGCTAAGGTGAACATTTTCCCACCACTTTGGTAAATATCTCTATTATCCATTTAATGAATCTGAATAAAGACAAGGGAGAAAAAAAAAAGTTAATATTAAATAACCTTGACAAGGCAAGGTAGTCACTCAACAAACTATTCAGTAGCTGAACTGTTTAAATGCTTTTATGAAAAATAATGTTAGCTAGTCTTTAGGAAGATTAAAAGAGAGCAAATATTAGAGTTTGTCCTTTGAAATCTCCTTTAAAACACTTTTTTTTTTTTTTTTTTTCCCCATATAATTGCTGGTTTTTCTTTGCTATGTTAAGAACAGAGGTGGCTCCCCAGGTCTTTATTAAGCTACAAGGATAACCATTGATTTAAGTACTGGACCTGGGTCATCTCTTCACCCCCAGGACACTACCAGCAAAGAAGTCTTTTAAGTGCATAATTCAAGTGGGCTGTACATTGTTGCACTTAAAAATAAAAGCAGGATCTTTTGTTTCTAGTGGAAACATGGTAGAAGTTGCTCCTTCCTCCTTAGCCTCTAGTATTACAAATGAGACGTTAACTTCATGAATAGCATGAAAAACTAGTTCTCATATTTTTAACCTATAAATATTGTCAACTATTTATCAATCCCACCCTGATATATCTATTTTCCACTAGACTCTCCTACCATTATGTAACTTGGAAATGGATAGGAAAATCGATTCAGTGTCTCACAAAGTCTAGGCTCACATCTTGAGCATCTTTTCTTAATTGCAGAGAACTGACAGTGCACTCTTTAGAATAGAAACTACACATTAAATTGTTGGCAGCTGCTTTAAAACATTTGCATTTCATGACCAAAACCAGTTTTCCTATATGATATACATTCTAATAGAAGATAATGTCTCACAGTTATATTTTATCCAAAGCTTGTTAGAATCTACAGGGATTTTTCCACAGATTCATTAGATTTTTAATAAGGACAGACCATCCATGTACAAGAAATACCAAGAAATTAATCTCTAGCCAGCATAAAATATGCCTAAATAGAGATGAGTCATTTTCTAGATAGAGTAAGAGTTATGAATCTGAACCTAAAACCTTTTGAAAGTGTTAGAAACACTTCATTATGTTACCATTATCTGTTACCACCAATTCCCAGCAACTGAATTTTCATTTCGCTGTGTTGTTGTATTCTCAAACTGGACAAATTTTACTCCTTTTATTTCCAAGTAGTTATACCAAGCTGAGATTTTTCAGCATTTTTTAACTCATAAGGAAAGAAAAGAGATCTTTTGAAGAACACCAAATTTCACAAAACCTAAAACATATCTGATGTCAATGTATAAAGGACAGTAGCAAAGTCATATGATATTTCTATTTTATATTTATCACTGCACAGGAAAAACTCTCCAGACTGAGGAAAGACTAAGAGTAATCATATGTACAAAGTTGTTACTAAAACTTGTGGTGTAGCTAAACACAGAGAGGGTGATCATTGTTTCTTTATTCACAGTCCAGGGAAGTTGACATGTATCTTGTCACTAGCTTCAGCTGACTTTGCAAGATGAACATGTTAACCACAAGTTTATATAAGAGAAAGGAAAAACAACTAAATATCTTCTAAGACATTCAGTCAGACTCATCCACCTGCTCACAGAATATTTAGAACAGCACAGTCACCTTTCCAATTTATTTTTTCATACTGAGTGTCATAGTATTGATTCTTTATTGTTTTAAAATAATTACTACCAGTTTGTTTCTTTTTGGCTTCTTTTGAAAGCCTGATATTCTCAAGTGGGTAATGATAAGACAGAATTGATTTTTGTCCAGAGCTGGTTTTGAGGCAGCTGTGCATTAGTTTTGAAATCTACGATATTTAACAGAGACTAGGTTTTAGTCTATTTTTGTACATTTCAAGAGACTTCACTGTAGTAATCTCTATCTCATGAAGGGAACTTCTTGACCTAATGTTGTCCACGTATTTTGTAACTGTATCAGTGTACTATTGAATGGGATTTGGAGCAAGCATCATCTGCTTGGAGTCTGACAGCTTTCAAAGGGTAGGTAGTTGGTTTACATTTCTCTCCTCTGGAGCCTTTTGGAAACCCATGGAGTCACTATGCTTAACAGCACACACACTAGACCTCATTCAGGCTATCATTTTGCTAAGTAGCTTTATTTGGTGACAAGGGTCAAGAAGAAATGCTTATACCTTTCTCAGTGCTACTGCCATCTTAGAGAGCCTCAGCTTTTACATTTTTTCTCCTGAGCTCTAGCTGTGCAACAAATGTCAAGGTCTGATACAGTCAGCCAGGAGCAGATGAAGAAAACAAGTCAGGGAAATCCCTATGATTGGAATAATGGCTGCTGTAGAACAAGAACTTCAGAAAATTGCTAATTAAGTAATTTTTTAAAATTATTATTTATTTTTAAGACCGAATCTACTGGAGGAACAGAGGCTGAATTCTTGAAACTTTTAGAAGATCCTTCTTGATTGATTCTCTCAAGAGATGGGAGGCCTTGCAGAGGGATCTAGATAAGATGGAGCACTGAGCTATGTTTAATGGGATTAAATTTAACAACAACAAATGCCAGACTCTGCACCTGGGGAAGATTAACACTGGACACAAGTATAAATCAGTGAGAAAAGAATGGAAAACAGCCCTGCAGAAAGGGTTCTGGGGATGCTGGTAAGCAGCCGTCACTATAAGAGTCAGCATTGGGGCCTGGCAGCCCAGAAGTCAAACGTCATCCTGGGTTGCCTCAGACAGAGTAAAGAAATTCATTATCAGTACTGATCTCTCTCTGAGAATTCAGAGAAAACATACCTTCAGATATAGGCAGAGCTTCTAATATTGGCCATCATATAGAAACACAAATCTATATGACCCATTTTTCTGTATGGATAAGGATATTCGTTTTTGGAGGCTAGTATATGCAAGAAAGTGATAGGGATGACATAATTTCATTCTGCTTTTGAAAATCTAGCCATGTGGTGAAGTATCCATTTACATCTGACTATCTGTGGTTCCTTGCAGAGGTGTATTAAAGTCTTTGAAATTTCAGGATACCTCTCATGCTGATCATAGGACTAGTCAACTGGGAACAAATTAGACATATATTTTCTGTAAAGAAATGGCATAAATTCATGTCAGCTCCAGAGCTGCCACAATAAGAACACTGTTCCTCCTCCCTGAGCACACACAAAGCAATGCAAAGGTAATTATTTTTCCAATAAGTGATTTATTCACAAACTTTGGTGTTTGTGAATAAACAGCATGAACAGTTCAGCACAAACATATAAATGAAGAAAATAACCAGATTATGTCAATTCTTAGAAGGCATTAGTGATGTAGTATGAGGCAAAACATAAGGCAAAAGAGTATGGCGAGAGCTGTCTTATATTGTAATGATAGCTTTAAACTGGAAAAGGGGAGATTTGGGTTGGATATTAGGAAGAAATTCTTCAGTGGGAGAGTAGTGAGACACTGAAAAAAATTGCCCAGGGAGGTTATGACTTCCCCATCTCTGGAAGTGTTCAAGGCTGCATTGGATGGGGCTTAGGGGTCTAGAGGGAGGTGTCCCTGCCCATGGAGGGAGTTGGTTGTCTTTAGGGTCCCTTCCAACCCAAACCATTCAACGATTCTGTAACTTGACACAGATTTTTAAATGTTGAAAGCAAATGTGCCTTTTTGCATAAAAGAAAATAAATCTGACAAGGTTTATCTGTGTAACTTTAATATATTGAGACAAAGAGAAGCATGGACAAAGAGATGAATAAATGAAAGTCTAACAGGTGCTCCACTTGGGCTTCCTTAACTCAGTTATGTACCACACCTTCAGCTCTGACACATGCGTACTACTTATTTACTCCTATTATACCGAATGACTCCACCACTTGTTTTCAGGAAAGTAATTTGTTCAACTCAATTACTGTAGTCAGCCACTAGATAGTTTAAATTATGTATCATCTGTCTTTTATGCAAAGTTCCCACTTCATTTGTCTCTTTGATTGTTTCAGATGTCACTTTTTCTTACAGGAGATAAAATAAAAAACATCAGACAGCATTTATCAAATATCACAATTTCTATGTCTAATGATGTGTAAATTGGACTCCCATTCTGAGACAGAAAAGGTGATTTTTGGGATAAGATTCTGTCCTGAAACTTGGGAGCTTTATATTAATTTCTCTGACCTGATAATGGCTGATTTTATAGTTTTCATTTGAGAATCTCCAAAGTCTCTACGCTTCTAACACCACTGAGTTCTTCTAGTTGAAAACTCGTAAAAAAAAAATCATAGTCTCAACTGCAAGTTTAGAGAGAAGTACACATTAAAGAGACATTTTGTTTATGGAAAATCACATTTTAATGTAAATTAGTAGGTACCACAAGAAATAAAGGTAGAGAGACATGGAGACAGGCTGGAATTTATTTGAATTTATTTATCTAAGTAAGGTAAGTAATTTAAAACAGGAATTTTCCTTAAGAATATATATATTTTTTTGTGATATAGGTCTACACATCTCTCCACAAACTTACTGAAGAGTGCTAAGTGGTGCTTACCAACAGGGGAAAAACAAATTCCACAAGCCACTCCCTTGGACAAATTACTTTTTGTCATTATTTAGACAATTCACCTCTGCAGCACATTATCTTTATTCCTGTATGAGGGGATGTAGACACACAACAGCAATTGCTCTCTCTACAGAAATGCCAGAATTGCTATACTCCCTAAGTTTTCTGCTCTTTGGATAAATTAATTGGCTTGAATCCAAAGGGAAAGAAATATCATAAACTACAAAGTATTTGTTGTCTTGGAATGAATTTTTCATGCCCTTGGATCACTGACCATGATGAATCTCATGGCACAGAACAAGAGATCAATCAAGAAGAAGTGCCAGCAAAAGTGAGCACAGCAGACAAAGCGATGTGGATGTCAGAAGATATGTCTGCTCCACAAAGCACTGACTCATCTTTCACCAAACTCTCTAAACTCTCTAAATATGGTAATACCATTTTGAAAGTGTTGCCTTAATTTGCTTCAATGGAGCTATGAATATCAAGTACTTATCTGGCAAGAATTTTCTGCCTGAATGCAAGCAGAGCAAAGCAAAGCAAAGCCAAGCCTGTGAAAGACTTTTAATCCTACATTTCTGGAAAACTTAGCTATCATGTGATTAAAAATATTTCTTACAGAGATGTAATCTGTGTCAATGCCTCCCCTTCAGAGATCCTTAAAGGAATTTGTGTTAACATACATTTTTAAGGTATTTTACAAAAATCTAAGGTACCTCTTCCAAACAAAATAAACATTTTCTAAATCATAAGTGATTTGTAGTTTTGTCATATGTAGAAGCTAAATTGTTTCAATTAGAAAATGGATGAAAAGATGATTGTGGGAGGACAGCAACTGCTTACTATTTGCCTCACTGAAAATGAAAAAGTCATAAATCTAACTTGTTTTAATAAAAGTGAAATGTAACTGGAAGCTTCAACTCTTGGCATGTTGAAAGTTAGTGCATTGGCCAGCATTTATATTAGAAGGGTGAAGTCCAAAGATAAATTAATCAGTCTGCATGAGCTGAAAGAAACATGTTCTTCAGAATAGGGACTGAACAAGTCTCACGTACGTAGTAGATTAATGTTTGAGGAGGCACACTAGCAACACTGACCATCAGAGTATACATTTTTATTTTTAACGGGAGCCTTGTCATCACTGAAGTTATAGATGGTTTTAACCAACATTTGAATTCCGGTTATTACCACCTATTCTTTGACAAGAAGTCATCCTATCTGACTAACCATCCACACTTCTCAGAAGTTGTGGATTAGGCCCAGCCAGCAACATTCATCCACTCACTCACTGCCCACACACTGTGGGATGGGGTGGACAAAATCCAGCTAAAAGCCTGGGGGTCCAGACAAGGACAAGAAGGGTTCACTCACCAATTTTTGTCATAGGCAAAACAAACTCAACATGAGAAAAAAATCAATTTAATTTATCACCAGTCAAATCCAAGCACAACAAACCAAAAACAAAACCAGATCTTAAATACCTCACCCCTCACTTCTTCCTTGGTCCAAATTACTTTTCTCCTGATTTCTCTAACTCATTCCCCCCAACAGTACTGGGGAACAGGGAATGGGATCACTTCTTTTCTACTGCCCCTTCCCCTTCAGGGAGAAGGACTATGCACAGTCTTCCTGTGCTCCACAACAGGATCTCTTCCATAGGTAAGAGTCCTTCACAAACCACTCCAGCATGAGTCCCTCCCAGAAGATGTAGTCTCTCAGGAACAGACTGATGCAGTGAGGCCTACCCACAGAGTCACAGGCTGCTTCAGGAAGAGCCACCTCCCCTGGTGTAGTGTCCTTTGTGGCTGGAAGACCACATCTGCTCCACTGTGAACCTTCATGGCCTGCAGATCCACGTCGGCTCCAACATGGTCTTCATGGGCTGCTCCACCATGCTCCCGCACGGGCTGCATGGGGACAGCTGCCATTTCACCATGAGCTGCAGGGGAACCTCTGCTCATGCACCTCCTCCCCTTCCTTCCTCACTGACCTTGGTACCTCCACTCCAGCTTTGCTCCCTACTCCCACTCTCCTCTGTCCTGCAGTGCTTTTTTGCACTTTTGTTTTCCCCTTTAATTTGTTTCTAAGACATCCATTTATCTTCCCTTAGCTTGGCCCTGGCCAGATGTGGGGATGCAATTGGAGCCAGGGGAGCTTCCAGCAGCTTCTCAGAGGAGCCAACCCTTTGGCCCTTTTCCCACTACCAAAACCCCACGGCACCAACCCAACACATCAAACAAGGGAAAGCATTCAGTATCTCTAGGATTGTCCACTTTGTTCCATTGAATATAGAGAGAGCCTTCATATCTAGACTCAGATAATGTTTTCAATAGCTGAAATTAGGCAAGACAGATTTTAGCACTGTTACCAAAAGTTTTCCCACACAATCTCCTAGGTGATTCTTTCTGGGAAATCCCAGAGCTGTTTGAATCCTGAATACCTAATTAGGCCTTTTGCATTTAAATATATCAAGTTTTAAACCAATAATTTTTCTTTTGATGTTTTGTTTTGGAAGGAATTCCCAGAGGATAGGACTTCTGTTGGGCTCTGACCAAACATTGCCAAGAAGAATCTGGCTGTGACTCACCATCTGCTTAGCAATTCAAGAGTTGTAGCAAATGCCATTCACAGACTCTCTTCTTTTTTAGGAGGTATAATTTAATTTCACTGACTGCTTAGTTTACCAAAATGTATTGGAGACTCTCTTCCTTTGAATCAATATGTTTATTTGTGACATCTTTACAGAAGTTATCTTAGCATTTATCACATTTATCCTAATGTGCTTATTGAGATGACATGGACTCTGAAGAATTTGCTGTATAAAGTTCAAAGAACTTTTCACCTTGTACCTGCCACAGAACTATACTGTACATGATGAACTCTTCTGGCTTAAGTAGCTTCTAAAATGTATCATTTAATAGCTTTTAAAAAATATTCTGCATTGGAAGGTCAGAAAGCTTTTTACATACATGGTATAATTTTACATGGGCATTGGGCATTTTCAATGCTTAAACCCTAACAAATAGATATGCAGTTTTCAAAGACATACTTGAATCAAGATGGTGACAGGCAACATGGCCACACAGAAGGGCACACCCTTGAGCTACAGATGTAAGCTCTACACTTAATCAGATGAAATAGTGAAGATTTTTTCATTATTATTACATTTATATTATCAAATTAGCCATGAGAAGTAGGGAAAAAGCCTCATCTGCCTTTAATAACTGACATATCAGTCAGTCTTACCTACTGCATATATTGATACTGATTGTGGGGATTGTTAAGTATGTGCTAACAATCTTTGGGAATCACTACTCAGAGCTGGCCATTCTCTGCCATATCCTCTGAAGATTTGTCAAGGATCCTGACTGGGTCAAGAAATTACCATCCTCTGAAAATTGCCATCTGGGCATGGCATTGAGAGCTGCAGCCCGTATCATAGGAATGGGTGCTGCAATGTGTCTATCCAGCATAGCACCAAAATTGCATGGGAAACTGCTGCTGACCCACTCCAGCTGTGCTACACGGTGGCTGATTCCTGTATGTGGTTAATGTTGACTGGAGTGACTGTGTTGCAACAGAACAACTGATTTAACACTCATAGACTTCAAAGGCAGGGGGCTGACTTCCAAATACTGTGCTGTATGGAGAATCCTGAGACTGAGAACTGAAGGCCTGGTGTGGAAAATGGCTGCAGCAGTGGCCAGCGCTGACCTGCAGTGTGGGCTTCAACAGATTCCTTCCAGGAAAGACATTTCAAAGTGATTCTTTGGAATTACAGATACTTTGCAGTGGCAACAAATGCTAGGGATACTGACTGACCTTTTGCCAATGATGATTTAATTATGTTATAAATACGACATTCCTCATTTCAACTGCAAGAAAAAAAAAGTAGCATGCTGTGAACTTCTTGTGTGAATAACCTAAAAGAGCTCTGCAAGGACTTTAGGACCTCAACTTGGCTGGATTCAGTGCTTGTTTTCCCCTGGAAAGTCTGAGGCAGCTAAATAGCAAATATTTCTAAACCACTGCGTGTTCTCTGCAGAGATGGCCTACTGGCCATTCATACATGTGTAAGGTGGACAGCATAAATACCTCCATGCCACCAAGATGCCCACCAATACTCAGATTCCAACTATGATTTTTTTTTTAAAGGTGAGAACACAAAGAAACAACAGAGAGTTTTTCAACTGTCAAATTATTAACAATGAGAATAGAGAAGGATAATTGTTATGGCTCCCCTGGCTTTACGGTCTCCAATAGCAATTCAACAAAACAGAAGAGCATGGCAGAACCTACACATGGTTAATATGATATAAACATGATGCCAGGGACACAAACTACAAAGAAGAATTAAATTTCCTTCAGTCCTTTTCAGACTATATATTACTATACTGGGCCTGGGTAGGATGGTGCTCATTTTCTTTACAGAAACCTGTATGGTGCTGTATTTTGGATCTGTGCTTAAAGCAGTGCTGATAACATACCAGTGTTTTGGCTGTAGCTGGGCAGTGCTTATGTAGCACCAAGCCTTTTTCTTTTTCTTACTCTGCCTCCAGCAGGTAGGCTAGAGTCAGTGAAGAAACTGGGAGGAGACATAGCTGAGGCTGCTGATCCAAACTGGCCAAAGATATATGCCATATAAAATGCCATCATATTAAGAAAAAAGAACTCAATGAAAGAATAAGAGGCAACATTCGTGGTTATGACACTCAAATTCCTGAGTAATCATTATGTGCTGAAGCCCTGGTTTTCAGGAAGGGGATAAAAATCTTCCTGTCAATGGGGAGAAATGAATAAATACTTTTTTCTTTACTTGTGAAGTTGTACTGTTAATCTGTCCTTTCAAGCCACAAGTCTTCCCTTCCCTTCCTTCCCCTTCCCTCCCTTGCTTCTTCCAATTCACCATCACTTATTACCCAAAGTCTCCTTGTCTTAAACTTTAGAACCTTTTGTAACCCAGCAATGTTTATCCTGTTCTCTTTCATGACATATTACATTCCGAACACGCTTAAGGTTCTTTATACTTCAAATTCTGTAGTAAATTCTGATATAATGTTTGCTGGACAATTGACACTTCTCTCCAGGCCTACAGAAATTACTGGAATAATTCCTGTGTCTTCCCCTCTCTCTGCTCTATTTCATTTAACTGTATACTTCTTAAACCATTTTAACAGAGATACATGAGAGTGGAGGGAAGAAAACGGGGGTCAAGGTATTCTATGATTATTTCAAAGAGACAGTCAAGAAGAAATGTAGATTTATTTCTTCAACTGCATAATTTTTCCTTGTTTCCCTCCCCTTTCCACCTACTCTGGTGTGAGTGGCTTCCCCATTAAGCTGCATTCACTTGGATGGAACTCTCAGTATGAGAAAAAAGAGCTGTACTCATTTTGCTCTCTTGCGAAGGTCAAGCAAAGAGTCTGCGTTAAGCTGCCAGATTTCTTTGTGATACGTGAGGCAGCACGGAACACAAATTGCATTTCCACTTTCTCTTCAGCTCTGTCAAATGCTACAATACTGATAGTAATCACTGAGCTGGACCGATATGATACAGAACACACTGACGGAACCAATAAGCCCCCATCCTGTCTTGGTTTTCCACTGCTAAAGTAAACAAATGAATTTAGTTTTCAGTTTAGCTAGAATTGGTTCTGAAGATAGCTTAGTTTTTAACACTGCACCATTGTGGAAAACGTTAAACATGCTAAAATTAATAGGAATATAGAAATAAATTAGAAATATAAAAAAAATTAAAATGGGAGCAGAAATGCTATTTCACAATAGATTAGCAATCTAAGCCCTTCAACAGTGCCACATTCCTGGTAAAATATCTTAATAACAGGAAATACACTTAAGGTAAGTTTATGAGAAAAATAAAAAGAATTTTGAAAGATAGCATGGGTTCCACACACTGTACTAATATCAGCAGTTGGCATTTTGCATTTTCTGCCTCCCTCATAAAATCTACCACATGCTTGAATGGAGAGCCTACAAGAAAAAAATGAGAAAAGAGGGAGGAAGGAATCAGTCCTCAGAGGCAACTATTACTATCCTGAACTTCTTAATGATTTTTTAGCAACACATTTTGCACTAAGCCTAAAAAGAATTATTCAGGGCATTTGTCTATTGTGCTGAAATTGAAATGTGAGCCAGGGAAACCTTCGATTCTCTCAGGAACTTCGATCACCATGCAAGCTTCTATCTACTTAGGTAATTTCCTTTCTGATCATGTCTACCACAGTTTATCTAATCTGTTCCCAATGAACATTCTGCTATTTGTTGTGACTAAATTAACACCAGTAGTGCCAAAGGTATTTCCATGAGTACCAACCCTGTAAAGTATTCACTGCCTACCTTTTTTATTAACTTCGTTTGAGATACGCAGATTCAGAAAGAGAACAGTTAAAAATTTCTTGGAACAAAAATGTCAATTTTGGCAATATTTCCCCTGCTTATAGACAAGGAGAAATACACTTGATTCAGAAGCTTATTAGTATCTTTGAATAGCACCATCCTAAAGTATCCCAACAAACAAAGCTGGTTTAGTTAATACTTGAAGTTTAATATAGTAATGCTCATCCAGCAGGTACAGTCATGCTTTAGAAACATACAATTAAGTTTGACAAGCTAGTTTGATCAATGGTCCTTTTTACAAAAGTGACATTGAGGAATAATGGCTTTAAATCACCAAATAATTCTATTCTCTCTCACCATCAACCAATAGAAATTATTATCTCACCATGTTTGCAGAGCTTTCTGTAATTCTTTGAATTACAAATTGGCACTAACAACCATTTTCCTCAAAGAATGAATATATGTGTTACTTTGCACTTAAATAAATATTACATATGTTTCAGCTATATGTGTATTTAAATCTGTTTATAGTCACTAGCATTTTGTTTTGATTTTTCCTCCTACTGCCATTTGTCCACCTTTGATTATATGGAAGTAAGTGTTTACAGCCAAGTGTGATGAGCTGTAAAAGCTAGGGAATGAGAGAGAAGGAAATAGCTGGGCCAAAAAGAATAAGAAAAAACATGTAGAAATACATTTATTTTGCTTTGCATCTTGATATATTTCTCAGATTGGGGAAAAATATAACTTAATTTTATTTCCTGGCACTGAGTGAAAGATGTCTATAGTTCCACTGTGATTCATTATTTTATTTGAGACTTTGGTGTGTGGCTGAATCTAGTTATTCAAAGAACAGAGAAGAATCTGACAATTGCTGTGCCTGCCTCCAGTTTCACTGGCTAGGGCTAAGGCTGTGGCCCACAAGCTCCTTTAGTTTTGGATGTCTGTAAGGACACAACACCATAGAAACATCTTTCTGCCTAGTACCCCCTCGATTTATATTGATGTTAGATTTACACAGCCGTGTCCACGGCTAAGACAAGCCTCTACAGCACCAAAGAAGGAAAAAAGGGTTTTGCCAAGAAAACTTCTGCTGCTGCCTCTCCAGCTTCCTATTCTAAATGGTCCATGGGTGAGAAATATGGGATAAGAAGTCACTAGCCAAAAAGTATATAGTGTGCCATTAATACCTGCAGAAGATGTTGGAGCATAACACCAGGCCAGTAGCATCCAGCAAGATAAGCGAAGTAATAAGACAGCATCTGAAAGCAATATTTTTTGAAGTGTGAACTACTGCCCTTTCCTTCTATCACCCTTACCTTTATTTTTACTCATCTTAGTCTAGTGTTCTGCTTTCTCAGTCTTTTTTCCTATGCCTCTGCTATTTCTAATTACCTGTTCTCTATTTTTGATTGTTTATCTCTATTACATTTCCCTCTCCCATTATTCAGTTTGTTTCTTTTGTATCTTGAATTTTGTGGTTTGTTTTTTTTCCTAATCACTTCTTCACCCTCAAATATCACAGCCAATATTTGTTTTGAGAATTGTATCTGAAAAAAGTGGAAGCCTGTGTGATTTACTACTTGTCATGAGAGATATTTAATAACTTTTCAGAATCTTGTTCAATTTTCATGAAGGAAAGATTTCAAAAATTATATTTTTACTTCAATTTTTATAAAAACAGATCAGTAACCAAGAGTACTCACTGAGGAACAGCCAATGATGCAAATTTACACATATTATTAGACACTAGAAAATGCATTGGAACTCCTGTAAGTGAAAGGAAAGCAGATGAAACCAGGTTTCTGGATCTCATGGGTGGCAACTTAATTAGTGTGATATGTTGGTCTTTCTTCTTCTCTATTCCCAGTAGAGAAATAAAGTGTCTCTAAAACATATCTACAAAAAAAAAGGAGACCTCATGAGGCCAAGGAATATATTTTTTGGCTGTATGCAGTGACAGATACTGTATGAAGCAAACCTCTTGTATATTGTGAGCAAGGAATGAACAGGTGACTCTGTAACTGGCAGGCAACCCAAGTAAGACTGTTCACTGCATAGAAAATTCCTAACAATTACTCTTTCGTAAAAATTGAGAAAAGAACATTATTTCTATTTAAGGGTGTTCCAGACAAGGGGAAACTAGAGCCTGTCTGGTGTTCTGCGTGATTTAAGAAAGTAGAGTTCTGCTAATCTGGAACAATAAGGAACTTGACAACGCATAATTTTGATTTTTAACATTCTGAGTAAAAATCTGAAACAATGGTACATATTTTGTAAACTGCTAAAGAGACATTTTGTAAAGACACTGGAGAACCCATTCAGCAGGCAACAGTTCAGTGTAACACAACAAGCTGTCATGCAGGTTGTAAACTTGTAAAGTTACTAGAGGAATCGCAGAATCTGACAAAAAATAAGTTTCAGCTAAGATTCCTGTATTTTGTGCATGTGAAAATGGACAGGAATTACAGAATTCTAAAACTGCGTAGCACTTCAATGAGATTGCAAGGAAAGAAAACAGCTCTTCTTGTAACTGTAATCAGTGTAAACTAAAGAAGAACTACATGAGTCAGTCTCTCAGCAGATTACAGTTTTATTCTTCAAAAGATTAATAACTTATTTTTTAACTTACAAACATTTGAGAGTCCAGTTTTGGGTCCCCTGAAATAACTGGAGTTTTTTTGTTGCCTGAATGAAAAGGCCAGAATCACAACAGCCCAACTTGGAAACTCCTGAGATAGTCTTTTTATACACACATAAACACTCTTATTTTGGGTATTCTCCACACAACTTGAAACAAAGTGGTTTTAGCCAGTGTCTCTGTCAGGATCTGACTGGTGGGCAGGTAATGCACTTGGCATTACAGCTTGCAGCAAAGTGTCTTCCCAAGACAGCAAGACCCTGGAACTGAGACCCTGCATGATGATTTGGTAACATTTGATAACATCAGTTATGCTGTGTGAGCATGATGAATCTTACAGGTTCTAGGAAAAGTTAGAAAGACTTGCAGGTATAAAGGGAGACTAATTAAAGTCAATGAACAAATTAAAAATTGAAAAGGATTACCAGAGGAATGGAAGGAAGCAAACTGGAAAGTATGGAAGTAAAAACTATGAAATCAGCAACAGAAGGCAAAAAAAAAAACCATAAATCTTTCCTAATTGTACTTTCAAGAGTGTCTGTAATGGATTCAGTCTCATCCAAATTCTAGCAGATAGCATGTGCTGAAAATGGCGCAGATGGCTCAGCTCAGCAGCAGGGATGGCTTGGAAAGGAAGAAGTTCCTGTGGCTGCCTCAACAGATTGTTTACAGCAAAGATACTGCCAGTGCCCAGTCACTGTCATGAAACAATGCTTGTTCCCTTATTTGAGACTTCAGTCTGGCCATTTCAAATGGCAGATTAGTCTGTGGTTGAAAGCTAGAGGGTACTTGATAGTTCAGTTGCTGTTGTTGAGGAACAGCCCAAAATGTTGCCTATTTCTTAATAGCCAGCAGTATGATGTGAAAAGCTGCACAGAAACCTTTGCTGTGTAAGTGTTCTTCCAATAAATCACTGAATATTAATTTATATAACCTTCTGTGAATTCTAAACACTTAAAATCTTTGTTCACATAAAAAAGGTTCAGCTGGAGGTCCAAATAAGTAAGATCCATTTCTATCAGCAGAACAAAGAACAGGACTTTTTTGCAAGTGCTAAGCTAACAGACCTACTTACCTTCTATTTGCACACCTGTCCAACATAGATATTAGGTGGCCATTACTGTCAGGGTGCCATTTCAGCATGTCTCCATTTACACAGGAGCCCTCACATTTTAAAGGATGAACTTTGGATCTGGGTGAGGAGATGTAAGTTACTTTTCCACACATAACAAACAAGTCCAGTCTTGAGACTGAGATCTCTCTTAAGCAGTCTGAACATGTACATATTGGTAATGCCACACCAGTCACAAGTCGTGGCAGTTTTTAAAACATTTCACAATTTTGAGGATGACAGTATTCCTTCCCCTCTATAAGACAGTTTGAAGACTGTAAATGCTTTTTCTGTTCAGGTATATTTGCTCACTAATGCTCAACCTTTAGAACGTACGCTTCTATCTTAAACTAGAGTAAACCAGTTAAACTAATACAACTGTCACCAACCTGTTCCTTTCAAAGACTGTTCCACAGTCTGCTCCATCTTGCTTTTAAGCAAATAGTTAAGGATATCTACTGCTCATATTGATCAAAGGAAACCAGGCCTGAAGATCTTATACATCTCTAATTACACATTTTAATTCTAATTTTACCAGTCAACTGACTACTCTCCATTAAGAAATTTTGATCCCTTTCCTCCTCAAACTCAAACTTTGGAAAACATATCTTCTTTTCTAATTATTTATTACCTTCAAATATCATAAACTCTCTATTCCTCATGCTGAAGTGATACAAACAGTGACTGGCCCACTTGCCAGCCTTATCCAAGTAGCTATTCATTATCTGGATGTCATGATGGGTGGAGCTGGACAGATGAACCCATTCACATTGCACTTATATTACTTCACATCACTGTACACACAGGCAAGCTGCATGATAAAAAATCATGGACTACTGGTTGACAGAGCTATCTGAATATCTTCATAGTAATTCATCATTGTAGATCATATTGCTTCAGCCTTTTTATCATCTCTGTTGCTCTTCTCTGAACTCTCTACTATTCATCAGACAACTTCTGGTACTGAAGAAACCAGGACTGCAGAGAGCTTTCTCAGTAGCCAATTGATATCTCACATGCAGAAACCATCCTATTAAATGCAGAAGCCATAATTTAATCCTCCACCCTTACAGCTATGGAATTATGTGAACTGGTAAATAATGGAAACATCTTTAACTCGTTTCCCCAAGAAAAATTGTTCTGACCATAAGGTCTGCCTACAGTCAAAAAAAAAAAAGTAATGAATAAGCAATGTGTTTAATACGTTCAGCTGGCTAACAAACACACTAAAGATAAATGAAGATTATTAGAAATAGTCCAGAATTATTTAGCTCATAAGCCTCAGTGGTCACAACCCAGCTAAATACTTCCAAAATAGGATAACTCATATGGAAATGTAGAATTCCTGTATCACTAAAGATGAGATTGACCAGGTGACTATGTTGCTGAAAAGAGCAAGACACTTAAAGGTTACTGTGGATATTTTCCCCTATGTCACCCCTGTGATATGTACCTGAACAAAATAATCCATTATTCTCAGAGGAACAAAAAACAACTATTAAGAGGAAACCAGTAAGCAATCTTTTTTTTCTAGCAAGACCACTAATAGAATAGTATGTGAATTTTTGGTATTCACATTCAGAAAAACATGTGGAAATACTAGGACACTAAAATTAAGGATGCAAAATGCTCTGAACAGAAAAAATAAGCTTCTAAAAGTGAGATTTCAGTTTTAAATGTATTGAAGAGAAAGAAGACTGAGATGTGAAGTGATAATTGTCTGCAGGCATAAACATATAGGGAAGTAAGAGAATACAAAACTTTTCAAAATTGTTAACAAAGTAATAAGATAAAATGTCTAATAGTTGATATTAGAAAGAACGGAGCTTGAAACCAATCCAATAAACTATCTGCGAAGGTAGCTGAAATAAGAATAATGTTGTTATCAAAGATCACAAATATATCAGAACTCTGCATTTATAAGGTCTCCATTGCTTAATGTGGATTATGGGAAAAAGTAGACGCTGCTTATAACCAGGGATGTGGGTATCTGGTCTTGGTGAACATTCTCTAAATTTTTGTTTGTTTGTTTGTTTGATGGAGAAAATACAATCTACACTACCACCAATCTGCATGTGACACTTGTAATTCTTTAGTAGAACTGTGACTGCAGACCATGTGTTTGATCAGTGTATGAATCGTGTTTTACATTTCTGACCATTGAGAAGACATAAAAAAAGCACCAGAAGACCCAAATTGTATTTTTTAACCTCAGTTCTTTTGATGACAGTGGAATATCTACCTTTGCTCATTATCCTTTCCCAATTTGGGAATATGATAATTTATCTCCAAATGGTTAACAAACAGCTGTAGTAGATCAGTTCTCCAGTTGACACTCCATGGCGCTGTCTCTACTTCCTGGGGACTCCCAGGAACAGGTGATTTAGTATAAAACCTCATACAGTAGTTCCCACATCACAAAAACTCCACTTCCTTGTAAAATCTCCCTCCCCAGCTTTTCTGTAGCCCCTTCAAGCACTGGAAGGTGCTATAATGTCTCCCCAGAGCCTTCTCTTTCCCTGGCTGAACAGCCTCAACTCAGCCTGTCTCCATATGAAAGGTGCTGTAGCCCTCCCATCATCTTAATGGCCCTCTTCTGGACTCACCCCAACAGCTCCATGGCCTTCCTGTGTTCAGGCCTTCAGAGCTGGACACAGTACTCCAGGTGGGGTCTCCTAAGAGCAGAGTAGAGGGGCAAAACTGCCCCCCCTTTACCTGCTGGTCACACTGCTGGGCATGCAACCCAGGACATGGTTGGCTTTCTGGGCTGCAAGTGCAAACTGTCAGCTGATGGTAAGCTTCTCATTCACCAATACATCCAAGCCCTTTTCCTCAGGGCTGTTCTCAACCCACTCCGCACCTAACTTCTATTTGTGTTTGGGATTGCCCCAAACCAGGTGCAGCACCTTGCACTTGGCCTTACTGAACTTCATCAGGCTGGCATAGACCCACCCCTCCAGCCTATCAAACCCCCCTTAAGGGGCATCCCTTCCCTCCAGCATGTTGACCACACCACACAGCTCGGTGTCATCAGCAAACTTGCTGAGGGTGCACTCAATCCCACTGTCCATGTCTCTGACAAGTACTGGTCTCAGTTCCTTGAGGAAACATCACACATCATTGCTGTGAATGTTCAGACAAGAATGTGCTGATTTTATCTTTTCTTCCCAATTATTGTGAAATTTCTACTACACTGAAGAGTTTAAATAACAGGTCAAATGTACTGGATTGTCTGCCATCTTGGAGCACAGAACTGAAGAGACGATCTTGACAACTCGAAGCAAATACTCTATAAAAAACAGCATTAAAAGAACATCCATTGTTGATTTTCTTTTCCTCATTCCTCCCTATCCACACAATCACCACCCTCAGCCCTTTGTAATTCAATGCAAAGGCCTCCATATGTGCAGTGACACGGTAAAGGAACAAAAGAAGGTGGGAAATAGAGAATCAAATACCTAGGGGATCTCTAGAAATTAACTACATCTCGGTAAAATAAATAAATAAATAAATAAAATTCTAATATTTCTGCAGCTTGGTTCTTGAAAATTCTTTCCAAACCTGAATAATTTAATATTGAGCAAAATGAGGAATTAAAGGCTTTAATCCAAAAGAGGTTTCCCACTCAGCAGTTTAAAACCAGCTGTTACTGCTTATAACATTAGTTAAAAAGTGAAGGAGGAGGGGGAAGAAGGAGAAAAAAGTCAGGATATTACAATACATGATCCCATATATCACTTATCTGTCAAATTCTAACATGGAAATGAAACTTTTTTTTACTATTTCACCCTTATTCTACCTTGACCATTTTCATGGTTAAATTAATGGACTCCTGGACAGAGTGAATCTAGGTCCTTAGGAAGAAGCAGAGCTCATCTTGGACAATAAAAGTAGCAATTCTGGCCTTTTCTGCATTTAATCCAGTGTAAATTAATCCTGCCCATACAACAGTCAGAATGAATATATGATTTATTGAATTACATCAGTTCTTTTTTATCTCTGTCTCTCAGGATTCTACTCAAAGATTTCATGTCATTCCACACTGGAAGTTCATACCCAGTAAATGATGACCTGCCCATTTCCTTTTTCTAGACTCTTAATTCTCAGTTGCTTCTTTTTTCCCCAGAAGTTTCACTGCCATGAAAAAATCAGAAGGTTTTCATTAATCCCATTGAATGTTCTAACTACCTACTTCATCTTATTTTTATTTCTCTAGACCACACAGAGAGCCAATACTTCTTGAATAATTATGTGGTCTTCAGATTTGGAGACATATCATTACTTGTCCTATGTACAGATCTGAATATATTGTTCCCATGAAAACAACAGCTAAAGTTTTCTGAATGAGGAGATCTAAATAAACTTTGTGCTTTAAAACTCTTATTGAATACTAGAAAGGAACTTTAAAATTTAATCAATGTGTATTTAAAATCTGGCTTTATGATCAGTTATCCTATGGATTTGGTATCATTTGTAACATATTTTGTTTCGCTGAATGAGTCTTTAGAATTCTTACTGAAATATGTTAGGGAAAAGTTGCTGCCAGCTTTAGGACAAATTCAGGGAAAAGAAAAGAAAAAAAAAAAAGCAAAGGCAACACTTTAATGAAAGTTCCAGCCAACACATCCTGGATACATGTTTTTTCATGGAAAAAGTAATTTGAAATTACAGAAAGTTACTCTCTGACATAACCAGTATTTTCTTCCTTCCCATTTTATATAGTGATCATAATGTATTGTCTGTGCAAGAACTGTTTGCTTGGTTAAGCAATACTAATGGGAAATATGTTCCACTGAAAGATGTGCCACTGAAGTTGAAGTCAAACATAACAAGAAAGCAGAGATTATGGATACAGAGATGAAATTATATCCATTTCCGTTTGTTTTGTTTTGTTTTGTTTTGTTTTCTTTTTAATTATACCCTGAAGTAGTGTCTGAATAGGAAATAAACTTTGATTTGCACAATTATTAAAGTTCAATGTCTCAGCTAATTTATCCCAAAATTTCTTTGGAATATAGCCTGGATATATTATATTTTAATTTTCTAGTTTTTTGTTTTCTTCTTTTCTTTTTCCTTTGAATTTTCAGAAGATATAATCAAATGCATGTTGTGTGGCCAGCTCAATAGACTGGCTTCTGAGACAAACCCTGCACGTTCAGCAAAGTCTTTTTAAGAAAAGAGAATATGAGTGTCAGTGGGAATAAATCAAAGGTGATAATATCTGGGAAAAAGAAAACATCGTCTGGAGAAAATAATGACTCCTCTGAAGAGACACCATTGTCAGACAGTAGCATATCTTCCCAGTATTGGATAGTGATATTGAAATACGCTGCAAATCTACTTTATCACCTGGAGTGAGACTCAGACATGCACTCTGAAACTATCTGGACAGGAGACCAGACTAACACCAACCGAGCTTTCATAACAATTAGCAAAAAAAGTCCAAATAAGATGTGGGGAAGAAAAAAGATTCACTGTAGGCATCCTCCACATTTTGTACTCTACAGATGACTTTGCAGTTTGTTTAATTTCTGCCTGAGCAGAAGGACTGCCAGGCCAGTAAGTTACATCCACACTATCCAGCAAGCCAGCACCCCTGACCAAGTGTTAGAGTGATATGAGCACTTGCTGTTAAACTAACAGCAGCAAGCTGTTCACTGTCTCCTCATATACAATGGAGACTAGGTTAGTTTTAGAAAAATGTCCAATTAAAACAGCTTATAACATTTCAATCTGTAAGAAATTAAGCTGACTCACTGCCCCAATCACCAACTGCAGTCTTTTATCTAAGCCACATGGAAGAGAAAGAGGAAATATTTATTAAACAACACTATTGTTCTGTAAACTTTACACTCCCAATTCACCCTTTCTCCCAAAAAATGTGGTTGCTCAAACTTACCGCTTTTGCCAACTCCCCCTGCTCCTAGCATCACCACCTTGTACTCTCTGGAGCCTGCTGAAGAATTGCAGGAGGAGCTGATCATTTCATTTTCTAGCTCCATCTTGCATGAGGCAGAAGAAGGGAGAAAAAGGGAAGAAAAAGCAACTGACTTTCTCTGATCTTAAACAACTATAAAAGCTATGCTAGAAACAAAAAAGCAGAAAGGAAAGGTATGATACCAGAGGTACGATTATCAGCCTCACACGCTGCTGTGCCTGTGTTATCTGGAGAAGGTCTCATAGCAACCACGTTAACAGCTTCCAATAAAAATCTCTCTCTGCCCCCTCCCAGCTCTGTATCATTCTCTGTGTTTCTTTTCCTGGGCAGATACAGTTTCATGAGGCTCAAGAGCCCAAGTTGCTTTGTTTTTGGAATCAAATCAAGCAGAGCCTCCAAAAAAAGAAAATTGATCATATTTCTTAATTATTATGTTTATTATTCTATGTAGCACTTGCTTGAATCTTAAACAATAATAAAACAGACCAGACAACCTCCATGTCACCTTGGAGTCAACTATACAATGTATGTTGCTCAAGTTCACTAGATATAAATTTAACATTATTAGAAGCAAAATAAGCAACAGCTTTTAAGAATATTTATTTTTAATTAAACTTACTGCAAAGGAGAGGAGTTTTCTATGGTTAGGTTTGCCCCAAAATCAATTATCTTTTAGTTCACTTTGCATCGATTATTTGCAAAACTAAAGCAGGTGTTTTTTGTTGGTTGTTTTTTTTTGTTTTCCACATAGAATTTCTGAAATAAATTAAGGCTGAAGGGAGAGTGAAAGGTCTATTAATCCAAAAAATATCCATGTAAGAAAAAACAAACAAACAAACAAGCAAATTGTTATAAACACATCCTACTAATAACAAGTGTTTTATGTAAGCAACCTGGTCAGCCCAAATAAATAAGAAAAAAACAAAGTAAAAAGTTTGTGAATTACATCCATTGTGAAAACCTCCATTAGAATTATTCAGTGAAACTTAGAAGAAAAGACTGCAGCTCTTCATTGATTTTTTATTATCTCCTTACACAGATCTAGTATATTTAAATAATGTGATAGGCAATAAGGTACTTGTCTAGCTTAACTGCCATGCAATATTTGTTAGGACAAAAAGACATCTCCTGCAAAAGGGACAGAAAGCAAAAACTTGTTTTCCTTTGAAAAGTGCTGAGCTTTCATGAAAGGGGAGCTATTAAGGAGATGGGGAAATGGAAGCAGGAGAATCAACTACTAAAGGATCTTGGAAGACAGACATCTTGAAGCCAGACATGGCTTCAAGCTGCAACATGGTATGTTTAGACTGGACATTAGGAGCAATTTCTTCACAGAGAGAGTGGTCAGACACTGAAATAGGCTGCCAGGGAGGTGGTTGAGTCGCCACCCCTGGATGTGTTTAAGAGTTGTTTAGATGTGGTGTTAGTGGAGATGGTTTAGGGGAGAACTTTGTGGAGTAGAGATGATGGCTGGACTCGGTGATCCCAAGGTTCTTTTCCAACCTGAATAGTTCCATGATTCTATGATCTTGATCTGCTCACTCCTCCAGTTATTTCACAGAGAGGAAACATATGGCATTACATACAAATAAAAATTGAAATAAAAATTGAAAGGAAAAAAAAAATAAATCATAGCCTGCTTAAGGACATGGTTTAAAGGAAATTAGGAAGGAGAGAAAAAGATGTAGAAGGGCACATGTATGAAAGACAGTTAATGGACAGAGAAAAGAGAAGAGATTATAAGAGAATTATAATTAGAATGGTGAAGGTGAACAGAACATGAATACTCTTTTTCCCTCCAAATGCAAAACTTGGAAACTTCAAATGAAACAGACAGTAGCAGAGTTAAAGACCAAAGCAATTATGAAGTACCGCAGATTTAAGGACATTCTTGTCACTTGATGTTTTGGGCAGAAGTGATGAACTCATAATAAAAAATAATTTAAATACAGAGTAAATACAAAATCTATTATGGGCTATTAAAGTCACTGCCTCTTGCTTAAGTACTCAGGACTCACACCAACAGCTCCTGGGAAAACACTAAAAGATCAAAGTGTGGTGGTCTGTTCTCAGCTACACAGGAAAAGAGGTGAGAGTGAGAACCACAGGTTTTTTGAGATTCTTCTCCTGAATCAGGATGTGCTACTGTTGTCCTACAGAATTTCTGTAATAACCATGTTGTGAGCAGCTTGGGACTGTCAGAGCTGAGTGGCTGTATTAATGCCTGGATACAAACCTCACAATTCAGAAGGATTTGGTCACCGGAGCATAAAATAGGACTTAAATAAGAAATTCTGACTGTAATAACATGATGTCTAAATATTGAACTTCAGCAGAAAGAAACAGGTAGGTCAGTAAATCCCTGTTGTGATTAGAGTTCCACTTTCATTAAAATAATTCTCAAGTGCTCAGAATTGACACATTAGATAAAGCTAATAATTATACCAAAACCACTGCCTAAAACAGCTGAGTTTTCCTGGTAACCTCCCATCACAACAACAACCACCTCCTCAGGTGCTTTTCACCCCAAATCTGGCAGTAACATTTGACTGACATGGTTTATCCAAAGACAAGTTAAGAAAAATCTTAAAAAAAAAAAAAAATCTTTAAAAAAAAAAAAATGGGGAAACTGTGTATACAAAATACACAGGAATTAGTCAGATTTTTTTATTTTTTTTTTTTTCCCAGCTGTTGGTGTTTTTTCTTTTGTTTAGGGCTGGAAAGAGGGGAAGGAATATAAGAAACAGAAGAAGCTAGAAAAACCTCCTTTCTAATATCATTCAGTTCAGTAGTGCAGTACAAGTATTTAGGTTCATACCCACTTACAACATCAATTAGTCTTCCTTCTCCCAGATAAGCAGAAAAGTACAAGATTTTGCTTTCAGTCTACTGCCAACAAAAATAAAACTGCGATGGTGTGAAATGTCTTAGCTTGAAACAGAAAAAAGTCACCAAGGTAAATCCTTTATGGATAACAGGAAGAAATAATGCAAAATACAGAAATCAAACTTATTTCATGACAAATTCAAACCTTCTATTTTATTTCTTTGTTTCTCTGCTTTATGGACATATTTAACATTATTTATATTCATACAATTTTTCCTCAGGCAAAAAAAGAGCTACCACAAAGGTGGAAACACCTTGGGATATTAGCCTATAATGAATCATTTATTTAGCAAATTTGGACTCACTTGCTCTTTACATATTGCTTTTGACCATACAGCAAATCTGCTGGTTTTTTTTCTTTTAATTTGTTATTCAAAATCACTCCAAAATATAGCAATCAGCTAAAAACCTTCATTATTCAAAATTTAGCAACTTCTTTGTTTGAGTTCATATTTTTAGTGTTAATATTGAAATAGCTGTATGCTTAGATCTTCAAGGATGTTTAGCTCTTAAGCAAAAGACAACATGCAGATAAGCATGTTAGAAGTAGATTAGCTCTTTCTAGAGCAACTGCAATTAGAAAATTCCATTCATCCTATATTCCCACTTTCTCTGGGGGTGTTGAATAAAATAATGATATGTTAATACAACATGTAAATGTTCTGAAATTATTTCTTAGAGCACTTTATGTTGAGGAGATTTTATCAATTAACCTGGATAAATACTCTTGTCATTGTAAAAGGAGCTCACGAGTTTAAAAATTGAATAGCAAGCAAAATACAAATCTTGACTGATTTGTGCTCAAGTAACTGATGGGTTTAAGGGCATGTGAACTGCTTAATAATAAGCAAATATGCATGAGCCCACTGGGGGCCATGCTATTATGGAAACACCGTCCACTCTTTCGGCCCTCATGTTTACATATTAAGCACAGCACAGAGAGGAAATGTAAAAAGCTGCCCTCATAAAATGGCATATAAGCCTACCTTGCTGAATTGCTGAAGTGTTGATATGAGAAGAAAGAGTGCTAATACAGAAATCATTGAACAGCACTGTGCAACTAATCCAGTCTGCTCCCGAGAAAAAAATGCATTTGGCACACGAGCTTAACTTGATCAATTCTAAGTAAAGCCAGCATGATAAAGTAATTGCTAGGGGACTTGAATTTTAAACTTACATTTTACATCAACAGATTTAACATATTCATTCTGAAATATGCTGAACACCTCTGACTCTTACTGCTAAAGGATCTGCAATACACTACTGAAGCAGCTCTGCATTTTTGGAATTCAGATTCCTAACAGAAATTCCCACTGCTTAAGTCAGTCTTCTACCATCAGCACTCTGACTTCCTTGGATATTCCATATCTTCTCTCTATTCGCCACATTTTCCATCTGTTGGATGATACAGTGTGTCACACGTACTATACTTGATGGGACACCTGACAACCTCCCACCTTGAAGCTGGGTCTTCAGCTGAAGCTGCTAAGACATACTCCTTTTGTTCTCAGTCTTATTTCTGTCCCTAATGTCAGACAACATACTGTCCCCTGCCTCTGCTGCTATGCATTTTAATCTAGGCCTTATTGGTATGTCAAGAGGCAAAAGTAAATGAAAGGAGAAAAGATGTGAAACCATTAACAGAAACTGTTACCTTCAGAGTCCATAGAGTGAAGGAGCATTGTGGTTTTGGTCTTGTCAAAGAGGGAGGGTTGAAGGTTTACTATGAAGGATATCTTCCCTTTGCTTATCAAACAGATCAAACAATGCAACTAATACTGTACTTGCTGTACAAAAGCTTGAGAATTCAGGGCAGTTTATCACATTCTTGAGAACAGTCAATTACTGTTAACTTCAAAAGTTCTTACAAATGACTACTGGTTTCTTATAGAAGAGAAACACTGAAGGTCATTTCCTAGAGTATGTCAAAGGGAAAAGCTATTTTCTCCGGGTTTCAAGTAAGGTTTCACAAATGATTTATGATCTTACTGTCTAGAAGTACTAATGGTTGCAAGTAATTTATGGATTTCTGTTAAATTTTAATTACATTTATAGATAAGACTTTTATACTTTTCAATGCAACACTGATACTTCAGAATCTGCAAATTTTAAAGATTTGAAAGCCTTAATTCCACAAAAACATGTTCTCTATGAGCATTAATGTATATTTATTTTAAATTCATTCACCTCCCAGTGTTCTTGCTAGGAAAGAAAATAATAAGCATGGGTATAATAAGAAATATGATAAAAAGAGAGTTAGAAGAGCTCTGAAATAGTCATATTTTCATCCCTGTCGTACTTCACAAATCTGTTTAAGTAATTTGAACAATTTTTGCTTAACCTTACTTTAGAGTTTTCCAGAGAAACTACCCAGTTTCTCAAATGCTGAAATAAATTGCTTCACTATCTGTCTTGGTTTACCGCAGCTGGCAACTAAGCACCAAGGAGCTGGTCACTCACTCTGGTACGATGTTGGAAGAATGAAAGTGAGAAAAATTGTAGGTTGAGATAAATGGGTAAAGCAAAAACATAGTCACAAACAAAGCAAAGCAAGGAATTCATTCACTATTTCCCATTGTCAGGACGGTGTTCAGCCACCTCCAGGAAAGCAGGGCACCACATATAATGGTCACTTGGGAATACAAATGCCATCATTCCAAACATCCTCTCTCTCTATCCCAGACAAAACCAGCACACTATATCATATTTAAAAAGTCTTCACAACCCAAATATCTTTTATTTCATAGTAAGACTATCACTGCTCATCCCACCTGATGTAACTATTATGATAAGGCAGAGTGAATGCACCAAACATATACTTAAGTAGTGTGCTAGTGAAACAAATTAACAAGAAAAATAGAGAATATTGATCTCTCCAGCTTTCCTGGTTCTTCTTATGCTTTCATGCCTCCATCATAGAGACACGGATTCATAGAATTATTTTACTTGGAAAAGACCTTTCAGATCATCAAATCCAACTGTTAAACTAGCACTCTACCAAGTCCACCACAAAACCATGTCCTTAAGCACCACATCTACACAGCTTTCAAATATTTCAGGGATGGTGATTTGACTACTTTACTGGGCAGCCTGAACCAGAGTCTGACAACCTTTTCAGTGAGGAAATTTTTCTTTATACCCAACCTAAATCTCCCCTGGTACAACTTGTGATAATTTCCTCTTGTCCTATCACTCACTACTTGGGGGAGGGGACCAACCCCTGCCTCACTGCAGCCTACTTTCAGGGAGTTGTGGAGAGTGACAAGGTCTCCCCTCAGCCTCCTTTTCTTCAGACTAAACAGTGCCAATTCCGTCAGCCACTCCTCGTACCACTTCTCTCCAGACTGTTCATCAGGTTCTTTTCCTCTGGGCATTTTCCAGGTACTCTGCCCCAAACCTGGAGTATTTCCTGGGGTAGTTGTGACCCAGGTGCAGGACTTGGCACTTGGCCTTGTTGAATCTTATGCAATTGGCCTTGGTCCCTTGATCCAGCCTATCCAGATCCCTCTGCAGAGCCTTCTTACCCTCAAGCAGATCAATGCTCCCTCCCAATGTAGTAACATTTACAGACTTACTGAGGATGCTCTCAATCCCCTCATCCAGATCATTAGTAAAGATATTAAAGAGGACTGGTCCCAACAGTGAGCTTTAGGGAACATCCCTTGTGAGCGGCTGCCACCTGGATTGAACTCCATTCACCACAACTCTTTGGGACCAGCCAGCTACCTGATGTTTTACTCAGTGAAGAGTACACAGACATGACCAGGCAGTTGCTCCTGAAGAATGCTGTGGGAAATTATGTCAAAGGTTTTACTAAAGTTTAGGTAGATGACATCCACAGCCCTTCCCTCATCTATTAAGAGGGTCATGTTGTCATGGAAAGAGGTCAGATTAGTCAAGTTGGACCTACCTTTCATAAACTTGTACTGATGGGGCCTGATCACCTGGCTGTCTTACATTGCCATGTGATAGCACTCAAGATGATAATCTGCTCCACAAGTGTCCCCTGCACCGAGGTCAGAGTGACAAGCCTGTAGTTCCCAGATTGTCCTTTCAGCCCTTCTTGTAGACCTTCAAAAGTCACTTATTAACCTGCCTTGCTTCTTGTGTTCCCAAGCTGTTCGCTGCCTGTTCTGAAGTTTGATTCCCTAATCTGACCACACTATGACTTCAATAGTTCAGACAACACGGATTTATGTCGTATGCACTGCTGGTGCATTTCAAGTTTAGAATATGGTCAACACAGGCAAACAATTGTAACAGATACCTTTTAATTCTTTTTTTCATAATCTGTATTTGAATGCTCTCAGTGACAAATCACAATTTACTGGCAATGTGTCAGCTTCTGACTTTTAGCTTTTTGCTACCCTCTTCTTTTTCAAGTCATGTTTGTAAAACTTGTTTCTGGAAAAAGAAGATTCTTTCAATTTTGATTAAAAAAAAAAATAATAATCTCATTTTGGCAATTCCCTTGAAGGTGTTTATTGATTAGAATTTCTGCATCCCAAAAGTCCTTGCATTTGAAGTCAGTTTTCTGTACCTCACTTGAAGCATGTAATTTTTTCACACTGAACCATGTCAAACGACATATTATAAAAAAAAATAAATAAAAATAGACAACTCCTATCAGTCATCTAGATGTTTTCCACTTCGCTGCCCATAATGAGTAACCTACAAAAACTTGCTTCAGCCTCATCGGGGAAACACCAAACATGATGCATTTTAATTTTTCTGATCTAGACTTTCCTAGGTTAATTAATTATTTTCCATGATAAGACAGATGTATTCTAGAAATCAATTTGATTATTGGAATCTTGTTGGTTGAACAGAATTGAGTACTTCTGCAGTTCTTAAAGATGTTGTTGCAATTAACAGAAGTCTTGTAAGGACGTAACTGAGCTGAGCAACTGTACCGACAATAAGAAAAACAGAGTCATTTTCTTTAAAATCATCAGAAAAAGGTTTCTTCAAGAAAATGCAGACCTTCAGTTAGCTAAATCTCACACTGGGCATATTGTTTCCTGTGTTGACTAGAAGAACATTCAGCAAGTTTAAAGTAAGAGAGGCCTGGATTCAACTACTTAATGACATTAACAATGTATTACAAGAAATTACACAAAAATTAATATATATGCTGTCCATCATCTTTGAGAAGTCATGGAGATTGGGAGATGTCCTTGAGGACTCAAGGAAGGCTCATGTCACTCACTCTATAAGGGTCCAAAGAAGAACCCAGGTAATTATAAACCAATTATTCTCACTTTAGTCCCTGGAAAGGTCATGGAGCAAATCATCCTGAGGATTGTCACAAGTCAATTGAAGCACATCACTGGGAAAAGTCAACATGGATTTACCAGGGGCAAATCAAGCTTGACAAACCCAATCACCTGCTACAACAAAGTGACCCACTCAGTAGATGCAGGACAAGCAGTGGACATCATCTACCTGGACTTCTCCAAGGCTTTTGATACAGTCCCCCACAGTCTCCTCCTGGAGAATCTGACTCGTTATGGCCCTGACAAATGGTCTGTGCTGTGGGTGGGGAACTGGCTGACAGACCATACCCAAAGGGTGAGAGTAAATAGTTCCTCCTGGCAACCAGTCACAAGTGGGGTCCCCCAGGGATCCATATTGGGCCCAATGTAGTTTAACATCCTCATAAGTGACCTGGATGTTGGCACCAAGAGCACCCTGATGAAGTTGGCTGACAACACCATGATGAGTGGAGAGGTGGATACTCCAGAAGGGAGAGCCACCCTCCAGGATGACCTGGACAGACTGGAGGAGTGGGCTAGCAGGAGCCTTATGAAGTTCAATGGGGAGAACAGTAAGGTCTTACACCTGGGAACACATAACCCAGGAGGGCAGTTCAGATTGGATTCCACCTGGCTAGAGAGTAGCTCCATGAAAAGGGACTTGGGGAACTTGGTGGACAACTAGCTCAACATGAGTGAACAGTGTGCTGCAGAGCAAAGAAAGCCAACAGGATGATGGGCTGTATCAACAAGGGCATCACCAGCAGAGATAAAGAAGTCATCTTGCAGCTCAGCTTGGTGCTTGTCAGACCACCCCTGGAGTTCTGTGTTCAGTTCTGGTCCCTGCACTACAAAAAGGATGGGACAGGCTGGAGAGGGTCCAGAGAAGGGCCACAAAGATGATCAGAGGACTGGATGACTTGCCATATGAGGAGAGGCTGAGAAAACTGGGTTTGTTCAGCCTTGAGAAGAGAAGGATTAGAGGAGACTTCATTGCTGTGTTCCAGTATTTAAAGGGTGGTTACCAAGAAAATGGAGCCTATTTACAAGGAGTCACACAGAAAAAAACAAGGGGTAATGGGGACAACTTGCTCCTGGAGAGATTTCAACTGGACACAAGATGTAAATTTTTCATCATGTGGACAGTTAAACATTGGAATAGTTTCCCAAGGGAAGTAGATTCCCCCACATTGGACAGTTTTACACCTTAGCTTGACAGGGTGCTGAGCCATGTCATATAAACTACAGTAGTACCTAGAAAAGTTGGACCAAATAATCCTTGAGGTCCCTTCCAACCTGGCTTGCTATGAGTATATGATTCAATGATTGCTTTCAGAAGTAGTAATGCCATCTCTTCTTAACTAAAAGTTTCTATTGTCATTTCCTTCATACCTGTGCTTCAGCTCTGATGAACCTACCTATTTTTATAGCTTTCCATCTGCTTAAAGGGACTAGTTTCATGAGTAAAAATAGCTCTGAAAACACTGGGAATCCTGCATGAAAGATATCACTCTACTTCACAAATCTGAGACAAAACTCTTCCATTTAAGCTCTAGCATGTGGATTATGAACTAGATAAGCATAAAAATTCATTTATTTGGAAAGTTCTTACAGAGATGTGTTGTAAAAGATCACAAATATTCCACCCGTGACTTCTGCTGTTTCAGGATCCACTTCAACCAAAGACCCTAGGCACTGCACTCTGTCACTATCTAGTCTGTTAATTGGTTTAAAGATGCTGTTCTTACAATATATTGTAAGATCAATAAGTTTACATGTTAGGAAAAGAGCTAATCTAACCTCTGTATGACATGAAAAGCAGAGCAATGTGGTAATTTTATAATGCTGTTAATTAACCATGAGCAAAAAATCCATCACTGTAGGTAGGCTTTATTGTATCACCAATTGTTTAACTTTAAAAAGCTCAGCTTAAAAAAACCAAACAAACAAAAAAAGAAAGAAACAAAAAACAAAACAACAAAAAAAAAAAAGAAAAGAAAAAAAACAAATACATTCAGAAAACTGGTGCAAAATCAGAGCCTCAGTTCTTCACTTTTGAAATATTCTCTAAGGAAGTCAAATTTGTTAAAGAATTATCCAAGACAATGTTGTGTATCAGGTGACCTATTAGGCTTCTGTTTTAACCTTTAATGTCAGTTTACACACCAGGTGTGGTTGTCATTGCTCTATAAAGAAAAGAAAACTCTTTGTGATCTAGAGGAAGAAGGATGAAGACATGAGATGGCTCTGAAAATTCAAATACTAAACTGATTAGGGGGTTAAATTCAGCAAGTGATAATCCCCCCTCTGGCTCCCACTGTGGGATGGGGAGGAGAAAATCCAGTTAAAAGCTCATGAATCAAGACAAGGACAGGGAGGTTTTCACACAACAGTTAAGGTCACAAGCAAAACAGATGGGGGGGGGGGGGTGGGGGGTGGGGGGGGCGTGGGGGGGAGGGGGGTGGGGTGGGGGGGGGAGGGGGAAATTATCAGAACAGGAGAAAAAGATAACAAGACCAGATCTTAAATGCCTTCTCACCACCCCTCCATTCTTCCTGTGCCAAATTGCTTCACTCCTACCTCCCCCTCAGTGGCACAGAGGGACAGGAGGTGGAGGTTTAAGACCATTTCATCACACATGGATTTGTTTCTCCTTTCTCCAAAGGGGAGGACTCCTCACAGCCTTCACCTGCTCCACTGCAGGGTCCCTCTCACAGGAAATAGTCCTTCACCAACCCCTCCAACATGAGTCCCTCCCAGGAGATGTAGTCCCTCAGGAAAAGACTGCTCCACTGTGGGCTGCCCACAGAGTCACGGGCTGCTTCGGGAACAACCACCTCCCCTGACATAGTTTTCTCCATGGCTGCAGGTCCACATATGTCCCACCATGATGCTTCACAGGCTGCAGGTCCACATCTGCCCCACCACTATCCTTCACGGGCTGCTCCACCATGCTCCCCCATAGGCTGCAGGAGGACAGCTGCCATCTCACCACAGGCTGCAGAGGAACCTCTGTTCATGCACCTCCTCCCATGCCTTCCTCACTGACACTGATACCTCCACTCTGGCTTTGTTCTCACCTACCCCTCTCGTCTGGCCTCCTGGGCTTTTTGCAGTTTCTTTTTCCTCTTCTTGGATTTGTTCATCAGAGGCCCATCCAGCCTTCTTAGTCAGCTTGGCCCTGCATAGAGGTGAAGCTGGAATTGTAGCCAAGGGAGTTACCAGTAGTTTCCCACAGGAGCCACCCCTGTGTCCCCCCATACTATCCTGTCCACCCATTCCCCAGTGCCAAAACCCTGCCACACTAATTCCAAAAAACAAAGTAGTAAAAACAAATGTTTTGCCCAGTTTTCTCTTGAAAAACACTTGAATAGAAACTACAGATACTTTTTATTCCATATGACCAGGTTTGGACTTCTGAAACAAAGGCTCTGAGGATCACAACACCTGTATTGTGATGTTTGGTTGGAAATAAAGAATTTGTGTGTCCATGATACAGTTTTTAGTACTATTTGCTGTCTGGGGATGACTATGTGCCTGGAAGACATACTCACAAGTTATTCACTAAGATGACTGTCTAGTCATCTGGAGAAAGTTATCCTCCTTCATTTTACAGTAGCTGTTTGCTGTAGAGGGACCTGGGCAGTACAGCAAAAGGAAAAGGCTGAGCCAATAATTGGTCTTTATTAGGAAGGAGTACACAAATATCATATTAGACAGAGGCCAACAAACTGATCAGAGAAGTTTATGTTCTTCCTATTGACTATAGACCATAAAGGATTCTTGAATACTGGCAGTCAGCTAAACCCCTGATGCATGTCAGGTGAAAAACATACCTCTTCCAGGACTTTGACTGAATTTCTATAACCCTTTATCAGCTGAGTACCATCTCAGGACAGTTCTTATACTATCATCATTTTACAAATACTGAGTTGAATAGTCTGTGTTTCTTTTGTATTTTGTATGCAAATCCTTCAATCTTTGGAACAAGAGATTTACAAAATTCAAATTTAAAATCAAACCCTAATTCTTACTTAGGCTATTTTTTCAAGGTTTCCTTTATTTCCACATTGTTTTAATTTGCATTTCAGGTCTATTTCAAATAAATCCAAAGATTTTTTTCTTATGGAAATATCTTTCAACACCTTAAGTGTGTATTTTCATCCACACTTAAATGACTTTAAAGATTTGCACATCTTAATGGCACTAGAATGAACTACCTCTTCTCTCCTAACATGCCTGTAAAAGCCATTCTGTTTCTGTGTTGTAACATGCCATCCATTTTTCTGTAAGTTCTTCAAAAGTGTGCTGATACTTTCTTTTTCCATGAGTGATAACTATTTTTATAATCACATTGTTTAAGCCTTTATTAAAGCATATACGTCACAGTAACAGCACAGTCACTCATGCTTTCTCACCTGAAGTTCCACTCTCAGATCAGAATTGCCTAAGGATCCCTCTCAGCATCTTAACCGTGAGACAAGAAGCAGAATATTGTTTTTAACATGAATGTTGCCTGTCAGGAGTCAATCTTTTGTACAGCATTTATGCCCCTCATGCTCCAGAAAGATTATGAGATACATTACCTTTTATAGAAGAATTTATACAATTACATAAATTTTAGATTAAAGGTTTTTATTTCTCTTTTCTTCTCCTTTTTTTTTTCCTTTTTTTTTTCAGAGACATGGAAAAGACAACCTCTTTCATGACACATCACTCCTGTTGATTACCCTGAAAACATGTCATCCGTTACCCTGCAGAGCACATTCTCATATTCTTTATTAAATCAGCTTCTCTTTTAAGATACAGACCACAGGATAGATGTCTTACTTTTTAACATAAAAGAATATATGTTATTCTCTTTTAGAAAACAGTCTAGTTGCAAGTTTGCCTGAAGTAAATGGTGTCTAGATTTATTATGCAATTTATTAAATACAATTAAATTCTTCCATTAATTAAGTGATAGTTCTTTGTGAAATAATGACTCAGAAAAATCTGACAAGTTAGCAAAAAAAGAAACAGACGAGAAAAGTAAAATGCCATTATAAGTATTCAATGATGGATTTGAGATACTGCAAATAAATTTATAGGTCAGTAAGAAAGATACTCCTTTGAAGTTATGGTAATTGCTACATAAATAGTGACATAGCTTAGGAATTCCTTAATTATCTTTAACAGTTTTTTTCATTTGGCTATTAGTAACATAAAATTATTTGATCACTCAGAAAATGTCCCTGACAATAGCTATATTGCATAAACACATTAATGAGTCAAAGTAAGATTGATTCAAATTTTTAATTTGTATTAAACTCTGCTCACATTAATACAGAAACATCACTAAATTTTTCTCAACAGAAACTTTTAAATGTTTCTCAATGATGAAAAACAATAATAAAATAAGATCTAGAATTTATAGCTAGCTTCAGTGAATCTTTGTCTATAGTACTGAAACATTTTACTTATATCTACTGAATGCTGAGTGTTCACCTTTCCAGCTATTTTTTTTCTTTTTATTTGTGTTCAATGTCAGCATTAATTTCTAGAAAAAAAATGACAGGATTATCTCAGTTATATCTTCCTGTAAGTCCTATTCATACAATGAGGTTCCACATAATTTTATTCTAAAGAAAGTTAGTTTTAATGGCCAAGCTCACATACAGACAGTCAAGAAAGACCTCTGGAGAAAATTCTTTCCCTGAGCCCTCAGAATCCCCCCAAAAAAACATTCCTGAAGTAAATGTGGAATAGTGAATTTGCCAGCCTGCGTTTCTTTTTCTTCTCATGTATATGTAATAGTGATTAATCTGGCAGGTATGGGCCATGAACCATGCTAAAGAATCTTCCAGTTGCAGCAGAAATGCACTATAATGAGTCCCATAAAAACCACTAAGTCTGACATTGGAAGGACATTGGGAATATTAAAATTGAGATTCAGGTGTCTGGAGAGCATGGGTGCACATTACCATACATTTCCCTTAGCCTGTAAACTATTCTTGTCCTGCTGCAATTTGCACAGTATAGCAATTAATTCTGGATTATCTTTGCAGGAAAATGGTGAGTGCAATCAGTCAAATTTAATTGACAGCCTACTGAAACTTAAGGAGATTTGATTTTCTAGAGTTCTGAATCTTTGGGAACCTCAAATTAAAGGCAGGCAATTAAGACTGATATTGTCAGAGACTGTCCAATTAATCACAATTTGTTTACCAGTGCACTGTACAAGACAGTGATTGCCTCACATCCTGTTGTAGCTAAGACAATAATGTCAAATAGATGTTTTCTTACTACATTTTATTTTTTTCAGATGGGCTTTCATTTTGTTTCCTAAACTGCTGACAATATGACTAATTCCTTATGACTTGCTCTTCTTTTTCATATGCAAAGCTTCATCCATTAAAATTCCTCATTTAAATATACATTTATTTTATGTGAATATCACATATAATAATTATAAAATGTCTTTCACAAATCCTCTAATGCTCTATCCACAGAATCTTATCCATTTCATGACTGACACTACATCTTTATTTCATGTAGTACCCTGTTATTTTTTTGCACAGAATTCACTGAAGAATGTAGCAGGAAGGTATCTATTTTGTCTGTTGCTTTTTACTTCCCCCAATCTTTGGGCAAGATTAATCAGTCATCTAGATTTCAGTAAGTTTTTATTTCTTTTCCTGGACTTTGGATTTGGTTTATGTGAAGTAAGAATCATCCTAAGCTGGGAAAACTGGAAATGGAATCTGAGTCACAGTTCTTCAAACCTCTGAGCTTCCCCTCTCTACCTTCCTTTCTTCTAATTATTTGTTAGTAACAGAGAGGTGTCTGATGCAGTAATAACCTCCAGAACAATCACTTGCATCACATTGTTTCCTCAAAATTATTTATAATCACAGGAGGCTTGCACTGATGGGGTCTCCATGTACTCTCCAACAGAATTACTGTATGAGAGGTGTGTGTGTTCTTGCATGTGCATGCACCTGTACCAATCCCTAGTGAGGAGAAAAGATAACTGTCTGTCCTCAAGGTATTTACTGCAGCTAGACAGAAATTTTTGAGAAGGCGTCATACATCTGGCAATGATTACTTCTCAAAGTGTTTATTTGTATTTCAAAGTACAGCAAGTAACTGCAACGGTCAGATTTGAATGAGACCTTACTATGAGTATTACACTGCTCTGGCTTTCAGATAATCTTCCTTTTGGCAATCTTACTGAAATAAAGAGAAGGGTAAAGAGGCTCAAAGGCTCAACCCAAAAAACTCCATTCAAACTATACAAGTATTTTATAGGACCAGGATTCCTTCCAATAGAACCCCGACTCTGTTTTCCCATTTTGCTGTCAAATGGGGCACAGTTTGTTCACTTTGAAGTTTCACATCATTCTGACTCCTTTCAGATGCAGTGTATCACATTCTTAGACTTTTCAGAATCCCAGATGTTGGAGAAGTCTGAAAGGTGATGTGCTTCAGATCAACATTTGGGGCTTCATTAAACCAAGGCAAAAGGATATCCTGATCTCATATTTAAAAATATATATATATATATAAACTCTTAGAGTCTACTTTGCATGAGAACAAAGAAGAACTATTCTACCTGCTAAGGTGAAATGTTTGGGGAAATGAAGTGTGAGGCCTCCAGCTGGTATGATTCTACATGCCTTCATTAACATGATTAGTTTATTAACAATGAGATATAATGCTAATTTTTGGTATAGGTGTTTCTAGGACAAGGGCTTTTCAAAGATCCTTTTAAAAAATGTATTCATTTTAGAAGTCATTCTAAATTATAGAAGACTGAAGACAGAGAGGCAAGCTGATCCTCTGAAGGGTAGTGAAGTCAAAAGTTCTGTGTAATTTATTGTACAGAACCAATAATAGCTGAGATCTGCACAAGAGACAGGTTTTTATGAGAGTGAATCCCTAACCCAAATATAGATATTATGCTTTCATAAACATTATGCCATCCAGTTTTGACAGCAAAATGCCATGAAGTTCACAGTTTTTTCAACTGGCAAATGGTCAAAAAAATATATGTGATGCCCATCTGAATTTCCCATAGATCACTTACATGATTTTTCTGATTTGTCTTACATTTTTAGCATTGGGAAGTGTTTGTCTTATGCTTCTAGACTTCCCTTGCAATCAGTTCCCCTGTATTTCATAATAACTTTGTCTTCTGTTTTTGTTGTCTTTCTCACTCACTTTAGTTGTTTCTGTATAATTCACCATCCTAGAACACAGCAAACAGACTAGGAAGAAACATCTGGAATTTTTATAGCCTGGTCTTAGCTTGCTTGCCAGGAAATTCATGATGAAAATGATATTGCATTGTTTTTGATCCCATCAGAACTGGATTAGTGTTTTGCTTTGATTTTTTCTATTGTAGAATAATGACGTCCAAGAATGAAGGTCTTTAAAGGTCAACTCAGACCAGCATGTTAGTTTGGACAAGGAATGTGCTGTTGTGGAAAATTAGTTAACTGCCCTCAGGAATGTGTTTAGTGAGGATGTTTGGTCCATAGCACTGGATTATTCCCTCTACAGAGTTACTCTTTTGGGATACATACTCACCAGTGATGTTGCTGTTCAGAGTCACTTCTAAGAGCTAAGAAACAAAGAGAACGGGGAAGGACAGGGAAGTGTAGTGAGTTTTCTGGAGGTAATTAAGAGTTGATTGGTCTTTTATTTTATCTCTCACCACAGCCCTTGGATTATCCAATTTTATAAATTTCAAATAACTAGCAGATGCAAATATTCAACAAAGTGGAAAAACTGGTAAGGTAAACTGGATCTGTGTGTGGGGATGGCACCTCTGGGTACAACAGCTTCACCAGCGCTTTCTGAAGTGTTGATAAGGGTATAATTCCTTTTCCAGAAAAGGAAGTCTTGCATGTTCTTCAAAAAAAAGGAAAAACACAGAAATTACAAAATCCTTTATGTAATATTGGCTTAAAACATGGAGTTTCAACACAAAAATTCTTCATGGAATAAGAGGGGCAGAGAGCTGCAAGGTGTGTGATGCTACCAAATGCAAAATAATTAAAAAAATATTTTGTTTACATCTTGTGTCCAGTTAAAGTTTTAGCATCAGGTTTCCCATATTCATTGCTGAGTGCAAAGGGAAAAATCCTTTCCACTTCACAAAAATATCACATGGGCTATTTCAGTAACAGCATTTGTGATGTGCTTTAAGATTAAAACTGTTATGCAGCTTTTAGATCAGGATAGCTTATCCAAAGCTGCCCAAACCCCAGTAAATCAACCTAGTGGAAAATCTTTAACCAATGGGAAGAAATTTGTCCTGTAATAATACCTACAGTATTTTGGTCTTGAGGAGAGGCAAAATCACATTGGTTTTTTTCTTGACACTTTCTTAGCTGCCTGACATTTTGTCTTTGAGAAGTATTTTTGAGTCTTTGAGAAGTATTGGATTTTAGCAAAACCCTCAGACCAGAGAAATACACTTCAGGAAGCGAGTCAGAAAATGTCAGAGAAATCTGGATGTTTTTTAAGCTAGCATGAAACCACTTTTTTCCCTCATTTTCCTTAATTTTGTTCTGGGATAAGACCAGCCAAAACAATACAAATCACTGGTTATTACAAGATGAAAGTATTAACACTTCACAACTGTGTCCTTCTGAAGAAAATACATCTCAGTGTCCACAGTTGGTTGCAAATTTACAGTATGTTTACTTCTGATACTTAAAAACTCCTAATAAAGACAAGAGTCAGACACATCCATAAATCATAAGCCCATATAGTACTTTTCAAAGTCTGAAACTGTTTTTAAGGATTTATAGCAAACAGGTGTTTCTGGAATTACCTGAAGTGCTCAGGGACCCAAAAACATGAGAACATGACAGATATAGATTTCAAACTGGAGTTCCATTTTACATCTGACATGGGAGGCTATGCACCAGTGCTGAACAATATCCAGAGAGCAGTCAGACCATATGGCCTAACATAATGTATGACAAGCCTTGTTTTTAAATAAAGTCCTTCGATGGCTGAAAGGGGTGCCCTATAGCAACACTCCTATAATGTTTCACTGCCACTCTGGCTGGGCATATGTGCCTGTGTTTCTGTCTATTACTCAATGCAGCAGTAGTAGTAATAATAGAATTTGCAAAGGAATTTGGGAGCTACTTGCAAAAGAAACGCCATGGTAAAATAATATTAATGTTAGTACTGTGTTTCTTAGCTTGCCCCAGTGTGAGTGGCAACAATCCTTCCAATTAATATTTAAAAAATACCACAATTCCAACTTCAGCTGAAAGGACAGACAGTCTTATTAAGGAAAGGGCATAGAGACAGAGACAAAGAAGTAAGAGAGAGAGGAAAAGGCAATGAAGAAAGGAAGAAAAAATCAAAGAAGGGCAGGAAGACAGAAAAAAGAGAAGGAGAAGGAGGGAGAGAGGCTTGATTTAGATCCTTTATGCATAAAAATCCAGATTGTTCAAATGACATAGTTGCATATATGCCAGAAAATCAGTACCCAGCACTACGCAGGGCAACTGAAAAGTAACTGCTTCTGTGGCATGTTCAGAAATTTCCCATAACACTTGCCATGCCCAGAAACACTATGGTCTGGACAATAAGGCAATCTGAAAGCTCCACATTTTTGTTTCACTCCAGGTTTTTCTCTTCAGTTTCTCCATCCAATCAGCATGCTTAAAGTTGGCCTACAACACACCAGAAAAAGTGATTTATTTAAAAAATGTAATTACAGATACAACTCATTTTGTTCAAAGAGCCTTTCTCCATTACAGTTCCAAACCTTTTTGAAATCACATTTCCTGAATCACAGCAGTCCTTAACTTTTAGTCCATAAGCAAGCCAGGGAACAGAGAGGTGTGAAGCACTTCCACTTACAGTGCATGCACCTCACACCATCACAAAGGCAAAAGAAAAAGAACCAGAAGTGTCATTCCAGCTCCACAGGTCTCTTTAAAGAATTTAGACACTTAATAGCATGACTTACATCCTGCCAAGGAACCTATTAAACCACTGAATATTGGCTGCTAGTACAGGTTCCATTTGCCCTTCTGTAACTTTGCCACTATGCAGACACATAAGATTGATAGGACACTATTGTAATAGCACTGCTCTGACCTCCTTGTCGGGTGGGACAGCTAAGGGTGCGTCTTGGATTTCAGCTGCTGTTTTCTGAAAAATTCATGTATTGCTAGGAAAATCAGAAGGAGCAGGATCTTACTGAGAACTGGTAGCGTCAGAAAGATAATGTGTCTGCTCTCAGAATGGGATAATACTTCAGTCCCCTGCCACCTAACCTAGGCAGGATTTAAATTCATCCTCCTTTCAGCAAACCTCCAGGACTTTACCCAGCAATTTTACTCCTTTTACACAGGGTATTTCCTGACTTCTGTAGAAATAATCACCAATCCTGATACAATATTCCACTGGGTTTGCATAGCTCTAGCTACACACCCGCTATAACCATTTCAGATAATCATAAAAGTACTGCACTTCTTAAATGCTCTGTGTACCAGGCTCCTGCTCATCATTCTCCATTTTCCTGAGACAGCACATAGTTGTCAGGAAGTCCAGATTTTTATTATCACTGTGACATGGATATGAATGATACTGATGTGATAAGCTGTACATAAGGTTCAGCATCATTTTCTTGTGTAGAGGACATGCTAATATTAAATAACATTATGATAGAAGGTGTAAAATGTAATGTACACTGGTAGCAAAAATCCTTCAGTGACTGGCATTCAAGCAGAATAAATGGATAGCACTTAACCAGCTGAAAGCAAACATTCCCTCCCACCTTGAGAGAAATAGGCATCAAACTACTCTTGAATCTCTGCAGTTGTATAAGAAAATGAGTTCCCAGCAAGTTGCATTCCTTCCTTCCTTCCTTTCATTAAGAATAATGACAAATACAAAGCAAATATTCAGTGTTTGTTTAATAGTTTGTAGCTCTGGTACAAAAAGCTTCTCAGAAACTCAGGTCTCAGATCAGGATAAAAAAAATAATAAAAGTCATGGCATCCCAAATTAATATTAGTCTAGGTCAGTGTTCACCCTTGTGCCTCCCAGTACTCCCTATCTATCATTTTTAGTAGTGTGAAACAACAACAACAAGACAACAACACAACATGCAGTTCAGCAGATACTTAGGCAGTAAATTTGTCCCATAGCTCTGAGCAAATAACAGAATGAGTAACATGAGGTTCTCTCTTCCCACCTTCTCATATCCAAATTCCATCCACTAGTGAATTACCACTTCAGACCTCTGCCTTGGTGGCCACACAACACAGTTGTCACAATCTAAACTAGTACTTGCAGAAAAGCTTACAGGAGGGGTAGCTCCCATCTGCCCATTTCCTCTTGCATGTTGTTGCTATGCCCTTTATCCTTGTTCCCTGCATGTTAATTCCATCAGTCTTAAACTAAGATACAAATAGCCTATGCAATTCTATTAAGGTTGCATATATATCTATATCATCTGTATCATCTGTATCATCTATATCATCTATATCATCTATACCTATATCTATGTCTGTATCTATATCTATATCTATCTATATATATATGTTCTGCTGCATCCTTGAAAGTGCAAATCTCATTTCAGTTATATTGTTACAAGAATTGTAAATGGTAAAGAATGTGTATATGGAAATGGTCACTACAAGATGCGCAGTGCACTGCCACAAGAATTATTCTAGTATCATCAGATTATGCACACAAAAAATCACCATACCAGAAATAGAGGACAAAATGCTTTGCAGGATCTCGAGGAGGGTGTGCACTATTCTTGTTACTTCTAATATGCACTTGACTAATTTCTGTGGAGCAGTACATATACACGGAATGTGGAATGTATAAAGAATCCAGCCTCTTAAAAGATAAAAATAAAGTGCTTCTTCTCATGTAGGTAGAAAGCTGGGAGTTCACTGTGGGAATTGTAGAGAGAAATAGATTAAAAATGTACAAATGAAGACAAATGTTACATAATAAAGCAGAACAATTTTTTTTACATGAAACAAATAATGACTGTTATTGCCTAAGAGAGGTGTCTGGTACTAAATGTTACTGGGAATGTATCTTCCCATTCTCCTCTAAATCTATGTCCGTAAGTAATACAAACTAAAAGCCTAGCAGAATCTTGAGTTTGCTTTTCTAAACCATTGCGGCAACATCTTTCAGTCCCTGACAAATAAGCTTATTTTCTTTACAACAGCTTCCATTAAAAGCAATAACTACACAGATTTAGAGGCTTAATTTCATTTAGAGATGTGACAGTTTCATGGCCTCCACTTCCAGAAGAGACAAAGCACATGAAACAAAGGTGAGAAATAACAGAGGACACTGCAGCTACTTACGCTGTTGTACTACACTCTACAAAAGAATCTAGAACTCCTGTAGGAACAGGGAAGCTGCAGTCTGAATCCAACCCCCTAATTACAGACTAGTGCAGAAGAGCTGGGAATAAGGAGCCCCCTCTGCCATATACATGTGAAGTTCTGTAATGTACAGGATGGGTAGAGAGAGAAAGTAGTTTTTTGCCTGTTGTTAAGATGCATCGACAGAAAGTGGGCTTTGCTCTCTTCCAGTCCCAGAGCTGGTTTTAAGGTGATGCCTCATGTTTTCAGCTGTGGCACAGTTGGTTGCTACTCCAAGTAGTAGTGTTCTGAGTTTAGAGACAGGACCATAAAACAAGGTTCCTCTTACCTAATTTTAGATTATAAAAGAAGATTAGGAGACAAACTCCTGTGTAGATATTTACAGAAAATAATAAAAATGAAAAAAAAGTCCCTATGCTTTATTTTGAAATTCTTAGTAATTTTTGTTTTCCCAGTGATTGTAGCTACAGCTTTTCCAGATGCAGCCCAATACGTCTGTAACTGTTAATTCTAAATCTTATCTGAGAATTCATTTGATGTTAGCCACAGGCACTCACTGGGAGTGTCTCTAACTTTCAAATTGTTTTTTGCTATTTTAGTTGAGCTATTTTAGTCAGAGAGAATGAATCTGTAAGGGTTACAAATACTGGGGGAGAAAACTGTATAGTGATGATTTTTACCTTTGATTTGTCAAAAAATCCTGTAATTTAGCAGAGCAATAATTTATCAAAAAATATATGAACCAAATGCACTACATTACATGTTCAGGTGTTTAGTGATGGGGCAGCTGAGTTTTTGTATTCATTTTTTTTAACATTGACTTATAAATCATGAAGGTACAGAGTTGGGTTTGGATGCAATTGTGATATACATAGGAAAAGCGTAGAAGGAGGGCAAGTCTTGTGCCAAATGAGCTTATCTGAATGTTTACTGAGGCATCCTTTCCTCTACATTCCTATTAACTCTCCCAAGGAATCCTTTCATGAACTGTGAAAGAACTGGATTTCTGTAATAAGAATCAAAACACATTTGGCACATGCAAAACCACAGTATTTCCATGTAAGGAGTCTTTATTTTTTTTTTTTTTTTTTACAGAAACTCAAATTAAAAATATACAGATATTTTTAAAGAGTGTAGGTTTATTTTTTCACCAACAATAACATTTTTATCAAAAACCATGGGTAAGATATAAATTATCAGAACAGAAAACAAAATTTCTTTCATTCATAAAGGAATTCCACATCCTCATGAACAGCTGTCATTAGTTCCCTTTCAAGTTGTCTGCTGGAAAACAGAAAAAATTCTTATAAGTTAGCAATTATCTGTATGATTTTGTTGCCATATATACTGTACTTGCTACACTCAAATACTCATTTCTACTTCTAAATTGCCCTAGAACGCCCTTTAATTAAAAAAAATCCTTCTTCACATGTCAAGGAAAAGAATTTTTGCTTTTAAACTCCATAATCTTCTAAAATACCTGTTTGGCTGTCCTATAATATATCTTTTTTAGGGATGTTGCCTGGAATTTATATGCTATATGCTCTTCAAAACTGGCCTATTCACTGCACATCAAAATAAAGAATATTTATTTGTTTGTTTGTTTATTTTTCCATCAGCTTCAGAGAGCTCTGGGTAAGAAGTGCATTTTCAAAGCATGGGCTAAGTCATTGACTTTTTTTGAAGGCTTGGTTTATAAACTGCTTTAGGGTTTCAGCACCTCATGTCAAGCCTTATGCCTTAGTATTAGCATATTTTTCTGTCCTTTGTTAAATGAAATAGATTTTTTAGTCTACCCAGATTCTTCAAATTTGATCAATGATTACCTCATGGACTTTAGCTTGCTATAGATTTTCTTAAAATTTGACAACCTCCTTTGCTTTGGAGAGATGGGCTTAGGCAAGGTAACCTTTGCACAGGCAGAGCACCTGTACTTGCTGAACCTCAGTCCAGAAAAATCTGGAACCCCACATTTTTTGTTTGTTTGTTTGTTCTCAACAGCAGACTCAAAACATTCTATTTCTTCTCAACCATGTAAGAATTATTACAGTTTGAAATTCACAATACTTTTGTTTGTTTTTTTCTTTTTAATCTGTATCTCTGGATAATCTAAAAATCAGACCAAATTTCACCTATGTTCTACTCATTAAAAACTCTGAAGTGTAGGAGTTTTTGAATTAAGAAGGATGACCACATTGGAGTCTGATATTCTGGGGAAGGATACTTATTGCACAGGTGTTTTCTTCACAAAGACTGTAAAAATGATGCAAACTGTCAGGAGAATAATCTTATGCATTAATTACGAAGCAGCAACTTAATCTACTAGCAGTGAATGCTGTAAAGGAAACATTGTCCATCCATCCCAAAGATTAACACTTGGAGTTGATGACCTTAGAGGTCTTTTGCAATCTTAGTGATTCTATGATTCCTTGATTGCAACACTGAAAACTGTAACACCAAGGGAGAGTTTTGTTCAATCAAAAATAAGTTCATACTCAATGCAAAGCTACCAGTAACTGAAAAATATAATTTGAAAAAGATTATAAAGGATTCCAGTGTTTTCTTAGGTTAACATATCTATCTCTCACTAATGCCAGAAAAAAACCAACAAATCATCTGCATAAAAATTTGAGTCTTTTAGTTTGGTGCCCAGATCTACAAATGACATGAAATTTACCATTTAAAAAAGAACTACTCATCTGAGAATAATTTAATTTTGCTTAAAACTGCAAATATTTTCAGACTGGCTGAAACATGTTTTTCCTATGATGCCTTACTGATAGTACTGGTACAAATTGAGGAAAAAATGTAGGAGATCACTGATGAAAATCCATTAACTTTCATGATCCGAGAGCCTAACATTTTCATTGTATACTTCACAGTTAGGAAATATGTTCTGTTGATTGAAAACAGATAATCAAATTGCTCTTCCTTTAAAAAAACTTCTGCTTTTCTTCAGAAGCCAGATAGTATTTGCAATCTGTTCTTAAGACTAATATAAAAAAGATACTATTTTGGCAAGTAAGACACTTAGAGAACATAATTTCTTAATACCCAAAATGAAATCAGTAGTTTAAAAGGTCTTTAATTTCTACACTATGCAAAATAGCAAAGAGAAAGCAATCTCTGGATCTAAGTCTTGCAAATAAGAGCCTTAGCCATAAAATAATTTTGTTATAGATCCAAAATCGTTGATAATGAGATGCACAAAAGCCACTGGTACAACTTGAACCAAGAAGACAGTTACGATAGTTTGTCTAAAAATTAAAAGAAAGAACTTGTATACTGAATGAATTTACTGTCATTTATACTGTAGTTGAACACCTATTTCATGGGTTCTGGCTTAACATTGCTGGAAATATGTCAAAAGATAAAATAATTCTGGGGGAAATTCTAACTGGGATATGAAGAACAGAAAGGTAGAGTTTGAAAACTGGTGAAAATGGCTGCTTTCCATTCTTCAAGGCCCTTGATCTCCCATGGATTATGTAAAGTTGTCCTTCAGAAACAGAGAAAGTTAACCATAAACTTTGACCAACGTTGCTACCAAGACATTTAATTCAGATGGCCTTTTAATCTTTCAGCCTGGGAAAATAGATGGTGTTAATGAAAACCTTTTACTGACTTCAGTGGTTCCCAATCACACAGCTGTGAGAACCAGATTTAAATAGTACATACAGTACAGCTGGCTAATGTGAAAAAAAACAGATCGTATTGCTACATGATGAATATAATAACAAGAGGAAGTGAGGCTTTTTGCTGTTGGTGGTTACATTTGTTTCCATTTTCTATTTGTTTTTTGGTTGTTTGTGGGTTTTTTGTTTGGTTGGTTAGTTTTTTCAGCCATTTAGAAATATTTGTTAAGCATTTTTTCACACTTGCATTTACCAGCTGTATGACCTCACTGTTACCAAAATAGGCCAATTAAGTTACCTTTCGAAGTTATCTTAACTTGCCAAAGTTACCTTTGGAAGAACTCCTTGCTCTCCGTGTTTTTCTACCACATAGAAGTATCTTCAGTAGATGCTGGTGGACATTAATTAATAATTTCAGGGTAGAATGACTGTTACATGAACTAACAGAAGCAGAATTGGCAAATTATTAACTCACATATAGAGTAACCTTGGAAAGTTGTAGAGTTACAAAATGCACATCACAAAGACAACTCCCTGAGTGAGAAAGGGCCTGGTATTATTGAGCAGCAGAATACCATCAGTCTTCCTGATAGATGGACACAGCTTAATCTGCTGCTCAGCCATCCATAGCAAATCATGGAATGTCTACCTCTCTTTACACTGAAAAGGCTACTCCCTTTACTTGTTAGATTTCGCTTTCCAACACAGATTAATCTCTTCCTTCCTGTGGTGGTAAACATAGTCTGTCTTTGATGAACTATAATAACTTCCTCCTAACCTTTAATACAGTGTTTTGTGCTAAAAAATTTCACCAAATAAGATATTGGTGAACTGTTCTGCCATTTATTTCAAATAGATTAAGCTAAGAAAGCAGAGGTCTTACTGTATATTGATAAGCAGTGACAATTAAAATTTTAAGTGATTATCATACCACTTCTTAAAAAAAAATCTTTCTTTTCTTTAAGTGTTCAACTTACACGTTCTAAGTGTCATGTCAATCAGATCCTCAAAACAAGTTTAAAAGTAACCACAAAAAAATCTATACCTTAGATTTAAATTTCAAACTGCTCCTTATAAGTTTAATCTTGAGTTCTGCACAATACTGCCAATTTGGACTTGAATCTGAACACATTTCTCAAAAGATGCATTGATTTTTGACTGGCAATTGAATGTGGAGCCCTGAGATCTGTCTGCATGATTTTGTTGTTATATAACTTTTGTAAAAATTAAATTTCAATTAGCCACACTTGATTCAGCTTATTTTATTTCTACCTACTTAGCCCTCTACTCTTCCTGACCATTCTAAATGACATGCATGCACACAGCAATTTTGAGTAGTTTATTCATAAAACTGTGTAAACACTAATGAACCATCCTTGCCAAGGTGCAAGATGAAATTGAACTTTTGTTTTGAAATTGAAATTGTGTTTTATTACAGATGTTGGTATCGTCTACTCACACTCAGATATTTTTTTAGCATGGCCTCTTCCTTACTGCAAACTTAATTCTGAGAATGTTCCCTATATATTAAGAAAGTTTCATGTATCTGCTTGATGCAGAACTGATCAGTCTGCATCTTAAAAAAAAAAAAAAAATTGTAACTAAGCAATACCATTATTTGGGAAGACAAATATTTCCATGCCTAAAAAAGGATTAATAACTTAGCATACAATTACATTTATTGCTCTTTACAGCCTGGGTACAAAAAAAACATAATCCAAATTGAGGCTTAACTGTCCTTCAGAACTCAAGGAGTTTTTGCTTTCAGGGTATTTTCCAAATAAAAATTGGCTTTTAAACAAGAGATTTTTAAAGGGGAAAGGTATCTCTCTCCCAAATAGACTTCAATATTTAGAGAAAGTAGTTAAAAAACTGAACAGTCCTCAATCCAAATTGACTAACCCATTCCAAAAAAAGAAGAAACAGAAAGTTGATGGGGAATGATTAAAATATTGCAGAAATATATTTTCTATATTGGCTTCCCAGTTTGTTAGTCAATTTACTGAAGAATTTTACTTTTTTTCCTGTGCTACTGCTTATGGATGTGGAGTAATCATCTTATGTCATTGCTCTTCAACTTTTTTTTTTTTTAACTTGACCTGCTTTAGGCATTTTTAAGAAGGAACATCTCTATATAAAGTCCTGTCGTGCATAAAAACTGTGTCTTTTTTTTATAAATTAACTCTTCCATATTATATCATCCCTAGAGGACAACTATGTTAACAATACTATTGTATAATTTAAGTGCAAAACACTATCAAATTACATTAAAAGGAATTTAAAGTAGATTTAGATGTGATATGGGGAAGAAATTCTTTCCTGTGAAGGTGGTGAGATACTGGCAGAGGTTGCCCAGAGAAACTGTGGATGCCCAGTCCCTGGAATTGTTCAAGGCTAGGGCAGATCAGGCTTGGAGCAACCTGGTCCCATGAGAGGTGTCCCTGCCAGTGGCCAGAGGGTGGGAACTAGATGTTCTCTAAAGTCCCTTCCAACCCAAACCATTCTATGGTTCTCTGAAAATGTGTTGTACTTTAACACTCCTTGGGAGTATTTAAAATCAGAAACGTCCAGCTAAAGTTGAGAGACCCGTAAATCTTCAATAGCAGCACAACTGAATGGTATTTATGATACTTACAAATGTTTGAAGTACCGATCTGACACTCAGGATCTGTGGCTCTGTCACAGATTTCCTGCGTAACATGTTAATACCACTGCTTCCTCTCTCCAACAGTAAACAGTTAGATGTCATATTCACAAAACAAATCTTATAGCCTTTTCCAAATGTTTACTTGACTTTAATCAAGTCCAGAATAATTTCATGTTTGTTATATAACTACCTGAAGCATTAAGTCTCAGTATCACTCATATATTGAGATGATAGTGTAATGCTGTTGAACTGGCAAAATTAAGACCTTAAAAGCATTTATGGACAATTCTGTTTCTACAATAAACTTAATTTGTACAAATGAGCAGAACTTCACTAGAGGTTTATAATACACATGATTGAAAAGCACATGGCAGAAAACTACAGAGTTTAAAGAATTATAGGCATTGTTTTCTGCTTTGTTTTGTGCTTATGAAGACAAAAAGATATTTTGGTTTGGTGTTTTTTTTTTTCCTGATGTACTAAAATATGAGAAAATGCCACATAGCAGGGGAGGGGCAGGGGGGGAGTGGGGACAGGAAACTGTGAATTAGCAATTGCTAAATAAAAATAAGTTCAAAAACGTTTTTTATTAAAAAAGGATACTTTGTCAAAAGTATTTCTCATTAAAATAATCTCCCATGTCCAATTATAATGCTAGTGTACATTCAGGATTCTGGTATTTGGGGCTATGAGTTCCATTCCTAAGTCCCAAAAGACCCTTAGAGCCTGATAATGCCTTTCACACTATAGTCCTATGCATAAAATTCTCATAAGCTTTTCTGTGCTGAGTAGCTCTACAGCAAGCAAGAGTGAAAAACTGTTTAAAGCTGTAGTAATACCTACCAGAAAAGCTCTACCAAGCTTCTATTGTTTCCTATTCTTGTGATTCAAACCACTGTGTACTGCATTTTTTTATGGACTCCTGGCATGCTCATTTTAAGCATTTCAATGAATAATTTCTTCAAGCACCACAACAGAAATACTTGGTAAAAAGATTTGTATAAATTCACAATCTTGGTGATAAACACAATATTCTTACTGTAACTGTTAATACAACAGCAGATTTAACAGAGCAGGATTTCACCTGGAAGTCTTGTAATGCTTTCTTAAAATGAGTTAGAACAACTTTCTGTTTTATTTATAAACTGAAGTAAAATATGATTCACACTGATAGCACAATTAGAGTTCTAACAGCCAAAGGTTCTTGCTAGTGATTCAAAACATAGAAACAATCTTTTTCTAGGCTTTATTGCCAATGTTTATGAATGGACTGTGCTTTGCTCACATGGACAGCAATCCTAATAAGATCACAAATATCTGCCTGTGTTACTAGAGCACTCCTGACATCAACCACTGGAGCAGCAAACAACCTCAAATTTGCCGAGTCCTCTAGATGTGTAAAGATTTTCAGGAATCGTTTAGTCACATATATGCTTCTTGATCACAAATAATAATTTGAAAATGCATTGTATTTTTGCTTAGGATAGCAGTTGCTGGGTGCCTAGAATTTCAGAAGTCCCTGCCATCAAATACTCTGCATTTTATAAACATCAGTGAACACAAGAGAAATCAGCCAGTCCTTTTTTTTTTTTTTTTAATAAAATAAAAAAGAGGCTCAGATACTGACAAGGCTACTGTCTGGCCAGACATTCCTTAGCATGTCTTAAGGCATGGGGCTATTTCTGGGCCCAGCACAAAACTTCACATTTGAAATTCCTAAGCTTGCTATCAGCCCCCTCCTCCAGCCTGTTGAACTCCCTTTGACCAGCAGCCCTGAGGGGTGTTAGTCACACCTGACAGTCAGCGAGACTTTCAATTGGTGACACCAGACCTTTAAGCACAATGGTTCAGCTGGTTTTACATTCACCATGTAATTCACCCATGCAGTCTATATCTCCTCAGTATATTTCCAGCTGGAAACATACTGTGTCAGACTCTCAGAAGCCTTAATAATGTCAGGGTAGGCCACTTCCTCTGCTTTCCTCCTGTCCATATGACATGGCCTGCATTTAATAATCCAGGAAGGTTAGAACTGGACCCCCTTGCTTTCCAAGCTCCTGATGCAATAGAGGAGCCTGGATGTGGCTGGACCCAGTCCTGTATGTGTCACGACTCAGACTGGGCAGCCCAGGGAGATCAGGACTGAACCCCCTTGCTTTCTAGACTCCCTTCAGAGGGGAGCCTAGGTGAGGCTGGGCCCAAAATCCTTCTCTGCGACCTGGTCTTTTCCCAGAGAGAGTAAATGTATGACAGTCCGAGTAAAAGCTCGACCATCCAATACCTCTTGATCAGCTTAAGGTGCAGCAACACACAAGGTCTGCTTATAACAAATAATACATTTATTACACTAGTAGGAGTTAATGTTGAGCAACCTAAACAAAACCACCTGCATGTATATATTAAGTAAGGAAAAGGGGATGAAAAGAGAAAGGTCAGAGGAAGGAGTGGGGGGATTCAAGATTGAAGGAGAGAGATAAAGAGAGAGACTGAAGACAGGAAAATCAACGGTCCTGTATCCAGCATTGTTGGTCCAGCCAACAGGGCAGGGTCAGTGTCTATGAAACTCCCAAAGTCCACTATTGCAGCCCCTTATTTTATAGGCCTGGAATATTGATTTCACAACCAGTACGTGTGATTGAGCCATACATGTGTGAGCTGCTGGAGTGGACCTATGCCCCCTCCGCCCCTGATCATTGACCATTGTCCCTATCTCACCTATGCAGGCCTGAGGCTGTATGTCTTTCTCCAGTGCTCTGTTGCTCTCACAGTAAAGAATTTTTTCCTTTATGTTTAACGTGAACTTCCTATCATAGAATCCTAGAATCCTAGAATCCTAGGGGTTGGAAGGGACCTCGAAAGATCATCTAGTCCAACCCCCCTGCCAGAGCAGGGTCACCTAGAGTACATCACACAGGAAGGTGTCCAGGTGGGTTTTGAATGTCTCCAGAGAAGGAGACTCCACAACCTCTCTGGGCAGCCTGTTCCAGTGCTCTGTCACTCTCACAGTAAAAAAATTTTTTCTGATACTCACCTTAAACCTCCTATGCTCCAATTTGTATCCATTACTCCTTGTCCTATCACTGGTCATCACTGAAAAAAGCTTAACTCCATCTTCTTGACACTCACCCTTTACGTATTTGTAAACATTGATGAGGTCACCCCTCAGTCTCCTTTTCTCCAAACTAAAGAGACCCAGCTCCCTCAGCCTTTCCTCATAAGGGAGATGTTCCACTCTCTTAATCATCTTTGTGGCTCTGCGCTGGACTCTTTCAAGCACTTCCCTGTCCTTCTTGAACTGAGGGGCCCAGAACTGGACACAATACTTCAGATGCGGCCTCACCAATGCAGAATAGAGGGGGAGGAGAACCTCTCTTGACCTACTAACCACACCCTTTCTAATACACCCCAGGATGCCATTGGCCTTCTTAGCCACAAGGGCACATTGCTGGCTCATGGTCATCCTCCTGTCTACCAGGACCCCCAGATCCCTTTCACCTACACTGCTCTCCAGCAGGTCAGCCCCCAACCTGTACTGGTGCATGACATTTTTCTTCCCCAAATGCAAAACTCTACACTTGCCCTTGTTAAACTTCATCAGGTTTTTCCCCGCCCAAGTCTCCAGCCTGTCTAGGTCTCTCTGAATGGCAGCACAGCCTTCTGGTGTGTCAGCCACTCCTCCCAGCTTGGTGTCATCAGCCAACGTGCATTACATTCTGTACCCTCATCCAGGTCGCTGATGAAGATGTTGAACAACACCGGTCCCAGTACCGACCCCTGAGGGACTCCACTAGTCACAGGCCTCCAACTAGATTCTGCCCCATTGACTACAACTCTCTGCCTTCTTGCTTTCATCCAGTTCTTGATCCACCTCACTGCCTGATCATCAAACCCATACTTGATCAACTTATCTACAAGGATGCTGTGGGAGACGGTGTCAAATGCTTTACTGAAATCAAGATAGACCACATCCACCTCTCTACCATCATCTATCCACCTAGTAATTTCCTCATAGAAGGCTATGAGGTTAGTCAAACATGACTTACCCTTGGTAAAACCATGTTGACTGCTCTTGATGACCCCTATGTCCTTGATATGCCTAGAGATAGTGCCAAGGACAAGTTGTTCCATCACCTTTCCAGGGATGGAGGTGAGGCTGACCGGTCTATAGTTACCCGGGTCCACCTTCTTGCCCTTCTTGTAGACTGGAGTGACATTTGCTATCCTCCAGTCCTCAGGCACCTCTCCTGTTACCCATGACTTACCGAAGATGATGGAGAGTGGACTAGCAATGACCTCCGCCAGCTCCCTCAGCACCCTTGGATGCATTTCATCCGGACCCATCGATTTATGGATGTCCAGATTACGCAACTGATCCCTAACCCAATCCTCATCTACCTGGGCAAACTCCTCCTTTATCTTGACTTCTACTGGGGCTATATGAAACTGGGGCTCATGGGGAAAGCCTGCAGGAGTAAAGACAGAGGCAAAGAAGGCATTCAACACCTCTGCCTTCTTTATATCCTCTGTCACCAGGGCACCCACCTCATTCAGCAGTGGGCCTATATTGCCTCTGGTATTAGTTTTGTTGGCTTACTAGATTTTCCACCCATTGGGACACACTGATCCTGTGCTTGCAAGAAGTGGTCCTTGAATGTTGTCCAGCTATCTTGAGCCCCTTTACCTTCTAGCACTCTGTCCCATGGGACTTCCCTTAACAATTGATTGAGGAGGCTGAAGTTTGCTCTGTGGAAGTCCAGGGTTCTGGTCCTGCTGGAAATTCTGTTCCTCCCACACAGGATCCTGAACTCCACCATCTCGTGGTCACTGCAGCCAAGGCTGCCATTGATCACCACTGCTTCAACAAGGCCCTCCTTGTTGGTGAGCACAAGATCCAGCAGCGCTCCTCTTCTAGTCGGCTTATCCACCATTTGCATTAAGAAGTTGTCATCAATGCACTGGAGGAACCTCCTAGACTGTGAAAGGCTGGCTGTGTAAGTCTTCCAGCAGATATCGGGGTAGTTAAAATCTCCCATGAGGACCAAGGACTGTAATTGTGAGGCTGCTTTCAGCTGCCTGTAGAAAGCCTCATCAACTTCCTTATCTTGATCAGGAGGTCTGTAGTAGACCCCCACAACTGTATCACCCACACCACCCTGCCCTTTAATTCTTACCCACAGACTTTCAACTTGCCCCTCATCAGTCCCTGCACAAAACTCAATACATTCTAGTTGCTCTCTCACATAAAGAGCAACTCCACCACCTTGCTTCACCGACCCATCTTTCTTAAAAAGCACATAGCCATCCATGGCCACATTCCAGTCATGTGACCTGTCCCACCATGTCTCTGTTATTGCTACCAGATCATAACCCTTAGACCGCACACAGACCTCTAACTCTTCCTGTTTATTCCCCATGCTGCGTGCATTGGTGTACAGGCATTTCAGGAAGCAAGCAGAGCACGCTGGTGGGACTAAATCCTCCTTAGACCACCCCCCTTCAGGCCCTGGTATGTTTCTCTTGAGCTTGTCCCTAACAGACCCAGTTTTCTCCCCTTCCCCCTTCACATCTAGTTTAAAGCTCTCTCAATGAGCCCTGCTAAGTCCTGCCTCAAAAGCCTTTTACCCCTCTGGGACAGGTGCATCCCACCTGCCACCATAAGGCCAGGTGTCTCGTAGAGCAGCCCGTGGTCAAAAAAACCAAAGCCCTGCCTTTGGCACCAGTCTCGTAGCCATTCATTGATAAGTAAACTCTTCCTGTTTACCTCCCCACCCATTCTTGCAGGAGGTATGGAGGCAAACACGACTTGTGCTCCAGACCCCCTAACTAGCAGTCCCAGGGCCCTGAAGTCTCTCTTCATTGCCCTTACATTTCTTGTAATAATTTCGTCACTACCAACCTGAAAAATCAGCAGTGGGTAGTAATCAGATGGATTTACCATACTAGAGATTTTCATTTTAACATTGGTCTCCACCCTCCAATGAATCTTGTTTAAAACCTTCCTCACTGTGTTAACAAGCCTATCAAAAAAAATGGCTTTTCCAGGCCAGTGGAAAATTCCTGATATCTCATCCCTTCTACCTCAAGCCTGAATGAGTCACATAGATGAGATATCCACCTGTTCTCACGGGTCATAGAGGAGAAAGATAATAATTATTTAGACAGCTACATTTAGACAACCTGAAGTCCAGCTGTTACACTGGAACCTCAGCCACTGAGGCAGATTTTGCTATTAGTCATCTCAAGGCTCTTCCAAATGCTTGACATGTTTCATATGAAGGAGCTAGAATCTCAGTTTTAAAGGAATTTGATTCTTCTGGAAAAATACTGGAATTTGGGCAAAAGTGATTGTACCCTGATTTAAATAACTTGTATACCTGTATCCAGTATCTTCATCAGTCCTCAGACTTTTGTGTATACAGATTGATTATATTACTTGTGAACACACAATTCCTATACTTTTTCTCCATAGTCTATGAAACTTTTTCTTTATATCACCAAAACCTATCTGAGATGCATTTGAGATGTTTTTGGCCTGCAGTTTAAAGTATCTACAAATCCTGTGGCACATACCCATTTTTATTTAAGTGCCTCACTTCAGTTTTATAAACTTCTAAGATAACAGTTCCTATTCATACACTGCCACAGTTAACCACTTGACTTCATTAAGGGCAAATCATGCCTGACCAGTTTGGTGGCCTACAACAAGGCTACAGAGATGGTGGATGGTGGCAGAGCAACTGTTGTCATCTACCTGGATTTGTGCAAGGTGTTTGATACTGTCCCACATGACATCCTGGTCTGAAAACTGGCAAGACACGGATTTGACAGATGAACCACTCGGTGGATAATAAATTGGCTGGATGGTCCCAACCAGAGAGTTGTGGTCAATGGTTCAGTGTCTGAGTGGAGGACAGTGATGAGTGGTGTCCCTCAGGTGTCAGTATTGGGACCAGTGCTGTTTAACATCTTTGTTGGAGACATGGACAATGGGATTGAGTGTATCCTCAGCAAGTTTGCTGAGGATACCAAGCTGTGTGGAGTAGGTGACACCCAAGAGGGAAGGGAGGCCATCCAGAGGGACCTTGCCAGGCTGGAAAGGTGGGCCAGTGCCAAACTCATGAAGTTCAACAAGGCCAAGTGCAGGGTCCTTCACCTGGGTCAGCACAACCCCAGGCACAAATCCAGGCTGTGGGGAGAATGGCTGGAGAGCAGTCCTGAGGAGAAGGACTTGGAGGGGGTAGTTGATGAGAAGCTCGACATGAGCCACCAGTGTGTGCTGGAGCCCAGAGAGCAACTGCATCCTGGGCTGCATCAAAAGAGGTGTGGTCAGGAGGGCCAGGGAGGGGATTCTGCCACTGTGGGACTGTATCTTAGAGGGTAGATTAGAATACCCCCTCACCACGCTCACAAATTGTTACTGAGACCAATGTTTAGTTTACAAATTAATCGGTTTATTGAGGGTCAACACAAACTAAGGTTCAGGAGAGGTTGTCTAGGTGTATATCAGGAAAGGGATTCAAAGGCGCTATGGTCTTATTAAATGCACACTTAGAGGGAGAGGTGTAGAATCAATGCAGTGAAAGAATAGGGAGTTGACCGAGGCAGGAAAGTTACAATGTGTGTGTGTGTGTGTGTGTGTGTGTGCGGGCGCGCATGTTTACCCTCATTCCCCTAGCGCTTGGTTCCCGGGATGTGGCTGGGCATCCGTGGAAAGGGGAGCCGGCTTCCTGGTAACTGGGACGACCTCTCCCAGCAGCAGCAGCTGCTGCAAGCACGGCTCTAATCCTGATGCAGGTGGCAAGCGCAGGTTGGACAAGCTCCTACTCCGGTCCCATTTGGTTTAGGCTCGGGCAGGCAGCAATCCCTTGGGAACGAGCAGGACTCAGCGAGCAGGCTTGAATCCCCATGGAGCAGGCAGGGTCCCCGGGGAGCGGGCACAGGTGGCCCCTCATTCCCTCTCGGCTCCTCCGGACAGCGGTGCTGGCATTCCAGGCGGCTTCTGGTCCTGCAGCAGGGTCTCTTCCCAGGCAGGCAGAGAGAGCACCAGCCTGCAGATCTTGCCCTCTTTTATAGATCAGAAATCACTGTTCAAATAAAGTACCACTGTTCAAATTAGCCAATTAGCACGGGCCAGGTAACTCAAGATACCATCTCACTTTATGAAATTATACTGACATCCTCTTGTGCAATAAAGAGTGACTTTCCTAAGACATGTAATAATACTGATTTTTTTTCCCCCCATTTTTTATGGGGAGCTGCCTCTTCAAAAACATAGCAATAGAGAAAATCACTGTCTCAACCAGCTACAGAGCTTAATCATTTGGAATAGACCCAAAGCATATGAAAGAAATCCAGTTTATTCACCTAAACCCACAAGCAGTTTTGTAACATCTTGGGGGAAAAAACAGAACAAAACAAAAAACAAACCCCAAAAACATAGTCACACCAAATAAACCATTGGACAATTATCTGTTTCGTACAGTCTGTATAACTTCTACCCTATCCTCCAAACTGTACAACTGTGAGGGTTATATTTTTCTTCCTCCTTTCTTCTGTCTTTAAAAGAGCTACTCTAAACCTGCATGCTCACACTCAAGCACTTCTAACTGCCCTGATACTTATAATCACCTCTCTAACTTCCTGTGAAACAAGTTTCTGCAGCACAGAGATGTGAGGAAAGCTCCATAGGACAGGTTTTTTTTTCATCAGAAGCACTCACAGAGAGTTTATACATGGATGTAATAACAAAAAGTACAATTCCCAGAAGATGTTTGTCAAATCTAGAGTGTCTGTGCAAGGCTTTGCCTCAGGCATATTGATTGTGTCTGAAAAAATAAATAGCTAACTAAATAAACAAACCTGATCTTTCAGGTTCTCTGTATCTCAGTTGATTTCCCAGGATATTCCTACCCGGTGGGCAGTGAGATCTGCTAGCCCTCTGTAAGTTGTCTTGTGACTTTCTAGTCTTACTTTATGAGGGACGGATATTTTAAACCAAGAAATCCCACCAAAAGGGTTTGCAGCATGCTGCAGTTTCTGATATAAACACTGCTGCTGAACAGATCACACACACTTCGTGCTCACTAACAGATGTTAGTTTTATTAATTTAGTTTCACGAAAGAGCTAAAAAAGGTTATCTATACTCCTTCAAGAAAATTACACAAATTTTCTTTCTGTGATAATACAATTTACTATATAAAGCACAGCATGACACTCAAAAATCAAATGTTCCTCATCATCTGGAAGGCATCCACCAATCCACTCAGTTCTTTAAGATTTTTATCCACTAACGACAAATACAGGATGTGGAAGCAGCAAATCCAGCCAGCTTAAAATCTTGAGTTAATTTAAAATATATATTTAAATATAATTTTTTTCCCGCATTGGCTGTTAATCAGAAGAGAGTGCATTTACAGTGCCTTTCAAGTTCTTCTCTACAAGCTGTGTGCTTATACATTTTCCTTAAAATAATAATACAAAAATGAATGCTGTTATAATCCATGAGAAAACCTTTACCCTCAAGTCATGGAACTTCAGGAAGAAATTACTAAGGAGAACAAGATTATTTTTTAATCACTTCCTATGATACACACATTAGAGTTGTTGATGCACATGTCAAAACAGAAGACAGATATACTTATTTATCTTCTTTATTTATCTTTTTTTTTTTTTTTCTAATTTTATATTAATCCTTTGCAGTGAATGGATTTCTCCCCTGTGTTTTTGTAGGCTTTGAGTTGGACTTCAGATCACAACTGCAATTTACTGGAGCAGCACAAAGAACATGTATCAAAATAATACTGGCTCTTATTCTGGACACAGAATTAAATTTGTTTTCTAGTCTTCTTTTTCTTTTTTGCAAAGAGTATAAATCTTTTGCAGGATATCCCCTACTTTAACATATTGGATTAGATATTTCCTACTAACATGTTTTGAATGTGTATGTTGTAAAAACCAAACTAATTTTGAATTTGACTAATAATTTGTATTCTTCTGTTCATGTATAAATATTCCACTTAGGTGAACAGAATTATGTTATCATTGTATAAAGCTGTCAGAATTTTGCATTCTAAGGCCTCCTTTGAAATTGCAGAGCCTATGCTTTGATGGGTATTTGTGTAACCTTCCTGTTAGAAAAACAGCCTATGCTCAGCATCCATTATTGTGATTCATAAAACTGTCCAAATGTAGTGCCTAAAGAGTTTAAATATTACTTCAAGTCTGCAAGTCAAGTTAAAAAACATTAATCTAGTTGTACATGAGAACATTTCTGTGGCTCAAGTAGAAATGGAAAACAAAATGCTCAGATCTTGCTGAAGCCATGAAAACCACATTCTTCTTTTCTTCCAACAAGATCTTAGACCCTTTCTTTGCCCTGGCACTTCATGCTTTCTCTTCCCAGTAGCAGTGAAATTCACAAGCAGTAATTCATTTGAAGCTCTTACTTGCATCTGAATGTTCGAATTTATCTGTGATATCAGAATTAAGTGTCCAGATCATCTTTATCACTTTATAGTATTCTGACAAGTCTCTCAGAGCAATATGATCAGAGGTGGAGCAGTTCTAGCATGAGAGTTCAAGGTATCTGAACAGCTAAAAATTTGTGTATGGAAATAATTTAAAATGCGGAAATAATCTCAAACAGGGAAAAGCTCTTATCACATCGTATCTCAGGCCTTCAAGAACTTCTTACAATAATTCCCACTGACTTCAAAGATACCTACCTGATAAAAGAAGAGCTGATGAGTTGAAGGTTTCCCAGCTGCCAAGCTTAACCACAAAGTCACTGATGACTTCAACAGATGGTCCTGCTTTTAGGCCATTGAGAGCTTTATGAGCCATTTATCCTCCTTCAGGCAACTCATCATCTGAAATAAGGAACAGAATGATGTGCTAATGTGTTTTGTAACCAAATGCTCTGGGACATGTCTTTCCTCAGTGGCATCCAAATATCCTCAACTTGAATGTAATTTATACAGACAAAAAAAAATTAGCAGTTGCATTACATTGAAAAAAACCCAAACCAAACAAAAAACTCAAACCCAAACAAACAGTGAAACAAGTTGAGCAGTATTGAGGATAAAGTATAAAACTAGGTTTATGAAAGGGAGTTTATAGACGTTGTGAAGGACCTAGCTCTCTTTACAACCTTTTTTTTATTTTGTAGGGTTTTTGTGTTGTGTTTTTGTTTTTTTTTCATTTCATAGACACAGTAAGGCTATTCAATAAACATCATCTTACTTCAAAAGCAGTCCCTGGATTTGAGCATAACTAGTTGTTCCTGCCTAGGGAAAAGTCAGCAGACAACAGCATGACAAAATCTTCTCATGCAGCTTTTTAATGGCACTTATTTTTGCTGACATAAGAAAAAGTAAATGAGACAAAGAACAAACTCCTAAATAGCATGTGCTGTCATAAGTGCTCCTTTATGAAGGACTTGCTTTCCTTCTGCAAAAAAACTCACTAAAGCTACAGTCCCTTCAGTCCAATTCTATTTGAATATATATTTGCACAATTTTCGTATAGTATATGTTCTAGAAGAATCTGTTGGATCACTCCTAGTGTCGGTTCTACCAGAGAGATCAGTGGAATTTCCCAGACTGGACATTGTTTTTCAAAAACTTACCTTAGTGTTTATGAGTATTAAATCTCTTCAGTGAACATAAGGGAGGCTTCCGTGTGTTCTGGGGTAGCAATAATTAAGGAGGTGTGTAAGAATGTGGGAAAAACCTTACTTTTAATAAGTTGATTAATTATTTGCCACTGTTGTTAACAGTATGAAAGAATAGTAAGGAATGCAATCAGTTTGTCCCTACACACTCACCCTTGCCATTCTAGCTACTTGGGCAAATGGACAATAAAAGATACTCTACATCCCACAGAAGATACTAATTTAATTTGCTTTTAGATCAGGTTTTGAGTTGTCCTTTCCAGTAGTGAAAAAGGTTTTTTTTTTATCTAAGAAGATGTTACAAGCTCAGAGAGCAGTACCATAGAAACTAACTGTTTTTTCTGGCACTTAAAATGCTTTATTATTATTATTTTAGTGTAGTATGACTGCCCTGTAATCCTATTGCAAATGCATGTGTTGTAAATGTTCAGTTCTATATCATAATTTGTTTTGTTGTGCTTAGTATTATGGACTTTGCTGAAACTGCCGAGGTAGCTAAGGCTTGATACAAAGGCGTCAACAAATCAGTAGCAGAACTCTGTGACTTTCACTGAAACCACAAGAACTTGTTAGTTGTGGGTGGTGAAAGTGCTGATTTTTAATGTTGTATTGAAGTTGCATGTCAGCATTTCAAGTCTGTCTTTTCATAAATAATTCATTTCCTATTATTGAGCATTTATGAAAAAAATAAAGAAAAATGAAATCAACAGGGATGTCAACATGCTCCACTCTTGGATGAAAAAAATCCCAAATATTATCCTCTGTCTCTAGAGTATGTTTGTAATAGTGTAACCCTAATCAAACTTGCTATGGTGTTTCTGACAAGCTATTTATTGCTTAATTTTTTCCTTTCTGCATCAATAAATTTTTTATTCTAAACATTTGCTACTGAATAATAGAAGCCTGCTGTGAGATCATTCCCACTGATTGAAAGCTGATTATTTTCATATAGCAGCTGTTGCTAGGTATTTCACGTCCTTAAGGTCTATCATTAGAGAGGAATCACAGATCCATTTCTGACTGTACATCATGGTATTCTGGTGACTGTTAGCCTGCTGAGCTAATTTTCTACAGAAAGGAAAGGGGAAGCTCAGTTTAAAGAATAAATATTTCTAAGAGTATTTAAGTAATTAGATGAAGGTTATACTTCCTCTCATTGGGGGGATGTTGCAATCCAGACCCTTGGAAAGAGTGGGATAATAGAGCTGTCAAGTCATTAATTCAATGAAAGCCCAGTGGCATTCCATTTAGTTAATCTGATTGGAAAAAAATTAAGTCTTGAATTCTGTTCTTATATTGTCTTGGCTTGGATTATCCTTCCTCTACTTCAGTAGCCTTGTAAACATTCTGGTATTAGAATTATTCCTAATAATGACCAACTAATGAAATTTAAGCTATTTTACATCACTGTACATGAACACATTAAGATATAACTTAACGAGATACAAGGTGTGCCAGGCTACAATGTGTGTCAGCAAGTTGTTATAGTTACAGTAGAGATTTTCTGGTTCAGTGTAAGTTAAAACCATATAATTTGTCATGTAGGTGGGAAAAATAAAAGGTGTTTCTGTGAAATTGTTCTCAGTACTGTAGGAAAGTGTCAACAGACATCTTCAAAGGGGTAATTACCTCACATTGTCCATTTTAAAGATGATTAATAGATGTTCACACATTATGGAAAACATCTAAGATGTGTATACTAAGTTGTTTCTGAGCCAAAATTTTGGTAGGCCATAGGTTTATGTTAATTTAATCTTTTCAAGTGCAATTATATGTTTAAAACAGCACTAAAAATTCTTTCAGAGAGAAAGTTATCTCCAGGCCTTAAGGGAAGAAGCAAAAAAAACCCAGCTATTTGGAAAAGCATTAGTTCCATTTTCTTTGTTAGGACCAGTGGAGTATACATAATACAGCAGGTGCATCAGGTATGCCCAGAAATCTTGACCCTGTGTGGCTGGTAACAACAGAGACAAAGTCATGGACAGGAAGGTTTAGGTTGGATATCAGGAAACACTTCCTCACAGAAAGGGTGATTAGACATTGGAAGCAACTGCCCAGGGAAGTGGGAGGCACCATCCCTGGATGTGTTCAAGGAAAGGCTGGATGTGGCACTTAGTACCATGGTCTAACCAATGTGGTGGTGTTAGTTCATAGGCTGGACTTGATGATCTCAGAAGTTTTTTCCAGCCTCAGTAATTCTGTTATTCTGTGATACTTTCTGCTTTAATCAATATGCTCAATGCAATACCCACTACATCCTTATCTCCACCTCTCTTTCAGCTTTCACCTAATCCCATACCTAAATGGATAAAAAACAGGAATGCAAACAGTACTAAGAGGTGTCCACCCTGGACACCCCCTGATAGCACAGTTCTCTGATTTGAATCTCTGGTTTCAAATCTGTAGTTTCAGATTTGGAAGTGAACCCTCAGGGTAGCTGTACTGCAAGAATATTCAATGTTCATGAGTAATTGTTATATCTATGGGGTGACTTTTGCTCCAGTTCCATTCTGAAAAGTTCCGTAAGATGATGAACCTTGGTACAAAAATATACAGGAGCATTAAGTACTCCAAGAACCACATTAGGTAGAAAAAATTAATTAATTCTGTCAACTGTTTGTAGAAAAACAGAATCCAGTCTTGTTGCAGGCAGTTGCCATCTCTAGGTATGTGGCTGTATCTGATATGTAATAGGGATGTACAGGAACAGCAATGGATAGCTGTTATCAGAGGACAAGGTATGATACAGATCTCTTATGTGATCCATTAACACAACTGTCCTTCTAGTGATGAATGTGCTCACAATGTGCTGGTGCTCTGCTTGGTGTTGAAAGTGGGAAAAGACTTTTTTCTGCTATGTTTAGATTTAAGGAAAAGAAAAAAAAAAGCCAACCAAAATATCAGGATCACTATTATATTGTAGCCTGAAGCCTGAAAGTTTTAGAAAGTTATTGACTCAGCAGACAAATGTGTAAAGGAATTGTCTGCAGAATAAAAATGTAGCTCTTGCTAGTTCTCCAGCTGCAATGCCTATGTGGAACAATTTTATTTGTATTTCTTTCCTTTTAAAAGTTATTGCAGATACTAAGAAGGCACAGATAAGAAACAGATATTAAAATCCACACAGAAAAAACAAGCTGAGAACCACAACATGAAAATAAGAATTGACTTGAGTTATAACTAAAGCTATGTGATGATCTATAATGTATTTGTAATTTATACTTTAATGTTAATGTTAATAGAAAATTAATTTTATCACAGGACAATATGGAATTACTGTTTATTCAGAAAAAAACTGGAAAGCTGGGTGTAAGATTCCCCCACATACACATCATAAAACCTATCCTGAAAACCCATCTGGGAAACATGGAGCAGAGTCATGTAGTTCAGCCAGATTCTCTTCCCACATACCTAGATATCTTTCTTTCTCTGAAAAAAAAAAAGAAAAAAAAAAAAAAAAGAAAAAAAAAAGAAAAATATATTATGGTTGGGATTTATCTCACTTGAACTTCACGGCTCACTGTATGATAGTGGGTTTTATTTCCTTTAGAGTCAAAAATAAGACAGATATCAAAGGGGTCTTATGCTATCTTAAAGTACATTTCTGAGATAAACTTGCTACATTTCTCTATTGCTTATGAAGAAAGAGTGGCTCACTAATTTCACCACGACAGAGGAGTCAAATCTTTCAAAATGTTAGGTGTGTTGAAAGATCCAATCACAGGAAGTATGAAGATCAGTGCAATGGCATCAAGCAAACCCAAGGTAAATGAAATTGAGTAATTGTACCTAAAATATCAAAAGAACTAACCATGTAACCTAGCTTAGGCCCAGACTCTGCAGTACCATCAGTGCCAGAGTCCTCCAGAACCATTTCAGCTCATTCAGAAGTAGCTGCTACATCCAAAATGCTCTCTAGCTTTGCAGACTCAACTAACCACCCTCAGTAGGTTTCATGAAATTTTAACCCCTTGAAATACATGAAAGCCTCTGAATGAACTCTGAGAAGGATCCCATACTCTGTATTTAAAATCAGGATTGGAAGAATCTATCACTCTATCTTTAACCAACTTACAGCTCTATTGAAAGTCCTTAAAATAAAGGGCTATAATAAAATACTTGCCTTTTTTTGAATTGTGGAGTTCAGACACTTTCCAGGGGAGGTGCAAATGCTGCATAGAGAATCTAGGATTTTAGGAAACAGACTTGCCGTTTACCTGTATTTCATATTCAACATTGTCCTTTGGCCCCAAACACCCATAGGTTAAATGTAGAAAATCACTGAACTGTTAAATTCAACACTGACTTATTTATTTACTTGTTTATTTGTTTATTTATTTTCCCCTGATAAGGCCTGTCACTTGTGACTTTCAGTCATTTCTTTATGCATTTCTTTATGCTTTTCTTTCCTTTGACTTCTAAGCAAGAAGCCTGTCAAGACAGCATTTGCTTCACCTTCTTTTTATAGTCTAGACAATAGAATCCTTTCAGGCTATATTGTGGTTCAATATTATTTTACCACCACTGCCTCCTTATTGGTATCAAAACTAGAAAAAATACAGGACAGATCTGTATACATTTGTTAGTACACTTAAATGATTTTCCAACACAACATATTGAATCTATTTCAGAATGCACAGAAAAGCTACACCAGATGTAGATATGTGAAATTATGGCTAAACTGAATGAACTTGGATTATTGATCAATTTTGTAAGGAAGACAAGGATTTGACTGATGGAGGCTGGAAGCTCTGAATCACTGTTTTCTCCAAGGGTATATTTATATTGGGCAATTCAACTCACAATTGGAGACGTCAAAAACTTCAATGAAGATACTCTAAAGCAGGAAAGTATTACTAACTTGCTATCCAGTTTCTTAGCCAGTGCACTCAGAACCTGTGTATGCCTTTCCCCAGGTCTTTTTTGAGTCAGAGAGAAGAGCAACAAAGAACAAATGTCTCAGTCAGAACAACGGGCTTGTGACTGTTTACTTGTTCAGAAAGTTACTGGGGAGTTGTTGAGAACTCATACGTCAACAGCACAGTGTCTGTCTAGCTCCAAGGAGCTAGTTTGTGTATCCTTTTCCCAATCAGTTATGTAAGACTTCAGCTTTCAGAGTTCTTTATTTACAAATATTAAAACCATTTAAAAACATCCTCTACTGAAACTCTTTTTGTGTTTGTTCATCTAACCAAGTAGAGAGGCGGGCATTAGGCCAAAGGCATTACCTACAGTGTGTGAGTTTAATGCCAGGCACAATTTATGCCATTTTACAGTTCCGTTCCTTTGAATTTAACACAAACATTGTTACTCTTTGTCATTCCAATTATTTGCTTGGCTGTTATGCTGAGAAATATTAGAGATCTGTGAGCATTAAAACTGAAAATATCAATCTTTGTGTAGTTAATTAAGAGAGAGAATATTTCTCTATGTCCTTTGCAACTTTGAGACTCATCTCAGCCGTTAAGATACAAAATTATTATGTTTGCTTTAAGTAGCAATCCAGAACAGACTTGTTATTATTGGTAGGGCTTTTAACCTTGGAACATAAACTAAAGGGATACTATTAGAATCACTGGAAAATTAGGTCAAAATCATAGAGTTATGGAAATGTTATTTTGTCTGTATTAGAATGTGTTTTATTTAACAATGCAGACTTTTATAGCTCTCTACTTTCCTTTTGCACATTGCCAGTTTTATATTTTTACAAATAATTTTCAGTATTGGCATGGATTAATAAATCAGATCATTAAGTGAACACCGGCCTGAGTGTATAAATATAAGCTTCTGATCTTGCAGTAAATTCTGACAATCAGATTATACAGCCTTCCAGATTTCCCTCTAAAGGTCACCCTAGTACCAATTTTGTTTCTCTCCAGACATCACTGGGGTTTTTTTCTGATTACCTTCATGTCTCTTGTTGCAGTCTGGTGACTACAAATAAAGGTATGATATATTTTGGAGGGACGTGGTGCTAAATTAGACCCATAAGTAAAGTTAAGACTTAGAATCTTTATTTAGCTGCAGAAATCCATAGTGGCTGTCACCTGTGATGTTTCTTGCATATCTAATAGCTACTACAATAAAGACATTATCAACATGCTGTTTTTAACACATTAAAATTTTATTATTTTATTAATAACTTTCCTTTTTAGTGCCAATATATAGGTAAAATTAATAGAAATTTCAAGCACTAGCAACTTTTCAGCATTATTTTTGAGAATAATTTCTCTAGCCAAATTATACATTATTTACATACTTTTTATTCTTCTCTAGAACTAGGAATTGAAACTCTTTTCTTGCGTCATTGAATGTCACTTCCTATCAGAGGCATCCCTTGCTGAATATGGCTTCTCCTGTTTCTTCAGCCCACTGCTTTTTAACTTGTTCGTCAAAACTAAAACGTGTTCTTATGCAGTTCCTGAATATCCCTCCTTAAAACCTTGAAAACCGTCAACCTCTGCTGAATTCTTCTGTTATTTCACATAGCTTGTGCAATGTGGGAGAGGTGCAACAAAAGGCTAGATATAGACACCTGTCCAGTCCAGTGGAAAACATGAAACTTTGGAAGTTTTGAACTACATCTTGGCCTTTCTTTTCTAAATTATACTCATAGAAGAGGATCTACACATCCTTTGGACAGTGTAGATTGCTCTACACCAACTTGCTTTTTAGTTAATAAAAGGCAGACACAGCTCTCAACTGTCTTTGTGAGTTCAACTAGAGTGCAAAATGAGGGTTTTTTTACCATTGTTTCTCACGGTTTGTCCATGCAATGACATAAATTTTGGACACATCTGACCTGAAAAAGCAATGTATTTTCTATTCCACAAGAAGTCAACAAACAGTGAGATGAAATCATGAAAAGATTAGTTACTATCATACGAATACAAGCTTTATTTATTAGATTATACTTGATATTTTTGTCTTCAAGTATTATATATTAATCTGTTCCACAATTCCACTGAAAGGAAAAGCCCAAAAAGATCAAAGTCTCTATTTCAACCATGGTTGTAGTGTCATTTTCACCCTATGAGGAATCTGGTGAAGCATGCCTTTGTACATCTACTTGTCTCTTCTGTAAAAAGGCAATCAGAAAAAGTGGATCCTTAAAGGAGATCCAACCGTACACTCAGTAAAGGGAATGGAAAAATCTCTAAATAAGGTCCTTAATATTATTCTGCAACAGCTTTCATAAAAATATATTTCCATATTTCCTATTGCAATAAAATATTCAATATCATTAATCTGGTATATTCATGTAAAGGTGCAAAATCTCACTCTATATTATACTATACTCATTCCTGTATTGTACTTTATATTAAAAATAATAATAATAATAATAACTGCTATGGTTCCTGTCTTTCCTCAAAGTTAACAATTATGTGGTTTGGTCATCTTCATGAAGGATTCATGTAGCCATGAAGACGATAATTTCAGATGTCAGTTTTATCTTTTCTGCCATCTCTTCAGTCAGAATCACACCCTAAATAGATCTAATTTTCTAGGTTATTACTCTGAGGTGTGTAAAAAATGGAACTATTCTTAAAAACAATAGTAACTTGCAATATCATCATTTTATGAATTTCCAAATGTCTTATTTAATGCTGTCCCTAATTCCCTTTTACATACATCATAAAAAAAAGAAAAAGAAAAGAAGAAAGAGAAAAGAAAAAAAGTAGGTTTTTTGTTATATATTATCAGTAGATATTTTGCAAAGCCAGGAAAATGTAGGGGTTTATTTTATTAAAGTATGAAAGGTTATTTGTTATACAGAATGGCACTCAGTATCTCTGTTATCTGTCTAGCAAATGAGAAAGATTCATCTAAGATGCAAAAGCAAAAAAAGGTTTTGTCTTACTTTTCTGATGCATTTTGTAGACAGCTACCATAACTGTTCCATCTGATGTTGATGGCTGGGTTCTAGCTGAATCCCTTTGAGAAGGTGTGAGAGACCAGCCCACAGGACCTCTACTTGCTGGAATTGGTGTCCAAACCCCATTGTAACCCCTAAACAAAGTCTGGTTTGCATCCCAAAAGGCCTGCCTGAGAGGATGGAGACTGCACTGAGGGTCTGCATATGGCCTGAGTCTGCATGTAGAGTGATTGAGATAAGGACAGAGGGGCAGAGGGGGCAGGTCCACTCCAACTGCTCAGGCTTATGACTCAAATACACTTGCTCATCCTTGTGAAACAAGGAAACTAGGCCTATAAAAGGGGGCTGCAATGGTGGGCTTGGGGAGCCTCACTGACACCAACTCTACCCCGTTGGCTGGCCCAACGCTGGACTGGTGACTTTTTATTATCTATCTCTCTAAACTTTTCTTCTCCTACACTCTCTCTCTCTTCCTTCCTGTCATCATTCAGTAATGCAAGGCCTAACCATGATTTTTTCTCAAGTTGTGCATCTTAAACATATATGTATTGTACTCTTGTGATCTAATTGTCAGCCTTTATTATGATCGTGCAGCCTAAGACAATAATTGTAGCATCCGTATTTCTTCTATAGCTTTAATTAAACCTAGTATTCAAAGACAGGCCTTGAGTGTTGTTTTAGTTAATCTGATCAAGGGGTATCACATGGTCAAGTATTTCCTCGGATCATGACATTTTAATCACTCTCCTTGGAAGGGCCGGGTCTGAGACAAAGGTTGGATCTAACCACACCTGAGCAACTCTCTGAGAAGGAATTTAGAAAGCAAGGGGATCTGATCTAAACCTCCCTAGGTTGCCCTACTTGGGTCATGACAGAAGGGAGTAAAGAAAGAGTGAGACTGTAAAGAGAACTTAATTTCCAGATTGAATTTGACTAGTCCCCTGTGGTTCCTGGGAACACTTTCAAGCAGAAAGTCAACAGGAGAATCTGAGAAGCTTGTATGTTACTTTAAATTAGACCCCGAGGAGAGTCAACAGAGACAGTGGCTGCTGATAGTGCTCTGCCTTAATGGCAAACTTCACTGATTTAAGATGTACAGAGGGGTTCCCGAAGCCAGGGAAGCCCATGGGAGAGTGGAGAGACCCACAAGGGCTCAGCAGCTCTTTTGAGAGAGAATGATGTGGCAGGGAACATCACCAGGACAGCCATGTGGCATTTAAACACAGCTGTACATGGAGGCTCCCTCAGATCATGAGGAGAATGAACAGAGGCAGCGGTAACTGCCACAGGGAGCAGCATGATAAGGCCACATGGGCAAGAGTGAGAGAAGGCACTGGGGAGGGCTCAGCAGGTAAGGCAGAGCTGAAGATGGTCTCTACTCATTTGAAAGCATCTGTTGAAAGTAGTGTTGGAACCATGGCTGATCTGCCTCAGAGGCTTTCAGCTGTCCAGGTGGCAGTCTGCATGAAGTGTTTGAGTCTGTCACTCCTGCAGGATGACAGTAAAGACAACATCTGTGTGAGCTGCAACCAGGTAAACAATTTGCTTAGCCTGGTTGCTGAGCTTAAGCAGGAAGTGGAGAGGTTAAGGACCATATAGGAATGTGATCCTTAGGGAAAAGGCAGCATGTGCTTGTTCCACAAGAGGTGAGGTTCCCGCTGATTGGAAAAAAAGGGAACATAGCCCCTATTTTAAAAAGGGAGAAAAAGGAAGACCCAGGAAACTACAGGCTGGTCAGTCTCACCTTTGTGCCTGGCAAGGTCATGGAGCAGATCCTCCTGGAAAGTCTGCTAAGGCACATGGAAAATAAAGAGGTGATTGGTGACAGCCAACATGGCTTCCCTAAGGGCAAGCCATGCCTGACCAATCTGGTGGCCTTCTACAACAAGGCTACAGAGGTGGAGGATGGAGGTGGCAGAGCAACTGACGTCATCTACCTGGATTTTAAACACTGTCTCACGTGACATCCTGGTCTCCAAACTGAGAAGGCATGGATTTGACAGATGGACAACTCAGTGGATAAGAGATTGGTTGGATGGCTGCACTCAGAGTGTTGTGGTCAATGGCTTAATGTCCAAATGGAGGCAGGTGACGAGTGGTGTCCCTCAGGGGTCAGTATTGGGACCAGTGCTGTTTAATATCTTTGTTGGAGACATGGACAGTGAGATTGAGTGTATCCTCAGCAAGTTTGCTGATGATACCAAGCCGTGTGGTGTGGTTGACACCCAAGAGGGAAGGGAGGCCATCCAGAGGGACCTTGACAGGCTGGAGAGGTGGGTCGGTGCCAACCTCATGAAGTGCACCTGGGTCAGCACAACCCCAAAACACAAATCCAGGCTGGGGGAAGAATGGCTGGAGAGCAGTCCTGAGGAGAAGGACTTGGGGGTGGTAGTTGATGAGAAGTTCAACATGAGCCACCAGTGTGTGCTGGAGCCCCGAGAGCAACTGCATCCTGGGCTGCATTAGGGGAAGTGTGGTCAGGAGGGCCAGGGAGGGGATTCTGCCCCTCTACTCTGCTCTGGTGAGACCCTACCTGGAATACTGTGCACAGTTCTGGAGCCCTCAGCACAAGAAAGATATAGACCTGTTGGAGAGGGTCTAGAGAAGGGCCACCAAGATGATCCAAGGCCTGGAGCAGCTCTGCTATGAACACAGGCTGAGAGAGCTGGGGCTGTTCAGCCTAGAGCAGAGGAGAGGAGAGGAGAGGAGAGGAGAGGAGAGGAGAGGAGAGGAGAGGAGAGGAGAGGAGAGGAGAGGAGAGGAGAGGAGAGGAGAGGAGAGGAGAGGAGAGGAGAGGAGAGGAGAAGAACAGAAGAGAAGAGAAGAGAAGAGAAGAGAAGAGAAGAGAAGAGAAGAGAAGAGAAGAGAAGAGAAGAGAAGAGAAGAGAAGAGAAGAGAAGAGAAGAGAAGAGAAGAGAAGGCTCTGGGGAGACCTTATAGCATCTTCCAGTACTTGAAGAAGAAATTCTTCCCTATAAAGGTGGTGAGGAACTGGAATGGGTTTCCCAGGGAGCTTGTTGATGCCCCATGCCTGGAGGTTTTTAAGGCCAGGTTGGAGGAGGTTTTGTGCAACCTGGTCTAGTGATAGGGTTCCCTGCTCGTGGCAGAGCAAGGGGGTTGGAACTTGATGATCTTTAAGGTTCTTTCCAACCTTAATGATTCTATGATTCTAATATTGTATTTGTGTTTAAGTGAAAATGAGTTAAAGAGTGAGTAAGTATGTTAGGATAATAAATGCTTTCCCACTTAAAATTCATTAAAATAGGAGGTCTGTTAAACTCTTTGCAATGTTCAAAACATTTCAGGCTCCCAGTTGCCTAATGTATTATTCTTTCTAAGGATTGGTTCTGATGATATTAAGAGAGAGCAGTGTCTATATTTTTGTGGTAAATTTCAGTAACACCTTTTAACAAATGAGGGCAAATAAATTTTAAATTGTCAGAAAGAAAGACCAAGATAAACCATTTTTTATCTTGCTTATTTTGGTCTTCAGTGCACTTCCTTGCTTCGGTTCAGCTCATTTTATCAAATCCATAACCATGGTAGTTATTGATCATCCATATCCTGCAGTTATCCACTCCAGGGGCTGGATTGTGTCCTGCTGAGTGCTTTACCATTCTCAGAACACAGAATCATAGAACCACAGGATCATAAAATCATTTTGGTTGGAAAAGATCTTTGAGATCATCAAGTCCAACCATTAACAAAACACAGTGCCAAGACCACCCCTAAACTATTTCCTAAGTAACAGATCTACACATATTTTCCATACCTCCAGGGATGGTGACTTCATTACTTCCCTGGGCAGCCTGTTCCAGTGCCTGGCAACCCTTTCAGGGAATACATTGTTCTTAATATCCAATCTAATCCTTCCCTGGCAAAACTTGAGGCCATTCCCTCATGTCCTATCAGTTGTTCCTTCACAGAAGAGATTGATCACCCCTCCTGTAAGGGAGTTACAGAAAGCAATGAGGTCTCCCCTCAGTATCCTCTTCTCCAAACTAAACAATCCCAGTTTCCTCAGCCTCTCCTCATAGAACATGACCTCCAGCCCCTTCACTATCTTGGTTGCCCTTTTCTGAACTTGCTCTAGCAACTCAATGTCTTTTTTATAGTGAGAGGCCCAGAACTAAACACAGTGCTCAAGGTGCTGCCTCACCAGTGCTGTATACAGGAGCATGATCACTTCCCTACTCCTGCTGATCATGCTATTCCTGATACAAGCCAGGATGCTGTTGGGTGTCTTGGCCATCTGGGAACACACCGGCTCGTGTTCAGCCAGTATCATCCAACACCCCCAGGTCTTTTTCGTCTGAACAGCTTTTCAGCCACTCTTCTGCAAGCCTGCAACAATGCAAGTTGAACACCAATCATACATAATGAACCTAAAGTTACAACACATGTCCATTAACTGATGTGGACCAAAGCAGGATGAAATAAAAGTGTATTTCTTTCACCGAGGGACTAAGGGGGAAACAAGCAATGGAAATGTTTATCAGAGGCCAGATAGCCCTGGTTTTTGTGTCTTCTGAAAAAGTATCAGATTTCTACCTCCTTTCCTCTCCTGACAACATTTTACTCATGTGCACTTTCTCCACACTGATTGACTTATCTATAACTTTTATTGCTGTTTAATATCACTTTTGATTTTAGGCATTGTTATATGCCTATTTGTGATTCACAGCTATTTCTTTCTCCCTGTTTAACTATTGCAGCATACAACTCTGAGGGGTTTATCTCAAGAAAATACAGTCCCCAGAGCAGCATTACAACCCTGGAGAACAGTGAAAATAATAATTCATAACAAAAGCTAGTTGCTACTATTGATGTTGTTAAGCTTTATCCCATACTACTGAAAGGAAAATTGAGGCTAGAATACTGTTTATTTGCCTCACAAATCAATGTACATAGGCAGCTTAGATGCAGACATCCAGAGGTTTCCCGGTCCATCTGTTAGTGTCCAACTAGAAACTTTCATTTAGACAAACCTAAAGGCGATTTCATTTGGAGGCTATTACTGAAATGTAATCAATATTGTTAGTGATACTGTGAAATGCTTCTTACTTTTTTCCATAAAACCAGTTGTGTTTTCAGAGCCATGTAAAATATTTACAGCAGCTGTCAGAAAAAAAATCGTGGTTATCCCTGAGATTGTCTTCAAGACTAAATTAAATCTTGCAGTCACTATACAGCACCCTTGACTGGTTAGAAAAAAAAGATCTGTAACAGCAGTGATACTGTTTTCAAATGATGCTTCTTTCCTTGTGACTTCAAAATAAAATATTCTTAATATGCTTATTTGTGAATTTTGAACTTCTGCATCTTAGTTTTTGTGAGGTTCTTTCCTATATTCTATTTTTTTGTTAGCACTATAAGCTTTCATAAAGCACTGTTTCTCATGTGGAGGAAAGACAAGGATCTTTTTGCAACATTAACTTTTATTGCAAACACTCTATTCTAATTTATATTAGCTGATTGATTAATTCATAATCCAAAATGCTATGACTCAGAATTGCTGTTCATGACTACTGCCTCAGTCCTATGTGCAACCACAGCCCTAGTTAAGCTCCTTGCAGTTGCACAGCACTTATCTGTCACCCAGTGGGACCTTAAATTCCTGCATATTTCACTTAAACCCAAACACCATACTGCATTGTCCACTTACAAAGTACAAATCCACATCTTCTTACAGCTCAGTTACCTAAAAAACCCCCATGTTTTGAGAGATTGCCCAAAGAGAAAGAATATGGTTCAATAATGAATTAAACCTCCTTCCTCAGGACAAGAGGAAACTCAACACTTTCCAGTCAGGCCCTGCCTGTTCTTCATTGCCTTAAGAGATTCTTACTTCCAGAAAGATTAATAATGGGAAATCCCACTGGATTTAACTTAGACAGTGGAATTGGGAGCACCCTCAGTAAGTTTTCTGTTGACACCAAGCTGTGTGGTGTGGTCAACATGCTGGAGGGCAGGGATGCCATCCACAGGGACCTTGACAGTCTGGAGAGGTGGGCCAGTGCCAACCCCATGAAGTTCAACAAGGCCAAGCGCAAGGTCCTGCACCTGGGTCAGGGCAATCCCAAGGACAATTACAGGTTGGGTGGAAGATGGATTGAGAACAGCCCTGAAGAGAAGACCTTGGGGGTGTTGGCTGATGAGAAGCTCACCATGAGCCAGTAAACATGCATTGGCAGCCCAGAAACAAATCGTGTCCTGGGCTACATCAAAAGAAGAGTGGACAGAAGGTCAAGGGAGGTGGTACTCTGCTCTTTTGAGATCCCACCTGCAGTACTGTGTCTAGTTCTGGAGTCTCCAACACAGGGAAGATTTGGAGCTGTTGGAGTGAGTCCAGAGAAGGCCATGAAGATGATGAGAGGGCTGGAGCACCTTTACTGTGAAAACAGTCTAAGAGAGTTTAAGTTGTTCAGCTCGAAGAAGAGAAGGTTCCGTGCACACCTTAGAGCACCTTCCAGAACCTGAAGGGGCTACGGAAAAGCTGGGGAGAGGCCTTTTACAGAGGTGTGTAGTGATAGGACTGGGGGAAAGGTTTTGAACTGGAAGAAGGGAGATTGAGGTTAGACATTAGGAAGAAATTCTGTAGTGTGAGGGTGGTGAGACACTGGAACAGGTTGCCCAGGGAAACTGTGGGTGACCCCTCTCCGGAGGTGTTCATTCAAAGTCAAGTTGGATAGGGCTTTGAGCAACTGGATCTAGTGGGAGGTTTCCCTGCCCATGCAGATCCCTTCCAATCCAAACCATTCTATGGTCTACAGGGTGAGTGACACCTTGCTCATTAAAGAGAAGCAGGTTAACCTTTCTAGAAATGTCACACTACCTGGAAACTCCATGTCTGATATTTCTGCAGCTTCAGGTGCAAGGAGGGTACACTGTGGTGTACCACACCAGCACCTGGACAGATTTACAACCTCCTAGGATGGATATTAATGGGATGGGGGCAGCAGGAGGGAGGGCAAGAAATCTCATCCTGGAGCAATGGTGCTTGGGAGTGGCTGTGGATGGGTGGCTGTGGACTAGTGGTTTTGGAGGGGTTTCTCAAGGTGGCCTGGTCCAGGTCCCACTGGCTCAAGGACTGTTAACAGAGACATCTCTTCTAGTGGTGCAGTTCAAATAGACATGTGATCAGTGACAGCTGGTGGTCTCCAAGTATGCAATAGTTGCTCTGGGATCTGCTGCCAGTGCTGGAAGTTGGCTTTGGGCTTGGGATTCTGCTGTGGGTACTTGGTACCTTACAGGGAGAAGAGGGTCAAGCACACAGCAGTAGAAGGGGACACCGGAGCCACAGCAGTAGTCAGTATAGCATGGTGTGCCAGGGCCTACCCTTGTCATACAGGATTGGGTAGGGCTGCTGGAAGGTTATGGAGCAATGGTATCAGTATAACAAAGAGTATGCTTTGCAGCACAAAATGGTGGTAATAAGTTTGGTCTAGTTCTTACAGAACTGAGGAGGAGTCTGGCCTTTGTTAGAGGGTGGCTTTCAGAGTGGAAAGTTATTGAAGTGTGATATTTTCAGTGTGGTAATATTGAGATGCCTCCACCTGAAGATGGGGGCCCAATCTGCTGACCTGCTCAGATAATAGCTTGGGAGGTTAGGTGTTTATCATGAAACCAGGATCCAGGACCATTGCACAGATCTTGGACTGTTACAGCTGTTCTTTGTGGGCATCAACAGTACTGCTGGGGCACCCAGAGTATGTCAAGACTGACTTCAGAGCTCTGGAGGACAAGGGCAAGGCATAGGAGCCTAGGTGGTGTCTCCTCAGTCCTGTTACTGAAACTGAAAGGCTTGAGCAGAAGTCAGCTCTTCTGACAAGACGCCACCTGATTTTATTGCTGGTGGTGTAATCAGAGCCTGCGTTTCTGTGACTGACATTCTCTGGTCATGTACTAAGTATTTCTGACACACAATAGCAAAACCAGCAGAAACATAATAACATAAAAAAATAAATATAACAATAATGTAAACAGAAAATTAACTCCTCCCATTTCTCCTTTTATTTTGATTCTTTCTTCTGAACTAGAAGGTGCTGCTGTGCAGCAACTGTAATCAGTGCTCCAAAGCTGCCTTTAAGCCTCCAAACCCAAAGTAATTTTACAACAGCTGTTAAGATGTGGAGGGTAAAGACAGTCTAGAAAAGATTGTAAGAACTGGTAGCTTTGTGAGACTTAGGAAAATATGAGACTTCATAAATAGAGTACAAATCAGAAGGTGTGAGACCAGCCCTCAGGATCCGAACTTGAGGGAAGTGGTGTCAAAACCCCCGTTACAACCCCTCAAACAAAAGTCTCATTTTCATCCCAACAGGCCTGCCTGAGAGAATGGAGACAACAGTGATGGCCCACAGCCTGCATAGAAAATATATACAATGATCAGGGATGGAGGGGGCCAAGGTCCACTCCAGCTGCTCAGGCTTATGACTCAAACACGCTTGCTCATCCTTGTGAAATAAGGAAACTAGGCCTATAAAACAGGGGGCTGCAATGGTGGCTTGAGGAGCCTCACTGACACAAACTCTCCCCCACTGGCTGGCCCAAGGCTGGATCCAGGACTGGTGATTTTTTGTATTCTGTCTCTAAACTTTTCTTCACTTGTTTTCTCTTTACACAAAGCAAGGCCCAGCCACATTCAGGTTGTGCATCTTGAACAAACAGATATTGTGACTTTCGTGATCTAAATGTCAGCCTTTATGATCGTGCAGCCTGAGATAACAATTGAAGTATCCGTATTCTTTCTATAGTTTTAATTAAACCTAATATTCAAATGCAGACCTTGAGTGTTGTTTCACCTTAATGTCCTGTTGAACATTTCCTTGGACTATAACATTTTAATCACTCTCCCTGGAATGGCCAAGTCTGTGGATCAAACCACATCTGGGCTCCTCTCTGAGAAGTTTAGAAAGCAAGGGGGTCCAATCTGCATCTCCCTGGGTTGCCCTACCCAGGTTGTGACAGAAGGTAGCAGCTTACATAGGATATATTGAAATGACATTTCAGGAATAGTAGTGTTGTTCATGGGCATCTATGGTTATGCATTATAATGCATTATGTTGCCATCCATGATGCTGTAAAAATATAAGGGGCTTAAGAGTAGAGGTACACCTCAGAAATCACATCTCCTGCAAAGAGGACATCTGTAAGGGTTCTCTTGAGGAGGATTTATCTGTTGTGGCATTTTGAGTTACAAATAACAATCAGGACAAAAGCCTTGAGACTTTCCCTGAGGCTCAGCTTTATTATAGTTGGGAAATCTGAAGACATGCTTGCTCACTGTCCTGAAGAAGTGGGTCTGAAATGTGACCTATGCATTAGTGCTGTTTAAAGATAATCATACGATGCAAGGAAGAAAAAAGCAGCAACTGCACAGGATAGAAAAGAGCAATCTCTCACTTGATACTTTTGTGTTGAGGACAGATTTGCCAGAGACAATATACCAACTTATATCTATGGAAGATGTTTCATTTCATGCATGTAGTTTGTGGATTCTGTCTCTGATTTATGTGACAAGGATCAGGGATCCCTTCTAGGCAATTGGTTGTAGGCTCACAAAGGGAGACAATAAATGGCAATGCGTATCCCTTCTGCAACTGCCTTCTTCCTTCCCTAACTTTACGTTCTGTGCTGGTAAAATACTCTTAATAACCTTAAAGACCACAGCAGCAGTTTGTATTTGTGTATAACATCTGGAGCACTTTTTCCACCTTAACCTCCAAACTCACCTGACAAGCTGGTGCCTTACATGACTTCCACACATCAAAGGCAGTAGGAATAGTACAGCATGAGTGTCCAAGGGCTGGTTTTTGCTTCTGGAAAACAAATGGAATGTCACCAGGGTTCCAATAGTAATGTGACTTGTATTTTACTTCTTTCACCTGATATGATAAAATTAATTCCTGTTTACATCTGTGTTGTCAGTCCCTACAGGGCCTATGTAGGCTAGATTTTCTGTCATGGGCCATTTCTCTGGTTCTAGCTTGAGTATACAGTACAATTCAAGACAAATGTAAATATGCAGCAAGAAGCTACAAATAAAGAACACATCATGTGCCCAGATAGTGTTTGGCAGAACAAGTCTAATCCATCTCCATAAGAAGAGAAAGACTTTGCAAGGCAGATGTTTTTTTTGATAGAAGCATGAGAAAGTAGACCACAAATACAAAAAATAGCAGAAATCTCTTGAAAAGATACATTGGTAGGATAATTGTTTTGGGATGGGATGAACGAAAGCAGCAGTTTATTCTTGTCTTACACACATGGCACAACATACAGAACCAGCACAAATAACTTACAAAATCTCATACACCATGCTTCCTCTCAAATAGCTTCTATTAAGTTACAACACCATAACGAATCAGGTATTTAGTTACGACAGTTCTCCAGACGTAGATAATCTCCCATTCAAGGAGTTATTATTTTTGTAAGCTACTTTGACAAACATTTTTTTTTTTTACATGTTTAATACAGTACAGTATCCTTAACAGTGTTCAAAATATTCACAATGAGGATTGAGTAATTTATAAAACAGCAGAATTTCTTGTCTCAGTACAGGTCCACATTTGCTCCTGCATTGTCTGGTTTACAGATGTGTTACAAGTCGTCTTTACTCAACTTTCCAAGCTAAACATCTCTTTAAGTGAAAACCAAAATTCTATTTACAGGGTTTTTTTAGGTTTAATAAAAATGTCTTTGCTTCCCTTTGCCATTCTTACCTCCCTGCCCTCCCAACAACTGCCATTTAGCTGATAGAAATATTAACCCTCAAGCTGCTACAGGAACTTAAAAAATAATTGATGACGACTTGTTGGATGCAAAACGATAGACAATTACATCCCATCATTAATTTAAAAAGGTGGATTGGATTTTTTGTTCTACTAATGTCAGAATTCTTGTCCATTGAAGACAGATGACTCCTGTCATTTGATTTTTTAGAGATAATGTACCACTTACGGGCTAATATATAAAACCTAATTTTTTTAATTTATTTTTAATTACAAGCTGTCCCACTGTCTTTCATGCAATCACGTTCAGTATAAAACAACTCTGATTGTGTGATACTGACTTAAAGTTCCCCAGGTGCCATAAGATCAAACAGTATATCCCCTTTTCCATGATCCTATTGGCATTGCTGGGTTGACATAGGAAGAGCTTTGCTCTGTGATTGCACTTCAAACCCCACTGAAGTCTGTGGGCATCTTTCCTTTGACTTGGTGGCTTTGGATTAGCTCTGCTTGAATGTGGCTGGCAAACTCTAGCCCTTACACAGTTAATCATCTTTCTAAACATATAAGCAAAAAAAGATTCCTCTCCTTTTTACATACAATAAGCACGTTTTTTACATTGAGCATTATCATAAAAAGCATGTTCATGTTATTTTGAAAATGTATTTTTACAGAAATTTATAAACACTGTTATATCAAACACATTCTCAAAAACTGGAGAAAATACCAACACAAAACCTGGAAGAGCCTCAATAGAATTCTTCCAGTACTATTTGTCTACTTGCATATTTCATATTTCAGTGTCCTTTACTGCAAACATAAGTTAGCCATATGAGAACAGGTAAAGTTGACAACAAATCTCCAACAGTTTCAAATAGGACCTGGATCTGTTTTTTCATTAAAATAATCTGACATCCAATGTATGTGGGTTTTTTTACCTGACATGCTCATTCTGTTACCTGTACTCACACTGAGCAATATGTTAATCCCCAAAAAGTTTTATTCACTTCAGTGGCATTACACATGACAAAATGACGTAAGCAAAAATACTGAAAACGGTTTTTCACTTTTAAAATCCTTCTTACGTCAACAACTAACATCATTATATTCTTCTTCCTATATATTGTAACTGAAAATTATGTAGGAGTAATATCTGAAAACAATTGTGTATCAGAAAGCAGTGTACAAACCTTACGAAATAATCTGCTAATAGTTGTGCTCTAATTTTGACAGCCTAAAAATCTATCTGGCATGACCAAGAGTAAATTTCACAGATCTAAATGCTTTATTTATGTATTATTTATGTTACATATAATGATCCCCCAGCCTTGCAAATTTTAAGTTTAAACATACATATGTCAAACTAACATGAAATCAGAATGTTATTTTCCCTTACCACCACCAATTTTCAGCACAATCAGCATGGACTTCAATGCATATAATCTAAGTGAAATGCACTTTCCAAGTAGTTTGTCTAACATAATATTGGATAAATTGTAATGTGAGTTCTGTTTCTGATCCTGCAATAGATTAAAAATGCATTCAAATCCTTATGTGGGGAGTAGCCTTGTTAACTATAATGGTATTACTCACAGTTCATAAAGTTAAACAGCCTAATAAGATTTTGTTCTCTGTCTCATTCTTTTCTTTGTTTTTGTTTCTTTTAAAGTAAAACAAAAGAAGAAACTACTTTTCTTCAAGTATTATTGACTGGTTTAAAATATAATTGGTGGAAGGTCATTGACTGTAATGTCCTGCATGTTACCTCGTCTCAACAGAAACGCTTTTCCATGGCTTGAAATACTTAAGTCCTTGCTGGAGGAAAAAACTGCAAGCCATATCTAATCCCAAATTCTAGCTACACTATAGCATGTGCAGTCACCCTTAAAGCAGCCCTTTTCAACAAAAGAATGTATGTTAAATTGCTTGATGATTTGAAGAATGTATCTATTTCAGTCACTGTAATAAAACAAATTATATACATACATATTTAAAAGTAAACTGTAAATAATTATACAGTATTACCACACATAAAACAATTAATTGCATGTTATGGTATGTAAAGTAAATTGCTGAAAATCTCTTCAGTCTTTGGGATGATCAAAGTATAAGTAACCAAAAACTTAAAAACAATGATTGAATTTTCATAGAAGGTTTTTGATGGAGGGACAGAAGGAACTCCCCTCCTACTCACTCTCATTCCCTGTGACTTTTACAGACTCAGCCCCCTTCCCATTAAGCCACAGGGTTTTTTTTGTTTGTTTGTTTTTCTAGATTTAGTGGTATATTTTAATGAGATTATCTTCTTCTGTATAACAGTACTAATAATGCTTCCAGTAACTTTTTCATAAAACATAGCCTGTTCTTACTGAAGTTTGTAGTGCTTCAAAATCTTCAGACTATTAAAACTCCAGAAGAATAAGCATCTCACAGAATTAGGTGAAATTCTAATGTAATACAAATTCCTTTATTTATGGTGAAACTTTAGTTTCCTTCTGTTCTGATAATTCAATCCATTTTTTATTCCCCAGAGCCCTCCCCCCAAAAAAAATATTAAAAAAATCTTGTAGTTACAAGCCTGTAATTATAAATATCAAAGAAAAAAACTACTTCTTGCCTATGGAAACATACACAGCTTTTCAAGTTGCATCCCCTCTCTGAGCTGCTAACCATCACACAACATATGCCATTTGGCAATCTGTCTCCTAGGATATTCACAAATTTCTTTCCAGTGCTCTCCACCTGTTCCTTCTGCTGAAGATCCCAAGGTTAACCTGCCAATGACCTCATTCCTTGACCCCCTGTCTGAATCTAAAACCAAAAATTCAATGCTGATATCGTCAAGGCCCTCACAAGGAATGTCAAAGACAAACAATTCATTGAACACTGCATTTGGAGTGCATTTCTTCACATGGGTTTTCTTTTTAGAAATTCTCTTCTTAGCGTGATAGAGGTTCACTTTGACATAAGGGTCTGCAACGAAAAGGAAAAGCACAGATTAGCTACTGAACAGTACTGTTTAGAAATTCCTTGATCAAGCTAATTGTAAATGTTATAATTTAGCAGCACAATTACATCACAATAAGGAGATGTTTCAAGTTATTAAAGATTAATCTCATCCAACATTTTTGTTTACTTCTGAATTAGGCCCTTCAAGCTTCCTTTACAGTCACCAAAGATGGAAACAAGATTCTCCTTTTAGTGCATGATTAATCTGATCAAATACAGGTGTATTCTTAATGAGATAAATCCTGCCCTGCAGTCCACTAATCCCAATAACATCTCTAGTACATGCAGAGGTGGTCTGAAAGTACACAAAATTTTAATGGACTCTGACAAATACTTATCATTACATATTTATGTGAAACAGAAATCAGATTTTCAGTTGTTCTACCAGTAGGGGTTAATCATTAGCATCAATAAGACTCGTGCAAAGAAAAGCCTCAGAAAGGGGAAAATAAGGTCTTGTTGGAGAATGGATAGATACATGATATTAATTTATTTTGTGGTTCTACCAAAGTTAATTGTCTTGATTAAATTGCAGACACCATTTTTTATTGAACAAATTTAACACTATACTTGAAATGTAAGAGTAGTTTTGTTAGGATTTTTACTTGATTTTATGTATGTGCTGTGCTACTACTGAAGTAAGGAAGGGAAAATGGCTGTATTTTTAGCTGTCAAACAACTCTGAGTGTTCCCATTCCTCATAATTATTCAACAGTTACAAGATTCCTTTGCTATTGTCTTCAACAATGGCTATATTTCCTCCTTCAGGGGAATTCTGGAGAACACTTTAAAAATAACTCCTTTTGAGTACCTTGGCACTTATTCAAATGTGAACTTATTTCCAAGTTTTTATGGTGCAAATAAGCAGTACAAAATCCTTTCTACTGAATCTGACACAAAAAAATGGTCTATGTAAACAATCAGCTAATAAACATCAAGAACAGTTGAATACTTATTTTAAAAAGCTAAATGAAGACTGAACCATATTTAGAAGTTCTATGACAAAGTTATCAGACTGAAATGGTCCAATGACAAAAAAGTTTTTTGTTTCCTTGGGCTGACAATATTTTAACAGGAGTAAGGTATGAGAGAATACATCTTCACTTTCATACTCTATCACCATAAGAAACGTTTTAAAACTTTAATGTTATTAAAATGTTCATTGGCTTTGGAATGAACATATGCCATGTAAGCATAAAAAACACCAAGAACAATATCCATCAGTGGATTCACATTGTTGTTATTTCTGTTTAAAGGGCATTACCTGTCTGTGGCCTCTAGCTACTAGATAATGCTAGATTATCCCCTTTGGTTTTATTAGGTTTAGTGGGAGATCTTAACATTAGTGATCAAGCAAACCAAGGAGGTTGTGGGAATGGAACAGCTTCTGATTAAAATATTCACATCTTCTAAAGAAATTGAATTATGCAACGGTTTACCTGATCCCATAGAAACACAATTTCATCCTTGTCCTTCTACAAGATTTATGTTGCATTGAGGGGAAAGTCACAGAGGAAATAAGGACTGTTGTGAGTGCAGTATATTACTGACACCCAATCATCTATCGAATCTGGCCTTGCTGATAAGCAGCAAATAATGAAGAATTGTCTAAACAAACTAGGTAGCATGGTAGCAGGTGTAGCATGGCTGTCTGTATCTCTTGCAGATATTATATTTCTATTATATTTAGCAAGGTTGTACTGAGGGAAGGCAGAAAGAGCGAACAGAAATTATAGCTTTACTCATAAGAGGTACTTGAAATAAATGCGTCATTTGGATGTGCTATAAGGTCCAGGTGGCTTCTGAGACTGGGAGGGCTTTTGTTTTCCAATTGTTCTGCTAGTTGGGTGAACCTCAGTCAGACTGGGTCTGTTGAGATCAGCTTGTTGTCAGGCCAGCTCCATGAAACCTCCATTATCTGCTATGATTGATTTTTAAAAGTATGCATGTTCTCTTTTAGTAAACTGTTGGGTTCCATTTATGTCCTTTCTCCTTATGATATGTAAATAAAATTGAGATCAAAAGGATGTTTTCAATGGAGCTTCACCATGTAAATGGAAGTTATCTATACCTTTGTTGCACTGGATCCAGTATGGGCTAACTTTTTAGGTAAGTTTTGGAAGTTCTTGGTGAGAGTAGAAAAACTGTATTATTTGCTGTAGTGACTATGAGTCAGTGGTTCCCAAAACTACTTCATTTAAAAAAAAATCCCATGAAGTGAAAGCTTATCAGTCCTATCCATAATCTACAGCAGATGCACTACTGTTTGTATAGTCCTTTGTTGTGTACTGTTCTTTTTGTGGAGTTGTCTTACCCTTGGTATATTGTACATTACAATTTATTCTGTTGTTATATTACTTAGCATTAGTGTGCATCTAAGTGCAATTTCAGTACTGGCTTCAAAGGAGATTCCACTGAATGCAAAATGGCACAAGACCAGGAAAAGGGAGTGCAAAAACTGCTTCTTCTTAGCTCACCCCAAGTACAGCTCATGATAAGGCATGGGTTTTATGTCAGAACCTGCTTACAGCACTGGCAGGGTCCATCTTTTAACCTTACCAAACAAGTGTTAGAGTTAGTGTGCCAAATTCAGCACAGGTGTAACTGGCTGCTTTTCTTGGTGCTAAGCTGAAATAAACCATATGATGATATCACTCAATACTGTTCTTCTATAAATAACGCATTGGGGTTTTCTGTCATAAATAAAAGCTTTTAGTCTCTGCCAGCAGCATCCCATACTTATGGCAGATGGGTTCTTTTCAAGACCATCATAAAACTTACTGGTTTGCAATGTAATGTGTTTGTTTGTTTGTTTGTTTAACAAATGTCATTGTTAACATGTGATTGAAGAACAAGTTTGTAAAATATATACCCTCAAAAATAAAACATTGACCTAGATATGAATAAAATTCATAAGCTTCAAATAATAGAAACACTATTTCTGAATCCATGGGCTTTTTTTAGTCTTTGAGATGCTACATTTCAGATATCTTCTGTCTTTTTTTTAAGATTCTTTGGGCATATTCATTAATAAAGCCATTACCTGATAATCCTGACACATCAGATTTAGGTAGATGCCTGGCTTTTAAAACAACCACAGTGAGCGTGTTTGTTGTAGACTGATAACAGAGAGAGATCAGTAGTTCTCCACGCCCAGATGATTTCTGAGGAAATAACAGAAAAAAAGAAATAAGAATATTTTAAAACAATTGTCTTGACCAAGCTTTAAATCAGAATTAAGAAGACTTATAAAATGTCACATAAATGTATGTTCTGAAATGTTATAAAAGGATATAGCTTAAGGAGCTATGCTGCTTTACACAGCAAATATAATTTCCCTCTACTGTAGTTATATAACCCTTTTTATATTTGATTGTCAGACTGGACAGAAATAAATAATAAATTAATGGATATACAGGTTGGCATGACATTATTAGCTTCAGAGATTAGAATTTAAATCCTATATCTTCAGAAAAAAATCTCAGTGGATGAAAAAGATCTTAAGCAAAACAAAATTCTGTAAAAGATATATTGGAAAAAAAAAAAAGTAAATTAAAAAATCTTAATTAAAATGTTTTTCAACAGGATGGGCTCATCCAGTTAGTGAAATCTCATCCCTGACACTTTCTGAAGCTGTGAAATACATCTAAAAATGAGATCAAAGACTTTCTCTATGATTACTGTATTTGAACTTGTAGTAGCAGTTGACTTCACAGAAAAGAGGAAGACAAGGAAAAGAAGCAAAAATAATACCTTATATTCCAGAAACCCAATATGTTCAAACTATCAGTGACATAGTTATAGTTGTCATAATATAGCAATAGAATTGCAAAATAACAGTTTTAGTTACAGGTATGTTGACTGGTAGACATTTATTTGATTTGGCAGCATGCTTGCTCTTTGAAAACAATCAAATTGAAAGTCAATACACATTCTACACCCTTAGTAGAGATTAAGAGACATGTGTGATGCATGTGCATTTCTGCCATTCAGCTGTGATGGTTGTAAATGATCATAGTATTTGAAATTAGGCAAAATAATATGAAGTATTTTTAGCCCTGTAAAGTGTGTATGTTTTGCCATTGACTTCACTAAGGCTTTGGCTTCTCCCTTGTGTGTTACTATTCTTACTAGAGCTGCAGCCTGTGTCACAGTTCTAGAGAGAGAAGGTAGTAACAGCACTGAAATACAAGAACATGCTACTGCATCAACAATGTAGTCTCTAGGAGGCTCCAAATTGTTAACTAAAGCATACCTGTATTCTTAAGAATCTACTATAAAACTCATGTAGTTGAAGTGAAAGATACACATTGACGTCAATAAGCTTTAAGAAAGAATGTTCTCAAACAGAAATGAAGAGAGAGGAGGAGAGGAATAATATATAACACTTTATATTCCTGAATTTTAAAGAAAATGTATGTGAATTGAGCCCTCTTGATCTAATGTAAAAGGGTTCACTCAAACTGGCTGGACCAACTGAATAATCAAGTAGAGTTTAAGACACTGGCAATTTCTTGAAACACTCTTATTGTAGTGTTCTTTTATTACATTTATGTGATTGCTTCCCCATACTGCCATTATGAAAAAATCTCAATCATTTGCATGATGAGCTCGTTCTCTTTCCTTTCCAAGATGGCAGCAGCATTACACAAGAATCGTAGCTAATACTAGCTCAACACTTTCAAAGTTTAAACAAAAAATATGTTACCCTAACATTTCTTTTGATGATCTCTCTGTCCATTAGCAGCTTCCCTTCTGATAGTTCAGTTCCTGCAAGGGGAATGAGGACTTCTCCAATGACATCATCTCTGGAAAACCTGTCAAAGCTCAAGATCACAAAGTGAAGTGTTAAGTCTTGAATTTGGCTATATGGGATCCCATAAAACGTGAAAGTCTCATCGAAAGCTGGATCTAAAGTTTTCCTCAGCACTCTGGTTTTCACCTTGTGCTTTTTCTCAGGCAGGATTGTCATTTTGATGTAGGGATCAGAAGTCATTGACTGTTCATCCATTGCTGGCAGTCCACGTGCTTCTTTGATGTTCACTACAAATGCCTTTTTCTCAAAGTTGTACTCTAAGGAGAAAAAGAGAGTTCCTAGCTTGTCTTGTTTATCTTCAGATGACAGAGAAGTGATGGATTTTAGACTATCAGGGGATACTGAATCTTTCTTCCTTTCTGCAAAATGCTTAGGAGATGAATTTTCAAGATCTGGAGAGCTCTGGATTTTAGAGGTTGTTTTGGGGAAGTTGCCATTCAGATCTCTCTTATCCAGGTCAAGATGGAGAGAATTCTTTGGCATCGCTGACTTGTTCTTTGCTTCATTTTTATCATCTGCTCCAAACTTCTTTTTACTGTTGAGATTCTCAGGGTAAATATCAACCCCCTTCAAAACATGGACAAACTTATACGGAGGGGTTTTATTGGATTTGGAAGATTTACGTTGGCAGCAGATCCAAGCAAAAAGGGAGACAGAGAAGACAAGGCCAAATGCACTAAAGATCCCAACCACTGTAGGAATTTCATCTGCAAATCAAATAAATAGCAACAAGCACATAAGCAGCAATGCCTTGGACTCTGTGTGACATTTAATAAACTAATAATTTAGTAAAACAAACCGATACAAGATGGTAATAGCAGCAGGATCAACAGACTGAAAGTGCATTGTACATATTGCTCGCCACCTGCAGGCATGAGTGTGTAGTCCCTCAGCAGGGCACACATTATCTTAGTATTTTTCCATACACAGAGTGTCTGGGAGGAAAATACTATTCCCATCCTAATAGTAATAACAATTAGTAATTGATCGACTATCTCTTCCTTTTGTGTGTAGTTTCTGAATTTATGTCCATGAGTAATACCAGCTCTCCAAAGGTTTCTGCTTTGAGTTTATGGAGATTCTGTGGTTAGATAAAATAGATTCTGTAATACACATTAAGTATAGATACATCATTTGCTTTTCACACTGCTTCCTAAAATACACTGCACATTCGATTAACTCATTTTTTATGGTCTGATCCCATAATTGCCTGGAGGTATCTTTGGAAAGAGCTGAGTTTAACCAGAGGTTATAACACTCAACCGTTTCAATAGGATTTTCAGTATTTTGCAGGAGCAAGTCTATCAAGAAAATATAGAATAATTATATACCAAGTGTCTTTTCCAGATGGATGTGACACTGAGCAGTCACATGTAAGCCTAAAGCTGAAAATACTATTAAGTGCATCATTAATAACCACTAAGTTTTGCATTTAAAACACTGAACCAAAGCTATGGAGAGTTTATAGTAAGGGTCACCACTTTTTAGGAGTATGTAAGAAAAATATAAAAACAAAAATCTCTTCTACCTTAATATGAATTCTATACTTAAACTGAATAAAGAGAGAACTAAGCAAATGTTACAACCTCAGCTGTCATATGGATACATTAGTTACCATATAGAGTATCATTAGTCCTTCAAAGTATGCATCCAAAGGGAGAATGAGCACAACTAATGCGAAATCCAATTTTGCCCATAAGTAACATTACTAAGTGAGTTTAAACCTCTCACAATGTTGCAATAAGAGCTTAATCTTTATTCTCTGCAACAGTGGAATACAGGTAGAATATTAATGGAATGACATTGCTTATGCATAAAGGCAATTGTGTAATAGTTCTGGGTCTCTTGAAATTGATTAGCAGATCATTCTGGATGAGAAAAGCAAAATTATCCTCCTCCATGAATCACTCAGTGTCATCTGGGTAAAAGCTGGATGGGTAGATGCCACTACACTTTTGCTTTTAAGTGATATGATACAAAAAATAAATAAATAAATAAATAAATAAATAAATAAAAAATCCACAACATTATCAGAGCAAAGTAGGACATCATGTTCCAGCACAGAAAGAATCAGGCCTGCCTATTAATGTCTTCTGACAATATTAATATCATTTTCCCTTTGTCTACAATTCATATCATTCTACATACTTAATTGTAAGAATTTAATAAAATTACTGAAAATTACAGACATAACTGAAAGGAGTGGTTTTTTTTCTAAGTTAAGCACGTGGCTCTGAGTTTCAAGAATTCCCTGAGCTGCAGAAATTTAAATATACACAGTATAAAGTTAGAAAGCAAGGACTAACTGAAAGCTAATCAGAATACTTTAATAGCTTTTAAAAATTATTTGCACATTTAAAATACTTTTTCATGAAATGTCAGTCTTTTTACAGTAATTCAAATTAGATGATATTTTAATTCTACAGCTACTGAAAGGAGTGGTAGAATAAGTCTGTTGTTTAAAATATTAATTACCTTCTTTAAACAAGCAATTAGATAAGCACGATGTCACAAGTGGGGTTAGAAACATTAAGTGGGTGGGGTAGGAAAGAAGACTAAATGGTAAGGAAAATGGCTTTATATTTACAAACAATTTTGTTGCAACCTCAATTTTTTGCTGTTGTCATAATGTAAAGAGATTGTTTAACATCCAGGGCAGTGTATTAATAGGAAACATCACCTATTGATCCTGGGAGAAGTTATTATTTCAGTTGCATGGTATAAATCTGGAGTCACTTCACTTAAGTCAATGGAAAGATCTTTGAATTAAACCACTGCTAAAGCAAATACAAGCTAAGCTACAGTCGATATTTGTAAAGGAGAGTTCAGAACATTTCTACTTACTGCTTTCCTGAGTATTTACGTACTTATATTCAATAAGTGCACATATATGACTGCTTCTGAAACTTGTGGTATCACAGTGAATCACTCTACACCCAGGGCATAGAAATGACAAAACGGAAAAGTTCATTATTATCATTGCTATTCTCAGTGAACCCAGACTGATAATTATGCAGCTCTTCCACTAAAAAAAAACATCGGCTACATGTATTTTCATCTTCCCAGCAGTGTCCTTTACAAGACTACCTTTCACTTTAACTAGCAGTTGACAAATATTCCTCTACAACCAGGAAAAAACGGAATGACAATTTTTGCAAGGATGGCTTGAACGAAGATTTTTCTCTGTGGCACAGGATGCATTTACATCATTTAACTCTAAAGCCACTCTACTTGAACCAACAGAGAGAAAACAACCCCAAACCTCTCTCATCTGAAAACGCACCCACATGAAACCTCTTTATCCCTCCAGGATCTTTACCAAGGGGGTCGAGTGGGGTAGGAAGGAAAGAAAGAAGTGAAAGAAGCCAAATTCACACAACTTCTTGGATCAAAGAGAACTGGGGGAAACCAGGTTCCTCCCAACAAGCTGCGTGCTGGGAGGTGCTGGGAAGGTTGGACAGGGGAAGGGGAGCAGCCCCCCGAGACCCTCGGGCGAGGAGTCGGGGCCGGGACACGCTTACCGAGCTGCTGCCGGCCGGCGGCGATCGGAGCCATGTTGGCGCGGTGCGCTCCGCGGGGCTGGGTCCGCCGTGCGGGGCGAGCGGAGCCGCTGTCCGGGATGCGGGAGATGCGGGAGCCGCTGTCCGGGATGCGGGAGTCGCCTCCCCCGGGGGGCCGAGCGACCTGCCCGAGGTGCCGAACGCACTGCTCTGCTGTCCCCCGTGCTCTCCGGTCTCACTGGTCACGGGCAACCTTCTTTTCCGCCGTGTTTGGTTTGTTTTGTTGTTGGTTTGGGGTTTTTTTAATGTGGTTTATGGTTTGGTTTGTTGTTTGTTGTTGTTTTTTTTTCCTTAAAAAGAAAAAGAAAAACAACAACAACAACAAAACAACAACCCCAAACCTGGAGACACGAGCAGTGGGGAAGGTGGAGGAAAAGGCTCCGAGGGGGCTGGAAGAGAGGGGGGGAGGGGATGCTTCGGTCCTCGCCTTTGCTCACTGATTTGCAACCCCCTTCCTGTTTTGGCTCTTCTGAGTAGCTCCACTCGGAGACTGAAGACGTGGTTGAAGCCCAAATTGACGCAATCCTGACGCTACAGGGCTGAAATCAGCACCTTCCCCACCTCCCATCCCCCTCCCTATCCACCACACCCTCCCTCCCTCTGTCTCTCTCTCCTCTCCCTCCCTCCCTTTCCTCGGGATTGAACACGCACTTATTGATTATTTTAACTGCCCTGCTGCCGCATATTAACTCCCACCCTCCATCAGACACAGACAGTGAAATGCTAATGTCTGTGATTCAGTGCACCTTCTGTAATACTTGGGTGTGTCTGTATTGCCAGAGTAAGATTTACTTATTTGCTTATTTATCTATTAACTGGACAGGCTGCAAGAACGTGAAGGAGATGGCAACTCAGATGATCCAGACTGACACGGTAACACTTTCTGGATGTGAATCATGAAAACTACTGATGTGCCATCTCCCTACTCCTCCTCCCTGCTTCTCCCACTATTCACCACCACAAAACCACTCAGTCCTCAATTCTGGAACATACTTCTCCTCTTGACCTACAGGAAGTAAGGCTAGAATTCACTTAATTTACCTAGATACTTCTGGGTTTTACCAGGTTTAGATACCTGTCTCCCAGTCCAGACTGAGAACATGGTGGGGGGGCTTGGGGGGAGGCTGACAGACAGGAGGAGTAGGGGGAAAGAGAACAAGAAAGCAGGGTTGCCTGTCACCAGAGCTGCTACAGCATATAATAACCCAAGCAAAGTCCTGGTGCAACAGAGCTCCAAAAGCCAGCACCTGGCATCTGACTCCTCCTGGATTCAGAAGGAATCATAGCAGCCAAGTTTGGAGCTCAACTGCTAGTTCTGCTGCATAAATGAAAAACAGGTGTTGTTGCTCTTCTAAATAACAAAATCCAGATGCATAGTTCAACATGACCCTGCTCCTTCATGGGCCACTTGGAAGCTAGCATGTCTTGGCCCACTTCAAAGCATGTTCTTGCTTCACAGTGAACCCAGTGGAGCTCCTTGGCTTTAAAAATATATATTAATAAATAGGAAGGCCATGGAATCATGACAATGAAATGCCTGGCTAACCCAGAGAGTTGAAAACCTATTGGTTAAAATTTTTATGCTTATTTCCCTCTGTAACACCTTAGCAGCTTGGCTCTGGTACGCACCTGCACAACTCTTTCAGGATCAGCCATATTCACTGTCCTAAACTTCATTACATCCCATTCTATTTAATAAAACACAGAGAATATCTTGTTACTACTATTCCTCCAACAAACACCTGGACTACAATTAACTCAGGTATTAGAAGACTGCAGAAACTGTTGTTTAACCTGTTTGTGTTTTGGCAGCACAATTTGATTTGGAATGTTTGGGTTCACATGTTGGCACCAATTCAAGCAAATCTTTGTCAACTTCTCTCTCTTTTCTGGCAGTCTTTTTTTTCCTCAGCCCTGCTATCTACTTCTCCTTCTTCCAAAATCCAGCCTTGTTAAAAATATGCATCCATTGAAGGTAATTACATTTTATTTTAGACCACATCCCAGGTATATGAGCCTCTAGACATTACTAAAGTAATCAAGATACTTAAACAAATTTAGTTAAAGCTGTTTAACTGGGATATTAAATGACTGTAAGCTGATACTGTGTCTGGATTTAAAAAATAATGGACAAAGAATAAATATATGATATAACTTGGTACTGTGTTTATTCTATTTGAGCTGAGATATGGTGAGCATATATATAATCTTGACAGGAATTATTGGCAACAATTTTGGAAGATTTTTTACTTATAAATCTGAAACATTTTTCATCTGTACAAAATTTATGAAACACATGGAAAAATAACAATAATTGATTCAGGGTTTTTCTCCTTAGTTTTTCAGATGTCCCAAGGATATATGAAAAGATTTTACGCAATTGATATGTCTTTATTCAGTGCACAGAACTCCAGCATCCAGGGTTTTCTTTTTTTTAATTATTTTTTATTTATTTTATTTTTATTTCCCCTAACAATGGTGATGAAATGGGGAAGACACAGGGCTTTTTTTTTCTTTTTTTTTTTTTTCCTCCCAAATTCCTGATAGTTTGTGCTAGATTGTAAACGCTAGAACACTAGTTAACACCTGGATAGTGCCGGGTGCTGTAAAAACATATTGTAAATAGCCTTTCTTTTCTTCTCAGTTCTGCACAAGTGTAGCTCATTAAAGCAGTATAGAAAAGGTTTAACTATATCAGCTTTATAATCTTGGAGACAAGACTATGTATATTCATAAGCAAGTGTAAACATATTTACAGATATGCAAACAAATGCTTTTATCTTTTTTATTGCATTGGTCAGTGAGATAGAAAATAACCATTTTTCTGCATCACCTTCTATATTTAGTTATGTGTCTCCACTTAATGGAACAGAGTGCACATCACAGAGAACACTCAAGGAGGAGGTGGAGTATTGAGTTGCTGACACATCTTGAGACAGACGCACTTTTTGCTCCCTGTGTTGTGCAAGCACCATCTAGTGTACGTCTTAGACCCATCAGCACCAGATGACTGGCGTACGCCCCTGTAGGCAGCACAAACACAGGCTACATCACCAACTCACTGCTGCTTCCTTACATTTCTCACAGGTGGCCAGAGGGAAAATTCATCATATGAAACCTTTATGTTTTCTTAACCAGTTAAGTGACTGTCTTTCATTTCAGTCCCACACAGCAGTAGTGACTCTCCATTTTTGTGGCTATACCTTCTTCACATTTCTCTCTGCTGAATACTTTAACAAGGCATCACAGGGTTTGAAACAGATTCTTCAGTAAAAACTTGGATGAGGAACTCACTGCCTGGGCAATACTCCTTTAACTTTCCCAGCAAATCCGATACAATGATCTCAAATATTTCCAGCTCAGAGATGGAACATTAAAAGGAGCTGGTTCAGATTTTGCCTGCACTGAACTGCAGTGGACTGTCTGCAAAATGTCACTGTATATGATCTGGCTGACTGTGTCCTAACAAGGCCTTCTGTGGTCTGAAAACCAGATTACCAGTGCACATGCATGCGCAGAGCATCCTTCTGCAACTCAGAGAAGAGGGAGGGTGGTTGCTAAGCAACAGAGCCCATACACTTCCCAAAGCAGATAATCCTCATATAAGCATATGGGGCAGGAAAAGGTGACACCCCTGCCCTCCTCACCCCCCCCCCAATGCCCCGCAAATGGACTGTCACTGTTCTTCAGATACCAAAACCTATGTGTGAAGAACACATAATCCTCTCCCTTTAAAAAGAAAAACAAAACAAAATAATTCTAAACAAGATAAGTCCATCCACACCACTCATCCCCCCAAGGCAAAAAAAACAAACAAACCAACCCCCAAAAAACCCCTAATACATAAAAGTAAGGCTCAGGGATATATATGTATGAGGTGAAGCCGGTAAAAAAGCCCCTTTGCATCTCTGTGAAATGTTTCCCTGGAGCTTAAAGACAGAGTTTCACATTAAAAGAAATAGTATCTAATTTTGAGTTCTGCAGTTGTCAGGTGCCAAGTTACAGGAATTAACTAATACCATCCAGCACCTATGAACATCAAGCCCTGCTTACAAAAAAAAAAAAAACACCTCAATGAAAACGTAGCTATGGGGTTCCCAATTTTGGAAAGTGCGGAGCATTCAATGCTTCTGAAAGTCAAACAACTTCAAAGGTATCTACAGAGGGATTTATGTAGTTACACTCTGCTTAATTTCCACCTTGGTTATCTCTGCAATTAGCCAGTGGAAAGGAGATAACGTCCCTCCCTGTCTCAACTCTCAGCCTTATGCCTAAAATACCTAAAGGCATGTATTTGGGTGCCACACAAAACCACAAGCCTCAGCTTGTTCCTCAGATTTTGAATGAATCCTGCTTCACACATCTTAGTGTCCAGTACTAAGCAAAATATTCTAGCATGACTTCCAGTTTTTCCTGCAGAACAGTGCACTTTTTTTTTTTTTAATTCTCTTAGTCAGTTTCATGTGGATACATCAGATACCACAGAGTTCCTGAAAAGGCACAAGGTATATAGATTTACGTAACACTGCATATAGACAAATAATTTCAGGCCTACAAATCTAGAGATCAGTTCCTCCCACTCTGGAATTTGGCTGAATTACCTCAGATCATGTGTCTAGAGTGACTGATAAGCCCTGAACTTCCATACAGATCTAGAGGGTACAAGACAGAACAAATGGAAGACCTGTACACACCTGCACTAGCCGCTGAAGGTGAAACAGAGGTGCCTGCTAGAGTGTCTAGGCTAGGTAACCTGACTCAAATGTCATTGTACGACTTCATTTAGACACTTACTAAATTCCTTAGCTCCTCTACAGATAAGTAGAAGTCTAAATTAATGTTTTAACCATGAAATTGAGTGATGTCCCAGGGATCAGCTTTTGGCTGAGCAGAACCTTCCCCTTGACTCCATTGGCTGTATTGACCAGACACTAATTTTCTATACTGGGAAATTTTGAATACAAGTGAAGTTTTTTCCAAGATTGACATATATCTCCATCCTGTCAGAATGTGGGATACTTTGCACAATATTTTGCTAAATGCACAACAACATGCCTTTTGTTTTATTTTTTCTCATAGTAAGACAAGCGTGCAATTTCACATGGTGGATGAAGACAGAAAAAGAAAAGGCTTCACTATTGCAATCAAACTTTTACAGCAAATGCTCCGGTGTTTTCAGTCCATATGTGCTGCTATGCACAGTCTTTCCAAAGTGTTTGCAGGTCAGCTCTCTGGGTGCTACAAGTACATGTATGTAATTAGTTTATTTTGATTTTGGAGGTAGTAACTATTAATAATTCCTATGACATTTCTTGTCTTTTTTATTTATTTTTTTAAGGAAAATGTATCCAGATAATATATCACTTAAGGTGACAGTTTTATTTCCATAACAGCTAGATTCTACTGGTTGTAATGTACCAAGGTTCATGAAAGGCATTGTATAAGAACTGGTAAAATTACTATGTCTGTATATGTTTTACAGGCTCTGCAATCCAGGTGAATCACAACAACTTCCATTCGTTCAACCAGGGCTGTAGATAGATGTTCCTCAGGAGATTAAATATACTTTCATCTTGGCAGACTCTACCTGTTGAGTAAAAGACAATTTTATTTCCTCTTCAAATACAGGTTTTAACACCAACAATGCTGAAAATAGGAAACAGAATCAGAACCTTACGTCAGGAATGTCTTTTGCCTTTCACTCAGCAGCAGTAGTTAAAGCATAACTCAAATAAAGAAAAAAGGTCCCATTAGAGAATGAGACTGAGACTTAGAGCACTATTATTGTATTAGAAGGCTCAGATTAATTTAAATATCTCAACTGATTCATTCAAACTTATTAGAAATCTCAGCCTTAATTAACAGACAGGTCTTTTATTTATATTTGTGCTATATCAATAAAGACAAGGATTCAGCACTATGCCAAAACAGGAATTTAGGTGCTTTAGCCTCACCTATCTCCAGTTTCATGAGCTTTAATCTGAAATTCAAACCTCAAATTGTGTGCTGAACTTATGTTTAAGACTGGGTACATTTTAAGAAACCTTAGAACATTCAGCAGGACCTCCCGTAATTTTTTAGTTAGTTAGTTTTATTTTTTTCCACTGAACATACTGAGGAAAACATAACACGGTCATTTCTTCACCTCGCTCATCTCCTTTCTACATTCTACAGACATGCTTGGACACACATTCACTGAGACACCTGTAAGACTTAGGAAACTGGAGTCACACTAATAAGAGAGGAAGCAGAGAGATTCTGAATATGACTTTTAAAAGAAAAAAAAAAAAACAACAAACAAAGCACAAAAACACCTTAACAAAAAAAGGAAAAAAAAAAAAAAAAAATAAGAACACTAAACAAACTACAGGTATCTTCCTGATCCCAAATATTTTGCAATTACTGGGTGTCTTCATCACATATGAAAGATCTGGATGAAGTCCTTAAGGACTCAGCCTGAGCATGCAAATTAATGTTACAATGTTTGGAGCTTGGTTTTTAAAAACCAAGTACTCCCAAAATTAATTAAAAATCTGATATCATACTGTTACATATTGCACTCTATTCTGAGTGATGTTTTCCCAACACAGCATGTGCTCTTTAGGGAGAGAAACACACCATGTAAAAAATGTAAGTACACTGTCAGTAAAATCTAAATTTTTTAAGGTAGAGTGGAGCTTCTGAAGCCACCAGAGAATTAAGTGGAAACTGTAGATGAGAAACAATCACTCCATTCAGATAAAAGCATTTATGAAAAGTGCTTTCATTTAACTAAAGATAGAATTAGGAATTCTGAGTGAATTTTTTTCTACATCAGTCCTATGAAGGGTAAAGTAGATGCCTTTAAGAAATCCATCTGGAGGTTTTTTGTTGTTGTTTTCTTTTTGTTGTTGTTGTTGGGTTTTTTTATTACCCCATATGAATTTGCCAAATGGTAAAGAGTTCCATTCTTCAGTGCTGTCAGAAAATGGGTACTTCCTCTTGGTATTTCTATGACTGTTTCTACAATGTGTAAATGAAATTCCTGTACATCAATGTATCCAAACAACTCACGTTCTAACCAGGAATAGGTGAAAATGAAGATTTACTCTTCATTACATGTGTAAAATTTTCTATGATGTGCTTTGGATAAAATTTAAAGTCTGAATTTAGACAAATTTTATTGCAATCTACGTCAAATGTAGAGTTAAAGGAAGGAGGAAAGAGGTTGCTCTGCTCTGTAGGACAGCAAGGATGAATAAATTAATAATGTAGTGATGCAAGCAGTGGCTGACAAGCCAAAAGGGGAAAGTACGACTGCAATTCTGCTCCACTGAATTTCTGCTTAATAAGGTATGCATCACTTCACAGCAGCTGGTTTTGTTAGAGATTCTTGAGCATATGAAGAATACTTCAGACAGCTTTTGCTTCATGCATGTAAGTTTAAAGGAGCCAACAACTGTAATATTAAAAAAAACCCCAACCAAACAACAAAACCCAAAATAAAGCAAAACAAACTAAAACACAAAACCCCCCAATGATAAAATACCAGAAAAAACCCAAAACCAGACCGATAAAACCACCACATCCTGACCTATTCTGTTAAAGTCAAGACAATATTTGAATTGCTGAAAAAGGTAAACAAAGGTTTTGAGTTTGAATTAAGATGTCAATAATCTCAGATGCAACAAGATAAGTTTAGAGAAGGGGAACAATGTTTTATTTAGTTAAATAAAAAATAGCAGCAAATAAGTTTATGCATTTTTCTTTTTTTTGTTTTCCATTATCATAAGCAGTAGACAGAAAATATAATCTACTGTTTTGTTTTCAACATTTGAGTATGCCATCCACATTAAGTCTCTGACACTCACTAACCTCATGAATAGGGAGATTTCATTTGTCCTAAACATTTCACTCTTAAAGATACTGATGCAAATAACACTTCTGAATTATCTCACTAGATTGTAAGAACTGGAAACATCCATTAGTTTACCCAGGTTCCCAGGATTTTCAGCTAGATTCTTAGAACAAGATCTGTGCTAATGGGTGCTAATGAGAAAAAACTTTTAACACCCATCTCAGGATTTAAAAAATAGACAAAAACTTAGCAAAACTTGCACACTTAGCACCTACTAGTCAGCACGTTCAAGTTCAGGTTATCGGTCTACCTGATTTTCTTGTCTTTTCATGTTATAAGCTTTAAAAATGCTATATAAAATTACATCAATCCACAGGACCTTTAGCTCATTCAAAATAGGCACTGCTCATTTAGGGAGCAGTAGCTGGTGGTTAATGCTCATTGTTCTATGTTTAGCCCCAGGTCTGTCTTACCTGATGTTAATCAAACTTAGTTCTGGAAAAAAATTATTAACTGTCTTGGACATTTTGCTCAGGCTAAGTACCCTGTTACTTCTCTAACATTAATTATTTTCTCAGTAAACTATCTTGAATTTTCTGCTGCAAAAGAGAGACTTAGCAAGGGACTTGCTAGAAGGACTTAGCAAAGGGGCGTAACATATAAGATGCTCCATGCTATGACACTCTGTAGTTCATTGAATTCATCACAGATGTAATGATAAAACAAAATCAGTCAATATCAGAAAGGGCCAACATTTCAGATTATCACCTATTTAGGTGCTAATCATGCATTTCTGAAACCAGAATCCAGATCTGAGGTTAAAGATATAGATAATGTGGTTTTTAGCTGATGGCAAGAGGCCTACACAGCTGAGTCGAGACCTGCTCTCCAAACAAAAGGGCAAGAAGGAAATGCACAGGCTGCTGTAGCAGGGACAGGTATTCTGGGAATAGTATAGGCATATTGTCTAGTTGTGTAGGGAGGAAAGCCAAGGCACAACTGGACTTAAACTTGGCACGGGACTCAAAGATTAGTAAAGAGGGCTTCTACAGGTACATCAGCCATAAAGGGAAGGTCAATGAAAGTGTAACCCCCACTCCAATGAACACCAGTTGGCAAACTGATAACAACAGGAAAGGAGAAAGATGAAGTAATCAGCCACATTTTTTACCTCAGTCTTCATTGGCAAGCTCCCTTTCCACACCTCTTGAGTGAACGGACTGTAAGCAGGGACTGGGGAAACACAGAAGCTCCCACTGTAAGATATCTGATTAGTGATCATCTGAGGGACCTGGACATGAGTAAGTCAGAGAGACCTGACAAGTTGTATTCCAGAATCCTGAGGGAATTGGCTGATGTAATTGCCAAGCCACTCTCCATGATGTTTAAAAAGTCATAGAAGTCAGGTAAAGTTCCCAGTGACTGGAAAAAGGGAAATATTACACCCATTTTTAAAAGGATAAAAAGAAGAACTCTGGAAACTACTGATCTGTCAGCTTCACCTCTGTGCCTGGGAAGATCATGGAACAGGTCATCCTAGAAACCATGCTAAGGCACAGGGAGGTGATTTGAGACAGTCAACATGGTTTCACCAAGAGCAAATCCTGCCTGACCAGCCTAGTGGTATGATGAGTGACTGAGTCAGTGGATAAGGGTAGAGGTGTAAATGTCATCTATCTGGACTTCTGAAGGCCCTTGACATGGCCCCCTACAACATCCTTCTCCCTAAATTGATGAGGTTTATTTTGATGAGTAGACTGTTCAGTGGGTAAAGCATTGGTAAGATTGTTGCATTCAGAGGGTAGTGGTCAACAGTTCAATGTGCACATGGACATCCATGATGAGTGATGTCCCTCAGGTGTCAATATTTGGACTAGTACGGTTTAATATCTTCATCAATGACATAGACAGTGGGATTGGGTGCAATCTCAGCAGCATTGCAGATGATACCAACCTGAGTGGTGCAGTTGAAACACCTGAGGGACAGGATGCCATCCAAAGAGCCTGGACAAGCTTGAGGTGTGAGCCCATATCAACCTCATGGGGTTGAGCAAGGCCAAGGCCAAGGTCCTGCACCTGGGTTGGGGCAAACTCCAGTATCAATACTGGAGAGCAGCCCTGAGGACCTGGGGGTACTGGTGGATGAGAAGCTGGAAATGAGCCAGCAATGTGCACCTGCAGTCCAGAAGGCCCACTATGTCCTGGTTGCATAAAAGAAGTGTGGCCAGCAGATCAAGGGAGGTGATTCTGTCCCTCTACTCAGCTCTGGTGAGAATCCACCTGCAGTTCAGTGTTCAGCTCTGGGGTCCTCAGGATAAGAAAGACATGGACCTCTTGGAGCTGTTCCAGCAGAGGTCACAAAAATTACCAGAGGGCTGGAACACTTCTTCTATGAAGACAAGCTGAAAGAGTTGGAGTTGTTCAGCCCAGAGAAAAGACCACTGAGGGGAGACCTTACAGGGTCTTTTCAGTCCTTAAAGAAGGCTTAAAAGAAAGATGAGGACAATCTGGAAACATTCAAGGCCAGGCTGGATGGGGCTCTGAGCAACCTCATCTAGTTGAAGAGGTCCCTGCTCACTGCAGGGGAATTGGACTAGATGACCTTTAAAGATCCCTTTCAACTCAAACCATTCTATGAATCTTTATGTCCATGCCCTAAAAAGTAAAGCATATTTTTGCCTAATAACAGTTTTCAGCATTATCTGATGGATGTTTTAAGGTGTCCCACCTACTCTTAAGTAAAAAACCTAGTATTTCAGTAGAATTACTGACTTGAGAAAACACAACAGACATTTTGATTGCAGGCACAAAATATTATGGAACATAACACTGTCAATCAGAAGCTATAGAAAGTATATTGCACATGTATTGAGGATTACATGTCAGTACACATCTGCCTTGGCCTTCCAACCTCATCTTATTTGCTTGCCTCTTTTTTTAATGGCAAGCTTGACTTTCAAATTCAAGTAATATAAGTTTGTTCTCTGTGTAATTTAGCATAGCATCACTAGCTTGGCATGTTTTCCTTAAAGAAATGCCTTAAACTTCCGTGAAGAAATGGGATCATCTCTATCTTTCTAGAAAACCAAATGGCACAAAACATGCCTTTCTCACTGCTAATAATGGATGCTTTTCCCTTATCTATATTCTCAAAACCTGTAATTGTCTAATGTACATTTTACTTTAGAAGAGGGATGTGACAACAGCATGTGCTTTATAACAATACAAAGCAAATTTGTAAAAAGAATAACATAGGATAATTAGAATAGATTTCAGTGTATAAAATAATTTCAGTGTATACATGTGCCCAGGGACTGTTGTCCTTAGTCACCTGATCAGTAGTAAACAGGACAGAATGAGCTCTGTGTAGCTCACGGGAGAGAAAAGTGACAGGAACAGGAGGAAGAGAGAAAATATGGACTGTGTTTATATTTTGCTCAGCTACAGACTGCTAAGAACTGGGAAGATAGGAGTTTTAGACCAGCAGATTGCTATGTCCTTTTGCTGCTAGTGGTGTGACTGACCTTGACACTGCTGCCACCAGTTCCAGTCCCATCACAAAACTATTATGGAGAGCCCTTTTCCTAGAGAATGGTTTTCTTCAAGGACTGGTCATGTATTTTGTCTAGAGAAATTACTGGAAATTAAAAAAATAAATAATTATATATACATATCTACATGTATACTTATCTACATATCTACATATCTACATATCTACATATCTACATATCTACATATCTACATATCTACATATCTACATATCTATCTATCTATCTATCTATCTATCTATCTATCTATCTATCTATCTATGCATAACCCCTACTTTCTTAACGTCTTACTAAGGACCCCAGTTTTACTCAGGTAGCAAGTAGTAAAAGGTAGCAACAATTTTTCAGAACTGTCTTTCTAAACTTCTGCTTCTAAATTTCACCCAAATGTCACTTCAGGATCCCAAATGTTTTCTTAAATGCCTGTCTGAAAAATTCAGGTCACGAATCTGCCCTAATACAGTGTTACACATCAGTCCCACAAGACTCGTGTTTTCAAAGTTCTTAGCATTATATAGTAGTTTATGTGTTTTTGAAACACAGCCCTTAGGTACTGCAGCTTTGTTTGCCATAGCTCAACTTCACTGCATTTCAAATTTGAAGTCATACTTAGATGATTGACGCGATGTGCCCACCATCATATGAGAAACCTGTGGCAGACTCAGTGAGGAAATTCTCCAGGGCAGCAATCAAATTTCTTAACATTGAAAGTGTTCCACATTTTAGTCTGATTTCCTAAGGGGACAAACCTGATGTGATGGCATCACTTCTGTCTCAGTGACTGAGTCTCTCTGTCAGCTCTGTTTCTCACAATACTTTTTTGATCCCATTGGTTAATATGAGGCAAACTGGACAGAGGAGTAGAAATCTTCCAGATATTACTCACCACTGAGCTGTACAAAATACAGCCTAAGGGTTACATGTGGTTACTAAAAACTAACATGTTCTTTCTGGCCAATTCAGCTGCTGAGAGGTAGATGACCACTCCCTGCATCCATAACACTATCTTGCCAAATAGACAGGCCAAGAAAAAAGTAGGAATATGGAACATGGTAGGGGAGGGAGACAGGGAGAAGGAGATTGGCAAGTAGGAAGCATGAGGCAGAAAGAAAGATGGTCTTGTAGGGGAGGAGATGGAAGTCCAGACTTGCTTTGGTAAGAAGTGTTTGGTAGCAAGTCATACCTTTCAGCCCATAAGAATGTACTTCTAGAATGAGTGGCCAAACAAAGGTAATACAGCAGGTGGAAGATCTCAGTAAGAAAAAAAGCTGGATAGTAAACTCATCTCCTTGCAGAAGTTCATCTGTCCTACCATTCTGGATGTCCTAAACAAGGGAGGAGAAAGGACAGATTTTGTATTTTCTTTCACATCAGGAAACTTACACCTCAAACAGCATTTGCCTGAAAGTGGATTTTTCTTTAATATGCTTGAAATGTGTTGATTGAAACATTCATGGCATGTATTTCTTCTGTGATTTTTAGAGGTCTAGAGACTTGTGAGCTCATTTATCATTCCTTCAATTAATTCTATTTAAAAGGTCATTAACCACAAATCCACTTCAAACAAGACTTCATGAAGTTCTCAGATTATATTTTTACTTTCCAGTCTCCAACTTTGTTTGCTGTTCACCTTTAAGCTTTTGAGATGGTGTCCTATAAAGTGCAGTCTGCATTATTCCATGAGCCTGACCCTTAGGGTACACCGACTTTCTGAAGCAAATAAGGAACCCATGGTACATAATCCCATCATGAATTAATTCCCAGGAGGGGATTAAATTTAGTGTGACTCAGTCAGTTTGGTAAGGCCACATCACTGCCACATGCACAGGCTGCATTAGAACACGCAGCTGTGAAAAGAAAATGTTTGGTTTTTTATGTTTTTAAATATGAGGTTTCTGGGAACAAAACAGAGTATCTGTTTTTCAAGCTTGCCTAATATGGGAAGCTGTTATATGGAGGTGTTAGGGCCAGAATGTTTCTACAGTATTTTAGTATGGTGTGGCTGTGTGTATAGTTCATGCACAAACCACTGTATGTTCATAAAGTTTTCTAATCCACAGAATTACATGCTTGTGAAGTTGCAAGCAGCTGTTAACAAGGTCTGAAGATGAACAGTGTTGGGTGAACTTCATAGCAGGTAACCAGGCTGTTTTGACCAATAAGATAAGCTTGTCAGAAAACCTTTTGTAGTGCAGCTGGAGGCATGTACATAAAACTACAACGCATCTAAAATGACAAATTACATTAGATAATTATGTTTAAGAGCCCACGTCATCTTATGCAATAAAGTTAATTTACCTCATATCCTGAGCAACAAGAACTCCTTTCAGAAATGTAATTAACTGTAGAAACAACTGCTGATTTGTATTGGTCATCTTATGTTCTGAACTAGTTTTTCAGAAGGTGGGATTTTCCCTCTGGTAACAAAACGTTGGCAGAGAACCTAAATATTGGGGTTATAAGTGAAGGAAGAGACATTAAAATAAAAAAATAAATAGATTAATATGTCTCAGAATGAAAGGCACTCATCTCCACCTCCACTGTGTACAACAGTGAAGACTTCATAAAATCTGATGACAGGTTATACTTTAGACACATTACTGTTACAAATTTCTTATGAACAATAACTCTTATGGGACTCTATTACCAACAGATAAACTAGTTTTGCAAACTGTTTTATAAAAAGAATGTGGCCTTTCAAGCCTAACTGAAACTCATTGTCTTTCAGTAACCCTTGCCAAAGAGATGCTAAGTTCCTGCGCATTTTCCAGAGATGTTCAGTGACAACTAATTAAAGGAAACAAAGAGATTTAATACAACTTCAAATATGACTCACTTTTAGCTGCTGATATCAATTGAGAATTGGCCTTAGATAGTAATTTACATTTCCAATCCACCCTAGCCAAGGGGTATCTGAATGATATGGACCTTTCTCATGCTGAGTAGAAGACACAGAAAACAAGTCATAGGATTCTGGAAACAGAGGACAACAGTTCCAAAAATCAGTAACAAACAGGTGAATAATGTATATGGCATCAGAACCCAGAGAATCTGCACTTTGCAAACCTGGTATTAGGGGTCATACTGCACTGACCTCTCTGGCTATAGTGGAAAGGCTGAATCACCAGAGGTGGCTCATCGTCATGCCTCTGTTTGAAAATCTGCCAAACCTTTGTTCAGGACAGTAGTATGACTAATAGCAATCATAATAAGAAAAGTATGTAATCAAATTGTACAGCCTGCCAAGGGGTAAACACAGGCAGTTTCAAAGAGCATATATTTTTTTTATTTCTTCAGACATATTGCAGACTGCATTCTATTAAAGAGAGTGAGAATCACCTTGGGGACATATTTTTGGAAAAGATCATGGCTGTCACAGACTGATTAACAAGTGCAAGATTTCACTTGCATTCAAACTTGCCTTTTCAAGAGGCTGTCACACAAACTTGAGTATACCACATTGTCAGTATTTGCTGTTTTACAAGCGGATGGAAGCAGTTTTGTGTTTTCTGTACATCAACTGTGAGAGGCTATCTCTTTGCACAGTGTGCAACATAATGTAACAAAAATAAATAAATACAAGCTGCTCTCTGTTAGTCATCTGAAAATAAAATATTCCTTCTATTTACCAGGAATCTCCTTATTTGTTCTGGGTATCTGCTGATATTTATGGAACCAATATGTAATTTAGTATCAGTATATTTAATCATAATCTGTCTGAGTGCAGTGTTTAGCTGAACATATAAAATGTACTATAATGACTTTAAAATGTTTAATTTAAGAATCTCCACGTGCATGTGAATCAGAGACCTGTGTTTAATTATTGATAGCAATTAGAGCACAGAAGCAGACAAACAGCAGCTGGCAGCAGGAATAATTTCATAGCCCAGCCCTTATGCAGAGTCTTCTTTGGAATCAAGGCAATACTTCACTGATTGATTATTTGCAATGTATGAATTCAGTTTTTGGTTTCTAAACAACCCTTTGGAAGCTGTTTGTCACTTTATGAGTCCTGTTAGTTTTATACATCTATGCATGGAACAGATATTGCACAGGGGTATGGTTGATAAGCTACTTTATAAATGAAATCAGAATAAGAATATTATATCTAAGTACTTCGCTGTTTTCATGTATATCGTTTTGTGAATGTTACATTTGCATTATATATATTGGTATGCAAGTCTCAAAGTCAGGGAATTACAGCAGAAAGCTCTTTTGGTAAATGCCAAATACGAACTTTTAAGTGAAACTTGCCAAATACTACAATACAAGGCTTACAAGCATTTGATTTAGTACTTACTGAAACCAAAGAGAACCTCTCAAATGAAGCACATAATAGTTAAATTTCCTGTGACTCATAGGGTTACATTGCCTCTCACCAGTGAATAACCTGAAAAAATGCCACATTTTTTAAAATGTCATGGAACCAGCAAGTTTCAAATAATCACATACCAATATAAGTAATCTATATTGGCTAGAAAATAATACAGTAAAGAAGTGGCTATCAACTTTTTGTGAGGGTTTGTCAGTCTTTAAAATATTATTCAGGATGCATAGACCTCTTGACAGTGAATAGCTTCTTGACAGAAAAAGCTGGCTGTTCTCATTGCCTTCTGAGCTACTGTTAGAAATAGACCTTGAGGATTCATGTAACACAGGTCAAAAAAACTTTAGAACAGAGATAATAAATTATGTGTTTTTCTATAAATGCTAAGAAGTACTTTATAAAAATATGCTGCCTTTGAAGGACAGTTTACTTTCTGAAAATAATGAGACTGTGTTATACAGAAACACTCATCATATGAGAATTTTCATCACACAGAATTATCCCAAGAGTCTAGACAAGAGTTTGAAGTGGGTGTTTAGCCAAAAAGCAGGCATAGGGGTTAGACATGGGTATTTCTTCTCACTCATACACACAGAGACATACTGCCACCTATGCTGTGTGTACTAATTGTCCTTAATCTTCCTTAACACTGGCTTAGAAGCCAGGCTTTGATAAGATGTTATTCTAAATTACTTTGTTTTGTAAACAAACACGCAGAAAGGAAAAGCAGAAACTTATTCTCACTTTGGGTAGGAGTGCAGAGAAAGCAAGGAGCAGCATAGGATTATTTCCACCAGTAAACAAGTTGGCAACAGGTAAGGAATCATGACCCACAAACTAGCACTGACTCACCGTCAGAGCTAAGAAAAAATGTTAGCTTGACTTGAAATGTGTACTGTTCTTGCTGAAACAAAAGTTATTTTTATTGTTGTTTGGTTTTTACAAAGTAAATATAAACCAAATAAGTGTTCTCAGACTGAGAGCACTGTTTTCCACTCCTAAGGTGGAGTGGAGACAGAAGCTGAAGTGACCCTTCCAATATCACTCAGAAGAAAAATGACTCAATCTGAAGAACCCATCTATGTGGTGGCATTTACAGCAGCAGTGAGCTTCTTCTCCCTGCAGGAGGGAGACAAGTTTCAGTGTCGCTTCTCATTGAGTGGCCACCACAAAGCCTCTGTGTAGGGGGTATTGACCAAGACAAGACTTGGTTATTGGTTAGTCATAATTGAATAACTCATAGGAAATGGAGAGAAAGGAAAAAAACAAGCTTCAGTCACAATAAACAGATGCAGCTCTGCTGATCTTGGTGGTAAAATAGTGCTGTGACAGATGAGGATGTTGCCCAGGAAATTCAACAAAGATGCATAGATTCTGGGGAGAAGTTAAAGAAATAGTGAGCAGGCAGATAAACTTTTGGGAAAACATAATTTTCTTCAATATTTAGTAAAAAAAGATGTGTACCTTACAGTTGTAGCTACCTGACAGTGCTGTTCTTTGAAATGCAAGGCACCTTGTAACTGAGAATGCCTGTCCTTCATGCTGTTCTCTGTTAAGTATGTGTGTGGGGGTTGGAGGGAAAAAAAGAAAGCTTATTTCACATAAATTCCTTAGGGATGGATGTAGGTACAGAAGTGCAGATATCTCTGGGTTGAGACAAGAGAAAGGAAAAAAGTTTTGTCTAACCATCTATGAAAAATGGAGAAATGCACACTTGGAAATGAGTTTATGTGACTCTTCTTTTGTATTAAAAGTGTGGAATAACTGAATTTCCCATATTTTTACATTTTACAGCTTATACCATTTTAGAAGAAATGTATTAATGTCTGACACATTAAAACAACAACAAAAAACCCTGAACAAGCAAAAAAACAACCAACAAAAAAACCAAACAACCCCACAAACCAAACCAAACCAACAACAACAACAACAAAAACAATGAAAAACCCAAAGTACAAAAAAAGCAAACAAAACAAAATTAACAACAAAAAAGCCACCCTTCTTAATCAATAAAAGTTAGTGGAACTTTAGGTTCTTCCTTGCAAGATACCATTAGTGAATGATCACATATTGTATTATTTCCTGCACTGGTATGAATAGGCTACTGGATCCTTTATGTAATATTCTCTGCATCAAACTTACTTTTTTTTTAAGCAGTGAACTATAATTTGAATCAGTGCTTTTGCTGCTCCCATACATGAAGGTTTTGATTAAGTATTTTTTTCTGGAGTAGGCAGGTTTTTTTTTTGAATGCTGCTAAATGCCTTGATTTGGAAAAAGAACTATCCAGAAGTAGCCCATGATAAAATGATACATGTAATTACTACAACACATTTTATTGGAGATTTTATTTTGTTTAAAAGTCCTTCTGGGTCAGATAATGATTTTCACTGTGGCCTGTTTACACTGCTCTAAATAACTAAAACCAGCTCCTTCAGCTATTAGAGTACAGTGTATTTCAGGTAAAAAAATTCCCAGCCAATCATCCACGAGTTTTGGGCTGGCTGATTACCTTGACCTGTGACACAGTAGATATAAATTAGGTGTACAGAAGTTTTGTTCCTCTGCTCTTGATTTTTCTTATATAGTGTTAACTTTTTAACTCTAAACTTTTCCTGTTGCCTTTTGAGTTCATTAAAATGACACTTTCTTGTACCTTCACAGTCCAACATTATATTTCCTGGGATCTTTACCTCCAGCTGAAACTCAGACACAATTCAAGATCTTGCTCTCCATTGCTTAGAGAGTCTAAAGATCTGGGATCTACCTTTGGAGCTTTGGACCTCCCTCTGAAGTTCTAGATACTCTCCCCATCTAGTTGTACCTCTTTCTTACATTGCTGAAGGTTCAAAAAATGAAAGGGAAGTGGTGCTGGGAAGCTTCCCTGACTTGCTATGATCCGTGACTTGTAATCTGTTGTCTCTTTTTCATGACTAATTAGTATTACTCATTCCACTTCCTCCCAAATGGCACCTTTACAGTCTTGTCTCCCTTCACAGTAATTTCTACATAGTGTTATTCCTGTAAACCACAAATACACTAATGATACCTTTATTGCTTCTCTTCCACCCTGTGAAATCAATATTTTGTACACATTTTTTTGTTCTCTTTCATTAATTCTACATTCCTCTCCAGCTGTTTTTTTGTGTTTTGTTTTTTGTTTTTTTTTTTTCTAGATATAAAATGCAGAACAGATCTTAGCAATACACCAACAGTTATTTGATGTTTTTTCTTTCTCCTCAAAGATGAGTAGAAGCACTTGCTGCTCAAGTGCAGTAAAGCCCAAATTGCATTTCTAATTAAACTGCTTGGAATACAGAAGAACTCAGTGACTAGACTTTCTTCTCCTTCCCATCCAAAGAAATAATACATTATTAGCCAAAACTGTCTTAAAAACATGTTCTTAAACTGTCTTTCTGAAGGACTGTATGAACTGGGGTGCATTGGGAAGGAGGCATACACTGGACTGTTAGAAAAAGGAAAAAAAATAGTATTTCAGAATTTAGTAACTATTTTATAAACACACAGACACATACTTTAAAATCCTGTATTATGTCTATTCATGTATATGTATGTATTTATATGCATAAATGCATAGAAAATTAATATATACATACACTACATGGTATATATCTTTCACTTCAGGGAGTACTTTTCTTCAGGAGCTCTTATCCTGAATTCTTAACTCCACTTGTATCGTTACTGAAGGAAACAAGTTTTAAAGACAATCCTGTCAGTCACCCAGACTATGAAATACCTCTAAAGGTTCCCAGAAGACAGAAATCTTTCTTCATCCTAACTATAGGAAGTCTAGTTCTCCACTGTTTAAAATTAATCACAAAACACTGCTTTTGCCATAGTGACATTGCCAGTGTTGGAAAAGGGACTTTTAGCAGGAAGGGTGAAAGCAAAGGGCTCTCCACATTTGTTTGTACTTTCGGAGGTTCACAGAAGTGTGAAGTGGTCAATTCATCTCCATGAAATGTTCCCAGTTGAATGAGAAAATGGCATGGAGATGAATTTAGTGTGAAGCAGCAGCTTTTAAATGTATGAACTGCTTCAGTCACCTGTGCTGGTTCTATTATTGCTGCCTCAGAAGCATCAGTATTTCTGTTCCTGTGATGTGCACCTTTCATGTGTTCCCTTCACTCTGCCCTGGTCTGAACTCAGGACTCTTGATGGATGAAGTTTCAGTGCAGAAGAGTAGGTTTTCTCTGCTACCTGGGAGACAGTATGTGGAGAAAACAGGAGGATTCAAAACCCTCTCAAAGGTGAAAGATATCCAAAAACCAGTTGGAATTTGGTATTGTGGGTAAGTGGAGAAACCAGGGAAATAAAATGTCTTCGAAGAAGGAGAAATTCCCAAGCTAACAGTTCATACAAGAGTTGAAACCAATGGGAATCATGCATACAGCACCAGATTCATATTAATGCCCCTAAAATGCTTAATTTAGCACTCACTATCACACTTCCCTGTTTTTTCCTTTTCCTATCCCTGGTCTTTCTTCCAATCTGAGACTGCAAATCCATTTGTTTCTCCCAGATCCTTTCTTCTATTATACTCCTGTTTCCCCTCCACATTTCCATAGCAATGTGCTAGTTTCTACAGAACCATCTGAAATACTCCTAATATATCCTCACCACACACACATATGCTGCCCTCAGAAACCCTCACGCGAAGTAATCTAAGTAGTTCTTAGATTTATGTTAAACGTAGACATTTAAATTATCACCCATAAGCATACAGCAATGATAAATGTCCAAACCAGGTCCCCTTAAGTGAGAAATATAAGACTGAAACTGAGTGACTCTTAGCTAGGAATTCTACTTTTGTGAACTTCATTCTGTTCAGTTTGTTGAATATCTGAGACAAACCTATAAAACCCCAGTTTTTCTTGTTAACATTTCCAGGGCTCCCTCCAGAATTGAATGCTTTTTTCTGCACTCTGGTTTGGTCAAAAGTTGAGTATGAAAAAAATCAAAGCATTGTTTCAAGCTCCAAGGAAATTAGATGAAATATTACAATTTGCTAAAATGAGAAAAAGTGCTCTATTCAGTGATTGGAAAGCTATATTAGGAACTTCTTTCTAAAGTAAAGGCAAATCTGAACCACAAGTAATTCTTTACCACCATAATGGAATTCAGAATTTCAAAGGTTTATGAGCAGTATTTTCTATTGTAAAGATAAAAAAATCAACAACCTTTAGAACAGCCTCAGCCCCAGCAGCATTAGTTTACCTCAGTATCATCTCTTGTTTGGAGATATCCAAGACTGGGAACAAAGGCAGAGAAACTAAGAACTAAGAAGGGAGTGCAAAGACATCTACTTTAAGATACTGACGTTCAAAAGACATGTCAAACAGTTCACTGTAATTGAGAGGAGAGCAAGCACAATTTCAAAAAACATGTTAGGAGGAAAGACTGCATGACCTTTTTTTTGCTGGAAAAGTTAGAGCAGAAAGAGCTGATAGGAACATTCAACTACGTAGAGCATGCTGCAAAACCGAAAGAAGTTAGGTATCATAATAAGGTAATATATTTGAAATCTTGGCAAAGATTATATAGAAGTCAGTGATACCTTCCTCACTAGAGACCTCTGAAAATAGATTACACAAAAGCAACAAGGAATAACAGATCTACTGATAATTTATTTTGCTTGAGTAGAAAATGATGAACTAGATAATAAATTCAGCTCTGGTCCTTCTCTCCTTCAAGCACCTAAGGCAAAGATGGAAAAACAACTGTCACATTCAAGTAAAAGGCCTACCAAAAAGAATGCCCAAAATTTTTACTGTTCATCCGTTTTCAAATTTAAAGCCAGAACGTAGAAATAAGAATAGAGTCATGTCTCCAAAATGTGATGAGAGAGAAAAATCTGGGAATTGCTCTTACATGCACTAACTACTACTTGTGTCCTGAAGAAGTGAGAAAGCATGTGCTACACAGAGTTACCAGAAATACAAAGCAATGATAGCTGCAGCATAATCCTGGTAGATCCAGACTGTCTTCATGTTCACCCCTTACAAAAGAAATCTGCCAATCACTCAATTTCCATGTGCTCCCTGGGACCAGTATCCCTTTCCACTCCACTTGCACTAGGTTGCCAGCCCTGGTACAGTACCAGCAACACTGTCAAGCAGCACAATTAGAATGGCATAATGTTAAAAAAGGATATTTAAAAAAATTTAAAAAGTGCTGTTCCTGTGATTCTATTTTTTCCTCTTGTGCTCTGAATGGCATTCCTGTAAACCAGTGCAGGATGTACTACTGTTGAATCTATAATTTGATCTGACAATCAGCACCTAGATACCCTCAACAAGACAGGAGAGAGAAGTCATTGTGGACTCTTTTCAGTATTCAAACAGAATATGAAAACATACTTCATGAAGATTAACCCCTAGAGAGAAAGCTGAATGTAGGAATAGACTTAACTTGAAAACAGAGCTAATGTGGAACAGATATTATAGACCACCAGACTACAATACATTGTAGTGGTGCTGGTCACCTTGTGATTAGATGGAGGTCTTGTCTGTACTTGGGCCAGCCGTAAGTTTGACATTATCTTTGCAATACAGAGCTAAAGCAGTCCCAGTGTATTCACTGAGGGAGAACTTAGCAAATGTGAGGGCGAAAAGGGTAACTGCAATCAGCAAAGAAAGCTCAGTGGTAAATTCAAGGGAATAAAGCAGTAACCAAACTAAAATGAAACTCTGAGAGTACTCACATCTTGTATCCAAATTCAAAACCAGAAGTTTTATCCTGGATCTGAGAACTGTTCCTCTTAAAACTATAGCATACTTTCAGGTGAAAACTTTTATACTTCTGTAAAAAGGTTTTGTTTGAAAACATCTGGATGGAATTTCTGGCTGGAAGCTGCAGGTTCATACCTACAGAAACCAGGCTCCAAACTTCATTAAGGAATGCTTGAGTCACCCATTCGACTAACGTGGAAGTGTGCCAGCGGCGAGGGAAGCAAGCAGTCCAGAATCAATGTGATTGATAAAGCAAGCTTCAATTTATTGAATACACAGTGTTACTTTTATACCCTTTTCCAAAACTCCTTGTAGTGAATTCATTGGATAGTAACTACTTGTAGTGATTTCACTGGATAGTAACTACTTACATGCTCCACCTTTTATACAGTAACATACACACTGAGTTCTCAGGGTTCTTCCTTGTTCTCTATTATTCTACTTGTCTATCTTGTCCTTGAGTTAGTTTAAGCTAACAAAGAGACTATTTATACTTGTGTTAGGCTAAAAAAGAGATTGCTTGTACAGCTGCTATTTGTGTTAAACTCTCAAGGTCTCTCAAGGAAATAGCAAGGACCCATGGCCTTGCTGCTCAAGCTATTCTTCAACAGAAGTGTGAGAAGAATTCTGAGTAGCAGTAAAAAGCCAAACGGCAAAACAATGACGAAACACAAGGGAAACAATTTTTACCCAGGAAGTATGAGGCTGAGACAGCTTGTTTGAAAATACATATTTTCATGGTTGAGGGAGAGTGTAGGCATTTGTGTTGGTACCCTTTGTCCCAGAAAAGTACTAGAGTCTAAAAAAAAGTATGGAAGTTAAGGGATCATTTCTCCTAACTTTGTCATGTGAATTAAGTGTTTAGTCTAAGCCATTGCCTAATTTCTAGAAAACTACTTCTAGAAGGTATATCATGCTGTTCTTTGGAGACCCTTGGAAGGAATACTTTGCCCTCTGCAGCAGAATTCCTTTCTCTTTCCACTGTGCTGGGAGCTCCAATAATGACTAGTTTACATTAAATACCTTTTAGACAGCTAGAATTAACAAGAGGAATCACACATAATCAACTTGATCATTATCAGAAAATTATTATGTGCATAACCAGGCATCAGCTTTAGAATTAAAAAAAAATAAACAGTCCTTTAGAGTTTATGTTAAATTACATAGCTACTTGGATAACTAGCAGACTTGAGAAGAGTAACAGAGATAGAAAAGAGATAGCAGAAGAGGTGGATGAAAGGTCTAATATGGAGATCCTGTCACAATGTCTTTTCTTCAAAAAAGGACTTTTGTCTTAAGAGGAATGACAGAAGTGTTTTTATTGGAGGACAGTAATACAAAACTATGGAATGGTTCTTCAAGGAGCTGTGTTAGCAGTTTGTCAGGACATAGTTTCATGTTACTCATGTTTAAGTGATGAGTACTTTTTAAAAAAACGTTATTTCATTTCACAAACTTCTTCAAGAAAAGAGACGAGTGGTGTTCCTCAAGGGCAGGTTCTGGGATCAGTGCTCTTTAACATCTTGGCTAGTGACATGGACAGCGAGGCTGAGTGCACACACCCTCAGCAAGTTTGTTGTGTGGTGTGATCCACATGCTGGAGGGAAAGGAGGCCATGCAGCCTTGACAGGCTGGAGGTGATGGTTAACAAGCCCAAGTGCAAGGTCCTGCACCTAGATTAGGGCAATCCCAACCATAAATACAGATTGTTTGGAGAATGGATTTGAAACAGACTTGTGGATGTTGGTTGATGAGAAGCTCACCATGAACTGGCAATGTGTTTTGGTAGCCCAGAAACCGACTGTGTCCTGGACATCACCAAAAGATTTGTGGCCAGCAAGGTGGGGAGGTAATTCTGCCCCTCTGCTCTCATGACACCCCACCTGGAATACTGTGTCTATTTCTGGAGTCCCCAATATGGACATGGACATGGAGCTCCTGCACTGAGTCCAGAGGAGACCATGAAGATGATCAAAGGGCTGGAGCACCTCTGCTATGAAGACAGGCTGAGAGAGTTGGGGCTTTTAGAGAGAGGACAAGGGGCAATGGATTAAAACAGGAAGAAGAGAGATTTAGGTTAGACATTAGGAGGAAATTCTTCTCTATGAGAGTGGTGAAACACTGGAAAAGGTTGCCCAGGGAAGCTGTGGCTGTCCCATCCTTTTTAGTGTTGGAGGGCAAGTTGGATGGGTCTCTGAGTAACCTGATCCAGTGAGAGGTGTCCTTGTCCATGCAGGGGATTTGGAAATAGACTTATGTGGGGAAGAAAAGAACAGTTTCCCACATGATCTTTAAGGTTCTTTCCAACCCAGCCTTTTCTATGATCAACTTAAATTCCCAACATTGCAGTTGATACACCTATGCAAAACAATGAATAGCTAAGGGACTCGTGGCTTGGAAAAGTGATTGCCAAAACTCAAGGGTTTGAAGACCCTTGAGTCCTATGTCGTATTTAAAAAAAAAAAACAACACAAAAACAAATAAAATAAAATAGTGACATCTTCTCTGAAAGGCAGGAAACAAAACTCCACAGAGCTCCTGAATTATAAACGACCCCTCCCTGTATGCACACTCTGGTGCAAGCACACCTTTAATGTATGTACCTCTTAAAATACACAGGCGTTATGAAAAATCTTGCTTAGTCCAAAACAGCAGGTGCTAAATCAATCAGCTTTGCCAGCAGGTTATGCAAGGAAAGTAGGAATAAGTCATTTAGAAAGGACACAGACTACCAACTTTTGCAACACTAGCATTACCATTTAAATGGTCCTTGACAAGGATCTTGTTTTGCTCCATTTTACATTCATGCTTAGCAAACAAATGCTGAACATTCGTTAAGCAAACCTGCATAACAAATGAAAAAGCGACTTCAGGAATGCTATCACACTCTGTGTTCTGAATTAGATAAATAATTAAAAACCTGTTGGCACACCGATGTGAGTTTTTATGTTTTATGCATGCATAAGACTCCATATCTGCAGCAGGCAGGGAAACTGTCTCTTCTTACAAAAGCCTGTCACTCTTGGGTGTGGAAACCAAATGCTGGAGACTTCTTTGCAGTTAATCAGCGTCGTTCTGGTGGTATGAGTGGAGATTCACTGATTTACACCACTGTAATAAATGTTCCCTACATTTAATTACTAACATTTTTTTCCAAAAGCAAGGGAGGGATGACTGACTTTTAAATGAACTGAATATTTTTACATATGATTGAGAAACAGACACCTATTTAATTTTTGTTTGAAATTTATTTATCTTTTCACAAATGCATTAAAAGGTGAAAATAACAAATGCAGCAAGCTTCTGACCCGAGAATTTAATTACATTTTGCATTAGGTAAGATTAAATTGACATTTGTGTTACTGTTTATCATTCATATAAATAGTATATAAAAAAAAAATAAAACATCCAGAAAAAAATCCAGATCAAATGCCAGTTTTCTCCAGTCCTCAGTTAGAAAGTGATTGAAAGTGCAGGAAACCAAACATGCACAATAGGACATTTATCAGAAGAACTACATTAAAATCTTTGAGAATATTTTTGTTTTAAGTGATTTGCAGTAGCAATTATATACTATTGTAAGCTGAAAATACACATTCTTATATGGGGAAATATCAGTGAAGGCACTTTTTTTTTTTTTTTTTTTCCCTGTGATTCAGAAAATTAGCTGAAATTATAATGAATTCACAAATTGTTTCAGTTTATCTGAATGTACAGATTAATAAGACATGTTTTGACTGAAAATCAAGACACAGTTTTACTTTAAAAATAATCTAATTTAAAGCCTATAGGACAGTCATCTCCAAAATAATTGTTATAACTTCTATCATGTCAAGCTAATAATGTATTCTCATTTTGATTATGAACAGAAGACAAGATTTCTTTGTACTATTAACCTGTTGTGGATTGTGTGGTTATAAGACTTCGCTCTTGCTTACCTTGGTTTTCACTTAAAGGAAAAATTGTCAGATTATACTAAACGTAATTATTGGAAGCTTGAGGGCAAGTTGTTCACAATGGAGCAATCCAGGAGACAGCTGGGTTGGTTGAATTTGTTGTTCATTTGGCTACTTTGTTCTTTCCTCATGTTTAGTAGGGGACTGCTTAGCCTTTGCTTTGTCTGTATCGACTGCTAATTTTTGTTTTCAGATTGCTTAATGACAGAATAAAAATGGTATTTCTTTCTATAATTTACATGAAGGTAAGTTCTGTTGCTTAAAAAGCATATGTACTTTTCAAGAGTGTACAGCTGTATGTATCTTTAAACAAGATACTTCTTTGCTTGTTTTTCCACTTGAACAGTCTAGGGATTTGAGTTTCAGGGAACCTTAAGACGTACCTGGAGGAGTTTAAATTTAAACTGAACTGGACTAACTTTCAACCTCTGAATGAAGGAAAGGCATCCATTCTGCTTTCAAGGACTACCTCTTAACTCTACTGTGGTGGATTAGCCTTGGCAAACAGCCAGAAGCACACCCAGCTGCTCATTCCTCCCCTTTCTTCAGTGGGACTGGGACAAAAACAGAGTAGGAAAGCTCAGGGGTTGAGAGAGAGGCAGGGAGACTTACCACTAGCCATCAGAGGCAAAACATTCTTTACTTGGGAAATATAATTTATTGCCAATTAATATAGATTGTGATAGGAAGAAACTTCAACCTCTTCTCACAGAGGGCACTCCTGCAGTCCCCCCCTTTCAAAACATGAACATGGACACATGATACATCCATTTAAACAGAAAAAGGCAACAAATTCTGAGATGACACAGAGTGTTGTTTTCTTCCAAGTCACCAGAAGGCACCAGTACAGTTAACTTGTCAGTCTGTTGAACTGTATGAATAGGCAATTAGATCTGGAATAAGTGTTTGTTTGTTGTGTAATTCTTTTTTACAGGCAAATAATATTACCAAAAAGTCTGTTTTGTCCAAGTCTCCCTTGGACAGAATAATTTATTACATGCAAAGCTGCTGCCTCTAGGCTATTATGCATGAAAAAGAAATAAAATAATTGCATATTGTCAAATCATGGCAATATGAAAGGATGTGGAAATGTAAAAACAGACCAAGAAAAATGGATAAGTGTTCTAGTTTTGACCTGTGCTGAAATAATTCCTACCTTCAAAAATTGTGGTTGTCACAAGACTAGTGAAAAAGAAAAGGATAAATCTACTCTTTAACTATAGTGGAGGCCGAGAACTTTCAAAAGCAAAATCAAAATACTGGTTTGAGTTGGTACACAAAGCAGAATAGAGTATGGGTAATAATCCAGATCCCAAGATTTTGTCCTCCATTAGAAAAAGTGTCTAAAAAAGTTAAGCAACTACTTCTGTTTGCCCAGATCCCTTTCATGCTTCAAATTGTTATATTGCTTATTTTTACTACGGACTATTATTATTACATTTTAAGTGTATTTTTCCTATCCTTTTTGGAAAGTTAAAATAAAAGTAAGGAGTTAGGTTGCATAAAAGGCGTGGGTAGACAGAGACTTTCTGAGGATATGTGTTTCTATTAATGACAAGCAGGAGAAGGCTTATGTAGTAGCTGTGAGCCTTCAATGCTTTGCTAAAATCAGGTCATGTGCGGCTCTCGAAAGGCTGTAGCTTTTGCTTGTGGCATGCTACAATTCACCTTTGTCGAAGGACATATTTTGGGGAACTATAAACTGAGCACACCAGAAAATAAACACAACTGGAGCATTAGAACACAAAAATAAATACACATAAGCATGCTCAAGGGAAGGACGGGAGACTGAATAGCAGAAAATGCAAGGGTGAACTGTGAAGAGGCAAACACTGTGTCAGAGGGGAAGTAATACCATAATGTGTGGGGAGAACAGGCACAAGGAACTGAGAAGTGAGGCTGGACCTTGGAAGCAGCATTTAGGTAGGGATGACAGATGGAGTGAAAACAGAATCTGGCCAGGCTTGCTGGATGACATTTTTTTTCTCCACTCAGTATGCTTGGATATAAAGAGAGTCACATTGTTTTAGAGTATCTGAGTTACTGCATCTACCACCCTGCTGAGCCAAGACCCTTCTGAAATAAAAAATCCTAATTTTTTCTCCCTATGCTCATATAAGCCAGAAGTTTAACTCAAACCTTCAAAAATAGGATCTTCCAAAAAATATCTTTCTAGGTGAGATAAGGACACAAAATAAATTATGCTACCCATACATATTCCCCTGTTGACATGCAATTCCTCACTTAGGATGTCTCACAAGAAGTTTTCTCCCAAACAGTTGGATCCCCTGCTCTCCAGGGAAGGCTCTCCATGTGCCAGATGCAGCTGCTGAGCCTGGTCTACAAAGTCTGAATCTAGAAAAGACTCAGAGAGGAAAAGAAAGGCCAGACCTGCTACTCCTTCAGCTTCAAGTGCCTGAGATAGCATATTTTATGGTGGATTGTGATAAGCTCCTCTAGTTAAGGCCCTTCCCTTTGTCAGGACAGCTTCTTTCTCTCTGCAGCAATCACCCACCCTTTCTCTTAGATAAGCTACCACAACAGGGTGATGGAAAGCAGGTTCACAAAAAGTTTGAGAGGTCAAAATGTAGATGGTAGCAACATGAAGGAGCCAACATGCAGTGAGGAGAAAGATACAATCAGAATGGTCTGGATAAAACAAGGACTGTAGCCCAGCTGTCCTGGCTTGAAAGAAGGACAAAGTTCTTGTAGGAGTTCCATGGAGAAAACCAAACTTCATATCAGAATACCCACTCAACCAGCTAAAACAAGTGGTATATGAGTGCAGAAAAATCACACAGTGGATAAAAAAATAAAATTGTTGATGACTTTTAAGATGGCAAGGGTTTAATGAGATGAAAAAAGGAGGATGGTGAAGTAGGAAGCTCTATTTGCAGCAAACAGTGAAGGAGAGTGCAGAAAGAGTCATACATATGTGTTTTCATAGGCTGAATCAATACCCTTGCATACCATCATGCATGGTTTGTGAATAGCTACACATTTCAGGCATTTGAAAATATAATCATCATCTCCAGTCTGCTATAACAAAAGGTGTTTAATAAGGACCTTACTGGAGTAAATCAGGGAGTGAATTTGTGATGCAGTTGTTGTTATAGTAACTGCATGTTTACGTAGTGTTTCCATTTAACACACATGAGATAAATTATCCTTCTTTCAACAGAAGGAAGAGAATATTACAAGAGCTTTAAGGATTAATTGTGCATTTACAGCTTCTGAGTTTAGATGCTATTAAATGTCTTGAATTTTTACATCTCATCATAATTTGAACAAATTATCTGACTAAAATATACAGAAATGGGAGAAACACTTGCAAGTCACATGACATGCCCTTCCTAGGTCTGATAGCATGAGGATCTCATTACTGCCTGAATACTCCTACAAACAGTTTCTCTCCCTAGGAAGAAGTATCACAGACCACTGATGAAATGAAAAAGTACTGAACTCAAGTCGCTCACAAAAATAGCACTTCTCAGTTAAGCATTTGAAAAACCTGGCAAAAATACTCAGAAATTGGAATACTCAACTGGACAACTAAAACTTTGTGATTATGTTATTTACCATTAAATGAAGACACACATAAACATAAAGATTCCATATGAAATTGAAGGCAAGAGAGGATAGAAAGAAAAATATTAATTCAAGTGATTTTTAGAAAACATTGAATTCACTATCAAGAAAAATTATAAACCATGTTACAGAACCATCCTCATTCAGTGATGGTGGGAAACAGAACTCATGAACATGAAATAAAAAAAAAAAACAATAGAAAGAAATTACAAAGTAAGTATGTTTGTTCGACATCATCACTGCAGAGAATGAGATGCCTGTATGATGTGAGGCTGATCACCAGCTCCATAATCTACCTGAAATAATGGCATTTAAACTGCCTACTAAAATAAAGTACATCCAGGAATATTTGAGTAGGTGACTGAGATAAATAATAAAGGAATGACTAGCCACTTTTAAGAAAATCTAAAATTATAGAGAAATCTAGAGTTCTGAAAGAGTGCTACTGTGGTAGTATTGTTCATAAAAGATTAACTGAATAGTCCTATTAATTATAAGCCAGTTGCCCAGCATCAAACTCAGACAATGTAATTTCCGTTAATAAAGAATCAGAAAGAGAGGACTGTAGCTCATGTCAGCCAATGTGTTTTTATGGAAAACAGTTTTTTTAAAATAGTTTAGATTTAATTCTTTGATAAGATCAAAAATTTGGCTGATAAATGAAGCAGTATATATAACATATGTAGACTTTGGTGTGGCATTTGACTTGTATCAGATGAGGAAATAATATGAAAAAAAATGGCAAATACCTTTAAATCATGTTAAATGAGTGGTGACTTTGCTAATCAATAACTTTTAGGTGTTTGTTGGTAGAAAATTATTGCTGGATATGCCAACATTCAATCTACTTATTTCATGTTCATTCCTTGAAAATGGAATTGCCTCCAGGAAAACTCCCAATAAAGATGGGTTAGCACATTAGGGCCAACCTAACCAGCAGAGTGAACACTTACTTAGCTGGTGAGGTGCATTTGAGCTAGATACCACTAGGAAGAGTAAAAAACAAATTTCTGTCTATGGCATTACCTGCTTTTCCTGTCTCTAGCATTACCTGCCAGCTCGTGGCAAAAATTGTTTGTAATAATGAGGTGCAGTAATAAGCAGATAACTGTAGTTATACAACATCCAGGTGTGGCAGGATTGGAACAGGTGATAGTATATTGTGTGGAGTTCTTGTGTTTATAGCTTACAAAGGAAGTTCTAAACTGGTGATGAAACAAAAAAGGAGTAAACCACTTTGAGATCTACAAAATGGAAAAAGTAGCAGTTTAGATTAACTACTTTATCAAAATAAGATTGAGAAAGGTGACATCTGCTATTTGTCAGCCTGTCAAGAGAGTACTGCGAGCAACAGAGACTCTTTTGCTTAGTCAGAACCATAGCAAGAAACGGTGGCTAGCAGATAAAATGGGGGAATTTCACTCTCAAAACTGTGACTAATTTCCCTCTTGATGGGTAATGATAATCAATGGTTGATGATGAAGAATAGTGGGATTGATGCAGAATTAATAGGTCAGAAATATACAGAACGTCAGATGAAGTAATCCATAGTTAAACATTGAGGGATTTTACTTGATTTGAACCAGAATTTGTCTGTCTGCTCCACAGAAATGGCATGTTGTAAGAAGCTCAGCATACATCTTGAAATCAGCATGCCCTTTGCAACTGTATTTTATTTATAATGCTGAATCTTTTCTAAATCATATAGCAAGAAATAGTACAACTTCCTGTTGTACTTTGCATCTGGCTGTTTGTCTCTAGTTAAATCATAAGAGTTAATACCCTAGCAAAATTTATCAAACATGACATAAAAGCAAAAACACAGAACCAAAGGTTTGTTTAATGTTACAAAGATTTTTTTAATGGTGATTTATTATTAATGATGGCAGTTTATGAGCCATGTTTAATTAAAAGAATGCGGGAGATAAAAATCACCCTTGTATTTAGTTTTACTTAAGATTATAGCTTATAAAGCTCAGAAGAGGTTGTGAATAAACCTTCTCTAGTAAGGGCTGTTTTTAACTAAAATTGAAAGTTAGATTCTATAGTTAGATTCAGCAAATTAAACTTGGTATTCAGATAGCTTAAAAATGCAGTGTCTTTCTAATTTTTTTATTTTTTTTTTTTTTTTTTTTTTTTTTTTTATTTTTTTTTTAAGGAGCTACAGTGAATGATGCCAGGTTCAGATCTGGCCCATTTGTTTCTGTGTGGGGGTTGGAGAACTGGTAACCCTTAGTGACCTGTGCCACATGTTGCACACAAAGATGATGCTCAGGCCATTGGAACAACAAAGTGTCTTAGTTCCTCAAGAGGAAATGTTAAAAATACGTTTGTGAGATTGCAACTCCTGCTGTTTCAGTAAAGCTGGAATGGTTGCTCCCACAGAGTTTCATTTGGAAGTTGGTCTCACAGGGGCAGTGATTTAAATGTAACATTTTAGAATTGCACCATAGAATTCCACCATTCCAATATCACAATACAGAAAACTTCCCCAATAAAAATGGTATGCAACATACACACTAAAACAGTAATTACCAAAATAAAAAAGATTGAACAGAAAATAAAGATTAAAGCTATGCTTTCTGCATCTTTTACCTGCTTGATTAACTAGGAAGAAATCATCACTATGAGATGCATGCTGTGCATATGCATCACCATCTTGTACTTCTTTTTTTAAAATTTTTATGTCAATGCTACCATACATGGTTTCTTAAGCCTGCAATAATTTTTATGACGTTAAACTCTACTTATACAGAAGAAGCATGTTCGTCTGTTACCACAGTCCTGTACTGCTGTTTACTCCCAAAAAATCTAATGTTGCAGTCTCTCTGTTTCTGAACAATACTGTTCAACTATAGGTCTACTGTAAGGAATACAAGCACTCATCATGAATGGAATTATGTCTGCTTAATGATATCAAGTACCCAGGCTGCTCTGTTCCCCAGACTCCCATTTTTTTCTGAGTTCCAGACAGTCTGTATCATCTTGTACCTCTACCTGCAGCTGGGAACATATGTACATCCATATGGTTATTTAAAGGCTCTTCTCTGACACCTTCCCTCCAGTTCTCATTTTAACCATTATATAGAATTTAAATAGAATACCAAGTACCCATAATATTTCCAAATGAATCACTGGAAACAGAAATTGTAGTGAATATAAGAAAGAAAGTATACAGTGAGATTATTGCTGTGTCACTCCAAGGTAACTAACTTGGAACTTTAGTTCCACAGAGCTTGTCCAAATTTTTAATTCCTTATTTACAATTTCATATACATACATATATATATATAAATAGATTCTTAATTATATACAGGTATATTTTTATACAAAGATTGCCTTGTGACAAAATGTATGTGACTGGTAGTTCCCTGCATAACAGAAGTGTTGTGATCTTGCATTTATGCTTTGAGGTTCTCATATGAAAAGAATCAGGTATAATTTAAACATCTAAGGGGAAAAACACCAACAAAGAAACAAAAGCAACTCTGCAGTACACAGATTAAAGTGCAGAAATGATATGTGATCTAATCACAATAAGGTCTTTACCTATTGTTTTATTTATTTAAATTCACTTACTGAATATTAATTTTTTCATTAGTATTTTAAGCAACTGAGGTTTCTCTCCATCTCTCCTGCCTGTGTTGTTATCTCTATAGAGGGATTAATAAAGTAGAATTTTTGTTGGTGTCATATTTTCTTGTGCAAACGTAATCTGGGAGACAATATAATGCCTTCTGGAGATAAAGCTTGTATATATGCTAAAGAATGCAGGTGATTTGCAGTCTCTCATAATTGATTTCTAGTCTGCTTATATTGCAGTACATGTGACATCATGGAAAGTTTCTCCTCCAGCAGAGCATACTCAAGAGCCCCATCCACAAGAGAACACCCATTTGTGCTGTCAGGCTGAGGATGTCACTGCTCCATGGTGCTGAAAGAAGAGCTGCGGTCAGCACTCAAGGAGAGTAACCACCCTGTAATTGCAGAGCTCTTGGTACCAGATTTGTTAACTGTGGTGAGGGACTTCTCAGTGAACAGTCTGCATGTTGTGCAGCTGAGGGGTGGATCTTTGTTGCCTCAGCACCAGGAGCACTGATGCTTACTGACACTCCACCCCAGGGCTGGATTTGGTTGTATTTCACATGTGAAGAGACCATGCAACAACTCTTCTGCTTTCCCCTTCAACAGTAATTGTTCTGTCTTTGACTTTCATATATATAGACATAGTGGAAGGCAATCAGGTCTTCAAATTTGGTATCTTTTTGACAGGAGAACAGAGAAATAAGAGGAAAATGTTGAAGTTATAGATCAAATTTCACCACAATGTATGAACACAGAGAAAAAGGTATTCCTTGCAAGTCAGCTCTAGCTCCCAAGTAATTAACTAGCCTAGTTGCCACAAGCCTACATGAGTGCTTCCAGAAATACATTTTCTTATGAAACAAGAAAAGAATCAGCAGAGAGATTCTTAGCACTGCGATTACAAAAGGAGATTTCTAACCTTGGCATCAATGCTAATTTGTTTACACAGTTCTATTTCTCATAACCAGCTTCATCCTTACCTGGATCACCTCACTGGAACTAAGGGAAGCAGCAATCTAAATAAATGGGGAAGGTGGTATAACTTGTACCACTTTTTAGATTGCCAGCCTACATTAACCAACTAAAATCTGTGAATTTTGACACATAAATTCACCAGTACCATGGGATAATGGAAATAAACTTTGTTATGAGTCACATCACTGTCCCCTATTCCAGTGCTGGTTGTGCTCTGCATAAGTAAAGACTTAAAGCTATTAAAAATACTGTGTTTTGTCTAGAATGATACTTGTATTCTTAGATAAAGGTGCTAATTTAAGATGGTGAGTGAGGAATTAACTGAATATAGGTTATGAGATTTCTGAGTATGTACTTTCTATTTTCTCTCTTTACTTATTTTACATTTTTCTACTGTGGATGCTTTCTAAATATTTTTCCCCTTATGTAGCTAAATGACCATACATTTGTATTATCTACGTCTGAAATTATCTTTGCACATTTTTGAGGGATGACTATACCTGAAGATAATTATTCAAGGGAACGAGTCAGTATTACATTGGTTTAGACAGTAGCCTTGATAGATTGGAACTACAAATTATTGATGAAAAAACTTAGACAAAATCCAGCAAATATACGTAACTCCCCAAATTTTTTAGCTTTGGTGATTTTTAAAGAGAGACTAGAAGCTAACTGCATGTGATTGTTCTTCTCACAGCTGCAAAATTAAGAAAAAAATTAATTTTGCTATGATGACTGAAAGCAGTGGTGGGAAGACTTCCCCTGTGCTGAATTACTCTCTCTAGAGACAAGAATGAGGAGCAGAGACACATCTGGCTCTCTCTGGGAAGACAGTTTTACTTCTTCATTCACTCCAGCTCTTCTCTGGATTAAACTGAAAGCTTCTCATTTCCAGTACTGTCAACCTGGCACCTTTCATGAATGTTAAATTAACTCCTCTGTAAAAAAAATAAGAAAATATAATAGTTACAAAATACAGTGAAATAGAATAATTTTTTGAACTTGTGCTGTACTTAAAAATCAGCTAAAGGACTTCAAGCACTGTAGCTCTTCTCTAGATATTATGTTTATCAGTTAACTAATAAACAGGGTCAGTTTGTAAAACTTGACAGAACTGAGGTATTTTTTAAAAATGATGGTGGTATCCTATGAAAAGAAGCTTTTTTATTGTTGTATTCTGTTGGAAATAAGGGTGTGGGAGGAGTGAGGGACCAGGTGTTCTACAAGTTTACTAATAATCCCTGGACTTCTGAGAAGTCTTGGGTCCTTTTTTCAGATGACTTTGACAGATCACAAATCTTAAGAGGTAGACATAAATCAGATTGTTAAAGAAACTCACATCATAACAGCAGCCTGGAACTCATACTTCCACAAAACCATAAAAATATCTTATTTATACAGGAAATTGACACCACTGGAATCTAGGATCTGATTCTAAACCAATATAATTATATTGATCCCAATTGCCATTCATTTCGGCAGAACCAGTTTTCTATTTGTTTCTTTGTTTCATATAGAAACAGATTAACACAATAAATCACTTCAAAATCAAATGGCAGAACTAAGCACAGTTTGATGCCAATCTAACAATATCCATATGAAAATTAACGTAAACAATTTGATTATTTGCCTGTGCTTTCTTATTCTCTGGCATTGCTGATGTTATATCATTCTCTTCTCATCTTTATTTTTAAGGGAATTTGTTGTTTAAAAAAAAATAACTGTCACACCACCACACCCCCTGCAGTTTTATCACTTTAATGTTTCTATGGCATGAGTCTTGGAAGGAGCAGCTGAGGGAGCTGGGGGTGTCCAGCCTGGAGCAAAGGAGGCTGAGGGGAGACCTGCTGGCTCTGCAGCTGCCTGAGAGGAGGTTGGAGCCAGGGGGGTCGGGCTCTGCTCCCCAGGAACAAGGGATGGGACAAGAGGAGATGGGCTCCAGTGGTGCCAGGGGAGGCTGAGATGGGATCTTGGGAAGCATTTCTTGCTGGCAAGGGTTGTCAGGCCCTAGCATAGGCTTTCCAGGGCAGTGGTAGAGTCCCTATCTCTGGAAGAATTTAAAAGCCATGTAGATGTGCTGTTGAGGGCCATGGTTTAGTGGTGATCTTGGCAGTGCTGAGTAAATAGTTGGACTTGGTCTTCAGTATTTTCCAACCTTTAATGATTCTACAATTATATGATTGGCAAACTAGTTATAATTAAATAATAATAATTTTTTTAAAAGGTAGAATATGTTATATAAAAGTAAACTTTTATTTCAATATTTACTTCATTAAAATATTTTTGTTTGATTTGCAAATATGAAAATATTTATCTTCATATTTTATAGCAAATAAATTATAGTTACTCTATTTCATATTTGCCTTTGCCCAAAATGTATTTGTCAGTTGAATTTCTCAAGTGTATTGCAAGGAGATACCTGAGTTAAGAGCAAAATTTACATTCCTAGATATTTATTTTGATGATTAGCCATACATTAACGCTTCTTAAATAAAGAGAAATGCTTCTGCTAGGTCAAATCTGGTGCTCATCTTAATCAGCTTCCCTGAAGGTGACCCATATGAGTTGGCTAGAATTCTAAATGTACTTTCCTCCTGCACCACTTTTTGCTAGATATTCTTTTGAAATCCCTTGGGTTCATCTCCAGTGGAGATAGGTGGTAAGGAAGTTCAAAGAGAGATGATAAACTTGACCTTAAAAATACTGACATACCACTTTTGAACTACATTTAAATATCAGCTTTTTTGAAAAAGCTCTTGGTTTTGCTTAATGAAAGTCAACACTCCGGTCTAGTGTGTATTACTAATTTTTGTAATATTTTAAATGATGGCTCCTGTCTCATTTAAAAAGTCTTATGGTATGAACAGACAATGGAGATATTAATTTTCTGTGTAGATTTTCAATTTTAACTTGTTATTTTGCCCACTGATGTACCATCAGTTAACATAATGGCTATATATGAGTTTTAGACATTTTTTTTCCACCTCATTCCTTATGCAAGGTAACATTTAATGTATGTTTTTCTTGAAAATTAAGTTCATTTTGAAATAGGTGCTTAATGAGCCGTGAGGACCAGAGTATTTGTGGATAGTAGCTTTTTATTTTTATTTTTTTTCTGTTCTCTTCCTCAGTTATACATAACACAGAAACCAGTAAGCAAATTGTTCTTTCCATTCCCTATTAACTTATCCAATTGTGTATGTCTGCATCAGTGACTGTATCAGCAATATCATAATTTTATTTGGATTTTGTCCTTTTTAACTTCATAGGAACACGATTTTGTGGAGAAGAGAAAATGAAACACCCCTTTGACTTAAATGTTTAGTCATTCATGTATTTCAGTGATTTAAACAGTAAGAAGCTCTATCAGTTTCCCTTAAAGGGACTCTTAATTTCTTAAAGAGATTTCTGATTTTCTAAGATTTCTGATAAAAAATAGCATAAGAGGCTTTGGTAGATACATCACAAAATAACTGTCACATTAGGATTTTGTGACTTGATAACTCCTGACTGTTCATTTTTACTTTGGGATTATCTTGCATGCATACCCCACAAAGGTGACCACAAGCTGGTGGCCATATAGCCCAGTTATTAATTTTATCACAGTATAATGAGCAGTTTCACTGGATCATGCTTGATTATTTTTATTTTGGCTGTCTAGGCAGACATAGGGAATGTCTTAATAATTCTATGATTAAACAGATGCTGCAAGTAGTAGCAGTTACTGACTCCAAAGTTTTGTAATTGATACTGCAGTATTTTAATGTTTGATTTACTTTAAACATCAGCAGAGTGCCAGAAGCATGTCATACAGAGCACATGTTGTTTGTGAGAATTTGTTCTGCCAACAACTTTTTTTTTCCACTCAAGGTGATTTACTGTATGCTAATCCCCAACTGCTTGCATGGCTCAAAGATCCAGGTATCTTTGATTATATCCATGCTAGTCAATAAAATAAATCAGCATCTTTTCTCTGTCCTGAAACCCAGGTGTGTGCCTGTCTTCCAACCTTTTATCTGTCTAGGCTCTCTTACCTGCTTCCTGCAGCACAGTGTGATCTGGTTCAGACAGTCCTAAATTACTCAGGTAATAAAGGAGCTAATCACCCTACAAAAAGGAAGTTGTTCTGGACATCTTCTGATGATAATGTTCCACTCTTAAGGAGGTAAGCTTGAGATCATAATCAGCAATGGTGTCCTGATTGCCTGTAAGGATGCAGTACCAGTGAGAGAGAGAAAAGATACACATTCCAGAGTCACAAACAATGTGTGCAGGAGCATGCAGATACCTGAAAAGCAGTTACAGAGACAACAGAGCCAAGCTCTGTCTTGGGCCAGGTAGTAAAACATCAAATGGCAAAAAAGAGTGGCTTAGTATGCTCAGGTTAGACATGAGGAAAATCATCCTCACAAGCAGTGGGTATTGCAGCAGTGAAATGCATTTCACAGAGAACTTGCTAAATTTCCATCCTTGGAGGTTTTTCAAGCTCAGGCAGACAAAGCCATAGGTTAGCACTGATGATGGTCTTGCATCAAGTGAGAGGTTGGGATCCCATCAAGAGGGACCCCATCAAATCAACCTTTCTATGATTTTGTGGCAATATTAAGAAAGGCCTTACACAGCTCAAAAGTGACAAAGATTATCTAAAAGACAGACTAATAGAATCAGGAGATTAAATTATGTCATGCTAAAATCCTGTTCTTGGATCAAGGTTCAGGCTTGACCTCTGTTGACGTATATATTTATATGTTGCTGCATGTTCTGTTTTGATAGAAGGGCATGAGAGTTTGCCTTATCTTTCACTGCTGTTTTTTTTTTTTTTTGTCATTGGATAGATTTCTTTGGAAGAAGAGAAAGTATTCCTTTCTCCTGAGAACAGCTGAGGTTGAGAAGTGAAACTTTTTGGCATGGTCATCTTAAAAGGGCTGACCCACCAGATCTACATATTTTAATCATGTCATTAAAAGTGTTGCTGTGTCTTTGGGTTACAGATGTCTTTCTCCCAAGGTCCATCCTGCTGATGTAGACTGCTGAAGGTTTATTGCTAGTGGCTGAAGGAGTGAGAGACAACACCAAGGTTCTCATGGCGAGCACCATTCATTTAGAAGATAAAGAAAATCCATAAGGGTTTTTGGATAAGTAAATGGCTTGAACATAAAAAACAACAACAAACAAACAAACAAAAAACCAAAAACAAACAACTTCCTGGTAATGAGAGATTCAAAACATTTAGATGTACTGGAAAAGATTACAACTGAATACGATGTAGGATAGGAAAGACAAATTACAGGAAAAAAAGTATTTAAAAAAACCAAAACCAAAACAAAACAGAAAATTGTAATAAACTTGTAGATAGGATAATGGAGAGGTTGAGAAAACTGGCAAAAGGCATTAAAGCAGGGTGATCATTCCATAGAAAATAATAAAATTGTACACAGAAATTATTGCAGAATTGAGGACTAATTCCGAAAAATTAGGCTATGTTTTATCAGCTCTCTGGTAGTCTTAAACATAAGAATAAACTAGCATGTAGGACATGGAAACAAAGACAAGACAAATGTGAAAGTATTTCATGACTATGTGGAGATAAATACAAACAAAACACACACAAAAAAAGCAAAGACCATGAAAGTAGAATAAATTAATTTATTGATGAGCTAAAAAAAACATATTAAGGAGAAGTCTTCTGTCAGAGAGGGAAGGAAATTATTAAGAGATAGAGAAAGTCAGGATAGTTATTTTTTAATAAAAGCTTTACTGAAAAAAGCTTCACTGAAAAAGTCTTTCAGTTGTTTGATTAAATGATAGGAAGATGTTACATTTCATAAAAGCATCCATATCATAATATCCAGGGGACAGAAAATGTTAGACTACTCAATCAAATAAAATATATATAAACAACTATGTAACAAATCTTCCTGTCATTAGGTTTGATAATGTCTGGAGGTATAACTACATGTATCTTTATTTATCTAAAGGAAATATTTTTCTTATAGGCATTGTGCGTACATAATTTCTATTCTGAGAAAAATGATAGAGCACATAACCAGTGACATATAAAAACATAAAAGAATAAGGAGATGATCAGCATCCATCATTAATTTATCAAGAACAAGCAATTCAAAGCAATGTACATTACTTCAGAGAGTTTCTTCGAGACTCCCTCTGGGTCCAGAAAGCCTAAATCCTTGATGGATCTGAGAGATTCTGCATATTAAAAGTAATAACCACACTGAGCCCAAAAGCTGGTGTGTTTGAAGAGGACATCAGAATTCAGCTGTCACACTGAGGCAAAAACAAGGATGTTGCTTAATAAAGAGTGGTGGAAAGAAGACACTACATGCAGTAGACAGATGGATCATGATTGGCCATGGCAGCTGTTCTGTAGAAAATGCTCTAGAGTTTAGAGTATCTCTACATGGAGAGAAGCAGTAGTAGAGTTATACTGCAGCAAAGAAGAGTCAGCTTCAATATAAAGTGTATCTTTTTAAATTAGAGTGATTATGAAGTACTGAAATAGATAGAACACCACCCTCAAGAAATTCTTTGTAATGTCTAACCTAAATATCCTCTCTTCCAGTTTTAATCCATTACCCCCTGCCCTTTCACTACAAGCCCTTGTAAAAAGTCCCTTTCCAGCTTTCATGTAGGTCCCCTCCAGATAATGGAAGGTGCTCTAAAGTCTCACCAGAGCTTTCTCTTCTCCAGGCTGAACAACCCCAACTCTAAAAAGAAATGAGAGAAACATTCATCAGAAATTATATAGAAACAACTGATCTTGCCTTAGGTAAGACTTACAAGAAAAATAAACTCTTTGCTTCCAGCACGGATACTTCCACGTGTATCTGATTGTTTGCTTCTACTCCTGAAAGAAACAAACAGAAATGTGCTGAAATATTGCCATTATAGTTAGTCTAGTCTGGACAAAGACATATGGTCTTAAAATAGTTCATTCTTTGAATATCAAGGAATGAAAAATGCAGAATTATGACCAGGTTCTAGAAAAAACTTTTTTTTTTTCTACTTTCCTGTCATATGGCACTCACATCAACCTTCGACATTCTTCAAAAATTATATATAAAATTAATAGTCTACTATAAACTGTTTACACAACTGCACATAGACAAATAATGCGGGGCTGATAAGATGGCAATAATGCTTTTGCATACACAAAATAGATGTGGATTAGACATATTTTTTTCATAAACGGGGGTGACAAATCTTTTTTTCTGCCAGGAGAGCACACGAATGAATGGCAATCACTGTTCCAATATGAGTGAAGATCCCAATACGTAACATAATGTTTCACCAGCCATTTCATTGTCCATCTCTGGTCTCATAATAAACTGTAAGAGCAAAAACTTCATTGATTTGCTTATATATCAGAAACCCTAATATTGAATTGCCATTTAAGCTTACATGCCTTTAATAGGAGTGTTGATGTGATTATAATAATAATAGTAAGAATAACACTTTGCAATTCTGTAATTGCACTCTGATTATACTAACATGATTTACAAACACTAATTATGTGAGCCTTTCAAAGTTCTTGTAACAAATGTAAGAGGCCCAGATACAGCAATTATAGTCATACTTCTCTTTCTGCATGAATTTCCTTCAGACTTGTATATCATCTGTAACAAAGAAAGTACAGCAATATAAGCATTTTGGCAAAAAGTCATGTGCTGGAGATATAGATGTTATTTTTATTCTTATTAAGCTACTTCTTTTTCGTACATATCATTGTGTCACCACACAATGAACACTTTACATTTTTCTTTCCTCATTTGCAAAACAAAAGTTAGTTTGCCAGTTGCAAACTTCGCAACTCATTTGTAATCAATATAAGTAGCTTATAAAATATTAATTTCTTGAAAGCAGCTCAGTTTCTTTACTTTTCTCTTCATTCTGTTTTAACTGTTTCATGTAACCTGCATGCTCTTGTTTCTCTCACTTGACAGTTTGATTTCCATAGCATAGGGATATGTTTAAAGTAGCCATTATGCAAATAGGGAAGCTGAAAATTTACTTCATGTTGGTATTTTATTTTAAAGCATATTATACTTTTCACAAAATTGCTAAAACATAAAAAATGAATAAAAATAATTCTTGAAAATATAGTTGAAAATGCATAGGCACTATGACCTCATTTTCTGTTTTAAATCTGAAATATTGACCTACGGTCTTCTCCAGGGCCACACCACCTCATGACATTCCATCATCCATTTAATTTTTTTCAGTGCAGTGTTATTCTTCTACAGAAACATTTTCTTCCTCCCTGCTGTCCTATAATCTCTATGTTGCCTTTTTGGAGTTAGTTTTGGAGTTGACACAGATAAGACACCTTCCTTGAAAGTAAGCATTTTACTACTCAATGCTGCTTTTGTATTTTTTAAATATTTTTCTTTATCTTCAAGGAAATAATACGACACCTAAGTCAGAGTGTCTGAATTAACATCAGGGCAGAATTTTTTTCTGGTATCTTGGACAAATGAGGAAACTTTGTGGTAAGGCAACATAGGTCACAACCTTTCAGTTTCTGGCTTTCATGGGAAAGCAGAATCTGCTTAGTCACAGCCATGGACTGAATTCTATGTTCCTCTGGAACCACCAATGATGAAAAGTCTAAAACACAACCTTTTATATCCGTCTCCCAGTTCAGTCTGTCACAGACAGACTTGTACAACAGGACAACATCCTTGCTCCACCTGTGGAGCACCTGTGGGTTTGGAGGTGACAGAAAAAAATGAGTCCAGGCTTATCTCTCATGCCTACTCTCAGGAATACTTCAGAATTTGCTAGAAAGAAAGCTCTTAGAGCTGATTTTGCTCTCAAACAATGCATTTTTCACATCAGGCCACTGCTGCTGCAGATATTTAAGGGCTTGCCAAAAAGTGCAATCGAAAAGTGAGTGTCAGAGGGCATGTAACTATTTCTGTAAAAATTGTATGACTCTTCAGATGTCAGAAAAAGAAGGCTGGCATGTTTTCTTTTCATATTTGTAATGTGTTTAGCCTGCAACAGATGTTACAGGCTGACACTCTTCAGAGTGTTCTCATGAAATTAATAACAAAGTATAATAATTAGTACCTGTCATCTGGTCCTGAATCTGGTATCCCTAAAGCTGATGAGAAGCTTACGTTTGAGTTACAGAAATATAGCTGGGATCTCGATACAGGGAGCACAACTGAATACACATGAATAGAAATGCTTTACAATGGACAAATAACATGAGGCTGGTCATACACCACGGCCCTCCCTGGCAAACCTCTCCAGCAAATTCCCCTGTTGCCTCTGTCTGACATTTTCTCATTGTCCTGAGTTTTAACTTTTTCTAAAAGACTACTCCTACTCCTCTGGAATGATTTATGTTGTACCCTTTCAGTCTCTGAGCTTCAGTGAAGGTCCTAACTCAGCAAGAACAGAACACTAAATAAGCCTGTGAGGGTGACTGCACAGTAAAGTAATGCATCTTCTCACAACTTGTTTATAATCTCTCATTTTGATTGGGCAAAAGTAATGTTTTTTTGGTATTACTTAGACTTTTTCCACAGAAAGTCTGAAACCCTACAGTTCTGCAGTATTTTATTCTAATTTCTACCTACTAACAGAACTGAGAGATTTAAGTGTATACATATTTAGGTAGAAGTAAATCCCTTCTGCTTTCCAAGATGCAGTCAAAGTTTCTACTCCATCCTTTTAAATACTGTGCTGTCCCTTCTTTATTTGCCAGAGGAAAAAAAAAAAAAAAAAAATTATATGTCCTTGTGTTTCCTGCAGCATAATCCTCAGTGCTGCTGGCAGGACATCGAGTTAAATCCTGCACCATGTGAGTGTGAAATTATCATGCCCTCAGAAAAAGCACTTCATTTTTATAGAGGGGCACAGCAAGTTAGGATTATGTATAATATCTTACTTATGGGCTGATTTAAATTACAACATTGCAGAGATAAATGTTGATGTTTTGTTTTGGTTTGTTTTTTTTTTATAAACTTCAAATTTGTAAAATGAATTAGATGGCTTATTTTTATATAATTTCTCCCTCTTGTGGCTGACTACAGCAAGGACAAGGACTATTATTTACAATGAAATTGAAAACAGGTAACCCTGAGTATTACTCTTTTCTAACATCAGGAGCTTGCTAAGTATTTTTAAGTTTTAAATGTTAGAAATTATTAAGGAAATAATTTAATATCCTTCACTTAATGGTGCACATTTACACTTACGTAGTGCAGAAATACTGTCATCTCATTAAACCTTATCCACCTTAATTCTCTTCTGTTAAAGAACTGTGTAGATTATGGTGCTAAATAGATGTGTGTAAATTAAACATTCTTTTAAGAAAGCTTTCATAACTGGGATCTTTTTGGCAATTTTTTTTTTCTTGTCATGGATGTTCTTATATTCATACTAGTTTCTGTCTACAGAAAAAGAAAAAAAGTATAGTAAATATCATTGCATGGTAAATCTTACTATAAGTAGAAATTGTATAGGGCAACATACTGTCTCATTGCTTAAAGGATGCAAGGTTTATGAATTTCTCTCAAGGAGAAAAAGTTATTTTCAAAAAACTATTTATTCATGTTATTCCCCTCACATATTTGACAACCCTTTATACAGGCTGAGTTGTAATGTTTTCCTACCAGTCTTATTTGTTGTTGGGCCTTTCACATGGCATTTTGAAAAATAAACATGAAAGGAAAAAACATATGCTCTTGGAAACAAAAAAAACCAAAACACTCCCTCCAGGAAAAAAAAAAACAAAAACAAAAAAACAAACTAAAATTTTACAGTATAACCATAAAACCGAGGAGGAGATTCTGACTAAAACTATTCATGCAGGGGTGTGGGGGGCTGAGTGAGGCATGAGAGGAGGTGAAAAAAGCCAGACCTGCACCAATAACTTTCCTTTGGCAAATGTATAGGATAACAACCCATTGCTTAGAGGGGTTTATGGAGAGGTGCTGGCAAAGCAGTTGGGTTTCTGATGACAGGGACTGGATCCTCTGTTTGGACTCTGACCAACAGTAGATTCCAGTTGGTCCAAGGTGAGTAGATATCATTCAGCACACTAGGAACCAGACATGGCCAGCAGGAGACCTCTGGACCTCTGTGTTCCTTCTTCAGGCATCTCAGCTTATGGACAATGAGGCATTTATTCACCAGCTCACAGAGAGAAGTGATTTTTTAAATTGTCCAGGGTTTCTGAGACATTCACATAGAACTGAGATGTCTAACACAGAACCTAGTTGTCTTCTTCTGGAGGAGTTGCAGAAATTGTTGTGTTACTTTATTTTCAAAGCACACTGGAAGTCTATGCAGTGACTTTTGGTTGACCTTGTAATTACAACACCTTTATGTGTGTTAACAATATCTCTACTATCTCAATGGGAGTTAAGACTGTAGTCTTAACTGTAGTAATCAAAAATATTACTACCTTTGTCTTCTCATCTAGCTCTGAATCCTACCCTGATGTATCTTAAACATGTCAGTTTAACGATCAGTTTAATTTTGCAAACACCATGAACATATATTGCATTCTAACAGCTTCAAAAAGAACAAGCTACCAGTCCTCTTTGAAAGGAAAGCTCAAATGGCAAGTAAGAATCATCTGCAGTTTCATCTAAAATTAAAGTAACAATAATTTTAAAAACCCAGGAGAGTCTTTAAAGAAATCAGGGTTTCCCATGAAATAGTTTTAGTTTCAGTGATGAATACTGGAACACAAACGTTTCTGATGATGCCATTAACATCTGTTTAGTAATTTTCAGTTTTTAATTTGAGAACTGTTGCTTGACATCGCTTGTTCATCTGCTTAGGTCATCTGTTCCTCTCCATGGAACTGGGAAATTACTGTACATCAGAGGTTTATAATATAAATGCATTTATTGTCCTTGCTGTATTCTCTTGAGTGAGGAAATGAGGGTAGTCTTACATCATGGAAACAGCAAGGTCTGTAGCCCACTTCATTTCTGGGCGAGTAGAAGTTTCTCAATCACAATACATCATCATTCAAAATAGAATTTGTGTCCCTTTGCTTATATCCTTCCTGCTACTAGGTTAATAATTCCTAAAATACATTAATCTGAACCAGAGGGAAAGCTTGCCATCAGCTACTAGCCTGCTTTGCTGGGAGATTAAAAGGATAAAATCTTGGCCTTCTTATTTTTGATCCGTATTAACACAGAGGAGGGAATTTGGTCTCAGGGTCTATGATTTTATTCCTACAAGGAAAAAAAATAGAGATTGCAACATATGTGTTTGTTCAGCTGCATAAACCCATGGTGAAATACAGGAAGTGTTTGTAGTTGTTTAGTTAAGAAGACCTAAGCTAACTGAAACAAATTGCTCACTTGGAATTGCTCAAGTGGCTTGACATCCACATTTATCTTCTGTGATGTTATAGCCCAGAGACTGGAGGAGATTTAAAGGCTACAAAGAATTGAGTTAATTTTATGGACCTTGTTTTGATTTAGAGAGCCAATACAAATATTATTGTATCTTCTTTATGCTTACTATAAGGTCTTTTAAAAATGTATGAAAGCAAAGCTCTATTCTGCCATAACGAGACATAACACAATCTGGCTATATAAAAATGATACACTGAAATACTTTCTTCAGAAAATAGCTTCTGAAAAATGTAGACTTTAGGACCATTTCTATAATGTACTCCTCATAAAAGCTCCAATTAAACATTAAATTACATATATATGCATTTATACTTGTTTGAAGCAAACAGGCCTTTCAAACTCTGCTTTTACTTTGACATTTTCTAGCTGCTGGGATAAGCCGATTTTATTAGAGCTTATTTTACAATGAGCTCTTTATCAGATCTACAGCTAACTTGTAAACACTAGGGGTTCAAATACAGGTGGACAAATCTCTTCAAGGTTTGCTTGAAACATGTTAAAAGCTTACTATTATTTTCCTGCTAGACTCAGGTCAGAATTAATTTTGAAGAGATCTTTTATGCCTCAGATACTGTAACACCCCAGGTAAAAAGTGAAGTGGGAGTGGAGAAAATATGATAGTTTGAGCAGAGGAAGACAAGCAATAAATACAGTTATCTGAACACAGGAAGAATAAAAATTGCACAAAACACCTTTTCAGTAACATTTTTTAGTAATATTTTCTGGTTTTTAAGAACATCTTTTAGTACTCTGAACTTTTTTTTGTTTTTTTTAGATCTTATTATTAACACTTATTTTAAGCTGCAAGTAGAACAGAATGTGGCAATAGTCTTTTGATTGCTTCTAACCTGATTCATTTGGCAGGTTGATGCTGCAGATAATCACTACACAAAATTTTGTTGCTTTGGGAAGAGGTTTGATAACCGAACAAGTCCTGATTCCTTGTTCTGTTGAGTCTCAGGTAACACGGCCTGCTATCATGCCTCACAAATAACACACTAAAGGTCAGCTGAATCAGTTATCAACTTACAGACTTCAGCTCAGCATCAGGGCCAGTGGCATCTGGGCTGTGTGAAATCGGAGTAAAACAGGGCATTTGGGGTTGAATCATGTCCTTAGAATGCTGCTGCCATCCAAAGACACAAGCTGGTATTGCTTGTACTGCTGTTTACCAGGAGTCTGCTGCCAGTATATTTGGAAAGTAACAAGAAGGCAGATAGGTCATCATTCCTCAAGTTCCACTTTTTCTGCTAGTGCTCTAAACTAAGAATAATTTCTTTTCTTTCTTTGCCTTTTTTTTTTTTTCTTTTTTCTCTTTTTTTTCTTTTTTTTAAATTTTCTTATAAAAAATCACCACACTGGGGTGAGAAATAACTGGTTTCAAAATTATGAAATGCATAATTTCCTCTGTTTCATGATAACATCTGTTTTCTATGATGTGAATGTCAGGTTGTGCTGCAGAGCACAGTCTTCATTGCTTGCCCTTCCCCTGTCTGCCTGTAAAGGATCTTGCTAATTTTTCATGTCAAACATCTCCAAAAATTCTCCATTGTTTGGAGTACTGAAACAGCATTCAGGTATTTTTTTCTAAAACAATCTGCTGTAGATCAGCAGATTAGATAGAGCCTAATTAGCACTTCTTACCTCTCCTGGAGTGATCATTCACAGTGAAGAGATAAACTCTGAGGCTTCACTTAGAAGAAATCAAGAGAAAAAGTTATATTGCTGTGATTATCACAACATTTATTTTAGCACAGAATTGTAGGAACAGGATGAGTCATTACCCAAACCAGGCAAACATCCTATGAGCATGCATGTCTTACTTAATCTACTTTAAATATTAATTTTCTAAATACCTCTGGTCAATGTATTAAAATATAATTCTCCTAAGTAATTAAAATCCCCTTTTTGATACTTCTTCGGCACTTAATATATAAACATAATTATGTCATTGTTACAACTTCATTGCACATTTCATAGTTAATCAAAACTAGGTCTTGGAAACAGTCTACCGTTACAATTTATTAAAAATGGTGTGCCTTTGTTTTTCTTTCTAACTTTAATAAACACTTCCCTCACTACAGTGAATTCTGTATATTAGCATACCTACATTACAGCTTGTTTAGTGCAAGAAAAGTTCCCACCCTGCTCTTCTGCAATCATTGGGCTTTTCACAAGAATTTCAAAGCTACTTAGAAGCAGTTTACCTTGCTGTAAGAAGGGTCACATTAAGGGGGCTGTCTTTACTAAACTCTTCATAACAGTCTTCCATACAAGTATCAAGCCAGTTGTTCTGTCATGAAGAGAGAAATTCCTTCATTATCCCATCTAGCAGCTACTGAATGCTTCAACCTATTTGTGATTTTTATCTGCGTGTTTGCTGTTCTGTGAAATTATGCAGGCTATTACTATTCAGACATAATTAATCCTACTTTCACTCTTTGTTGGGGAGTTCCACAGGTTAATAGTACTATTATGCAATTATGCTTTAATATGGGTACAATACTGCTTGTTTCAGCTGTAATTTGGCTTATGTTATCACCTTTCTTTCTATATTAACCTTCTTGTCACCACCTCCACTTATCCATAGCTTAGAATTCATTCTTGTGTATGCACTGATAGTACTTGAATAAGGGACCTGTTCCAGCACTGAATAGCTAACTCCAGTGTGCTCTGCTGCTTTTCAAACCTCACTCATCACCATAAAAAAATGGTACTAAAAGAAAAAAAATATATATTTTCCTTGTTTCTTTATCTTGAGGTTCATAACCAGACCACTTCATTGTGTCATATTAACCCTAATAATGCCACTAGAATATAATACTTTTACTTGTTGCTGGGTTTGTAATATAATGAAAACTGGCTGAACGTTTGGTTGTCAGACCGGGAATAAAACTTTCCCTACACAGAGTTGATGATAGGTTCCAATGGCAGGAAGCAAGTGGGGTTGTATGTTCACCTCGTATGAGGTTCAGTTTGAGGCGAGTTTCATTTGGAGCAGAAGGAAAGGGAATTGCTTTGATTGGAAAACTGCTGTATTATAACTGCAGTTATAAAGCTTCTTCTAGTTAATTAAGCCACAAGTCTAAAACTATCATAAAGCTTAAATCCATAAAAGAAGGTGGACAATGTTGTTGACATACCTGGGATGTCTATATGGAGAGAGCTGGTGCAAGAGATGCTGGATGTTGGTATGTTCTGAATTAGTCTGCTGGTTTCAGTAGAGTTAGGTTAATGGTTGGACTCATTTATCTTAAAGGTCTTTTTCAACCAAAACAACTTTATGAGCCTATGATTCCATAACAATGAAATTGAGACTGTGACAAAGTTAAACCTCATGCTTCTGAATCACCCAAGCAACCTGACTAATATACAGACACTGCCCTTGCAAAAATCCTCCTGGGAACGGATACCATGTTTTCTAGTTCACACACTTCCCTCAGAATTTGATCCTCCTACTTCACAGTGGATTAAATATCTCTCTTCTCGCTATGAGTCTTGTAGAAAACCATGAGGAAACAGTTCCATTTTCAAATAACTCAATTAATAAGAAAAACCTTAATGACTGAAACTTCCCTGCCACACAGGGATTCAGTTACACAGCTCCCATCAGCTTCAGGATTTTAATGTCTTTTATTTTCTTTGAAAATAAAGCTCAAAGATTTTACTGCAAAGGCAAAACACAAAGGCAGCACAGAAATTCAGAGCAAAAGTGGAAATTCCCTTCCTTGTGTATATGGCTGGTGTCTTAAAAATGCAGCTAATCTTGTACATCATAAAATATAATAAGCAGACATGACAGGTGATTTTAGAAGGAAGAAGACAACAGATGAACTTTCCATTTGCAGTACACTACTTAGAGATATATACTCTCACATTAAAACAAAACCCTCAGATGCAGAGTGCCACAGATCCATAGATATCAGCAGTACCCCAGAGATGAAGCTTGTTGGGAATGTGCTCTGTGGCTCTGAAAAAGAACTAAGGCAGCACAGGGAGTATGAATTAGAGACATCAGAGCAGATGCACAGCTGAGGGAGAAAACCATACTTAAATGAGATTGACTGAACAGTTGTAGATTAAAGGAGCTGAATTTACCTCCCTGCAGGTCCTTTTCCTTCATTTTGTCAAAATCTCTACTCATCCTACATGCCTCTATGTGAAACCTAGCAGCCAGCTCCTCAGTAAGAGCCTGCCAGACAAAAGATGTCACTGGCTTGGACATGAGCTGGTAGGAGGAGAGAAAAAGTGCTGGGGACATCCAGGTCCCTCTCTGTCACTGCTTCCAGCACTCTGTCTTCGGAAAATCTTATAAAGTGTCATCCATCTCACCTTATTTTATCTATCAAAAATATATTTATCAGCTTAAAATAGCCATCACAATACATCAAGGGAAAGAGAAAACTGCTGATTCCACTTGATTATCTTTGGTGTTGATGTCTAGTTGAGACAGTACTGCAAACTACCCCATACTTTAGATATACTGTATGCAAGCAGTTCCATGCATACTTGTAGTCAGCCAGAAAGTGGTAGTTTATATATATGTTTGGCTAATCTGACTCAGATATGGGTTTAGACATAGAAAATTTTAAAATTAGAGTTTTGAAAAATAATCTGGGATGGGGAAAGGAGGCTCTGTCATTTTATTCTGTTTCTAATTTTAAGTTATTTTGAATCCAGATGTCTTCAACACAAGCCTTGATACAATAGCTTTAAAGATGCTTTTAGGTTAGCAACTTTTTTGTGTCTTACGACATTATGTGTTTTCTTTAAAAAAACAATCAGAATCAAGAGTCAGCCTAGTACTCTTTTTAATGGCATTTATATATACAGATTTGATAATCCTTCTGAAAGTACATTAAAGCCAGGAAACAGTTAAAAGCAGGGCACAGACCTATGGAAACTAAAAGATAAGTAAATTCAACTTAGTTTATTATGCCTATGATTTTCTCATGGTTTCCCAAACTAATTTCAAGGTATTGGATGGGATTTTGAGCAACCTGATCTAGTGGGATGTGTCCCTGCCCAGACCATCTTTAAGGCCCCTTGCAATACAAACCAGATGGTAATTCTGTGATTCTATGAACCTGGCTGAGTTTTTGTTGTTTAATATTGGAGATGACGTAAATAAAGTTAAAATTTTATGTTTTCCAGGATGAAGAATGGTAACTTCACATCAATGGAATATAAACCACAATTTTTCTACTGGGACAAAGGAAAAAAAAATGTTTGCAGACAATTTTTTGTTATATATTGATCAAATTCTACCCTGAGCAAGAAAGACTAGGGTATAATTTGTTTTGTTTTACATCCGTCTTTTCATTTTCTCCCTCTGTGAGCCCAGTGTGATGTTAAAAAATCAAAATCTCACGTTAATTCTGTTAAATATGTACTATGACAAATGACAAGGGATTGTCAGGAGGACAGAGTCTTTGTTGATGATTATGCTCCTACAAAGGGCTAGTTCAAAAGTTGGAAGGCTAAGACCAAATCAATCAGAAGGGAAAAAAGACAATCTTTCTGATCATGGTAGCAAACAAAACTGGAACTGTTTACAGAAGAATACAGACGATGTTTCCATCACTGGTATTCTTTAGTTTAAGACTCCACATACATTTTGGAAAGATGCTAATTAGATCAGATGCACACCACTGGCCTCGGGGTAACCCTGTGTGTGGGAAGGCCTGGTGAGGCCACATCTGGAGTACCATGTGCTGTGCAGCTGTGTGTTCCCCAGTTCAAGAGAGACAGGGAACTGCTGGAGACAGTCCAGTGGAGGGTGACAAAGATGATAGGGGGATTGGAGCATGTCTCTTAAGAGGAAAAGCTGAGAGAGCTAGGACTCTAGCCTGGAGAAGAGATGGCTGCAGGGAGACTTTTTCAATGTACACAAGTATCTAAAGAGTGGGTGCAAGGAGGATGGAGCCAGATTCTTCTCAGTAGTTCCCAGTGACAGGACAAGGGGCAATGGGCACAAGGTGGAAAATGGGAAGTTCCATTTAAATATGAGGAAAAACTTCTTTACAGTGAGGGTGACAGAGCACTGGTACCCAGGGAGGTTGTGGAGTCTTCTTCTCTGGAGTTATTTGAGACCCACCTGGATGCAGTCCTGAGTAATGTGTTCTAGGACATCCTGCTTTAGCAGGGAGTTGGACTGGATGATCTCTAGAGGTCCCTCCCACCTTGACAATTAGGTGATTCCATGAAGTGGGATGAGATGGGCACAAGCGGTGGTCCCACTTGAGTATATTAACTGATGAGTTCAGGACTATCTACATACTGTCATCATGTAAACATGAATATGAACTCTAGATGTGATTGTGTGTGGGTCTGTGTGTACAGACATAAACAGCATTTTTGCTGTTCACAGGAACACAGCAGAGGGTGGTCTGACATACAAGGTTTATTACGTAGTCCCTGGTTAAGCAGTATTTGAATTACTGTTTTCAATAATTCATGCAACTTTATAAGAGGTGGTGCTAAGGGAGCTGAGGTGTTTTTTTTAGGTGCATTAAACTCCAATACATGTTGTACATGACATATCAGAGAACATGAGCATATAACATATTCCTTTAATATATGTGACCAGTGGAAGTACCACAATATGTATTGAATATGGCACTACTAATATATTATTCACACAGAACATGTAAATGAAGAGTTTAAAAATACAACTGCATCTAACACCTTTTTTGATGTGAATTTGAGAAGCTTTGTACTCCACAGACTACACCTCAAGTATCGTATTTTCTGTTTCTTTTCTCTTTTAACTATTCCAATACTGAATGAAAATCAGTGATCCTCAGCAGTATGTAAATCCTTTAGCACTTATATGTGAAGTCAAACAATCTTTTTTGCATAAGGTGGATACCATAACTATATTTACAAATGGAAAACACCAGAGGGTAGTATTTATTTAGTTTCCAAGATATTTGGAAACAGTAGAGCATTCTGGCTGCTGAATCCAAAAGGATGCAGGTGAACACTTAAAATCGTCTCTGTCAACTGTAGTCTATCCCAGCACATTTCTATTGGTAAGCATGTGAGAAAGCTGAGGCTCAGATCATATGAACTACCCGGACAAGACTGAGAAGTGTAATATCGTTAAAGAAACAAAAGATAAGCACTAAACTGGCAAGCTTTGCTTCTCTAGCAGATCTGAATTATTAACACTGCAAAACAGAAGCAATGAATACTTGAGAGTCACTTTGCAGGGATGAAATGAATAATTTAGGAAAGCTACTGTCTGCTGTCTCCTTGTTATTAAATAGGCAGTTGGAAATGACTGAAAATGACTGAGAGCAGTAAAGCAAAGGCTGTTGAAATAGCACCTCTGCACAGCTTGGGCTTCTTTGCTTGAGCTGGGCCATGTTGTTAAAATTAACTACAGGAAAAAACAATTTCTCTAGCACTTAATCTCAGTGCTTGGTTGGAAATTTATCTACCCATATTGTTAGAATTGTCTTCTGTCAAACAACAGATCTGAAAGTTTCTTATACTAGCTGATATGCTGGTGATGTTTACTGTTGTAATAAGAGAAGCCAAAGAGTCTAGTTATAGAGGTCTGGAGTTCAGCCTCTAAACTTTGTTGCTTTTTTTCCCTACTTTTCAGATTTACCTACAAGAGAATCTTATTACTCTCCATTGATTGTCTGTATCATTTCAATGTAATGTACACATTAATTGCCTCTAAAAGCTTACTATCAGCCAGATTTATTCACCAGATATCCATACAGTGTGCATTACAGTATTGTTTTTGTTACTGACATTTTTGTCAGGAAACAAGAACTAATTCTGTGAGATGAGTAGAGCTGACAGCATTTGGTTGCAGTTGTATAATTAAGCTTTGCCAGAAAAAAGTTCTTATGTAATACTTTTTATTTTCTTATGCAATACTTTTTAATTTCTCATGCAATATTTATGTTCTTATGTAATATTTATAATAACTAGTAACCTCAGCTTAGAGTCATAGAGTTGTTTATGTTGGAAAGACCTTTCAGATCATCAGGTTCAACCATTAAGCCAGCACTGCCAAGGCCACCACTAAACCATGGTCCTCAGTAACACATCTACAGGGCTTTGAAATCCCTCCAGGGATGGGGACACAACCACTTCCTTGGGTAGCCTGGGCCAGGGCCTGACAGCCCCTTCTGGGAATAAATATCCAGTCTAAACCTCCACTGGCACAACTGGAGCCCATTTCTGCTTGTTTTATTGTTTGATTGTTGGGAGAATAGACCAACTCCCCCTCTCTCCAACCTCCTTTCAGGCATTGTAGAGAGGGAGAAGTTCTCCTCTCACCTCAGTTCCCTCAGTCACTCCTTGTAAGACTTGTTCTCCAGACTCTTTCCCAGTTCCTCTGCCCTTCTCTGGACAAGCTCCAGCCTCTCCATGTCCTTCTTATCTAGTGCTGATACAGGCCAGGATGCTGTTGGCCTTATTGACCACCTGGGCACATGCTGGTTCATATTCAACTGCTATCAACCAACACCCCCAGGTCCTTTATCTCTGTAATACAGGACCTGGCACTTGTTCTTGTTAAACCTCATACAATTGCCCTCAACCCATCAATCCAGCCAGTCCAGGTCCCTCTGCAGAGCCTTCCTAACCTTAGGCAGATCAATACTTCCTCATAACTTAATGTTATCTGCAAACTTATTGAGGATGCACTTGATCCTCTTATCCAGATTATTGCTAAAGATTTTGAATGGGACTAGACCCAGCACTGAGCCCTGAAGAACACCTCTTTTTACCAGTTGCCAAGTGGACCTAAATTTGATGAAGTAATTCCTCAGGAGGAAGCTGTAGGATGCATGCAAATGCAACATGTGCCCACCCACTTTGATGATAGACTCAGGCTGGGAAATCTTCTCACAAACAGACCCTCTATGCCTGACAGAAGGAGATAACCACTCCCCAAATGACAAGATTTTAATTTAATTTAAATTTAATTTAACCTTGCTTAAATTCCTAAAACTAGGCAAGTTAATCCATGTAAAAAACATAAAATGAGCAAGAGCTATCATTGACTGAAGAAAAAAAAACACACTGAAATTTTATTAGGCAAAGCAAAAGTTGTCAATAAATAGTGCTATACTTGTTTGATTTCAAAGCAAACATGCCTGGACATTTAGGCTGGGTCATGGTTATAACCCAAACACATTCATATGAATGAGTGGAAAGGACAGCAGACAGATTAAAAAGTCTAAACCCCAACAATGTTCTGAAAAATGGGGATTTCCTCCAATAGAGCATAAACATCAATCTTAAAAGAAAATCAGCATCTGAGCTGTCCACAGCTCTAGCATCTGGTACTGAGCTAGCACACATTGCCAAAGGCTGCTTCACATTTTACTTCCCTGTTGCAGCTGGTGAAAGACGTAGTCCTACACTGCAGAACTTTTTTTTGAAAGTGTGCTTGGGAACAAAGCACAGTTATGAACCCAAACTAAACAAAAGGACATCTAAAGTCAGAGGTCTCTTGAAATGAGAAAAGTTCTGTTTCTTTATCTATACAACTCTTTTCATTATGAGCATTAGGAATTTCTATTCTTCTCTCCTTATTTTATTCACATCAAACATCACAGGGATAATGCTTATTTAGCCCTCAGGGGGGCTGTGAAGATTAATTAGTTAATATTCTTGGTGTGTGTCAAAGTTGGAAAGCTCAGTGTAACTACTAAGCATTTGTGTATACAGGAAAGATGAAAAGTAGAACAATTTTGTATCTGTGTACTATTTCCAGAGGTTAAATGCTTATTCTGTAGAAAGCCTACAAAACGGCATTTTAATAGTTGAGCTCTCTAGAGAAAATGCTATATAAGACATCCAAACATCTATTTTTGCTTTTGAACCTGGGTGAAGAAATAATTGAAAACTGCTGATTCTATTAGAAGAAAAGAAAGAAAAGCTTTGTTATGTTGTTTGGTGAGATTACAATGGAAATGAGGGGCAGAAGATGTTCTACTTGGAGCTTATAATGCAAAAAAGTATTTAAGATGTTTTTGCCTTGAATTTTCTTCCAGGATCCTGTCACTCATTTCACACCGTTCATTTTATATAGCAGATCTTGATCTAAACTTTAGTAAAGGCACTGGATATTTCTACTGCTTGCAGTGGTGTATAGTTAAATTTCTATTTTGCCTGAAGCAAAAAGTGAGTATTTGGACATTTTTTTCAGATCAAAGAGAAATAACAGAGAATTAAAAAGAAGTATTAAACTAAATTGATATGTGAAATGATTAGCATAAAAAACCCACCACCACCACCAAACAACAAAAACAAAGCACAAACCAACTTTATACTGAAAGACCATAAACTGTGGTTTTGACAGCTGTAAAATGAATGTTCTAGAAATGCCTTTTCCAATATTTACTGTTTCAGAAGTTATTCTGGAGTGTGTATTTGGACTAGCATCAGGAAAGAGTCACCCGATGATATATGCACATAAAGAAATATATATACAGCTGTATTACAGAATCACAGAATGACAATGTTAGGGGTTGGTTGCAAATTTCATTGGTGACAGCAGACCAGTGCACTGGGAGGAAGCTGTCACCAGGAGACTAAAAAATAAATCAAGCATCAGCAGAAACTTGTACAGCAATTGCAAGTTCCTATATGTACCTGAGAAGACACCCACCCCTTTAAGCACAGTACCTAATGTGAGTACCCTCTGAAGAGCTGCCTTTTTTTCCTCATTACATAATATGTACATACAGCATTAGTGAAAGGTAATTTGAAATCCCTTGGGATGCATTTCTATATATTAGTCCAATAATTGCTTGATCACTCATTTCCTTCCCTTTCCTCTCACATATGGTTTACTGAAAGCTAAACTAAGGAATCATAAGTGAACTATGCTTTTTTATGTCCACTTGCACATCATTCATTTAGTGACACAGCTCTTAAAAATTTAAAATAGAAAAACAATTATATTTTCTGTAAAAGTACAGATAACACAATCCAAGTAATCTGAAAGTTGCATGCATGTTTGTAGCTATTATTTGTCAAAAATAGCTAGGGCTCTAGCACCAAACCTGGCATTTGAAAATAATTGAATCAAATGTTTAAACTTATTTAAGGTAATGGTGCAATATGAATCAGACTGTAAGTATCTAAGTAGGAGTGTAAAAGCCTTCTTATCTTTGGTTACCATGCCAATGACATCTAGGTATCAGACGACGTCATTTGCTTTGTTTTATAAGCAGGAATGAGTCTCTCACCTGGAATCAGAGCTGTGAGAATTCAATCAGCAGACAGCATTGTGTTTTTTTAAGAAAGCACTGCTGGCTGAAAAAATGGTGCCTGGTGGTACATCACAGCTCTCCATAAAAAGCGCTATAGAAAGCTTGCTAGCTTGGACAAGTTTCAAAATCAGCAAGCCACCTCCTGAAGAAAAAGTTGCTCAGAAAAACAAGGACATTTTCAACATTGTCATGACTCCTGATCGCATCCCTAAATTTTTCATCCCTTCTCTGGACATAGAGCATATTTCCTTCCAATGGGAGCCAGAGGAAGACACTGTAGAGAATTCTTCTGAGAGAGAAGTCTCGGATAAAGTTCTTCAAAAGCGCAGAACAACTAGAAGCAAATCTGAATCCTACATCAGGAAAGATGCATTGTGCAAAGGAGAGAGTCTGGACAGAAGAGGAACTCTGTGCTTTACAGACCGAATTACTTTCCCTGGAGACCTAGAGAGAGCTGCACATCATTCTGACCCAGCAACTAGAGCTGCCCTCTCTTTGCCCCACCTCTCCAAAATCACGACTCCATATGGGTTTCTCACACTGGGTGAGAGTCCCAGTACTAGAAGGAAAGAGTCTCTCTTCTTTCAACATGACTCTGAAGAGCTTAAAATCCTCTTGTCACAAAGGAAGAAGACCAAGCCTCTTGTAACGAGCTCCTCCAGCCCTTTCAGTGAACTTCAACAGACCATTCAGTGCATAAAGCCTTCAGCCACTCCTTTTAAGACCAGGCGGGCTGCTTCCTGGGAGGCAGTCTGCAACAGCCAGCTTTCTCCTCTACACTGCAAATCCAATGTGGAAACATACCCTGTGAAATGCGAGAAGAAGAGGTTTCAGCTGCCAGTGAAGAGGCGCCTGGCCAGCATCAAGCTGATATGATCTGGCAGTGAAATGAACTGGCTATGCTAAAGGGCACACAGTGCTGTCCCAGCTCTACAGTCCTGTGAAATTGTAAAAGAGACAGTCTTCCACAGCGGTGCGCAAACGTGAGGTTGTAACACATGTTCAGCTTTGCCAGCTCCCGATAAAGACCAGACAAACAAGCAGAAAGAACTTTCTCATGTTTGGCAGGTTGAACAGATCTCCTGTTTCAAGTCATACTCAGCGCCTCTCAGTCTGTTAAATTGCAATCAAAGGCAAGGCTAATCAAAATAGGACATTTTCCAAGGGGGATGCTGTCTTTTCTGGTTATACCTCTATAATCTGTAAGAAGGAAGGAAATTTTGGCTTCAAAAATAACTTGCAAAGACACACAATGTCTGCTTTTAGAATAGCAATGTTGGTTTCAGACTCAGCAAACCTGAAAAGAAGAAACATGCTAGCTAGTCAGGTAAAAGTTGTTTTTCTTTTCTTTCTTTCTAATGTTAGAATGTAAGTGAAAAGTAATTAAGACTTAATTTGTCCCAGGGTGTTTACAGCAGGTAGTTGCAAGTAGTCACATCTGGCAGGAAAGTGCTGGCTGAATGGGACAGACAGGTGCTTGCCTTGCCTGCGACAGTGAATATCAAGCTGATCTCTCTATTTTTGACAGATACGCCTACTTTATTCACTCTTGTAGTTACTCATTCAACATAGCTGGAATTACGGGGAAAGCAATGTGATTTGTTTAAGTTATTCCCAGTGTCAAACACCATACTATTTATAACCTGTCATTTTTCCCATTATAAGTAAACCAAATAAAATCTGTTTTTCTTTAATAGCCTCTCTTGTCATTGCTGTTACCTTTATTTCTTCACAGATTTGTCCTTACTTAAAGACTGAAAATGGAGATAAACACAACCATGAATATTCAGTGTCTGCAGAACATGTGTTTCTGATCCTGTTTGTTAACCCTAATGGGTTTTGCAAGGTGAATTAAAACCATCAGTCAAAAAGCTTTTGGTGGCAGCTAGAAATGTCCAGTGACATCTGAACACTGAACTGAGCTTTCTTGTATGAAATTACCATATTCAAGCTGCTTTTCTCCAGCTAAGCAAAACTTGTTTGCTACTGAATTTCAAAGAAAGACATCTAAAAGTACCTGTGAGCCTTTTCTAGGGTAAAGACCCCCTCCTAAGTTGTATCCGAAACAGAGGTAGGAGGTAATGAAATCTGCTGAAATCCATTAGTTTAGTTTATTTGAGTTAATATACATAGAATATGGATAAAGGCAGCAGTGCCTTCAGTAAGAAAAAACATTTGCTTTAGCTGACAGGAGAGTACTGTAACATTTGGAGTTAGAAATATGTACTTATTGTTTTGCATTTAATTTATATGTGTTGCATAATCTGTAGTTTGTAATTTTAGAAGTACCAAGCAATCTTAGTTCATGGGAAAAGATTTGCTGTCTAAAGAGATGAGATTTTCCCTGTTTTACAGACATGGGATAAATTCTGTACAGCAAATACAGCTCCAGTAGTCCATGAAACTCACATCCTAAATAATCAGAAATGATCTGGCTCTGCTTCTCTGGCTGTGCAGCAGCACAGAGACTATGGTGTGTGAAATGAAATATGTATGTGAAATCGAGTAAATTCACAGATGGTCAGCTCCTGTAACTGCAGCACAGGTATTGAACCCTGGGAGAATCATCCAGACTCCCTTTATACTCTAAAGTATGATTAATCTCATCTCCTACAGAAGACATCTAAAACTCATCAGGTGTTTACACAATAGCCTTTGTCCAGAAGAATCCCACTTAAACATCATTACATTCTTGCAGGATGCCAATGGCAAGCCCCAAGTTCTCAGCTAGGGGTTTTGTACAAAAGACCATTACTCTGCTTTTGAAATAGCAACAAATAAGACTATTTTTTAAATTATTACTTAAGTATTGTAAAAATTAAGGAAAAAATAATTTTCAGAAATATGCTGGACCTGAGAAAATGTACAAGTCCTGTTGAAGATATATTTGCCATTTTGCCTTTTTATTCAGCAGACTTGTATGAAGTGTGACCATGACTGAAAGTTTTACCAGTAAAATTTACCTGGAGTACAAATGAAGTTGCTCTCTGCACACCATAATCCAAACTAAGTAACCCACACAGGCCGACACAAATTCCTGTTTATATTTGCAAACGCGTCAGCTATATGTAGGCATTTTCCATGGAAAAGAATGTTTACCGCAGAATGTTTGATGCTAGAACCCTTTTCAATTTCAAACAGCTCACCTTGGGTACAATCAAAATTTTTATCCCTTATTCAGAGTGATGATACATACTTGTTGCAAGAGTTACATTTGGTGTAGTTTAGCTCTGTCTAGGATTCCCTCATCTTACAACTTTGTTTTATTTTCTCCTATGCAACCTACAAATAAGCAGAGCAGGATCAAGGTGGAGTGTACAACTTGCCTTTGAGGACTCAGCAGCTCAGAGCTAAATGGATGCTTGGTGACATGATATTGAGGTGCTTTGCTGTTGCTCACTGCTGTGCTCCACATTTAAACATTGAAGGAAAACACACATCAGCAACTTGCTATCCAGTTCCCTTTGGATTTCTAGTATTCATTCAGATTGCTCCTCTTTTGCTGCTGCTTTGCTAATTAATTCTTCATAGGTCTTTATTTGAGCTTTTTGATATATCACAATGAATTTGAGAGGATATTATTAATTCCCAGTTTGCTAGCTATCACAGTTTTGGAGTTCTTCCCTGACAGGGGGGTGGAGAATAGAAGGAGATGGCTGAGGGTTATATGGAACTGAGTGTAGAGACAGCAGGTAAAGTGATTATTACTTCTTATTGTAAGAGATTGGAAAAAGTGGACAGCTGAGGGGAGGGACCTTACAAAGACACTGTGTTGTCTTGAGTTCATCTATCTTCTGAAAAAGGACCTGGTGTATGTTCTTTTCACCCCATAGTGATGACCACTGAACTATTTACTCTTTAACTCACCCCTTTCTCTTAATTTCCAAGATGCAAACACACTTGTTGTCAGATACAGAGTTTGTTTCTTGTTTTTACTCTTGTCACTGAAAGTACTCCCAGAAAGGGAGGGGTAATAGTGTTTCATATTTGGGTGTCATCTCAAATTTTCAGTCATTGAAACAACAGCATTTGAGACTTTATTAATTCCTGTTTCTCCATGTAGTAGCTTCCTTATATGAGCGACTGAAATGCTGGAGGAAAAAAAAAAACCAAACAACAAAACTAATAATCCAGAAAATATATCTATTTTAAAAACAGTGTTGGAAGAACTTACAAAAAAGGCATATGCTGAGATATCCTGCAGCAAACAGAAATCAGATTCAATGACCTATAAATTTCCTTTCAGTTTAAATGCATTGGCAAGTTCTGTAGTGCAATCAGGCAAAGCAAGGCATTCCAGAAAATCAGCATGTGTACCTTTTCCTAATCAATTATCTATAAATATCCATGAATGCCACTAAGACTTGTTTAATTTTCAATTGTGCACAACATGTACTTTGTTACAGTGATACTAGTGGTCATTATCACTTCAGTAAGCGTTTCACAAGAGCATTTAAAAATTGTTTTGGACACCAAGGGAATAAGGGAGCAAGGTCATCTCTAGTGTTTGTTGTGTCTGGGGAGGGATTTTAATTTTATTTTACCTTCAATAAGAGACTTAACACTGTTTTAAAGATGTCTTAGGGGGTGTGGGTTGTTTTTTTGGTTTATTATTATTATTATTTTGTTGTTGTTGTTGTTTTGTTTGGTTTTGGTTTTGGTTTTTTTGTTGTTTTGGTTTTTAATTTCAGCTTGAACTAATTGAAAGAACTGGTTGGAAAATGTGAGTCTTGAAAAAATTCTGTGCAATCATTTATTTATTTATTTATCATCTATCTGTCTATCTATAACTATCTACCTATCTGTCTGTCTGTCTGTCTGTCTATCTATCTACCTGTTTGTTTGTTTTTCTGACAGCAGGAATTAATTGAAGTCTAAGCAAATTTTGACTTGAGCTTGTATTTGTTCCTGTGATCAGGTATATAACTGTCCTTACTGTTTCTTTTCAATCTTAGTTTAAATTTGATCTGTATTTTAAAATTTCATACTATATTGCTTTGTGATTCTAGATCATTGTGTTTTCCTAAACTGCTACATAACATTGGTCTCTGTCATTTAAACTGCAATCACACTTCATCACACAGTTGTCTGTATTTTGCTGGTGATTGTAATGGCTTATTCTCCATATAGGTTGAAAATCCATTTGTAAATTACTTTAGGCTATTTCCAGATGCAAGTTCTATGTATATAGTTGATAATAACTATAGTGCAATTCCTATTTTGTTTTAGCTTTTTTTTTTTTTTTAATTGAACAACTGAAATACAACAGAGTGATGATTTTTCTTCCGCATTCTCTCCATGTGTACCGCTGCTGGTACAAACTTATATATTAGATAATGTAATGACCTCTATCCATCTATAGTAAAGTTATACGGTGTTGTGAAATCCATGAAATATTAAACTCAAATAAACAGGATGCTCATTACTTTAATGTATAATGAGAAAGTAAATTAAGTAACTGACATTTAAATAAAAAATAAATACTTAGTTCAGTTTCTATTTACCACATCAGGGCAGTAATCCATTTAAAGCCAATAAACAACATAATTGAATGGCTCATGCAATGCAAAGGTCTTTCTAGAGTCTTTTTCCCGGACTATTCACATGGAAACTTGCTTGGAATTTCCTGACATTTTTTTTGGCTGCCTGTAAACATGGAAGTATTATTATATCCACTGTACAACATTTTCATTTCACATAATACCAGAAGAGTTGATACTTGGAACAAACTACTGACATGTAGTGCAGTTTACAGATGGTGGGAAAATGGAGTGATGAAGCTGAGGCTGAGACTACCTTTTCATTAATGTACGGTGGGAATTAACTCCAAACTTGTGCAGTATCTCATAGTAGAGCAGATGAAGGAAAATTTAAGTAAAAAATGCACCATCTTAGAGACAGGACGCCTTTTTTCTTCATAGATGACCTTCAGTGTCTATCAAAAGTGACCCCGAATGCACTGAAGAAGGACAAAGGAAAAAAAAAAAAACACACCACACATTTTAATAAATTAAATGCAAATTTTCATAGTAACTAACTGCCCTTTCTACCAAATTGACAAACAAAGAGAAATTTTAACTAGCATGAATATTCCTTGCTGCCTTTTAAAAGATTTCATAGGTGGCCAAAACATTTGCACTGAATGTAGGTTTGTTATTGTGTATTGATCTTTGGGAGATGAGTTGTATTTTATTCTAAACACACTTTTCATTCCCTTTTTTTAAAAAAAGTAATCTGAAGATGTTAAAATATCCCATTTAATACCTTCAAAATTATTCAGAAATAAAAAAGTAAATGGTAAAAAATTAGAAGGGAAATTACCAAATTCAATGAAATTATTAAAATTTAGTTCAATCTTCAGTATTCCCCAGATTTTCAATTCTAATACAGTTTAAAATTTGAAATAAATAAGTTTCACATCATGGACTTTTCTAGGGGGAGACTCTGTAACTCTTAAGATTTTATGGGAAGGTAAAATAACTCTATTTATTACTTTTAATTAAGTAAATATAATCTAAAGGGCTATAGCAGAACCAAGAACTTCCTACCAGCTGACTCTCATGTCTCTGTTCAATGAATGCATAATCTGACAAAAGGAGGTATTTTTATTTCCTTATTATGAATTAGAGACACCAAGGATTATGATTTTCTTAAAACAGATTAACGTTAGTCCCTGAATAAGTCCTGAAAGTTCTACAGACATGAACTGATTGACCACTTTGATCTGCTACTGGATGTGTACAGAAATGTGTACTGCACTAGTATATTAAACAATAACTGGGAGTATTAATCAACAATATTTTTTAAAAAAATAATCTTAGTGCAGTCTCTGGCAGAGTTTTGGCTTATGTTGATTGGTATCCTGAAGAATTTCCTGGTAGGTTTGACACTTAGCAAAGGTCAATAACCCAAGTGGATGCACCAAAACTTGCATCCAGCCACTCACTTTCTAAGGAAGAAGTGGTTCACAAGTGTGGTTTCAGCCCAGTCTGTGACTGGGCACATCTCTGAGTAGACTGAGTTTACTTGCAAAGACATCTGAATTCTGATGGAGATGTGCAAGTAGGTGTCTGGTTAATGTCTGTATATTCCTATGCTGTCCGTATCATTCAGCTGGAAGAAGAAGCATTACAGATGGGTATTTCTGAGACATGGAAGTTGCACCCATCACTTTAGCATTTCAGAGGAGTTCTAACACTATTGCTTTTCCTTATATTTCAATATTTGAATTTGTGTCAATTAAAACACATGCACAAAACTTCTGTGGTCTTTCTAGACATTTGTTTAAAAACTGATAGTAGCCTGACCAGGGTTGTCTAAACAGTATGGATTCATACAATAAACATCATCACCTCAATTAAGGCTAGCTGACATACAGATACGTTGTAGAAATCAGCACATAACAGTAGAAGAGTTATCAACACTACATGGCATTGCAAAACTAATGCTTAAATTGAGGGTAGCAAACTGATTTTAAATTTTCTGGTTTCTGCACATATTATCTGCACCACAGCTGGATGCTGGGGAAATTCTGGATGCAAACAGGCCTCTTTTCCTGTTGCTTATTACATAAAAAGTGAAGGCATTTACCCCAAAATGAACCAGCCAAGTAGGTGTAGAGACCAGTGTAGATGACAGAGTGACCAGGACCTTGCTCAGTGCTGCAGACAAGCACACATACAGTCATCGGGTCACAGAGGGAACCTTAGAAATAAGTTGTATCTTCAGCATTTAATGTCTAGTGGTGAGGTCAGCAAAGGACAATGAAAAGATCAGGACATGTCCTTGCTTCTGTTAGATTAAGGCAAAATATTTTATGCATGAGATATGAACTCTCATTCACAGTCACCAGCCAAAAGAGTAAGTAATTTTGAATGCAAGCTTTCACCATGCTTTTCCCTTCCCTTCTCTTCTCTTCCATTCCCTTCCCTCTTTGTGACAGAGTGCTCATAGTTGGGAGTGTGAAATCTAGTCATAATATTCCAGGTTCTTTCTCATCATGTCAGTATTGAATGTGGAATATACCAAGAATTCACCTGTGAACAATTGGTGACAAGTGCTCAAAACGTCTGTGGTAAGAAATAAATTTAAAAGTATTTTGCTAACACATTGTTTTGTTTCCTCCTGTAATTCTAACTGAAATTTATGCTCATAAGGTCCTATTAAACTCCAGTATGGGTACCATTGGAACTATTCCTGCTTTATTGCAAATAGATGACTCAAACTCTCATAAAACATAGGAAGAAAGTGTACCGTAAATGGCTGCTACTTTTTACCATGTTCATGGTGAAACACGTGATACTGAGGGTAACTGTTTTATCTCCACTTTGTTGTTATGTGCTGAAGGTTCTGACTAAGGAGAGAATTTAAATTATTAAAGCAGACATGCACCATGACCAGAGAGGCTTAGCTGATAAAACACAAAAGGGATCACAGTCACATTTTATAATCAAGACAGACAGAGCATGAAACTGAGGGGAACTTTTAACTTTATCTGAAGTCTAAGTTTCCATCTGCATTTTGTCTTTCTTTCACCACTAGAGACAGAGAAAGCCTCAGGAAACCACATGTACAGCTCAGCTCTATGCCTCAAATATGTGAGATGATAGTGACCATCAGTTTGAAGTCTCAGAATATTTTTCATCTCATATTGCACATTAATAAGCTGACAAAGTGAGTATTTTAAGTTGTTGCAACAATTACTATAGACAGCATGGCTAAGCATGGCCTGTGGTAAGCCAAGGATGTTATTATTTTCTGTCTTATTCTTGGCAGCATATTTATTTTTTCTTTATTTCTTGCATAGTAAAAAGTAGATCCATTAAAACAGAACAGAACAATGCCAAATTATTAGACTTGTGCAGTCAGTTATAAGCAGATTTTAATGTTTCTGTTTGATTGCGTGTATACAAATATGACATTTATACCTGCTGAAGTCTGCATGGGGCCTTTTGCTATGCCAGGGAGAGACCAGCTTGCTGAACAGGATGTTCAAACAAATCCCTACTTCAGTGTCCCCAGACACTGAACACATTGCTGCAGTGCAGCTTCCCACTTCAGCTGTACAAGTGACAGAATACCACAGGAACACTTAGATGCGTGGGAATCCTGTAGTAACAGAATTTAAGCAGATGTAAACCACCATACAGTTTTGCTGAGAGATACTGAGTAACCAGAAGCTGAAAATCTAACCTAGAATGACAATAAGAAAAAACTAAAGTCTCCCGCTGAATGGATGTCAGTGCTACTCACTACAAATACAGCTGGGAAGACAAGACTAATTTTATCTTACTTAAAACATTTTCAATTTAGGTATGCATACATGTGACCCAGGTCACTTTGGATTTTCTTGAGGAAAAAAGAAGAGAAATGGGAACTTCCCAGGAATATCACCTGATTTGGCTTGAATGTCTTAGTTAAATTAAGAATAATAATGTACTAGAAATAGCTAAATTAATAAGCTGCAATACAATGGGGTATCCAGAGGAACACCTTCATTTCAGCAAAATCACAGTACAAACAGGCATCACTTGCATGTCAATGCCTGTGTTAATTTAAAGGAATCAAAGAAAGCTATAATAGACAACCACTTATATCCACATTATTAACTTAATAGTGAAAAATACAAGTTTTCTAGTCCTGAATTTCAGATGTTTGTCAATGCAACATGGCATCAGATCTTTAAAGACCTCTCAGCGGGGAAGCGCTTCCCCACCGACAATATCACTGGACTGTGGTGGTAACTGGTATTGCTAATCTCTGTACCTCTGCTTTCTCTTTTCTTTCCTGTGTCTGTTTTCCTCCCTGTCCTATCCACTCTAGGGACTTTGTTGTGTTACTCTAATAAAAGTTTGCTGTGCACTTGACATCTGACCTTGGTTGTGTCTTAATTTCACCGTTTGGGATCTCCTTTAAACCTCTTCTCAGGTCCTGCCGGGCAACAAAGGGTGCAGCTGCCGTGCGGCTCATCCCAGGAGAGGGAAGGCAGAGTCCAGCTGCCCCAGCCTCCCACTGCGGTGAGGAGGGTTAGAAAGCAACGGGGTTCTGCCCCATCTCTCGTAAGACCGCACGCCAGCCCCGGTGCCCATTTGTGCACCTGATAATGTGTTATCTTTGTTTTGTTCTGACAAGGTTGTAAAAAATTGCCATTTTGGCAATATTGGAATATTGGATTGTGACAGACAGACTGGGAGACTTGGGGCTGTTTAGCCTGGAGAAGAGAAGGCTCCAGGGAGACCTCAGTCTTCCAGTACCTGAAGGCAGCCTGCAGGAAAGTTGTGGAGGGACTTTTTAGCAGGGCTTCTAGTGAGAGAATAAGCTGTAATGGATTAAAACTGGAGGAGGGGACATCTAGCTTAGACATTAGGAAGAAATTCTTTAGTGTGAGGGTGGTGAGACACTGTCCTAGGTTGCCCAGGGAAGTTGTGCAAGTCCCATCCCTGGAGTGTTCAACAGCAGGTTAGATGTGGCTCTGAAAAACCTGGTGTACTGGGAGGTGTCCTTGCCCATGCAGAGGGGTTGGATCTAGATAACATTTAATGTCCGTTCAAACCCAAACTATTCTATGATTCTACTTGATATAAAAGTTTCAACAACAATAGAGGACTTGCATGAATGAAATGAAGTTGCATGGCAGTTAGTAGAATTATTCTAATTTATACATGTAAAGTACAAATGAGAAGCTGAAAACAAGAAAGCTCTTTTTTATCACTAGACATCCAAATAGATGCTGATATTGCAGTAATTGTGTGGAGTACAAGTCTCTATAGTAGCAGAAGAACAAGTTCAAGCTTCTTGTTACAACATCTAATTAAGAAAAACTGTCCAAATTCACACATGACCCCCTGAAAAAAAATCTTGGCTCAACAATTAAAAAAAAATAATCTTATTTTAGCATTTTAGACAAATTTTAGACTAAAAGACAAATCCTTCCTACTGGAGGGATATATCATGTAAGATATCTTGGGAGTGGAGTGTCTGATGTCATTTCCTGGCATGAAATTGCCAGGACACATAAAGCATAAGATCTGAGGTGACAGTCAGGACTAGATACTTTTTTTGAAGCTTCTCAACAAACCTTTACTACTGAACAGGCTAATGACAGGACAGAAGTGACTCATTCATTGCTGCAGTAACTTTTACCTGGTACAAAACAGGAGAGGTTGGATTGACATCACAAGTTGTTTGCTTATGCATCACTTGCCTGTCATTATGCTCTCCCTCTGATAGATTATTCCATTAAATGGTCCAGAAATAGAATTAACGTCACAGGTCACATCTGCTACTATAATAATTTGCCTATCTACTATTTTCAGCTGAGAAGGTAACCCAAAAAAGCGCTTATGTTACACAAAGCATCACAAATTATTTCCTTTAACTTCAAGATCTTCTTCAAACAGACAGTGAAATAGCACACAAACCAGCAATAGCTTCTGAGAACTCAGCAGAGAAATCAAATTCTTCAGTTGAACTGTAAAAGGAAGTTCACAGTTGGCTGAGCTGAAATAAAAAGCTTGCAAAGCTTTTTGCACAGACCTACCACAAACTCAGAGCTCACACCACACCATGACATTGTTACCACCTCCACTGGTGCAGAACTGGAGGGAGCAGGCACACAACCTAAATGTAGATGGATGACCAGGGCTAAAATTTTAAGCAGAACTATTGTCTAGGTGGTAACCAAACAACAGAAGCAGCAGAATTGATTAATCATGGTTCAAAAGCTAGTATTTGCAGAGTGGTTCATTTGAAGGGGTACAAAAGCTTGTAACTCAATAGAAAGAGAAAATGTACACTGCTTGTTAAGTGTCCTGAATGGGACAGGAAGAAGTTATGTGTATAAGGTATATGACCACTTCTTACAGCCAAGTTTAAAATCTTCTTACCTTGTAAAGGATTACCTGGACAATCCAGAATTCTTCAGGTCCAAGATGTGTTCACAGAATCACAGAATCATCATGGTTGGAAAGGACCTCTGAGATCACAAAGTCCAAACATCAGCACACACAAAAAAACCCAAGCAAACCCAACTAACCACTCACACTCCAACAGAAAACACCCGCAAAAAAATCCCCTACAACCTCAGCCACTAGAGCATGCCCTGAAGTTCCACAACTACACATTTCTTGAATAACTCCAAGGATGGTGACTCCACCAACTCCCTGGACAGCCTGTTCCAGTGCCTGACCATTCTTTCAGTAAAGAAATTCTTCCTAATATCCAATCTGAACCTCCTCTGCTGCAACTTCAGGCCATTTTCTCTGGTCCTGTCATTATTTACTTGGGAAAAGAGGCCAACATCCACCTCCCTACAATCTCCTTTCAGGAAGTTGTAGGTTTTATAAATACATTAACAATAAAAGAAAGCCAGGGAGAATCTCCATCCCTTACTGGATGTGGGGGGAAAAATGGCAAGCAAGGATGAGGAAAAGGCTGAGATACTTAATGACTTCTTTACCTCCATCTTTAATAGTCAGACCAGCTTCCCCCAGGGTGTTCAGCCTCCTGAGCTGGAAGATAAGGACAGGGAGCAGAACGACCCCCCCAGAATCAGGAGGAAGTAGTTAATGATATTCTTCTGTACCTGGACAAGTCTCTGGGGCTGGATGGGATCCACCCTAGAGTGCTGAGGGAGTAGCAAGGGAGCTCACTAAGCATCTCTCCATCACTTATCAACAATCCTGGTCAACAGGGGAGCTTGGTTAATGTGATGCCCACCTACAAGAGGGGCCGGAAGGAGAATCTGGGGAACTACAGGCCTCTCAGCCTGACCTTGGTACCGGGAAAAGTCATGAAAAGGCTCATCTTGAGTGAGCTCACACCAAAAGTGCAGGGCAGTCAGGGGATCAGGGCCAGCGAGCATGGGTTTATGAAAGGGAGGTCTTGCTTGACCAACCTGATTTCTTTGTATGACCATGTGACCTGCCTTTTGGATGAGGGGAAGGCTGTGGACATTATCTATCTGGACTTTGGAAAGGCCCTTGACACTGTCTGCCACAGCATTCTCCTGAAGAAGCTGATGAATCATGGCAGAGACAAGTGTAGTCTTCACTGGGTAAAAAACTGGCTAGGTAGCTGGGCCCATAAAATTGCAGTGAATGAGGTCAAATCTAGTTGGTGGCTGGTCACCAGTGGTGTCCCTCAAGGCTGTTTTGGGGTGAGTCTTGTTCAATGTTTTTATCAATGATCTGGATGAAGGGATTGAGTGCACCCTCAGTAAATTTTCAGACAACACCACACTAGGTAGGAGTGTTGATCTGCTAGAGGGTAGGAAGGTTCTGCAGAGGGACCTGGACAAACTGGATTGATGGGACTAGGCCAGTTGTATGAGGTTAAATAAAGCCAAGTGCAGGGTCCTGCATTCTGGTCACAACAACCCCATGTAAAGCTACAGGCCTGGGGAAGATTGGCTGGAGAGTGGCCCAGCAGAAAAGGACCCAGGGGTGCTGGTTGGCAGCTGGCTTAACATGAGGCCAGCTGTGTGCCCAGGTGGCCAAGAAGGCCAACAGCATCCTGACCTGTGTCAGGAATAGCATGGCCAGCAGGAGTAGTGAAGTGATCTTAACCCTGTACTCGGCACTGGTGAGGCAGCACATCGAGTGAGGCAGAAGCACTCCTAAATGATCCATGTACACTTACTTATTTCTTACTATTCTCTTCATTTCTCTTCCCTTCAATATCCTGTAACAACTACTATTCTGCCTCCTTAAGAATAAACTTGTTAAAATTATATTCAGAATTCCAACCTGCAACTAGGTAGAGCTGGATGTACCATTCACACGTTACTCCTCTACTGCCTCCAATATATCCCAGTTAATGCTCTGGCTATAGGTCTACATCATATTCAAAGATTGGGAATATCTGAGTCTCTTAAAATCTGACTATTTTCAATGTATTTGACACCAGATATATTCACCACATCTTGAAACTTTTATGTATACACACACAGGGAGGCACAAAGATGAAAAAGAGCACTTGATAAGGCAGTATAGTGATGTGTATTTGAGATTGTATGAAGTCTCCAAAACAAAAGAAAGCCCTGCTATTATCTCATAACACTTCTCCAGATCTTCTTTAAATGCTATTGCAAAGAGCAAAGAGTTGGAGCTCCTCCGCTATGAAGAAAGGATGAAAAAGTTCAAGCTATTCAGCTTGGAGAAGAGTCCGGGAAGACCTTTTAGTGGCCTGCCTGAAGGGGGCTTATAGTAAAGCTGGGGAGGAGCTTTCAACAGAGGGCAGTGATAGGAAAAAGGGGTAATGGTTTTAAACTGAAAGGAGGTAGATCTAGGTAAGACATCAGCAAGAAATTCTTCACCATGAAGATAGTAAGGTGATGGAACAGGTTGCCCCGGGATGTTGTGGATGCCCCCTCCTAGGAGGTGTTTAAGGCCAAGTTGGATGAGGCTTGTGCAGCCTGTTCTAGTGGGAGGTGTCCCTGCACATAGCAGGGGGGTTGGAACGTGATGGTCTTTAAGGTCCCTTCCAACCTTAACCATTCGTTGATTCTACAATTCTGTAATCTCAGGGTGGGACCTCCAGGGGCAAAGCACCCCAGGCTCACGTCACCCAGTTGGATGTTTGTTCAGGGGCTTCGGGGACACTTCTGTCTGCTTAGCAAAGGGAGCCCTTGGGACCCCCCTCCTATTGTTGAGGGGTGTTGGGGCCCTTGTTCCCCAAAGGTGACTGGCTGGTTGGCGGGCGTGGCTGCGATGGCATCACAATGAGGGCAGCTAGAAAAGGGCCAGCAGCAGCTGTGCCCCAGTGCTAGCTGGCCAGGTGAGTGCGCAGGCAGGGGGAGGCCGGGCTGGAGCAGGGCCGGGGCAGAAAGGCGGCCCCCGGGGGGTGGGTTCTGGCCCTGCCCCGAGGGCCCAGCTGCTGGCGGCAGCGCCTTGGGCAGGGCACGGGGCTGCCCCCGCCGGGGCACAGGCCCTCCCTGCCAGCCCCACTGAAGCCCTTCTCTCCCTCCTCCTGCAGACCATGGCTGCCCTGCTCTTCCTTGCCCTGGGGGCCCTAATCCTCAGCCAGGGCCCACGGCCAGCGGGTGATGGGCTGGATGAGGAGACGCGCGTGCGCATGCGGGAGCGAGAGGAGATGCTGAAGAGGGAGATGGCTCGGCTGCTGCGGGAGGTGGAGAGGCAGGAGAAGGCCCTGCATCTGAGGAGCCAGCAGCAGAGCGGCTTTGTCTGGTGGGCCTTGCAGCAGTGGCAGTCCTGGGCCCTTGCTGCAGCCCTGCTCCTGCTCTGCGGGCGGCTCAGCAAGAGGCAGCCAGCCAGCAGCAGCAGCAAGGAGGGCAGCCCCAGCAAGAAGCCGCAGAAGAGGCTGGTGTGCAAAGCCTGGCAGAAGGTGCCTCTGGCCTCGCTGGACTCCCCTGCCGCGGTGCAGGACATGCTGCGCAAACTTCTGGACAGCTGCCAAAAACTGTACCACCGCACCTGTGTGCCACGGCTGGGGCGACCCATCATCCTGGACGCCCCAGAAGGCTGCAGCACAGGCAGCTGTGTCTACAAGGTGCTCATTCCCCTCTCGGCACCCCACGGACAAGCCTTCCGCCTGGAGCAGACGCCCGTGGGCTTCTACAAAATCGGCGTTTGGCAGCGCTGCGCCTGCAGACAGCGCCTGATCTGCTTCCGCCACTCCCCTGAGGAAGAGCTGCAGAGGTTTGGGGCTGCCAGCATCGCGGACTCCGACCTCTGCCGTGGCCCCTACCTGGATCTGGAGAGAACCTACTTCTGGTTTCACAGGGTGCTGGCCGAGTGCTGGAAATTATTCCCGCAGTTCAGGCACTACGAGCCAGAGGTGCTGGCCTCCAAGCGCTCCTGCACGCTCCGCCTGACCTCCCCTTCCCAAAGTACTCTCCTGATAGAGATGACATTTGGGTTGCAGATGAAAGCGGGCGTCTTCAAGGACGTTCATTAGGCAGAGATGTAGCAGGACAGTCCATCTCTCCAGCTGCCTGCCTCAGGTTCTCTCCATCTTTCAACTGCTTTTTGCCTCTCGGTTTTACAGGCCCTCCCTCATTGTTTTGGTTAGTTAGTTTGACATCAAGCAATGTTTCCTCGTTAAGTGTTAGATGTAAGGTTTTAGGATCCTTTTAAGCCAGTCATCAGTGTTCTAGGTCTAGGATAAGTCTTGTTACTAGGTTAGTGGCTAGCATTTAATGATAGACCTTTATGGATTGGTTTGACTCTTAGTGATAGACTTTCTTGTTAAGGTCCCTTTTGTTAAGGTCCCAGTTGCTTCAGCCTCCTGTTCTGATATCCCAGTTTCCCCACAGCCCGATTGAGCTGGTGCCTGTTGCTTTAAAAGGGTTTAGACCCCAGAGCTGTTTGCAATAAACCTTGTTCTGTGAACATTCATCTCGTCTGCTGTGTCGCTCCGTCTGGGACAAGAGGCCAGCGTGTGTTCTCCCTGTTGCCACCTGGACAGCAACTGCCCTCCTTCTCCTGCAGAGCCCATTGCTGCCGGGAGCTCTCCTCTCTCCAGAGCTGCCACAAAATGGCCTGTTTGACCAAGTGCTGTGTCTGGGTGTGACTGGGCTGGGGAAGGCGAGCAGAGGGTGCTGCCTGCTCAGCTGCCACAGAGTCCGGCAGCGTTCTGAGGAAGAGCTGATGTGGTGCACTCTGCGCTCACTGGTTCCTTCCCTGAGGCTCCCCTGCCTGGCTGTGCTCCTGCGCTGGGGCACATGCAATCAGTTCTCACTCCACAGCTGGGCACATTGCCTTGTGCCCTAGGGAGCAGGAAGGGGCTTCCTTGGGAGCCACACACAAACCAAGCCCTCCTGGCAGCCCCCCGGCGTTGTCCTTGGGCAACCCCAGTGAGGCGTCTGTCACACTGTCCAAGTGGGGAGCCCTTTGCACAGGGGACAAGGGCCACGACTGTGGAGCTGAGCTCCAGATTCACCCACCATACTCTCCAAGGACCTGCAAGCCCGGGTTCCCAGCCCCTTAGTGAGGGAGACTTAACACACACAGGAAGGTTACAGAAAGCTTTTGAGATGTCTGCAGTTCAAGGCTTGCACTTGTGCAGTCCTATGATTCTATGATTTTACTGGGTTTCATTCTCTGCAGCCACATCCACTCTGACACCCTAGGCAATATTTGCTTCACAAGAGACAGATATTTCAATGATCTCTGTGTGACTTCATTGTGGCCTTATGCATAGCAATTATACCATGATTTCAATCATCCAACCTTAATCATTCTATGATTCTTTGACCTCTTTCTGTGGGGCTGCTCTTGTTTCACCCACAATCCTAGCTACTATGGAGAATGCCATGGCAACAAAAACGCTCTTTGTTGAGAATAGATTAAATTCGTACATTTCTTAATTTCCACTAATATAGGCAGAAATAGAAAAATTGAAAACAAACTTTCCAGATAGAAGAATTTTGTTTCTTTTATTTCTAAAATTTTATTCTACATCTTAGAAATCAAATACTTGAATAAAAACATGAAAAAAAACGATGTTGGAAAACCGAATTTGATAATTTCAGGATGTAGATCTTTGTATAATTTTAATTTATTTTTATCTTTACAGTTTTATTAAGATTAATCTGGACATTATTTGAGAATTATATGAATGTGCAAGTGATCTATGGTACAATTTTACGAATGGCAGTCTCTAATAAAGTTTCTAAATTGAATCTTTAACTAGAGTCATCTTAGTTGCTGTGTATCTGAGTCCTAAATAGGGACTGAACATTTGTGAACCTTTTTCTCAGTTACAGGCTGTAAAATTTAATGTATTAACCCTGTAATTGTGCATTAATTAAGTGTAGTTTGAGAAAACAACAGCATCTCTTGAGTTCATACAGAATATTATAACTTCAAGAGTCCTATTTGTTTCTTTCATAGGTACCCCTGAGTGATGATAATGATATAATTTCCCAGGTCTTAATTCTACTTATATAAATAGCGAAGTCATTACACTCCCTGAAGCACTTCACATGAAACTGAAGGAGCGATTAATGTTTTCCATATTGACAGCTTCAGGCATATAATGTTAATGTGCTTTCAGCAACTTAGATATATGATCTATAAATAAAGCATGCATTTAATAAGGGCAAAATAGGCAAAGATAGAGCAGCTCTCTTGCTTTCTATCATTAAAAAGATACGTAGCCTTTTAGCAACCACCTAAGATTAGACTGAGGAATAACTAAAATGCACTAAAATCAGTCCTTTCTCCTTTACACAGGAAATTCTATTCATGGAGGGGTTTTGTGACACTGCAAATAGGGAATGCTGAAGCAATTAGCACAGTGAAGTGTCTGCAGTTAGGAAAAAAGCAGTTATTTTTGAAGAATATAACCTCTATACCATATAAAATTTGTTAAACATATTTTTTTCTCTTTGCTACATCTTTTTCAGGGGGATAGAAATAAGGTTTCCAAGTTGCTATAAACAGATATTTAAATAGAAAACTATAGTATTTAAAATTGATTTCAAAACATCATGCTATGTCAATAACTTAGAAATCTAACAAGAAAACCTTCCTTTTTTGTCATATGTAGAAAATCTGAAAACATCACATTTCTCTCCAGTTTGCTGCATGTTAAGAAACTCAAATTTTTCCATAAAAATAATCATTTTTCAATAATTAAAAATGTCCCAAAACACTTGGAAACTCCTTAGTCCAATCCTGTTCAGTGTGTCACTTACTGGCCATTGGAAATGTACCTTTCACTTGCTCATAACTCTACCCAAGACTGTACACTTTAATAACATTTGCAAACTATTAATTTAAAAACACCTCTTTATTCATGTTAACAAATAATTTGTTAGGAAGTTAAATTTTTATAGCAACAAATAAACTTCACTGTTTGCACATGTTTGGTGGGTTTTTTAGTAGTGGGGTAGGGGCCTGAGGGGTGGCTCCCATAAGAAGCTGAAAACGCTCCTCCAGCTCCAAAACCAGTCAAGGAGCCATTAGAGAGACCATGGATGTGCCTCCATGATTAACATATGAAAGAAATGGTATAAAACCCGAGGAGAGAGCAAGCAGCTGAGAAAGAGCTGAGCAGGAGAGGAGATAGCAGTGCCAGGGCGAAGATCCCCAGGTTGGTGAGGAAGAAGGGGGAAGAAGGTGCCCGAGTAGACATGCCCCCGCAGCCCATGGCGAGATGACAAGCTATCCCCCGGCACTTGTGGAGGACCATGCAGAGAAATGCAGTAAAAATCCTGTAGCTTCCTGGAAACATTCTGAGATTAATGTAAGTGAATCGATAGTCTCAGGATCTAACCAATTTATGTGGCCAACTGTGAATGTTTGCCTATATTTCCCCGAGGTTTCCTTCACATGCTCATTTAAGCTAAATCTGTCCTATATTCACATCCCTTTTCAATGAATTGTGAAGTGGTAGAGACTTCAGTTTCAGTTGGCTGGTTCCATAGATTGCCTGTGTTACTTTGGAGAAGCTTGATTTCTCTACTTATAAAATAAGGATGATATTTGCCACTCCCTTTCTTTAGCTTCTCAGGGTGTGTTGGAATGGAAGCCTGAATTAGGGCTTCAAAAGCACTTCATACATTAGGGACCCTGTGTCGGTCTAAGTACTGCTACATTAGAAACAACATGGTGCCTTTCTTGACTCACATTTTACTTGATTTTGTGGGGCTGGGTGTTAAATTTCTGTTCCATTTCTGAAGTGCTTTATAAAAATCTGCCTTATGTTTGCCCATAATTTTCCATCTCATCCAGTTGGATATATTCTGCTCTGTTCCACGGGCCATTAACATAACACAACACAACAGCCTAGAGAAACTTCTGTGTATATTTTAAATGTTTGAGCCTCTATGGATTTAAACCAACTTGGTGGTGTTATTATACTGTCTTTTGATTGAAGCAGAGACTAATTAAGTTAGTTATATAATTATTATTCTAAAGACTCCTGTATGCCTCATCTGTCTTTATGCTGCTGAAAAGAAGATTTTCTTGTCTGCATTTTTGCTGCCTGAGCAAATATAAATGTGCTTTTTAGGTCAGCTAGCACTGAATACAATTTTTCTAAGTTAATGAGTGTAGGAAAAAAATTAGAAAACATCCCACCAGAACCTACCTACTTATAAATGTATCTCCTAGCCCACTCCATAAGCCATGTGGAGTTTTCAGGGTCTCTTTCATTAACCTGAATAAAACCATTAAGATCAAGGTAGAGACAGCACATTTGTATTCTGTTTTGCTGCAAACTGTCCTGGGACAAAAGAACATTACTAACTGTTCAGAGGCAAGGTCTGGATTCTGCTGGGTTTACTGATGTTCCATAAAAGACAGACATTTTTTCCATCTTTGTATATCACTAAGCCATCTAGTCTAAGCTTACCATTCAAAGAACCTCTTTAGACTTTGAACCAAGAAAAAAGAGATGAACAAGTTTGATTATGTGTGTACTTTGTGTAAGTAAACTAAATCAAATAAGCCAGTGGAGATGGTTTGAGTTAAGGAAAACAAATCTACTTTATTTCATTAATTAAAAGCCACCATTTTTAGAGCTAAGCATTGGCTCCTTCCTAGCTGTGAATATGGACAGTGCAATAGAACAAATGCCTATACTTTGATTTTTTAACTTTTATGTATCAAAATACTTGAACAGTTCTTTCAGAGTGCAGAAAAATTCAGAGGATTTATTTGGAGATAATTTTCTGGAAACTCATGGTAGTTTGCTGCTGCTAGTAAGGGATGCATTCTGAAAGTTTCTGTAGGGTTTTGTTTCTGCAGGCTTTTGTTTCTGCCAGCCTTAACAATTAGCTTATGTTGGCTGTTTCCCTATTGGGAAGTGCCTGCACATTATGCTTTCAACTAACCAGCAAGAGTCACACAGCTATTCTGCTGTGCTTGGAGGGCTCTCTGTAACTGGAGGACAAGGACCTCACAGAAACGCAGCAGTGGTTGCAACAAGATCACAAAAGGATGCAGGATCTCCTCTGAAGCCTATGCAATGAAGGAACAACTACTGTGGCACATCAGAGGCCTCTTCTGAGAGAGAGCTCCAAAGAGAAAATGCTGCCATGCAGGCTGCCAGGACCCTGGTGCTGCTCCATGAGTTGGAAATGGTGGTGGTCTCACGTATGGAACGTGTGCTTTGTCTGAGGTGCTGCGTTGCCAGATAAAAAAAACAAAACAAAACATCAGAAGTGGTATGCACACTGTATGTCATCAGGAAGGCTTAAAAGGAGAGGGTTAACAAAGGCTTTGTAGAGAACATAAAAAGTCAGGAGTCCAAGCCAAATACTTTATGCAAAGATTAAATATTGGAACAGGATCCCAGAGAGCATGTTGGATCCTTGAAAAGATTTAAAATATAATTGGTCAAGGCCCTGAGTAATCAATTTTATTCACACCTGCTTTGCACATGTCTTTGGACTAAATGACCTTTCTTAGTCCTTTCAAATCTAGAGGCTTTCATGAGCCCTGTTCCATTTCTAGTACTTTGTGAAATCAAAAGGGAAGCCAACTGTAGACAAAAATAATAATCTTGAATTGATACCAGTCAGACTCAGTATGTTGTTTCTTCTTCCCCCTTAATTAAAAACTAACAACAAAACACAACAAAAAACCCACAACAAAACACACACACCAAACCAAACCAAACCCACAATTTTTTCAATTTGTCCTTGTTTTCTCAGCCCAAGATGTACAAGCAACCAAATTTTTCCTGCATATGTGCTTGCAGGTAGCATACTAATCTCATTCCTGAGACCCCCTTTGCTTTATTGTGATCTTCTGAGTCTTCTCAGAACCAAAAGATGTACCAGAGGTGGAAAAGTGGAACACTACTGCTTGAAAATTACAAGGGCATTGTCAGGGCATGCAGAGATGCAGTTGGGTAAGCAAAAGCTCAGCTTGAGCTGACACTTGCCAAAGATGTAAAAAACTTCAAGAAAGGTTCTTTAGATACATTAACAACAAGCAGCAACAGGAATAATAATATTGGCCCACTATTAAACAGGAGAGGTGAACTAGTCACCAACAATGCTGAAAAGGCAGAGGTCCTCAACAGCTTAATCACCTGTCTTTTACTAGTGCTGTTGGGTTCCAGACCATAGGAACAAAAATCCCAGGTTGATGCAGACACCAGGCCATCATCAGTGAAGAGTCAGCATGTCAACTATTACAGGAGTTTGACCTATACAAATCAATGGGCTCGGATGCCTTCCACCCTAGGGTGCTGAGAGAGCCGGCTGATGTTGTTGCAAAGACACTTTCCATAATCTTTGAGAAGTCATGAAGACTGGGAGACGTCCCTGAGGACTGGAGGAAGGCTAATGTCACCCTTATCTATAAGAAGGGTCCAAAGGAAGACTCAGGTAATTATAGACCCATTAGTAGTACCTAGAAAGGCTGGACAAGAAGATCCTTGAAGTCCCTTCTAACCTGGCATTCTATGATTCTATGAACCTTGAAAAACTGAATCTGATCTTTTATAGGTGTGCATTCATGCTTCAAGGCTTTTCAAGTGGTTGAACACAAACTGGCATTATGAGATATTAGAGGGACCCACTATTCTGTCAGATTCCTTATAAAGCAAAAATTAAATTCCCTAACAGTTGCTCCTTGTGTAGTATCAGCCTATCACCTAGATTCAGTTACAGTGGTATGAACTGTACTGGGAGTGACTATATTAAAGCTTCAAGTGATCAAACAGAAAGGTGATGAGAATTCTAGATGTTCTTAGGGACAGCACATAAAGAGCTGTAAATGATGCATGAAAAATAATTAGAGATGGACACTATTTAATGTAAGAGAGAGGGCAGAATTTGCAAATCACAGAATGCTTGAAGTTGGAAGGGACCTTAAAGATCACTGAATTCCAACTCTCCTGCATGTGCAGGGACACCTTCCATTCGAAAAGGCTGCTCAGAGCCCCATCCAACCTACCCTTGAACACTTCCAGGGATGGAGGCTTCCACCTCTGGGTAGCCTGTTTCAGTGTCTCACCACCCTTACACTGAAGAATTTATGCCTGATCTCTAACCTAAATCTCTCTTCCTTCAGCTTAAAACCATTACCCCATGTCCTCTCACTGCATGCCCCTGTAAAAAGACCCTCCCCAGCTTTCCCGTAGGCCCTTCAGGTACTGGAAGGCCACTATGAGGTCCCCCTGGAGCCTTCTCTTTTTCAGGCTGAACAACCCCAACTCCCTCAGCCTGTCCCCATAAGAGAGGTGCTCCAGCCCTCAGATAATTTTCATGGCCCTTCTCTGGACACGTTCCAACAGGTCCACATCTTTCTTGGGCTGGGGGCCCCAGAAGTGGACACAGTATTCTAGGTGAGGTCTCACCAGGGCAGAGTAGAGTGGCAGAGTCACCTCTCTTGGTCTGCTGGCCACACTTCTTTTGATACAGTCCAGGATGGAATTGGCCTTCTGGGCTGCAACTGCACGTTGGTAGCTCATGTCCAGCTTTTGATCCACTAGTACCCCTAGGTCCTTTTCCACAGGGCTGCTCTCATATGACCTCCCCCAGCCTGTATTCAGGCTGGGTTATCTTGGGTTATATCTTGGGTTATCTTGGCCCAGGTGCAGGACCCTGCACTAGGCCTTGTTGAACCTCATGAGGTTCACCTGGGCCCACTTCTCTAGCTTGTCCAGGTCCCTCTGGATGGCATCCCACCCCTCTGGCATATCGACTGCACCACCGAGCTTGGTGTCACCAGCAAACTTGCTGGGGGTGCTCTCAATGCCCCCATCAATATCGTTAATGAAGATATTAAACAATACTGGGCCAGCCCTGACCCCTGAGGGACACCATTTGTCACTGTTTTCCATCTAGACTTAGAGCCGTTGACAACGACCCTCTAGCCAGCTCCTTATCCACTGAACAGTCCACCCATCAAACCCATATCTCTCCAATTTAGAGAGAAAGATGTTGTGGGGGACCGTGTCAAATAGATGACATCCACTGCTTTTCCTTGGTCTCTTGATGTAGTCATTTCATTGTAGAAGGCCACTAGGTTGGTCAGGCAGAATTGGTCCCTGGTAAAGCTGTGCTGGCTGTCCTGGATCACTTCCGTGTCCTCCATGTGTCTTAGCATGTCTTCTAGGAGGATCTGTTCCATGATCTTCCCAGGGACAGAGGTGAGACTGATAGGTGGGTAATTGCCAGGGTCCTCCTTTCTACCCTTTTTAAATCCCTTTCTTCCAATCACCAGGGACTTCTGCAGTCACTTCCTGCAGTCTTAAATTAGTGAGTTCTACAATCACAGAATCATCGAATCATAGAACTATTCAGGTTGGAAAAACCGCTTGGGATCACTCAGTCCAACCATCATCCCTACTCTACAAAGTTCTCCCCTAAACTGTATCCAACAACACCACATCCAAATGACCCTTAAACATATCCAGGGATGGTCACTCCACCACCTCCCTGGGCAGCCTATTCCAGTGTCTAACCTCTCTTTCTGCAAAAAAATTTTCCTAATGTCCAGTCTAAACCTGCCCTGTTGCAGCTTGAAGCCATTCCCTCTTGTTCTGTCACTAATTACCTGTGAGAACAGACTGGCACCAACCTCTCTACAATGACCTTTCAAGCAGCTGCAGAGAATGATGAGGTCTCCCCTCAGCCTTCTCTTTCTCAAACTAAACATTCCCAGCTCCTTCAAGCGTTCTTCATAAGATTGATTCTCTAGGTCCATCATCAGCTCCATTGCCCTCCTCTGTACTGGCTCCAACACCTTGAGATCTCTCTTGAATTGAGGGGCCCAAAACTGGGCCCAAAACTCCAGGTGTGGCCTCACCAGTGCTGAGGACAGGGGGACAATCACCTCTCGACTTCTGCTGGTCACACTACTTCTAAGACAAGCCAGGATGCCATTGGCTTTCTTGACCACCTGGGCACACTGCTGGCTCATATTCAGCCACTTGTCAATTAGAACCCCCAGGTCCTTTTCTGCCAGACACTTTCCAGCCACACTTCCCCAGGCCTGTAGCGTTGCCTGGGGTTGTTGTGGCCCAAGTGCAGGACCTGGCACTTGGCCTTGTTGAAGCCCATACCATTAACATTAGACCAATGATCCAAGCTATCCAAGTCTCTCTGTAGAGCCTCCCTATCCTCATGCAGATCAACCCTTCCTACTTACTTAGTGTCATCTGCAAATTTGCTGATAATACACTCCATGTCCTTATCAAGATCATCAATAAAGTTGTTAAACAGAACAGTCGCAACACTGAGCCCTGAGGAACACCACTTGTGACTGGCCCCAGCTGGATTTGACTCCACTGGCCACCACTCTTTGGGCCTGACTGTCCAGCCAGTGCTTGGTCTAACACATCATATGCTCATCCAGGCTGTGAAAGGCCAGTTTTTTTATGAGAGTTCTATGGGGAACTGTGTCAAATGCAATGATTCCCTTGAACCCTGAAAGAGGGATCAGACATAGCTGCACAAGTCTGTGACTGGGAAAAGACATCTGAGTTTGGCTATCTCTGTTCACAATCAGATACTATCTCTGATGTTTTTTTCATTGAGGAATATCTGCAACACACAGAGAAAAACAATTATGTTCTTTTGCATAATTTTAAGTTATTCATTAAGAAATTTTTTTGTTTCTTAAAAGTCCTTGACCTCTTCACTTGATTGTAACCAAGTGCAAAATGAGATTGTGAATGTTAACTTTCAAAATTAAATGATGTAGCATAGATTATTTAAATTAATTTCAGACCAGAACAGCACTTGGTTTTAGAACAGATATCAAAAGAAGCTGACAACACCCCAAAATTAAAAAAAGGCTGTTGACAAATTATTAACATATGATGCATGTGAAAACTCACCCACAATTTCTCAAATACAAGACTATGTTCTCTGCAAGTTGCTCACTTAATTCAAAGAACAGAAATTCACTCTGAGTCATGAATTTGGCTGCAATAAAGTGTGCATGTGGGAACATCCACAGAAAGCCAAACACTGCTTTAAAAAATCAAAACATTTGAGGCAGTAATCATCATTCTGTATTCTCATTATGTATCTTGGATAAGCACATTTTGAACTGGAGCAAAGGAAAAAAGCGTTCTACCTGAACTTCAACAAATACTACAGTAAAAAGTTTCATAGAGCCTAATTAGAAAATATTGCATAGAATCACTACCTTATCAAATGTCTCCAGCCTTTTTACAACCGAATACATGCGGAATTCTTTAGAATAGATTTAATCTCTCTACAGACCCTGATGTTTTTACAGGACATAAGTGGACTACTATTTAAAGTGCAACTGTCTGTATTTGAAAAATAACTTCCATAATTTCAGTTTAAATCATATGAACAGCTTAGATTTTGGGTTCTCAATGTGCATTCCATTTTTTATTTAAAAAAGTCAAACAATCAAAATAAAAATGATAAAGGATCAGAAATTAGTGTGCTTCATTTTAGGTAGTATTTCCAAAGCAATAATAAAACACTTTACCAATCAACCAGTTAATGACCAGTGTGAGTTGTTATAAGGCATTGGGTGAAGCTGACAGAGCTTAATTTATCTAGCTGGCCATTAACTCATCAATAAAAGGGTTGCTAGTCAAGGGTGTAAAAATTGTTCATATAAATCTCAGTTATGTTACTATTAAAATACTAAATTAGTTTTCTAAAATAATTTACTTTATCATTATCGTGGTGTAATACCAGTAATTTATCACCAACACTTTATTTCAGTCACTATTGGCCCAATAAACAAAAAAAAATGACCTGATTTCAACCCTAAATGGGGAAGATAATTTCATAATTAGGGATTTGTTTCAACCATACACTCTACATAGCTATTAATGCAAAGAAGTTAAGGATACAAATTTTCATTTACTAAGACGCAGAAGTCAGAAATAGCATACTTTTAACTCTGTACAATCTTCTTAAGAGACATATTTTTGTAACACATGGGCACCTCTAAAGTCAGTTGTAGAGGTCAATCTAAGGATACTAAAATAATGCTATTAATCTTTTATACAGAATAGACTACGTACATTCAGCTGGAAAAGCCATTTTCACTGGCTATGCAGGGAATTTGAGATGACCAGCCAAAATTGTAGCTTGGCACAAGATCTATTTTTCACTAGAACTGTGCCAGTATCAGCACGCAGAAGTAGCCACATCTGTGTCTCTGCACCCATTATGTTTCTTTGGTAGTTTTGCCCGTGATCGGAAACTCAGCATTATGCTTCTGGCAAAATATTACCCTGATTCAATCACAAACTTACTCAGGGAGCAGCAATATTCAGTCAAAGTCAAAGGAAGTAAGATCAAATCAGTGCAAGAGCCACTTGTGTTAGTGACTGTGTCAGCTAGCCTGTGTTAGCGGCGAAACTGTGTACTAATGGAAACACTGCTCATCTAAAAAGGAGTTCAGGTCACAGCTTTGTAAAGTGATGATAAATAGATATTGTCACAAACTAATTGCCAGCAAAGGTATTTTTCTTCTTTTCGTATGTCTTATTGTAGGAGACATATATACCTCATTACTTAATTTTCTTTTTGTGGAAATGCAAGTCTGAAATAAATGAAATGAGTTTTCTGCAACATTTATGTAATGAATATGAATGAAAGCATAGGGTGTGGGGGGAAAGTCTTCAGGCTGTTTTAAATGTATCCCAAACTGTGGCTAGTACATCCATTTCAGATGAACTTAATAAGTACTCAAACACCATGAAGACTGTAATTAAGAAACAAGTATAAAAAAAAATTAAAAATCTGCTAATTTCCTAATTAAATCAACATGCACTTGTAAATGGGTTGCCAGCAATTTTGTTGCTGGTGTCATTGTGTCTTGTAGGTGTAATGCATAATTTTTAATAGGCAATTACTTGATTTTATCATAATCCAGACACAGCCATGAATGGTTATTTCAGTAATGCTGTAAAAGTCATACGCTTTGTCTTTTGATGAAAAATTACAACACAAATAATATATAACATCAGAATTTTTGAGAAGGTCTGAAAAATTTCAAGATAGTGCAAATCCAAAATATTATTAGTGAACTTAGCAACACCTATTTCACACCTGCACTGCTAGAACACAGCTGAAAATATTTTAGATCCTGTTTGATCCTCTATAATGTATTACTGGAACAGTTCTGTGCATATTCTCAAAAGAATGCCTTGAGAAGATAATTACATAAATTATTTTTACAGAAAAAGAAAAATTAAAAAATCTGATTAACCAATCAACTTGGCTAAAGGTGCTTAACACAAAAAGAAATAGAACTGAAGTATCTCAGACATCTGCTTCATGCGAAAGCCCGTATTTTTATTGAGGAATACCTCTGTCCTTTAACACACTTAAAAGGAAACTTTTCTAAATATTCAACTTATCTAGTTCCTTGTCAATGTGTAATGCAACATAACTCAGTGGGGCAATAAAATGCAAGGACATAAAATGCAAGGCTTAACACCACACATTTTTTCAGATCAGAACTTGCAAATTGTTAACGATGAATGGTTTTTCCTGAATTTTTGAATTGTTGTGTACTTTCTCTCATGGAAATCCTTCCTTTTGGTAGGATCACAACATACTGTTGAAAAGTATTCATTCTTTTCTTTTTACTCCCCTCAATACATAGTAGTTTTATCATATCCAGAGGCGTTTTGTAAATGGATAGAACAAATCAGTCCAGGTAGCAGATTGCTCCTAGCAAGTCAGTTATCTCCAAAGAAATTGAGTAACACTACACAATAAAGTTACTCAGTATTTCTATTTAAGACATACAACAGAACAAAAGTACAATAAGAGGTTTTGGTACCAAAAAGTTTTAAGAGTTACAAGAAACATAAGAGCTCTAATTTATTTATTTATTTCCTTCTTTCTCTAAATTTTCCTTATTGAACAAGAGTCTCTGCTTTACTCTTCTACAGGCTATTGATGTAGAAGTCTTCTCCTCAGCTCTCATCACCTAAAAGAGGCTTCATTGAGCATCCTGCGTCATTGACTTCCTTTTCTCATTTTGAAACCTATTGACTGTTTCTTAATTTCTCTCTCCATAAGTTACTGCCTTTATGACTGAATGCCTTAATTTATTCCCCATATAATGCCTACACACTGCTGCTGCTTGTGATTTATGGCATATATGGTCTTCTACTGTTTAACTCCATAAAGGTACTTTGGACTAAAATTCTATTAAAGAAGATACAGTCTCATATGACTAATGAAGTTAGCACGTGCTGGTTGGTTGCTGACCTCCTTGAAAATACAGACACATGTTTTCAGGCATACAGACATGTTTTCATAGCAATGGAATCTTTAAAATACTTTCATTTAATTTTATTACACTGTTATAACTTTATTGAAACTTCTGTGTATTCTGAAAACTAGAAAAAAAATAATAAAAAATGTAGTGTCTCCAAACTAAAACACAAAGGAACTAGGAATCTTGATTCTCATTCCTTGACCTGGAATTCCAGAGTTCCATAATATCTATGTATCTGCCAGTCTCACACTGTGAGAAGTATGTAATCCACCCAAGTATTGAAATCCAGTATGAAATCCAAACAACCAAATTATTTCAAACAAAACTTGATTAGGGAGGAGGATTTCCAAGTTCAAGGCAATCTTTTTGGTCTATCCTTTTAGGTCCTGTGAAGTCCTAAGCTTTCTCTTTCCTAACTTTCACTGAGAGAAAGTAAGGTTGTTCTGTAACTTGAAAAAAGGGGCTCAGAAGGACCCATCAATTTTTCTTTTTATTAATTTATTCTTCCTGCACACACTCCTAAAATTTATGCAACTAAAAATAACAACAGGGCAATGGATATTTATTTTCTGTTTCTTATAATGTACAATTGCTTGTAGATCATCAGCTGGCATTTGGTCAGCAAAAATATAATTACAGTGCTCTAATTTGTATGTCAAATAAGTTCACTACTGCATTTGGAAGGGTGGGAGCTGAGTGAAAGAAAATTTGATGTTTCCATATTAGAGAGGCATAAGTTTTTTAAAAGCTAAAATCAAACTAAGCTAGAAACTGCATAAGCTAAGCCAGCGTTGTATAGTGTCTATGTCTCTGTACAGGTCTTCTAGACAAAATCTATGTACGGGCTTAAGAGTTCCAAAAGTTCAATTGTCTAGTGTTTATGAAAACAAGCATAAAGGTTAGGTAGCTAATTTACAAAAATCAATGGAGTTTTGGTACTAGCTCATCACAACATCCACACATTCCAAACTGCATTTGCATGTAACACAGTCAATCTGAAATTACAGCCTTTCCCTGTGAGGGTTCTGAAATAGTTTGAAGTTTTTCTAGCAAAATAAGTCTTCTGCAATCCTATTACCTGTGGGTGATTACTTGTTTACAGCCTAGACATTTCCTTAAATTACTTTTGACAGGAGCAATGATATTTGCTAGGAAGTGGAAATTCCAGAGATAGTGTCTGATACACATTTTATGGAATGCACTTGGGTATTAGCTGCAACACAAGCTTGACTATTTCACACGTGAAAGAATCCTTGGAAAAGTTCTTCTCCAAAAGAAGAAAAGATCCTTGTTACATCTTCAAGTTCATTTGAAATATTGCAAGTTTGCCTGGCAAGGTTTTGATAGCGGGGGGCTACAGAGGTGGTTTCTGTGTGAAGATGCTTTCTCCATGTCTGACAGCCAGCTGGCTTTCAGATCGACCATTCTACCACTGGCCAAGGCCAACCCCATCAGACATGGTGGTAGAACCTCTGGAACAACATATTTTACAAGTGGTGAGGGAGCAGGGAGAAACCTGCAGTGAAACAGCGAGTGCAACCAGAGGCAAGTGAAAGTATGAGAAAGAAACAACTCTGCAGACACCAAGGCTGGTGGGGAAGGGGCAGGAGGAGGTATTCCAGGTGCCAGAGTAGATTTCCCTGTAGACCATGATGAAGACCATGATGAGTCAAGCTGTCCCCCTGCAGGCCAGGAAAGTCCATGGTGGAGCAGATACCTACTTGGAAGATGCCATGCTAGAGCAGGAGGATGTGTCTGAAGGAAGCTGTGACTCTGTGGGAAGCCTGAGCTGGAGCCAGGCTCCTGGCAGAACCTGTGGAGAAGTGGGGACAGGAGCCCCCACTAGAGCAGGTATTCTGGCAGGAGTTGGGATCCCATGGGGCACTTGTGCTAGAGCAGTCTGCTTCTGAAGGACTACATCTTGTGGAATGGAACCATACTGGTGGTCATGAAGAACTGCAGCCCACAGGAAAGTCTCATGTTGGAGTTCATGGAGGACTGTATCTTGTGGGAGGAACACCACACTGGAGCAGGTTGAGTTTGATGAATCTTTCCCTGAGGAAGGAGAAGCAGTGGAGATAACATGTGATGAATTGACCACAACCCTCACTCCCCACCTCCCTGCACTGCTGGGTGTGGGAGGAGGTAAAGAAGTTGTGAGTGAAGTTGAGCCTGAGAAGAAGGTGGGCAGGGAAGGTGTTTTAAGATTTAGCTTCATTTCTCATTACCATACTCTGATTTACTTTTCAATAAATTAAGTTAATCTCCCCAGGTGAAGTCTGATTGAGGGCACCCTCAGTAAGCTTTGCAAATGACAGGCAGGAATGGTGATCTGCCTGAGGGTAGAAATGGTCTTCAGAGGGACCTGGACAGGCTGGACTTATGGGCTGAGGTCAGTTGCCTGTGGTTCAACAAGGCCAGCTGCCAGGTCCTGCACTTGAGTCACAACAACCCTAGGCAGATCTCCAGGCTTGGGGAAGAGTGGCTGGAAAGTGTTTGGCAGAAAAGGACCTGGGGGTGCTGGTGGCCAAAAATGCCAACAGCATCCTTGCATGTGTGGCCAGCAACAGTGTGGCCAGCAGGACCAGAGCAGGCATCATCCCTCTGTGCTCAGCACTGGTGAGGCCACACCTCGAATCCTGTGTGGGTAACAGAGATGGGGAAGGGTCTGGCGAAAAAGTGTTATGAGGAGCATCTGAGGGAACTGAGGGTCTTTAACCCGGAGAAAAGCAGGCTGAGGGGAGACCTTCTTGCTTTCTACAACTACCTGAAAGGAGGTTGTTGCAAGGTGGGGGTTGATCTCTTCTTCTAAGTGACAAGCTATAGGAAAAAAAGAAATGGCCTCATGTTGTGCCAGGGGAGGTATAGATAGGATAACAGGAAAAACTTCTTCCCTGAAAGGGTCTTCAGGCTGCCTAGGGCAGTGGCTGAGTCACTGACCCTGGAGGTATTTAAAGAGGTGAAGACATGGTACTTAGGGCCATGGTTTAGTGGTGGACTTGGCGCTGCACAGCGTTAACAGTTGGATTTGATCTTAAGAGTCTTTTCTAACTAAAACAATTTTCCTATTCTATTTTTTGCCTCTGAGGGAAACTGGTGAGTGATCTCTCTCTGTCTGTATCTCAACACATGAGTCTTTAATTATGTTTTCTCTCCCCTGTCCAGCTGAGTCATAGAGGAGCTTTGGTGGGCACCTGGCATCCAGTCACAGTCAACCCACCAGCAATATCCAGCTAAACGAATGTGAATACTACCCTGGTTTTATATGCCTTTCATCTCATAGCTCATTGTCATATCCTAGAACTCAGTTGCCCTGTAGATGTATGACTGAGCTGCAGGTTTAGAAAGAGGAAGTGCAAGACAAATACATCTATATTTGCCACTTAGCATAAAACATAACCATCTTTGTGATCACAGTTGTGCTCTAGAGCACAATTATGCACCCCACTTCTCTGCCCAGCTTTTTGGGCACTATTGTATTGAAGCTTGCAGTTGCTCATGGTGGTGTCATGAAGCATGGAGTGGATCATACCAGTGCTGAGGTTTTTCATCACTGTCTGGAAGCAGACCTACCAAGATAAGAGGCTAGAAAAATATGTGTGTCCTTCCTTCCAACAGATTTTCAAGATTTTTTGAAAACACCATAGATTTAACTATGTTTATGCTACTGCTTTTGGAGTTTCTGGGTTTCTTGGTCTTCTTTTAACTATTACAGGTGATAGCATGTATCTTTTACAAAGGCTTTCTCTGTAAAATTAAAAATGCTTATTAAAAATGCTTTTAACACTCTGAGTATCACATAGCCATTTATTTAATTTTCAGTTGATTTTGTTTGACTTTGCACAGTCATGATCAACCACAAAAGAGAAGGACAGAATTCAGGGTAAGTATCTTAAATGCACAACCTCTACAGTCTCAGACACAGCCTTGTTTGATAATTAGGAAGGGATGAGGAGTTAGAGCAGAAGGGATGAGGAGTTACAGCAAGTCTCTGACAGCATGCCAGAATTACCAGGTAGAATATTATAGGAGGTTCTGAAAGGTATAGGGAGCAATGCTGCATCAGATTTAAGAAGATCAAGGCTATATTCCTGAAGACAGAAAATGTAAATTAAACCCTCAGCTGCATGCAGGAATTATAACCCTGTGAGGTATCTGGAGCAGATTTTTTACTTGGAAGACAAAATGGAGATAAGCTTTTCATCTCTCCTGCCAAAGTTTTCACAGAAGAACCTGAAAAATTCTTTGATCTCTGGCACTCCTCTAGATCATGAGACAGTGTGGTTGCCTCAGAAGGACTACAGTGCAGACATGCTCTGTGGCTGGTCTCTGTCCTGCCAGGGGAACCACTTTCTCCAGTCTAACACAATAGACCTTAGGTACCTCAAGAATTTTGACCAACTCATGCTTATTGGCATGATCATAGTGTGATTTGTCAGACGGGTTTATTTATTTTCTTTATGGAGTAGGATATAAACAACAACCTGTTCTTGGGATATGCCATGGTAGCACTAATCAAGGCATTGGATTTGAAACCATGGTTTGAGGAAGCTGTCTTCTGCATAGCAACTGATGGGTTTACAGACCTCTATGATCACAGCTGTTCTCTCTGTGTAGGACCCACAACAGTGCTGTAAGCCATGTTTTGTGCTTGCACTGACCACTGCAAACACCTGTGCAAAATGCCGGCCTTGCACCTGCTGTAGTGTTTTTTGCTCTGCTACAGCAAAGAGCTCAGTCTGAAATATCACAGATGCAAGATTTCTCCGTACTTGTCTCCACAAGGCCATTAGTTTAACAAGGAGGATTTTACTCTGTTAATTAAGAAAAGAAGTGATTGGAAAACATGTAGAAGTTTGGAGGAAGATGTATTAGTAATCGCTGGCTGCCTCTGTCTAGCATGCAGAAGGGAAGAGAGAGAGGCTGGTTGACAGGGGCATGGATGGTCTAACATGCTTGAACATGGAATTGAAAGCTGCCAGTCCAGCTGACTGGGTTGTAAGTAAATTTATGTGTAAGTACCGCAACAGTTTATAATAAGTAAAATGGTAACCATATGAGCTGTAAAATCCCTATAGCAAAATTTTTCGTTGCTCCCCCATTTTGTGTTTCTGCACACACTATGGAGCAGCTTCCCAGTTAAAAATACAGAGTAGCAGTAATCTGGCAGAACCAGCATCAACAAACCTCTGGAAGCACTTGAACCTCTTGCTGCTTCCTAACACACTTGGCACTCTAAGGATTGTGAAAACAAAGCCGGGAATCCTGGTTACAATGATACTGTGTCCACACCCCATGAATCTCCCATTTTTCAGGAATACAGTGCTTTCTCTGCTGCCTTCTGCCCATGGAAGAAGTTTTGTCCCCTCCAAAAAGGCCAGTTCCCAGACCAGCTCCTCTGTTCCCTGTGGTGTGGGTCCACAAGCTTCTAAACAACAGTCTCCATCCAATTTTCTGTGTTAATCACCATTTAGAATCATAGAATCGCTTAGGTTGGACAATACTTTCAATATCGAGTCCAACCCTTAACCCTAAGCTAACCAAGTCCAGCACTAAACTATAGTCTAAACCTCCCCTGATGCAGCTTGAGGCCATTTCCTTGTTCTATTACCAGTTACTTGTGAGAAAAGACTGAACTCTTTACAACCAGAGGGCTATGAGGTCTCCCTTTAGCTTCCTTTTCTTCAGACTAAATATCCCCAGTTCCTTCAGCAGCAAATCATAAGAGTTGTTTTCAAGGCCCTTCACCAGATTTGTTGCCCTTCTTTGGACACGCTCCAACCCCTCCATGTCCTTCCTGTATTGAGGTGAGTATTTGAGGTGTTATCTCACCAATGCCGAGTACAGAGGGATGATCACCTTCCTGGTCCTGCTTTCCACACTATTTCTAATATAAGCCAGGATGCCATTGGCTTTCTTGGCCACCTGGGCAAACTGCTGGCTCATATTCAGCCTCCTATCAATCGGAACCTCAAGGTCCCTTTCTGCCAGGCAGCTTTCCAGTCACTCTTCCCCAAGCCTGTAGCGTTGTATGGTGGTGTTGTGGCCCAAGTGCAGGACCCAGCATTTCTATTGGAATGACTACAGCATTAGAAACTGAACCTTACTCATTCCTCTCTGCAGTTGGTCACAGTGGAAACAAAGGTATCCAAGCACTTTCAACTGACCTGAAAAAACCCTGTCCATATGGACATGTTTGTTTGAAAACATCAAGCAACGTCATATACTTTGCTTTAATTTTACAACTTTAAAAAATATTGTCATAATCAATAACTAGTTATTTCTGATACCAGTCTGTACTCAAGGAGTATTAAAAGTAGCTGAAAGGACATTAGAGAATTATTTAGCAATTCATTTACTATGTCCTGCATCAGAGAGGTGTTACCATGTAGTTGGTGGCCTTTGGTTCCCAGGGAAAAGGAGCAAGTCACCTTATCAACATCTTCACAAATGGTCTTAGACCATGTGTTAATCATGCTGTATGAAGGCGTTGATGCAAAGCTGAAGAGCTTTATTATTATGCACAGGTTGAGGAAAGTAATTCAAAATGTAGTGTGAGGTTTCATTTTTTTCTGGGAAAGGATCAGAACACAAAGGTCATTTGAATGACAAGCTGCTGCTCAGTCCTATAATGTGCTGGTTATTGTTGTGGTTTGCTGTTTTTTTAAATCCAAATTGCATCTCTTGGGACAATGTGGACAGTCATGTGTTCATTCCTTGTTTTTTAATGACTATCACAATCAGGTTTTCAGCAAAATTTGGTTTTCCATGCTTTACCTGTAGACACAACCAGCCTCTGGCATGGCAAATGCTTACTAATCTCTACCCAAGAACTGCTTTTGTATTTCAAGGTACCAAGAGAGGGTGAAGCCTTGAAAGATCTTCTTGTGTTTATGGCCCAGAAGCAGTCACAGAATTATCATTATCGTTCATACATGTTGTGGGTCAGGAAGAATGGGGAAACAGGTAAACAAAATAAAAATATTATTGGAAAATTGTGTATTTTGTCATAGCAAGGGTTCAGTTTTGCAGAAAAAAGAGGAAAAATTCTGGAACCAAATTACAGCAACACAATTTCAGGAGCAGATTTCTTTTAAGAGTAGAGGAATACCTCATGTGTAAGCAAGCTGCTCATCATTGTGAGAGTTGCAAACTGTGGTGAGCCTTCCAGGGGGCAGATTATGAGCATCACTGACAGTAACAGGTGGCCAATTACAAAATCTGAGCAAAATAAAGAGGAATAATATACACTTTACCCAGTCCTGTAACTTACTGTGTCCAGAGTCACTTGTGGATAGAAATCAGGAACTCTGAGGATACTTGGGTAGAGAGTGCATAAAAACCCAGGAGAGACTCAAGAGACTTGAGAAGAGAGAAAATGAAGAAAGACTTCAAGAACCTGCACGTGGATAATGCACTAAGAAGCTGAATCTGCTGTGCTGATCCACCCAGCTTCTGGCCTGTGTCACCTCTCCTGTAGATGGGGAAGTTGTACAACTTATAAAAAATGCATGTGTCTGTGACTAAAGCCTTTTGTTATCCAAAAAGTCTTTGCACTGTCAGTGTGGTCTTAAACTATGACAAAAATTCAGCTCACCCACTGTTGAGGGAAACTTTCTGGGAAAACCAGACAAAGGGACACATTACATTGCAGTTGTGGTAGAAATGCATGTTTGTGGCCACCTACCAAATAAAAAAAAAGATCTTTGAACTGTTGTTTGTTACTGCATGTCCCTTTCTTCAGTGCACTGCCCTTCTGGCTAATGGACTCATTTAGAGTCCACAATCCAGTGGCCCATAATTTTGCAATATTTTCCTTTGTTTAAAAGATCAGCATTCACTATGTAAAAAGGTTACTCCACCAGTGCACAAAATTAGTCATTGATAGTTCAGTGGGGAGAGTGGTAGAGATGATGGCAATGAGTCATGGTTTGGGCCTAACATGAAAACAAAGAACCAGCCTCACGGCTGCACACCTCCTGGGCACCACACACACAATGGGATGGGGAGGAAAAAAGCCAGTTAGAAGCTCATGGGTCGAGACAAAGGACAAGGAGGATATTTCACCAATTAAGGTCCCAGGCAAAACAGATGCAACTTGGGGAAAAAATAATAATTTAATTTACCATTAATCAAATGCCCACAGGACACAGACAACACAAAGAGCAGTGCTTACATACGTTACCTGCCCCCTGCCCTCTCTCCTGGACCCAAATTACTTTATTACCAATTTCTCTCCCTCCTTACCCCCAGCAGCACAGGGGGACAGGGGATGGGGTTTAGAGTCAGTTCACAGGCTGGTGGGTCCTGCTGCTGCTTCCTCCTCAGGAAGGACTCCTTACACTCCTTCCATGGGAGGGAGTCCTCCATGAACCTCTCTTTCATAAGTCCTTCCCACAAGGTCAGAAGCTGCTCCAGCATGGGCTTCTCACAGAATCACAGGCTCTTTCTGGAATAATAACCTCCCCTGGTGCCGGGGGCTTCCACATCTGCATAATCCAAGTCCACTGCAGTAAATCCAAGTTAACCCCTCCTGGCATCTTCAAGGAATGTTCCACCATTTTCCTCCGTGAATGCAAGGGGACAGTCTGCCATCTTGTCATAGGCTGCAGGGAAATTTCTGCTTGGGAACCTTCTCCCCTTTCTTCCTCACAACAATGGGTGCTCTGCCTCTCCAGCTGAGCTCTAACTCTTTTGACCTGCTCAGGTCTTATATCAGTTCTTTGGTAATTGCAGAGGCACATGTATTGTATCTCTCTAATGGCTCCATGGCTGGTTTTAGAGCTGGAGGAGCTCTTCAGCTTCTTAGGGAGCCACCCATCTCAAAAAACCCACCAAATCAACCAGCACACACTTTCTGGTAGAGTGAGTAGTACATGAAAGTTTACCCAATCCTGTGTAGTCGCCAGTCAGGGGTTATTATGCTTTATAAAGGTGTTCAGATTCCTGATACCCATTGATTCTAGTAGAAAATGAGGCACTGTTGAGAACCTGGCTGTGTTGGGTGGGTGGGGTGTGGTTTTGGTCATATCAGAGGGGGCCCATGTGAGCATCCTGTGAGAAGCTGCTGGAAGCTCCTCTGGGTCCAAAAATCCAGCCCCAGCTCTGACCAAGGATGATGCCTTCAGAGACAATGAGTAAGCCTCTGTGATTAACATATTCAAGAAGGGGAAATGAACTGCTGAAAGACCTCAGAGCAGAGGAGAGGGGGACGTGAGAGCAAAGCCAGAGTGGAGGTATCAAGATCGCAGGGAAGGAGAGGGAAGAGGTGCCCTAGCAGAAGTTCCTCTGAACCTGTGGTGAGGTGGCAGCTGTCCCCTTGGAGCCCATAGGGAAGCATGGTGGAGCAGACTGTGAAGGCTCAGATGTGGACCTGCAGCCTGTGAAGGACTCTGGTCAGGCAGCTGTGGACCTGCAGCCATGGAGGGACCCTGTGCCAGGGGAGGTGACTGTTTCCAAAGCAGGTCTGACTGTGGGCAGCCTGCACTGGAGCAGCCTGTTCCAGAGGGACTGAACCTCCTGGGAGAGATTGATGTCAGTGAGGTTCATGGAGGACCCTCTTCTGTGGGAGGGACCTTGCAGTGGAGCAGAGGAAGACTCAATAATCCTTCTCCCTTAGGAGGACAGAGTGGCAGAAAACAATAAATTATCTTAAACCCCATTCCTTATCCCCCTGTGCCTCTGGGGAGAGGAGGTAGAAAAATTGGAAGCAAAGTAATTTGGGCCCAGGAAGAATGGAGGAGTGGGGTAAAGTATTTAAGGTCTGTTTTTTTGTTTTCTCTTTGTCCTATTTGCGTTTGATTAGTGATAAATTAAGTTGATTTTCTCCACAAGTGGGGTCTGTTATGTCTGTGAACATAACTGGTGAGTGACCCCTCCCTATCCTTATCTCAACACACGAGCTTTTAGTTGAATTTCCTTTTCCCTATCACACAGTTTGGGGAGGCAGGAGTGAGCTGTACAGTTCTTTGTGGTTGGCAGGGCCTAAACCATGACACTGGCCTATAATATTTCACTCTTAGCCTGAGTCATTAGACACCTTACTGAATGCCTATGCCTCTGTAGCAATTAGCTGCAAAACTTTGAGCCATTTATTAAAAACCAGTGGATTCTGTGAACAGTCTTTCTAGTTATTAAAGCATCTGGAAGAAACAAGGAAACTGAAATCAATGCATGTTTTCCCTAGGTATTGATGAAATATAACACTATCTTGCCCCGTTAATCTCCTGTCATTTTTTAATGAGACCTGGTGACACACAGTAAAAATGCAGGGAAAGGTAGAAATAAGAGTAAAAAGCACAAATGAGGAAAAGACGCATTCATACTGTAAATAACTACATACTGTGAATTTTGAGCACACAACAGGAAAAAAAAAAACAGTCCTTACAAATCTGTCATTACTTCTAGCTGGAGAGTCATGGTGAATCCTCACTTTTAGTTGCATACAAGAAAAACATAGACCAAAAATAACCAGAACCCAGATTATTTAATCAATGTTTTTGTACGAATCTTGAGTTTTTAGTTTTATCTTTTAGATATTATTCACTGTTTCCATTTAAGTATATATCAGGCTGTATTCTCTTAAAAGAAATGAAAGGCAAAAGAAAAAACACAGACATATATGGGAAAATACATGAATTTTGCTACATCAAAGGTAATAAAAGACAAATTTGTAAAGACATGAACTGTTAAGCCAAAACAATCTTTCTTCATGGGGCTAGGGGGAAAAGCATTGTTAGAAAGTGCATGAACATGACAGTTCCAGAGAAATTATTTTTTTGGCATGCCCTCTAAGCATCACACAGTCACTGGTAGATAAAATTCCCACCACATCACACAATCCTGCAGCTCGGGAGGGCCCCAGTGGTCATCTGATCCAACCTGCTACACAGAGTGCATCCAGTTACAGTGGAATGGTCGGGTCTTGGTCTGGTCAAGCTCTGAACATCGTCAAGGACAGAGACTGCACAGCCTCTCTGAGTCCCTGCGGAAATAATTAACCACCCTTACGGTTTTCTTATTGAAATTGCCCTCTTCCTTGCTGAGAAAATTCTGACTCCTCTGCACTTTCCCATTACATAACCAGTTATATTTAACTGCCTAGAAGACTATACATTTTGTTGGACAAAATATAATTAATCAAATGGGGGAAAACCTAGATATACACTTCTCAGAAGGGTGGAGCCCTCCTGAGATTTTTTTATTAATCCTAACTTTGATGATTAATCAGGAAGTCTTAATCTAATAATGAATAACTGTTATTTTGAAATTAAATACGTTCAAGGGTACAGCTTCAGCAGGTTGAAGACAGGCAATATCTATTCTTAGAAGACATATGTAGGTCAGGTGAAAAGATGGAAAAAACATCAGCCTATGTTTAAGTAAAACCATTTGGCCTAAATATCTGAACTGTACCATAACTAATTCAACAAGTCATTAAATGCTTCACAAGTTTCAGAACTGCAGAACTCACAACTCAGACTGAAATATCTCACACCATAAGCATTTTGAGTTATGGGCTGATAAATATAAAGAGTAATGGCTATGGTCATCCAACAGACCTTCCATGAATGAGTAATCTGTATTTACATTACAACTAGGATGATTTACAAGTGCAAAAAAGACACATTTTAATTTAATGATATACATATGTCAGGAGATTTTTATTGAATGTATCATATATATAAGCTTCTGCACTCTATTTCATGTGAAAAAAGAAATGGGTAACAAATCAAAGTCACAAAAAAATCAGTGGTAAATATAATGAAAATAAGAATGTGTTTCAGTCTTTATGGTTGTCAAAATGTTTCTTTGTATTCTGGGAGGATGCTGACTTCAAGAATGATGCGGGAAGTTTTGGAGTGTTCACCACAATGCTGAGTTATTTCAGTTCTTCACTTCCATGGATCAAAATGTTAAAATTTGACAATATTTTCAATTATATTTTGTACCTTAAAATGTGTTTAGACATATGCTGTCCTTAAGGGCAGTCTCCTCCTTGAGCAGTTTTCCTAACGTATCTTCTGCCAGTGTTCCCATATCAAACTTTCAAATTTAACCCATGGAAACTAGTTAGTTGATGAAAAGAAAAAAAGGGTTTAGATATGTCGGGAAAAACAACAAAAACAAAAAATTTATTTTTTCCTTCCATCTCCTCCCCCCCAGCAACAAAATATTAAATTTACATTAATGTATGAAGCATTAATCTACCTACAACAGATGAGGCATAACATGGCTAACAGACCGAAACTGACAGCTAACAGGCTAATGTTTCTCAACTTACATTAATATGCAAATACATCTCAGAGAGAGATTTTAACTTCTAAAATTTAATCTACTGAGAAAGAAGTGAACTGTTTACAGGAAAAAGAACAACACAGCAACACAGAAGAATTCAGATCTTTTACACCTAAAGGCATCTGGAAAAGTCATTCTGAAGTGTTCAGAAACCATCCTTAGTCTAATGTGGTCTCATATTATATCAAAGTTCTGAATTAATTTTCAAAAATCTTCCAAATGTATACAACAGTTTAAATATAAAGTTACTAATTAGTAGATAAAGAGAAATCTAGAATTATCTGGAATTTATTTAATGAATGACAGCTCATTGACTGTTTTCTACTAGAAATAATGGTGTAGCATTGGTCAGGAAATATTCTTGAAACTTATTGCAAAGATTGACATTAGAAATACCAAAAAAGTTTAAGAAGACTTTGCAACTCATGTGAGTGAAGGCAACATGCGGTAACCATTTTTCTGAAGAGCTTGGTATGAAAAAACATCTATAACTACTTTTTAGAGGAAAACCAGTTAAGGCTTTTAAGACATGGATTTGACAGATGGACCTCTTGGTGGATAAGTAAGTGGCTGGATGGCTGCACACAGAGAGTTTTGGTCAATGGTTCAGTTTCCAAGCAGAGGCAGGTGACGAGTGGTGTTCCTCAGGGTTGCATACTGGGGACCAGTGCTGTTAAACATCTTTGTTGAAGACACATTTGAGTGTATCCTCAGGAAGTCTGATGAGGATACCAAGCTCTGTGGAGTAGCTGACACAATAGAAAGGGAAGGGAGGCCATCAAGAGAGACACTGACATGCTAGAGAGGTAGGCTAGTGCCAACCTCATGAAGTTCAACAAAGCAAGGTCCTTCACGTGGGTCAGCACAACCCCACGCATAAATACAGGCTGGGGGGAGAATGGCTGGACAGCAGTCCTAAGGAGAAGAACTTAGGGGTGGTAGTAGATGAGAAGCTCGACAGGAGCCACCAGTGTGTGCTGGAGACCACAGCACCAATTGTGTCCTGGGCTGCTGTGGTGGGTTAAGACACAGACTCTAGGGTGAGAAGCAATGGAATAATTTATTTTGAGAAAATGCTCCCTTACAAACTTTTACAGTGGGAACTGAGAAAAAGCAACCAGGGTACAGAGCATGTAAGGAGCACTCACACCTGCTCCTTGGCACATACACAGTCCTCGGGTTCCCAGGATGTAGCCAGTCACACACCAAGCACACGATAAACAGTGCTCTGATTTTTGTCAACATTCACAGTGCTGCTCACAGCAAGCCTGGCTCTTACCTGGTCTCATATGGTTTTGTCTACTTTTCTACAGATAGAGGAGGCCCTTTTTCTTTTGCCCTGGCTATTTTCCACAGGCTGCCTCAAAACAGGTGTGGTGAGCAGGGCGAGAGAGGTGATTCTCCTCCTCTGCGCTACTCTGGTGAGACCCCACATGGGGTACTGTATAGAACTCTGAAGCCCTCATCACAGGAAAGACATGGAGCTGTTGAAGAGAGTCCAGAGGAGGGCCATGAAGATGATCCAAGGGTTGGAGTAGCTCTGGTATGAAGACAGGCTGAGAGAATGGGGCTGTTCAGCCCAGAGAAGAAAAGACTTCAGGGACACCTTAGAGTGGCTGTCCAGTGTTAAAAGAAGAGTTTGTCCAGGGATGCTGGGGATGCCCTCTCCTTGGAGGTGTTTAAGGCCAAGTTGGATGAGGCTTGTGCAGCCTGTTCTAGTGGGAGGTGTCCCTGCACATAGCAGGGGGGTTGGAACGTGATGGTCTTTAAGGTCCCTTCCAACCTTAACCATTCGTTGATTCTACAATTCTGTAATCTCAGGGTGGGACCTCCAGGGGCAAAGCACCCCAGGCTCACGTCACCCAGTTGGATGTTTGTTCAGGGGCTTCGGGGACACTTCTGTCTGCTTAGCAAAGGGAGCCCTTGGGACCCCCCTCCTATTGTTGAGGGGTGTTGGGGCCCTTGTTCCCCAAAGGTGACTGGCTGGTTGGCGGGCGTGGCTGCGATGGCATCACAATGAGGGCAGCTAGAAAAGGGCCAGCAGCAGCTGTGCCCCAGTGCTAGCTGGCCAGGTGAGTGCGCAGGCAGGGGGAGGCCGGGCTGGAGCAGGGCCGGGGCAGAAAGGCGGCCCCCGGGGGGTGGGTTCAGGCCCTGCCCCGAGGGCCCAGCTGCTGGCGGCAGCGCCTTGGGCAGGGCACGGGGCTGCCCCCGCCGGGGCACAGGCCCTCCCTGCCAGCCCCACTGAAGCCCTTCTCTCCCTCCTCCTGCAGACCATGGCTGCCCGGCTCTTCCTTACCCTGAGTGCCCTAATCCTCAGCCAGGGCCCACGGCCAGCGGGTGATGGGCTGGATGAGGAGACGCGCGTGCGCATGCGGGAGCGAGAGGAGATGTTGAAGAGGGAGATGATTCGGCTGCTGTGGGAGATGGAGCAGAAGGCGCAGGAGGAAAGTGCCCCGACCCTGAGGACCCCGGAGCAGAGTGGCTTTGCCTGGGAGGCCCTGCTCTTTGCAGCCTTGCAGCACTGGCAGCTCTGGGCCGTTGCTGCAGCCCTGCTCCTGCTCTGCGGGCTCTGCTGGAGGCTCAGGAAGAGGAGCTGTCGGCCAGCCATCAGCAGGAAAGAGGGCAGCTCTGGAAACATGGCAGTGAAGGAGAAGCAAGAAGAGAAAGCCAGTGTTGCACCAGTTGTGATAGAATCGTTCACCACGGTGGAGGAACTGGTGCTTAAACTTCTCCATATCTGCCGAAAACTTGGCAAGAACAGCTGTGTGCCACGACTGAGGCTAGCTATGGTCCTGGACAGCACCTCAGAAATGTGTGGTTCCAGTGAGGGTGAAACTACCTACCACTTTCTGGTGCACATGCAGCCGGCCCATGGGCATGCCTTCCACGTGGAGATGGGCACTGTGGAAGGGATGTACAGACTCTGTGCTGAGCTGAAATGCACCTGCACACAGCACATGCTGTGCTTCCTCCACCACCCTGAGAAGGAGCTGAGGAAGAAGCAGGGTCCCAGCCTCCTAGACACCTTCTGCATCGGTCCCTATCTGGACATTGATAAAACCTACTTATGGTTCCAGACACTGGTAAATGCAGCCTGGGCACTTTTGCCTGAGTCAAGATACTGCCAGCTACTGATGCTGCCCTCCAGTCGCTCCTGCAAGCTCCGGCTGACCTGCTCCTCTGGTAGTTCTCTGATGATTGAGTTGACGCTTGGGGTGCAGAACAGTGAGCCGGACACCTTCATAACCATTGAGGACACCTTCATAAGCACTGAGGACATCTTCAGAGGCATTGAGGAAGCAGAGGAGGGTGTGTCTTTCTCCCATTAACACCTGGACAGCAACGGACCTCCATCTTCCACTGTAGGCAGAAGCATAGCAGGATGCTCCATCTCTCAGTGTGCCTGCCTCAGTTTCCAGCTATGACTCAGTTGCTTTTTTTCTCAGTTTTACAGGCCCCCCTCATTGTGTTTGTTAGCTAGTTTGACATCAAGCAATCTCTCCTCGTTAACTTTTAGATTTTAAGGTTTTAGGATCCTTTTAAGCCAGTCATCAATGTTCTAGGTGTAGCATAAGACTTGTTAGTAGGTTAGTGGCTGGCATGTGATGGTAGAGCTTTATGGGTTGGTTTGACTCTTAGTGATAGACATTCTTGTTAAGGTCCCTTTTGCAGTGTTGCTTCAGCCTCCTGTTCTGATATCCCAGTTTTCCTACAGCCTGATTGAGCTGGTGCCTGTTGCTTTTAAAGGGTTTAGACCCCAGTGCTGTTTGCAATAAACCTTGGTCTGTGAACATTCATCTCGTCTGCTGTGTCGCTCCGTCTGGGACAAGAGGCCAGCGTGTGTTCTCCCTGTTGCCACCTGGACAGCAACTGCCCTCCTTCTCCTGCAGAGCCCATTGCTGCCAGGAGCTCTCCTCTCTCCAGAGCTGCCACGAAATGGCCTGTTTGACCAAGTGCTGTGTCTGGGTGTGACTGGGCTGGGGAAGGCGAGCAGAGGGTGCTGCCTGCTCAGCTGCCACAGGATCCGGGAGCGTTCTGAGGAAGAGCTGATGTGGTGCACTCTGCGCTCACCGGTTCCTTCCCTGAGGCTCCCCTGCCTGGCTGTGCTCCTGTGCTGGGGCACTTGGAATCAGTTCTTACCCTCCACAGCTGGGCACTACATGACTGAAGTAGTGCAGGGGGTGGAGGAGAGGATCCAGGAGCAGAGCACCATTGTCTGGGGGTTCTGATCTTTGCTGCCTTGCAGGAGTCCTGGTCCTGGTCTTTGGAGTCTTCTGGTGCTCCTTGCCCTAAGCCAGGCAGCAGTGGTGAAGAAGAGAGCTCCAGCAGAAACTCCTAGCAGCAGGAGGAAGAGGAGCAGGAGGAGGAAGAAGGAGAAGATCCCAATAATGAGAGGGATCTGGGCAGGATTTTTGCAAAGTGTATCCAGTGGCCAGTGCAGAACCTGGGCTACAGGAGCTGGGTGGTGAAGGAACTGCTGAGCAAGCTCCTTTGCGTCTTCCAAGTGCTCTCATCAAATTGTTCCTTCCTGTTGCTGCAGTCAGCCATGAGGGTGGGCAGCAGCTTCAAAGGTTGGCAGCCCCATGACGATGATATTGTCCAACAGCTGCTTGTGCTCCTGCAGCCTCTCCACGGTCATGCCATCCTCTTGGAGCTGGGCACCATGAGGGAGATGCTAGCAAGAGACTCCTGTGTGTCTAGGTGGAGCTGGAGTAGACTTGCACATAGGAGTAGCTGGTGAAGGACCTGCTGTACCTCCTTCACCACCCTGAGTATGCTCTGAGGAAATCCTTGTGTCACCCCCCTACCAAGTAAGTGTGCTGCCAACTGACTCTGGCCAGCTCAGATCTCCAAGAGGACTGTTTTATTTATGCAGACATTTCATGGGGAGAACTGAGACATCTTTCTAAGTGTTTGGTAGGACAAGGCTAGCTTCAGTGTCTTTTACTTTCTCTTGAATATTATTGTACTTTTCAAGGAGCATGTGGTTATCTCATGAGGTTATAATCATCCTTCCTGCGTCCTTAGGACTTTAAGCTCTGTCTTTTAGTTTTAGATTATCTTTAGCAGGAAATATACTACTTAGGGTAGCTAGAGCATTAGTGTGTGGGAGCTGTGTGCCTCCTCCCGCCTGCATATTTACCATGCATCCAGCCTGGCAATATTTAGGTGCCTTGTATGTATGTGGTGTCTCATTTACCCCACTTTATGTCAGAGGCCAGATGTCATCTCTCTGGACTTCAGTAAGGCCTTTGAGATGGTCCCCAACAACACCCTTCTCTCTGCACTTGGGAGGTTTGATTTGTTGGATAAGGAGCTAGATGGATGGTCGTATCCAGAGGGTAGTGGTTAATGGTTCCATGTCCATGCAGACATCAGTGACAAGTGGTGTTCCACAGAGGATCGTATTGACACAAGTGCTGTTTAATATTTTCTTCAGTGGCACAGACAGTGGGATAGGGTGCACCCTCAGCAGGTTTGCAGATGACACCAAGCTGAGCCATGCAGTTACCATGCCTGAGGGATGGGATGTCACTTTGACAGGCTTGAAGAGTGGGCCTGTGTGAGGAAACATCAACCCCTATACTTTTCCATGTTACCTTCTTACTATGAGGCTCAGGGTGAGGTCAGTCATACTATCTACAGTGTTGATCTGTGGCTCAAGGTGGCCTTTTCCAATGAAAGAGGAAAGTGTTTTTCTGCACAAATGGTTGGTAAACTGTACTCAGGTACACTCTGTATATCCTTCTTCAAGTAACAAAGGAGCAGAAGGTGAGAGCAGCAAAAAGTCCATTTTGCTCAAATAGACTAAGATAATGTGGCTTGTTTAGCTAACAGAGCAGAGGATTAATATTGATAACTAGAGTAAAGCTCAGGCAGGAGCTCAGCTTTATAACTGAAGAACAGTGGAGAAGAAAAAAGCTTAGTAACAACTTAAATAAATAATATAGAAATCTGAAGATCTTTTGAGTACTTCAGAAACTGGAAAATTACATGGACTAAGATCTACCTGTTTGAAAGAGGTTACTGTCTATAGCAGCAGGAAATTATGCTTGACCCTAGAGGGCCCTTCCAGTCAGTATAATATATTTCACAGAATCACAGAATCATAGAATCACTTAGGTTGGAAAAGACCTTCAATATCAAATCCAGCCATTAACCATACTCTAATCAAGTCCAGCACTGAGCCATATCTCCAAGTGTCACTTCTAGATGACTTTTAAACGCATCCAGGGGTGGTGACACAGCCACCTCCCTGGGCAGCATGTTCCAATGTCTGACAATCCTTTCAATGAAGAAGTTCTTCCTAATGTCTAGTTTAAACCTCTCCTGGTGCAGCTTGAGGCCATTTGCTCCTGTTCTATCACCATTTACTTGTGAGAAGAGACCAGCACTGACCTCTTTACAACATCCTTTCAGGTAGTTGTAGAAGGCAACAATGTCTGCCCTCAGCTTCATTTTTTTCAAACTAAATAGCTCCAATTCCCTCAGCTACTCCTCCTAAGGCTTGTTCTCAAGGCCCTTCACCAGCTTTGGTGGCCTTCTTTGGACATGCTCCAGCAGCTTGATGTCCTTTCTGTATTGAGGTGCTCAAAACTGGACACAGTATTCAAGGTGTGACCTCACCTATGCCAAGTACACAGGGTGATCAACTCCCTGGTCCTGCTTTCCACACTAATACAGGCCGGGATGCCACTGGCCTTTTTGGCCACCTGGGCACACTGCTGGCTCTTATTCAGCTGCTTGTCAGTTAGAACCCCCAGGTCCTTTTCTGCTGGATGGCTTTCCAACCACTCTTCCTCAAGCCTGTTGCAATGCATGGGGTTGTTGTGGCCTAAGTGCAGGATCCAGCACTTGGCCTTGTGGAACTTCATACAGTTGACCTCAGCACATCAATATAGTCTGTCCAAGTTAGGTTTAAATCTACTAACATTCACAAATAATTTTGTAAACAGATTATTAAATTAAACCAAGTGTAGTTTTTCAGAATTTTGGGGAGTATGATGATGGGAATGATGTTATGAAGTTACTATGTTCTTCCTTTTTCCAGTTATCTGTTACTGGATGACAACTAATGGGCTAGGTAGAAAGTTGGACTTATTTCTGTTTTAATTTTTGTTTAATCTGATAGCAACTTGAACGAGACCTGTATGTGTAATTTGCATAGTATTAACACAAGTGGTGGCTAAGACATCACATAGCACATTCTTGCATAACTGAACCAATAAAGACATTGCTATTGTCTCTTCTGCACATGGATTCTAAGGTAACTGATGTTAAATGTCAAGCTTTAATCTTTTATTTATTAGACTTTGAAATTTTAATAGCAAATGTAGCAATTTAATTTATTTAGAAACTTCTGTTTATTAAATTTGACTGATTTAAGAGTACTCTGTTCAAAAGCTTTTGGACAGAGAACTAGTTATTCCTATGTAACTGCGAAGCAATAAAATGCTCTCTTCCTCAGAAGACTAGGCTAAAGAGGATAATATTCTTCCCTCAACATGTTGGTAATCAGAGATGGAAACATTGTACAACCAGCTGATACAAGGAAAAGAACAGAAAAAGCCAAGACAGAGACTATACAAAGAATCTCCATTTGATATATTACTCAACCACAGAGCCATAGTTGTATAGTTGTCATGAGAAAATGTTGGGTTTGAAGTGCTTAGACAAATGTCCATACTTCTCTAAGTGTTTCTGAAAGAAATACACATTTATGGTCACATACCAAAATAACATCCAAAACCTGTAGTATTTCTTTCCCAGAATCAAATTCTATGTTGATAAGTACAAAAATTCATAAGATAGAAGTATCAAAACCAGGATTTCTGGTTGCATGTTTAAAAGTGCAATATTTAATGCAAATACAATATAAATAACATGATTTCCCTTCTTCATTGTTGTAATAATAATAAAAAGGGAATACAATAATTCAATGAATATCTATTTGTTCAGGTTAGCAAAAAAGTCGATGATTATTTGAACATGGTAATAATATGAGAAATGAAATTGTTTGGTAATGGATTATTACATTTTATGACCATACATTTATTTCACATAATTCAAACTGTTTCTTCCTACTGTGTGTAAGAAAAACTCAAATATGTAGGAATTAATTTTAAGATAGACACAGACATGGATAATCAGTTTAACCAAAACCACAATGAAATATTAATTTGCCTGTGCTGAATAAGTCTACAGCTAGGACAGACAGAGGGGACATGTTAATGCAAATAATGCTTGGGATGAGACTCATATGAAAGCAAGAAAGGTTCTTAGATTCAAACTGATCCTGGATTTCAGTCTCTCTTACTGTGGACAATCATTAAAATCAGAGAGCCTGAATCAGCAGTAGTGCAAACATGTTACACCAGTAAAACTCATAAAATTGTACCCTCATAAAGAGACTGCTTTTTCCAGTTTCCCACAACAATATCTAAAGCATGAGGATAGTTGTCTCATGGCAGGAATTGGTTGCTTGCTACATCTTTGAGACAGACTAGCCCATTTGCAGCTTTCCTGAGACTCTGTCCATTCCCATCAAACATGCCAGGGAATGGGGATATCCCCCTTCGTAGTGCATTTAGCTTGAGGGCTCCTGTAGCAACTGGGAACTTGCAGCAATAACAGTACTGAGATTCAAAGTGAATGCTACAGGGACATACAGTGTTTACATCTCTTAACATCTCCAGAATGAGTCAGAGAGAGAAAATAGAAAACCAGTGTGTTGACTTCCTGTAATTTCAGAAGATGGCATTAATGCCATCTCTTAATACAATCGCTGCAAGGTAAAATATTGAAACTTTATGCCAGGGTTGGGACTCAGCTCACTTTTCAGCTATCGGCTTTCAGTAGATCTGCTTAGGGAAGCAATGCAAATAGCAGCAAATTGTTGGTTAAATGGGTTAAGGACTCAACCCAGGTTTAGCCATTAACCTTGATCGATTTGTCTTCTTACTAGGTATGTAGGAACATGCTTCAGTACTCTGCTGATTCTGTTTGGGTTGAATTATCTCCTTCAGTGGGCAAAGGCTGCTTGGGCCAGCCGGCATGATCTGTGTTTTTGTTACAGTGGCATCTTTGTTGTGCATTGCTAATGTCTGTCTTGTTCCTGTAGGTATTTTACTGTGGCAATTGGAAGACAAGATAGCTGAGGAAATGGAGCTTTGGTCTGACCCACTGCTGGATTTCTTAGGAATTGCCTCCATGTTGTGAGAATAGTCATAAGACACTGAATAAAACAAGGAATTTGACTTAAGGTGTAGAACTCTGGTTGCCGAGTACCACTACAGCTGAGAAATTGGAGTTCATTGTATCTAGTTAGATAATGCCAAGAAGCCATATTCTTAGTGGTACCATGTCAATGTTTAATGTTGGGCTAGCAAATAAATGAATGACAGATGCTCTCTGTTAAACCCTCTCCCTTCTCAGAACAGAAAGAGAATAAGGGAGAGAGATTAATGGGTTAGAAACTAAACTACACAGCTTTAATGAAAAAAAATTAATGATGAAAAAAATAATAATGAAATATATACTAACATATACAAATCCAATATCATGCTCCCCAGTAATGCTCACATCACCACTGGGGCTGTAGGGCAGGCCCTGGAAACATCCTGGACCAGACTTCTGGAGTCAGCAGCAGACAGGAACTGTATTCAGGAACACACAGATTCAGGATTGCATGGATCAGGATCAAAGTCAGAGAAATGGACAGAATCCTCCCAGGACATTTGCCATGGATAAAGAGGGCTTAACCATCATGATTCCTCAGGTTCGGACCAAGTATGACATATAAGGGATGAAACATTTTGTTTGCTCAGTTTTGAGTCACCTGTTCAATCTGCTTTTCCCTGCAGGAGGGTAGCAGGTCTGACCCGTTTTCTTCCCTTTTGTTTCCAGTGCTTAGGAAGTATAACAGAACCTATCAGTGACCCTGGAGTTTATAGGAGGAAATATAAGCAAGAGCCTTTCTGCACACCATTCTCCAGCAATAACTATAAACACTGAGCTTTATCAGTCCTACAAGCGGATGCTGACTGAAGAACATGCTGTTAATTTCAGAAAGTGCAATTACTTTTAAAAGACTAAACTGAAAAAATAAAATTACTAAAAGGAAATTTAGTTCTGTCATGGCTTAAACCAGGACACAAAGAATTATTTGTCTAGAATGAAAATACATACATTACAAAACTGATTCAATTATTTCATAGAATCACAGAATGTCTCAAGTTGTAAGGGATCCATAAGGATTTTCATAGAATCATAGAATCATAGAATCTTAGGGGTTGGAAGGGACCTCAAAAGATCATCTAGTCCAACCCCCCCTGCTAGAGCAGGATCACCTAGAGCACATCACACAAGAACGCATCCACGTGGGTTTTGAATGTCTCCAGTGAAGGAGACTCCACAACCCCCCTGGGCAGCCTGTTCCAGTGCTCTGTCACTCTCACAGTAAAAAATTTTTTTTGTATATTCACCTTGAACCTCCTATGCTCCAATTTCCACCCATTACCCCTTGTCCTATCACTGGTCATCACTGAGAAAAGCCTAACTCCATCTCCCTGACACTCACCCCTTACGTATTTGTAAACATTAATGAGGTCACCCCTCAGTCTCCTTTTCTCCAAGCTAAAGAGACCCAGCTCCCTCAGCCTCTCCTCATAAGGGAGATGTTCTACTCCCTTAATCATCTTTGTAGCTCTGCGCTGGACTCTCTCAAGCAGATCCCTGTCCTTCTTGAACTGAGGGGCCCAGAACTGGACACAATACTCCAGATGCGGCCTCACCAATGCAGAATAAAGAGGTAGGAGAACCTCTCTTGACCTACTAACCACACCCTTTCTAATGCACCCCAGGATGCCATTGGCCTTCTTGGCCACAAGGGCACATTGCTGGCTCATGGTCATCCTCCTGTCTACCAGGATTCCCAGGTCCCTTTCTCCTACACTGCTCTCCAGCAGGTCAGCCCCCAACCTGTACTGGTACATGGTGTTTTTCTTCCCCAAATGCAAAACTCTACACTTGCCCTTGTTGAACTTCCTCATGTTTCTCCCCGCCCAACTCTCCAGCCTGTCTAAGTCCCTCTGAATGGCAGCACAGCCTTCTGGTGTGTCAGCCACTCCTCCCAGCTTAGTGTCATCAGCAAACTTGCTGAGGGTACATTCTATACCCTCATCCAGGTCGTTGATGAAGATGTTGAACAACACCGGTCCCAGTACCGACCCCTGAGGGACTCCACTGGTCACACACCTCCAACCAGATTCTGCCCCATTGACTACAACTCTCTGACTCCTTCCTTTCAACCAGTTCTTGATCCATCTCACTACCTGATCACCAAACCCATACCTGATCAACTTATCTACAAGGATGCTGTGGGAGACAGTGTCAAATGCTTTACTGAAATCAAGGTATACCACATCTACCACTCTACCATCATCTATCCACCTAGTAATTTCCTCATAGAAGGCTATGAGGTTAGTCAAACATGATTTACCCTTGATAAAACCATGCTGACTGCTCCTGATGACCCCCATATCCTTGATATGCCTGGAGATAGTGACTAGAACAAGTTGTTCCATCACCTTTCCAGGGATGGAGGTGAGGCTGACCGGTCTATAGTTACCCGGGTCCTCCTTCTTGCCCTTCTTGTAGACTGGAGTGACATTTGCTATCCTCCAGTCCTCAGGCACCTCTCCTGTTACCCATGACTTACCAAAGATGATGGAGAGTGGCCTAGCAATGACCTCCGCCAGCTCCCTCAGCACCCTTGGGTGCATTCCATCCGGACCCATCGATTTATGGATGTCCAGATTACTCAACTGATCCCTAACCCAATCCTCATCTACCATGGCAAACTCCTCCTCTATCTTGACTTCTTCTGGGGCTATATGAATCTGGGGCTCATGGGGAAATCCTGCAGGAGTAAAGACAGAGGCAAAGAAGGCGTTCAGCACCTCTGCCTTCTTTATATCCTCTGTCACCAGGGCTCCCACCTCATTCATCAGAGGGCCAATATTGCCTCTAGTGTTAGATTTGTTAGCTATGTATTTGAAAAAGCCCTTTCTATTATCCTTAACCTGACTTGCAAGGTTAAGTTCCAAAGAGGCCTTAGCTTTCCTAATTGCCTCCCTACATCCTCTGACAACAGACCTATATTCCTCCCAAGTGACCAGCCCCTCCTTCCATGATCTGTAGATTTTCCTCTTCCACTTGAGTTTGCCCAGTAGTTCCTTTTTTAACCATGCAGGTCTCCTAGCTCCCTTACTAGATTTCCTAACCATTGGGATGCTCTGATCCTGTGCTCGCAAGAAGTGGTCCTTGAATGTTGACCAGCTATCTTGAGCCCCTTTACCTTCTAGCACCCTGTCCCATGGGATTTCCCTTAACAGTTGATTAAGGAGGCCAAAGTTTGCCTTGTGGAAGTCCAGGGTTCTGATCCTGCTGGGTATTCTGTTCCTTCCACACAGGATCCTGAACTCCACCATCTCGTGGTCACTGCAGCCAAGGCTGCCACTGACCACCACTGCTTCAACAAGGCCCTCCTTGTTAGTTAATACAAGATCCAGGAGTGCTCCTCTTCTAGTTGGCTTGTCCACCATTTGCATTAAGAAGTTATCATCAATGCACTGGAGGAACCTCCTAGACTGTGAAAGGCTGGCTGTGTAAGTCTTCCAGCAGATATCGGGGTAGTTAAAATCTCCCATGAGGACTAGGGCCTGTAGTTGTGAGGCTGCTTTCAATTGCCTGTAGAAAGCCTCATCAACTTCCTCATCTTGATCTGGAGGTCTGTAGTACACCCCCACAACTGTATCACCCACACCAGCCTGCCCCTTAATTCTTACCCACAGACTTTCAACTTGCCCCTCATCGGCCCCTGCACAAAACTCAATACATTCTAGTTGCTCTCTCACATAAAGAGCAACTCCACCACCTCGCTTCCCCACCCTATCTTTCCTAAAAAGCACATAACCATCCATGACCACATTCCAGTCATGTCAGCTGTCCCACCATGTCTCTGTTATTGCTACCAGATCATAACCCTTAGCCCGTACACAGACCTCTAACTCTTCTTGCTTATTCCCCATACTGCGTGCATTAGCATACAGGCATTTCAGGAAGCAAACAGAGCACTCTGGTGGGACCAAATCCTCCCCAGACCACCTGCCTTCGGGCCCTGGTGTGTTCCTCTTGGGCTTGTCCCTAACAGACTCAGTTTTCTCCCCTTCCCCCATCACGCCTAGTTTAAAGCCCTCTCGATGAGCCCTGCTAAGTCCTGCCCCAAAAGCCTCTTCCCCCTCTGGGACAGGTGCATCCCACCTGCCACCAGCAGGCCAGGTGTCTCATAAATCAGCCCATGATCAAAAAAACCAAAACCCTGTCTTTGGCACCAGTCTCTTAGCCATTCGTTGACCTGTGACCTCTTCCTATTTACCTCCCCACCCATTCTTGCAGGAGGAATGGAGGCAAACACTACTTGCGCTCCAGACCCCCTAACTAGCCGTCCCAGGGCCCTGAAGTCTCTCTTCATTGCCCTTACGTTTCGTGTAATGATTTCGTCACTGCCAACCTGAAAAATCAGCAGTGGGTAGTAATCGGAGGACTCTACAAGATTAGGGAGTTTCCTTTTAACATCCCTAATCCGAGCCCCAGGGAGGCAACAGACCTCCCTGTGGGATGGGTCCGGTCGGCAGATGGGCCCTTCTGTTCCCCTCAGAAGGGAGTCGCCCACCACAATTACTCTCCTTTCCTTCTTGATTGAAGAAGTCCTAAGGACTCGGGGTGACTGACAAGTCCTAGGTGCTTCATTAGATAAGTCTACTCCTTCAACTTCATTTTCCTGTCCCTGAATTTCTAAGGCCTCATATCTATTGTTCAAGGGCAATTGGGAGGGCGGAAGAGGTTGGGAGGATTTTTTCTTGCCTCTACGAGGTCGGACCTCCTTCCATTCCTTCATATCTCTTAAGTCCTCTGCTTCTGTCTGGTGACAGGAGGGGAGGGGATCCGTCGCTTTCTCAACCTCCTCAACCTCTTGCATCTGCCCCTGCCTCAGGGTACAACTCCACCAATCTATTTCTCTCTCACATTCTCTAATGGTCCGTAGTCTTTCAGCCTCCTCTGTCAGTTCAACCACCTGCCTGAGGAGATCGTTTACTTGTTCACACCGCACACACGTGTTCTCACTGTCTCCCTCCGATACCAGTGCCAGGCTCGGGCATTCACTGCAGCCAGAGACCTGCACGGCTGCGTGCCTGCTTGGGAGCTCCGTCTGAGTCCCCACATTCTTCTTCACTATGGTTTTCGGGCGGGTTGCGACCATGATCTATCTAGCTACTAGTTTGCCTGTCTTGCTATGAGAAGGCACCCACTGCTCCCTGCCTGCCCTCTGGAAGCTGCTGCCGCTCTCTGCTCTGCGCTGCCGCGTGCTCAGAGGAGGCTGCCAAATGGCCGCTTTTTAAACCTTGCCGCCGTTCGCAGCCACGCCTCCTGCCACGTCAGCCTCCCTTTTCTCTCAGGATTCCCGCTCAGACTCGGGTCTCCTGGCTCTCTCCTGGCTCTGCCCCGGCTTCACCGTCTCCAGGAAGCCCGGCTCCCTCTCAAATCCTCAGCAATTTAAAGGAACAGCTCCCACCGCTGCCGGTGCCGCTGCCGCTCTCTGCTCTGCGCTGCCGCGTGCTCCATTTTCAAGTCTGACTCCCTGTTATTATATATTATATCCCTCATATATATATATATATATATATATGAGCTCCATTATTAATATAATTGCCCCTTACAGAGAACCTATAAATTTCTTGGCATTCTTGTCCCACCTATTGGAGGCAAAAATTATCTGTCTTTAACTTTTCCTATAGTCTTTTCCTCTTTTTTTCCTTTTCCAGAAGTGTGAAAGAACAGCTGCTACCTGATGTAATTATTTTAATTGTTGCATGCTATAAAACTGTTAAAAGCAATTTTAACAGTAAATAGGTTTTATTGCCAATTTATGCTTTTGCTTTAGGATGGCAACGGGTGGTTAAAAGTATATTTGATTCTGTACTATTCTCCAGTATCCACTGTAATCAATGAAGTGATAATATTTTGCCCTCAGGAAAAAAGAAGTGCTAATGGAAGCAATTAAAAGATATGAGTGATACTGACACCTCTTTATTATCTTTCAGGTACATTCAGAGTTACCCATCATATTAAGTAGTAATGATGCAGTTAGAGTAATTTTCCAGCTGACATGATTATTTCTGTGACCCAGACACATTTATCTTGTGCTTTGAAGCCCTTCACACTAAGTTATTGGATTTGGAAAATAAAGTAAATAGATGTTTGAAATGACCTCATCTAAATTCTGAAAGACATGGGTACCAATGGTATTTCCACGATTTACAGCATTAGTCTAAGTTGTAAGAGTTATTCTCAATTTTCTGCTGTGTTCCTTAGACTGGGGAGTTTCATACTGGAATTGTATAAAGGGTAGGCATCTCGGGCTACAGACACAGAAGTATTACACCATACTGAGGCCTTTGTGTTAGACACTGAGCTCCACATTTAGGTCCTTGAAATGTCCCTGTGCTTACAGGTCCCATCAATGTACAATGAAGGAAGCCACTCCTAAGTCTTGCATGAGTCTTGTGATGCTGATGTCTTCATCTAAGCTTGTGTTTTCCAGCTTTTGGTTATTCCTTTTGACTGGAGAAGGGCTGCATAGTACAATAATCTATTAATATATGGACGGGAGCTCTGAAGAATCAAATACATATCTGTGATATGCAAGCAAAAATCACAAATATGAGATCAATATTCCACGAAATTCAGAGTTACAGTGTTGCAAATCATTGTATTAATAATAATGAATGGGCAGTCTGAACAAGATTTAAAGATATGGCTGAAAGAGCAGAACAGATTGGCCTAAAGAGGTCCTTGACATTCCTATCTTCCTCACAACTCTTAAATGCTAAGTCTGTAAAGCTCCAGTGTGGAGCCTAGACTACTGATTTCCGGGAACTGGGATCTTTGGTACCAACTAAATCCAGCAATTTTTTTCAAGTAGTCAGCATAATCAAGTTTGTGCAGCTAAATAAAAATTCAAAGCTTCAAGTATGGCTTTAAGTTGAATATCTTAATTCATGCTTTTATCTGTAACAGTAGCAAAATGAGAGTCTCTGCTTGAAAATCAAGGGGCTGCCTACTACTTAAGAAAAAAATACTGGCATTATTTCTTAAGAAAATAAATTGCTAGCATGTAGAACTCCTTTTATGATGATGTATACTATCTTCACTATTTTCTGTGCACATTAAACACTTGTTGTGAGAAATGGTGTCTTTCCTCCAAAAGGTGACTGGAGTTCATTAGCATCTACCATGATTCTGTATGCTGGAAGTCATTAAGGCCCCCAACTTGTTAAAGGCAAGAACTGGGTAACAACACTGATTAATCTAGTTTAAGTGTTTTGTTGCTTATTTGTCTTGCTGTTCATGGTAAATATGACCCTTTTTATACACCAGATAGCTATGTGTATTTTTCAGCATTCGCTAGTTATCATAAATTTATTTTATTCACCTCATAATTATTACGTGTTGCAGATGCAGAAAAGTTGCTTTTATTGTGCTCAAATATTTACTGTGTTAGCCTGATTGGCCTGTATGCCCAACTGTTTACTCTTTGATCATGCTGAAACACTGAGCCTTCTGCTATGCCTTCCATGTGATTAGTCAGCCCATCAATAAGGAGGTATAGGTTTTTTTCTTACTACATTGCATGGCAACTATTACCCAGCAATTTAAGCTGGACAAGTGAATAATATATTTATCAATTAAAAAAAAAAAAAAAAAAAAAAAGCAAATAAGAAAACTTCAGCCAAATTATTTTTAAAATAAAGTCTCAGAGGAAGTGGATTGTTCATAAACTGAAAATTTCTTAATTAAGATGACCAGATAATTTGCACACATGAACAATTCAAAAATTGTCAGAGAGCATCATATATACTTAGATGTCAGCAGCTTGGAAAACAGGACATTAACCATCAATACAGACTTCAAAATTAAACAAAGAGTGCCTAAGAATGGAAGAGATCAGCAAATGAAATTAATGTCATTGACTCTTATCCCTCTTAATTAAACATAGGTAGATTAAGGTTAAAAATTACTTGCTAGTTGCCTCTTGTATGCAGTATCAAGGTCTATAAACTCACAAGGTATTTGTGGACTTCCCAAGCTTCACCTTTAGTCATAATATGCATTCCCTCTTGAAAATTTTATGAGGAAAAAACTCTTTTGAGTGACTTATTTAAAGAAATATACTGAATGAAATGCAAATGCACTGGGTTGCTTTTAGATAAATGACAAATACAGTAAAATATAATCCCTACTGCTTACTGGAAACAGAGCCTGTCCCACTGTAGCCTCTGAATCATGTCTGGGATTGTCCAGAAGAGTGTTAATTGAAACAGGCCAAAATTATGCTAGATAATATGCTAAGAGTTCACTGATATATGTTGCAGAGGCTAGTGTTCAAGCCATGACTTTCCCACTTCTACCTTCTTCTCTGACGTAGTCAAGATCTCTGGAGCAAACACTAAAAAGACTTATGCAAACACCTGAAGTGCTTCAAGTTCTGAGGCTGCAGCTGAACAAGGTTTTAAAGATGATGATCATTAATGTCTATGTCCTTTTGTGGATACTTTTATTGATACAGAGAGTGCTCAGAATGAGAATGAATTGATCTATGGTTAAGTAACTTAGGCAACTTTCTAGCTTAGAAATTTGAAGCAGACCAAAGGAGAACTTCAGCTAAAGGTCACCCCTAATACCTGAGTTATGTAAGACCAACTTCATTTCCCTCCCCCCCCTTTTTTTCCTTTGTAGTTTTTTTAATAGGAAATGTGAGGATCAGCTAGGAAGATGTCTAACCACTCAGGCTTCCTCCAAGCTGTATTCAGGCTCCTACCACTTATCTAAAATGTTTTTTTCCATCTTTCCATTCAACAGACAGCTTGAACCTTCTCAACTCAGTGAAGCTATCCAGTCAAACAGCTTAGGCAATATTAATGCAATTGTTTTTGCATCTTTGTTATAGCTGGCAAATAAAAATGAGATTCCCTGTAATTGAAAAGGATGACTAGGATTTTTTAAAAAGAAGACAGTAAATTACAATAAATTACATTTTTTCAAATTCAAATATTGGTTTTTTTTAAGACACTATGGTTTGCCACAAGAGGATTCACCTGACTTAAACACAAAATACTGTGTTGTATAGTCGATGTTCAAGCTAGTCACCTTAGGTAATTATAGACAAGAGTGAGAAAAAAGGAGCTCTAGAAGTCAATCAATGCTTTGCCTCAAATCTCAGCCCTTGTTTCCTTCACCTCTTCTGTTTCCATGTTCATGTTTCTTTATTCCTTTTAGCTATAAGTGGGTGTTTTCTAGCAACTTCTTGTATTTTCCTCCCTTTGCTTTGATTTAGTAGCTATTCTCTCCAAGTTGCCTTCTACCAAAGGGACATGCCCCATTTTATGAACAATTGTTTTACTTTATATTAATTTTAGATATCTGTAAAACTATGTACAGTCTCACTTTGTCATCATACTGTCTACTTTGTTTGTATCTTACCCCTTTTTCCTATATGTTTATTTCATATCAGAAACTACACCTGAATATGTCATGGAGGTCACACAGGCTTACAAAATATACAGAAACTCCAGACATGAGAGGAACCTCCTATCCTAAGTGCTGAACAAAGCCAACTACTATGTTCCCATTGCTCCCTACCAAAGCTGTTGTACCCTACCTTCAGGAGAGGATTCCCCAATACAAAGCCACTTGTTTGGAGAACTGACACGGTTTGTTGCTGTCTCCTCTGGTATGGATGTAAGAAACTCCTTGCTTAGCTCAACATTAGCTGTCATAAGTTGTTGCCTCCTTTTCCAAGCTGAAACACAATCTGGGCTCCTGTAATGGGACTGAAGATTAATGAGAAACAAAATTTTTCCTTGTGTCTTTGTTTTCATGTGTGAATTCATAAAAATGAAGAATTACTTTGAAAAAAATGGAAAACATCGTTGGATTTATGACAGGATGTAGGCTTGTGGGGCATGGTGAGAGAGTGTTGTCAGAGTTATGCAAGCATGCAAAGCCTCTCCCTAGTTTTCCAAAGGGAAAGAACTGTACAGCTCTGCAGCTCTCTATTCTGGATTTCAAGTTTCTTTCGACACAGCTCTATTCTTTTCATTAAAGACTGCCTAAGTATGTCACACTTACAGGATACTGTAAGAACTGCAGAGTACATCTGAGTGTAGTTTGCCACACTAGATGAAGCAAATAGTACTCAACCCTCATTTAGTCCAAATACTTTTATTTCCAACCTTTTGAATGGTCTCAGGAAGAAGAATCTGGCAATACATTCAAGTAGACCACCCAAGCTTCCCATATAGGGTCCAATTATTTCAGTTTCTCAAGTTTGCACTTGAGAAATGGGCAAATGGACAAATCTGAAATTAAAACCATTCAAAACTGGTTCATCTTTGTATATGTTCCCCTGCCAGATTTAACATTTTTTTGTTTAATTTAATTAGTTTTTAATTAGTTTTAATGAGTTCCTTTTTCTTTCATTATATCATAGTATATTGCTTAGATGTTTTAGCTTCTTTTAGATAGTGTTAGACTCTGAAATGAAAAGCTAAGTTATCTGTTGGCAGAAAAAAAATAACTCAAATGCATTGTGACAATAGATAGCAAAAGTAAATAAATATTCATGAGCAATTTAAAATTTGAATTTTCAAGAAATAAATATAGTACAATGCTTTGGGGAAAATATGCATATACTAAGGAAACAATTATTAATGCTTGGTTATATATTTTTGTGATTTTTTGTTTAGGAAGCTGCACTGAGTTTGTGTTGCTCATGGATAATAAAACCCCACATTTTAGAACAGATTGATTTTATTTTTCAAGAAAAAAAAAAGCCAAACGCCTCATACTAGAAATTATGGTGAAAGGTAGAAACAGTCCACAAATATCTCCTCAAAATTAAGAAATCTCATCAATAACTAAACTTGATGGTTATTTGTTACCCATCTCTTTCTCATAATTACATAAAGATGTATGCATGTTCTTTTTGAAAGAATCCCGCTGCAGTACTTCATCTGCCTCAAATGACCAGTCACAGCCTGCCCACACCCTGCAGCACAACGTGGTGGGGGCACAAGTGCAATCCTTGTTGCAGAGGAAAAATGAGGTTGTCCCTGTCACCAGGCTGAAGCAGATAATGTTTTCAAAGTTGCAGGGTTATTAGGGGAGAGGGAACACGGCTGACAGCATCAACAGCACAGGGGAGGGTGGCAGGAGCCAGGGCAAAACATCAGTAAGGGAAGTCATGATGCTACCAGAATGGTGATGGGCTTCTTTGTGCCATGTGCAGGAGCAGGATGAAAGTTAAGAAAGGTTTTGTTCCTGATGCCTGGAGAGGCATGTTTTCTTTATAAAGTACAGGCAGACACAGAAAGGATATCTTTGATTGTCCTGTAATGTCTGTTTGTATGCTTTTGGTGAGATAATGCTGAATTTCAACAGATAAACTAGATCAGCAGGTTGTGCAGTCTAGAGAAGATGAGACCTACAAATATAAAAGTGTATCTTTGTCTCAGAGAGAAGTCCTTTCCCATAAAGTTAGGCAAGTTCTTAGAGCAAGAAATGAGAGGAGAAAAAAAGTTTTGAGTTTTCTCATGAATATGGAATTGCCTCTGAATAATTACCTTCACTGCTGAGGATTGCAAAGGATGTGTTTATAGTACTGCTCCATACTTGCTTTTTTGAAGAAATATTGCAAGTCTATTTATTTTCTACTTGTCTGTAACATACACTCAAATGTGGATATATACTATCAAAGGCAAAGTTGTTAGAAGAACACAAATTTCCAAATACTGCTCTTCAGCTTGCTTTCTGGCTAGTGATCAGCTTGTTAGCTGTCAGTTTCACTGCTTAAGCAGCTTCTCATCAGGGCTAGAAATCTTGGTGCCTTCCATAGACTCCTACTTCTGGAAATAACAAGTACATGTCTGAATGGCTTCAAAAGCAGACATGAAGACATGCGTTTTTAAAGGTAGTCAATATTGTATTATATTAATAACTTTTAGAGTGATTTTTCTTTTTAAAGCATGAGGGTTTTTTCAAAACCTCAGGTTTTTTCAAAGTTTTTCATTACCAGAACAATTCAGTGCTACACAGTGAATATACAGTTTGACTTTGGGCAATAAATTTTGAATTTATGCTGAAGCCAGGAGAAAAAACACGCTTAGGATTTTGACAACAGTTAGCCAAAAAGCTTTGAACATACACTGGTCACTCCTAGTTGGTCTATGTGTGTGTATATATATATATAAGCTTTGATGTCAACATTTTTGCCAGTGTTTCTTTACAATTTAAGGGCAGAATGACACCAAATGCTCTGCAGCTTATTTTCCCCAGAAGTCTGTGCAACATGTTTTAGCTGAAGAATCCACATCTACAGACTAACTAAAAAAAAATCATAGGCACTCCATAGTCAATATATGTTTCTTCTTTATTTTGATTCTCTTCACAGTGTTTAGCCAGTACTTCAGTAAAGGCAATGAGATGGAAATTCATCTGCATACAGAGCTCAGAGCCAGCTGTCTAAAAGAACACATTTGATACTAGCAGATAACAGTCATTAAACATGAATTGAAATCCCTGTAGATGTTACATACATTTCAGAAAGGGATTTGACAGAGCATATTTCCAAAGCAGTTTCTTTTTCATACAGTGATTTCTAATGTGAGATGTCATTTTATAACTAGCAATTTAGGTGATTTTTGAATGCATTTTACTGTGGGGAGGCAACAGAAAATTTGTTGTGTTTTTTGTTTGTTTGGTTGGTTTGGTTGTTTGGGGTTTTGCTTTGGGGTTTTTTTTATGCTTAATATGTGCAGCTTAGCTTTCCTCTGCAATTAATGAGAACTTGGAAAAACACTGTAAAGTTGATGTGATGATTGATGGCTAAGTAAGATACTACAGTTATAATGAAATTGAAGTGAAATTTCATCATTCCTCTATCCTCTATCCTAGTGAAAAATCATACTTAAAGAGTTTGCCATGGGAGCTTGCATTTAATTGATTATAAATATTATAATGCTGAAGTTATTGATATCAGAAATATGTTTTTCATTGACACAAGATGATCAGCATAACTTTTTTTTTTTTTTTAATTGTCTATCAGAAAATTAGAGCACAAAGTTTAAGTGAAGAGGTTTCTTTAATGGTAGAAAATTTCATGTGATACGCCCCTAGAATCTGTCACCATAAGATATAGCTGGTGAGAATGTATTTGTCAAAATGCATGCCAAGTAAAAGAGTAAGTATGCAGATGTGTTTAAAAATCCCACTCTGTTCTGCTGAAACCTGTCTTAAAGCTCAAAGGTATATTAGAATGGGAAGAAGAGGAAGTGCCAATACATGGAGGGTTCAGTGTGAAGCCAGCTGGATCTCCTGTTTGTCCACCACCCAGTAGATCTGCACACTTGCAGCAATTACTGAGTGAAGGTTCATTATGTAGGTACAAGTGTTGCACAAACATGAATGGAAAGGGTGTCTGCTTTTTTCAGAAAAAAAAAAAAAAATTAAAAAAAAAAAAAAAAGGGATCTTGCATAGAGCAATGCTAGCCCGGGGCATCCAGTCTCTCAAATGGGGTGGTCAGTCCCTGTTCAGACACTGAAAGGAGTTTCCATTGCAAGAATCCTTGCAACAGCATCTTCAGCTGGATCATGTCTGATTCCACATAGTATCTCCAAACCTCCCTCTTGTCCAACTGGACAGTAATGCTTTGAGGCTAATAATGTACTCCATCTATGATATTTACAAGCACTTCAGTTTTGGAATTTGTGGCTTCAAAAGAAACCATGAGGAAGATTATATCTGCAACTTGTTGAAAGCTTTGGCTGTAGGAAACTACATGAATCAGAAGCTTCCCATACTCATGTTCACAGACTGTGTGCAAATAAGGCTGGTAAAGTGGATTTGAAGCCGTTTGTATCAGTGATGAACCCATCTATTTAAGGTATGAGAGATACTTGTCTCTTAACTGAGCTACAAGAGAAACAGTAGCTACTGTTATTCATAGAATGACATAGATTTTTAAGTAAATTTCAGCAACTTCAGATCAGCTCTGAGTAAGATGTTCCTGTGCTAGGTATCTCACTCAGAGGATTTAAACTTCCTCTCCTCTCCAGTTACCTCCTGGAGGATTTAACAGGTTGGAAAAGTTAGGAATAATGAAATGCATTCACACAAGCATATTTTTATAAACTATTTCAAACTTTGCTAACAAAAACAACAAGAACCCACTTTAAGTGTTTTCACGTTCAGAACTAATGCTGAATATTTTCATCTGCTTAAAATGTAAATTTGAATAAGGCACTACAGAAGCAAGGAAGTATTCTGGGTACTTTGGTTGCTTTAGAAAAACAGTAGAGAAGGTAATTTATATTTTAAATATATTTGGAGTTTTGTATGTGCTGTTATTTACACACTTATAAAAGGCTGGGATAAAATTATAATGTTTAGTCATATTCCTTTACCATAATTAGAAGCATTAGTATCTGACAATTCAGAACATTTTCTGTTGCTGAACTGACTCTTGTTTTCACTTGGTTTGAATCTGTTTGTTACTTAACAAAATTAAATAACATAAATATGTCAGTTGTATAACTCAAATTTATTTATGTATTATTCTCTTTCATTTAAAGTCTGGTATTTATCTTGGCTGCTTTACTCTATTATACAGGAAGATAATTAGCAATATGAGCTAACCAACTAATCTGCATAAATCATTCTATTTACTTAGAAGTGTTGAATTAAATATTCTGTATAATCATCTGAGATAGAAACAAAAGAGTTTTTCAAGCTCTGCTTGGGACTTGTTTTAGTTTAGGTGGGATTAGAACTATAGGTTTCAGCAGGGAATTAACTAACACCACTACATCCCATTTACATCACTCTCTCTTCTGTCTGTATAATGGGAAAGAAAAGAAAAGAAAGAAAAAAAGAAAAGAAAAGAAAAGAAAAGAAGAAAAGAAAAGAAAAGAAAAGAAAAGAAAAGAAAAGAAAAGAAAAGAAAAGAAAAGAAAAGAAAAGAAAAGAAAAGAAAAAGAAAAGAAAAGAAAAGAAAAGAAAAGAAAAGAAAAGAAAAGAAAAGAAAAGAAAAGAAAAGAAAAGAAAAGAAAAGAAAAGAAAAGAAAAGAAAAGAAAAGAAAAGAAAAGAAAAGAAAGCAAAGCAAAGCAAAGCAAAGAAGAAAGCAAAGCAAAGCAAAGAAGAAAGATTTAGGGAAGGAGCCTGAACTCAGGCTTTATTCTCCTGCCATAAGAGTTTTAACATGAAGTTATCTCTTATTTCTCCACTTGTTAGTTCCATCTTTGCAATGTCAGTGAGCTGCACTCACCTATTGTTGCATTAAGAAAATCATGTCAGACTCAAGTTCCTGCTTGTCCCTGTTTGCTGCAGGAGAGTACTGAAACCATCGAGGTGGGAACTGGTCCACAACGACTTGGGTACAATTGAGCCATCAAACACACTCTGCAGATCACCCAGGGATCCTCACAGGTAATTGCAGGTTCCTCTCTGGGAATGAGGAAGCTGTAAATGTCTGTCTTTAGGCAAAATGTTAAAAAGTTTACCCTATTTTTTAACAGGGTCTCTGGAGTTCCTAGTGTATCATGCAAGAAAGTCTGTTAGAGCTGATAAGCTGTCTTATAGAATCATAGATTGGTTAAGGTTGGAAGGGATCTTAAAGATCATCGGTTCCAACTTCCCTGCTATGAGCAGGGACACCTTCCAATAGACCAGGCTGCACAAGCCTCATCCAACCTGGCCTTCAACACTCCCACAGAGGGGACTTCGCAACCTCCCTGGGCAACTTATTCCAGTGCCTTCCTACCCTCATGGTGAAGAATTTCTTCCTGATGTCTAACCTACATGTACCCTCTTTTAATTGAAAACCACTACCTCTAGCCTATCACTACACACCCTTGTAAAAACTCCCTTCTTAGCTTTCCTGTAGCCCCTTCAGGTACTGGAGGGCTGCTATAAAGTCTCCCCAGAGCTTGCTCTTCTCCAAGCTGAACAGCCCCCGCTCCCTCAGCCTGTCATATCATCTTGCATATCACTTGTCATATTAGTGGAACGTAAGACAAGTAATTAGAGAATTCCCTTGCTGAACAGCCTATCTCTTTATACTCAGTATCCCCATGCTTCTCTTAAATTGCGTATCATTTCACTCTCCAAGAGTAATAAAAAAACGCCCCAAAAAACCTAAAAAATTCACAAAAAAAACCCTCTCACAACTTGTTACTTTGGTGCTTGTAAAATTTGAGAAAGAACTGATTTATTACCTGCTGGCTTCTCTCTTCTGAGGCTGTGTGTGAAATCATTCACTGCATCTAAACAAACTCAGCTTTTGGTTGAACACAGGAACATGTGATCTGTGTAACTCCATCTCAGCATGGAGATTTGATATGTGCTGTGAAGTGCACCATTATCCAAAATAAACAGCTGGCTCCATAAGGATTTAAGAAACAGGAATGATAACAAGCCTGTTCTCGCTAGGATAATGAACACCTATTGACTTTGCAGGTAATAATTCAGAAAAGCTAAATGGATTCTTGCTTTCCACTCAAGACTTGTTTAATGGTAACAACTGAAGATTAATTTCTACTCCAAATTACTGCTAATTGAATCTTGTCCTCTGTGTTTATTTCTAGCTTTATCTGACTCCTCAGGCTTATCTGTAAATGTTTTGTGTTCATTCCAGCACAGCCTCAAGAAAATTCATTGTGTTTCCCAAATCCTCTTCCATTACCTACATGTACTCTATTCTTTATTCACTGATACTTTAAAGAAACTGGCTCACATTCTGTGCTTCTGTGATTCTGTCAAGGTGTATTAGTGTTCCTGATACACAAGCTAGAAGGAGATAGACTGGCACTAATTTGAAGCCAAATACCTAATGCAAAGACATGCAAACTCTGCAGTCAGTCCTGATGCAAATGAAGAATAAAACCTATCCTTTCAGTTCTCAGACAGGGAGAACCAGCACAAGAGTTGCAGGTCCCTGTCTCAGATAATGGATAGTGCACTGCTCCACCAGTCTCACATGACATGGGAAACACAAACCAGCTTGCGCGAACAAGGAGGAGATAAAAAAGCCTCTGAGGTCTTCTTTCCTTGATAACCTATACCTGAGGCAAACTGGCCTAGAATTAAAAGACAGTTTAAGATAATAAATGTCTTTGTGACTCCTAGTGCTGCCCATAACCAAACAAATCACATAAACACAAAAGGGATGATACTCTCACCTCAAAAGGTAGGATTTCACACTCTATATTCTTCATTACAGAATGTACCTGTGTACCTTTTCAAACTCAATATTTTGGCTGTTTGGCAGGCTTCTCTGTTACATCAGTAATTGCTGGGATGGAACATGATGCAGTAATTTTTTTCCATTTAATGGAAAGTTATCAAGTTTTACTGAAAAAACAACAGAGAGAGACGATGTAATCCACTTTCCCTATAATTCATGTAATACAGAATGGTTTTAGCATTGTAGATGTTCAGGCTTTCATTATAGATGTAGGTCATGTTAGTCATGCCTCCTGCTCATCTCCTCAGCTCATCTTTGTGCAAAATATGCTTAAGTGCATTACAGTACTTCTCTGTCTAGGATTTTATTTCAGTGATGTTGGAGCCTGCTACTTGGCTGCAGTTGCATCATTCTGTGGTATGACAGAGAGAAAATGACAGACTAAACTACTTAAAGAGACAAATGTTAACCCATTCCTTGAATCTGGACTTTTTTGCTGGTCCTGCTATCTTCCGGTGTCTTTCACATTTGGAAGGTCAGTTTATTAGTGAGCCATGGGGGTAGGGAGACAGGAGTAAGGGTTCAGAAAATAGTCTAGTAACTTAGGTGTAAGAGTGCTGCTCCAACCTGATCACTCTACCGACTGTGCAATGCCACAGGATTGTAGAATCATAGATTAATGGAATAGTTTGGGTTGGAAGGGACCTTAATGATCATCTAGTTCCAACCTCCATGGATTGACAGGGACACCTGCCACCAGATCAGGTTGCTCAGAGCCCCATCCGTCGTGTCCTTTACCACTTCCAGGTATGGGTCTTTCACAGCTTCCCTGGGTAACTTGTTCCAGTGTTTCACCACTCTCATACTGAAGAATTTCCTCCTAATGTCTGATCTAAAGAAGGCTAGAAGGTCTGGCAGGTGTTCACCCACACTGCACAGACTGTGAAAGCTCTGAGCCAGAAAAGGGGTGATTATAGTTGTTTGCAGCCAGAATCTGGCCCTTAACTCAAGCCATCCATTTACCTATCTTAAACTTTGGCTTTCATGTGTTCAACCCCATGCACAGAGCCCAGAGGACCTCTACCTTCCCTGCACATTCTTCTCAGTTCTGTGCATCAAAGCAACACAGCAGCAATTTCTCTGACAGGATTATTCCTCCCTCCCAGTCACCCACTAGAACCAGGGCCTTCTTGTCTCCCATGCAAATAAAGGAATTAAGCAAAAAGAGAAGTATTCTAGTTTGTTAACAGTCACAAACCAGTGCGGAAATCTCACTGGCAATGGGGCAAAGGAAAGCCTTGCTTTCACCAAGTCTTTCACCCAGTTACTTGGGATGGTTAGCTCGAATGGTCAGTCCAATTGAATGCGGAAACACATTTATGCAGGATGGGAGAAAAATTAGTGCTTCATCAAAATGTAGTAATAGGGATAGCATATTAGATGAAGAAAAAACAGCTTGTCAAGGGCTTGGTAACTCTTGATATTTTTAGATGGATTAAAGTGACCATGTGATAAACTGGACAGAGCAAACAACATTTATCAGCTTTTAATTGGTAGCCTGCCATTAGTTTATTAATTTCCAGCAGTGGCTACTTCTCTAATTCAGCTGGAGAAGTAAAATATCTGGCTAAAATAACTGGACTGCATTTACTGTATAATACATTGATGCTACAGATACAGACACTGCACTTTTTCTCTGCCACTGGCTTTGTCTATGCAGCTTAAATTCAATTATACAGCTTCAAAGAAAAAATCTTGGGGGGAGGAGTGGGGGAAGCAAAACCCTGCAATATGACATTCAAGAGATGAAGAGATTTAATCTAACGGAAAATAACCAGGGCTGATTTAACATCTGGCTCAGTTTATGAACCTAGAGTCATCTAAATTTAGGTGTTTTTCCTGAACTGCTAATCCAGGCTCTGACTGGCAAGAAAGATGTAAGGAAAAAAAAAAAAAAAAATCATTAGAATATCTTGCTTTTCTCTGCTCACTACAATAGAAGTCCAAATAATGTATTTAAAATAAATTGTTAACTTTTAAATCAGTAAAGGAGAGATGATTCCCACCAATATGAATTCCACTATGTGAAGACAATTTGAGCTCTACTATTCGAGGGTGGAGTTTTTCTAGGAGAGAAAAATGACAGAAACTCATAGGAGAAAGTAAACATGTTGAATATACCCCTGTCATGCAGGGCAAAGGTTATCACTGTTATCAAATTCTGTAGGAATGGACAATGTCCGAACACTTTGGTAACTAGGAAATTATTGAAATACTGTATTCCTATTAAAAGTCCAAGGGATATTTGTGTTCCATCAAAGCTTGTGACCTGCTTCCATGGTCACAGAAGTGCCAGTTTAAACCATCTTTCTGAAAATATCCCAGCCAATCCCATTAGGAGGGAAAAGCAGGACAAATTGAAATTAAGATTAAAGCAGTCAGATTTGTTGTTGAAACAAAAATACAGAAGTGGAATGATTCCTCATCTTTACATTAAGTGTCCATAGTCAAAAACCAGTTACTGATTTCTATGCTCAAGTACAGAAAGAAATCCTGTGGCTTGTGATATACTACAGTTCATATTATACTTCATTTTGGAAATTAAATATATGCATCTACATAAAATTTGGATTAACTCATTATGCTTTCAGTCATTCTGTGTTGGTTATTTGGCTTCTTTGAAAAGACTATTTTGTGTATAATAAAAGTAATGATATTTCATTAGATGTGTAAAACTTTCTGTTTAGATATGTAAAACTTGCTGTACTACAAAAAATATACAACATGGTTGTGAAACAGATTTAGTGCAGTTAGGAAGGTCACACACAAAGGAAATTATGTAATCATGTTAGAATGCTTTTAGCATAGCTTAGTGACTAGCATATTTGCAATATTCCTTAGTATATTTGCTTGCTTTATAAGAGTCTAGAAGAAATATTTTCATAACAAAAATAGGCTGAAACCAACCAAAATGAGAGATTTTTGTTTGCTTTAGTTTATTTTCACATTAGTTAAAAAACAAACAAACAAACAAAACTACAACAAAACAAAACAAAAAAAAAGGAAAAAAGTGTGAAGCAAAGAAATCTCAATTATTTTTAGGGATTCTACTTTTCTTTTTTTTAGTGATCCATTTTGCATATTTCTGGGAAACTGTTGCTGATTGCATCTGCTTTACTGGATATTTTACTGGCTACTCTTTCTTGCTCCATGGTGACTAAAAAGACAGCTTGAACTCAAAGAAATTAAAATGGGTACCAATACAGGGTGCATAGGTATGAGTTACCAAACCATTAGAAGTACTGAAGTAGGGATTATAGGTTATTCTTTTAGCTGTGCCACTAACTCAATCTTCAGCAAGTTTAAATCATCTGAATTTTAAATAAAGAAAATTGTAAGAGCATCTGTGAAGTCTAAGTGATGAATGACCTTAATCTCTTTGAGATTCTCAGATAAACCACTCTAAGAAGGCTAGACAAACCAAAAGTAGCAGCAATATTGGCAGCATATCTCATTAATGTTGCATTAGCATTAGTTTAAAACATACTAATTATAATTGCCTTTTTCTGGAAGTCTATTTCATTTTTACCAACAGCAGCCTTTGCTACGGACAGGTGCTTTTGAATGGCTGCTGTGCAACCTCGGTGTCCTGGTTTGAGAGGGCTGAATTCACGTCCAGTGAATGCCCAGGTGCCCAAGAAGGCATCCTGGCTTGTGCCAGCACTGGTGTGGCCAGCAGAGCAGGGCAGGGATGGTCCTTCAGGATCCCTCCAGGGGTCGTCATTCCAGCTTCGGGGGCACCTGGAATCCTGGGGTCAGGTCTGGGCCCCTCAGGACAAGAAGGACCTGGAGGGGCTGGAGCGTGTCCAGAGAAGGGCAAGGGAGCTGGGGAAGGGGCTGGAGCACAAGTGTGAGGAGGAGCAGCTGAGGGAGCTGGGGGTGTCCAGCCTGGAGCAAAGGAGGCTGAGGGGAGACCTGCTGGCTCTGCAGCTGCCTGAGAGGAGGTTGGAGCCAGGGGGGTCGGGCTCTGCTCCCCAGGAACAAGGGACGGGACAAGAACACACAGCGCTCCTGGGCACGATGCGCAGCGTGAAACGGCTCCGCGGAGGAGCCGCCTCCGGCCGGGCGGGGTTTGCTGGTTTGTCCTGCCTCCCGCTGCCCCTGCACCCTGCTTGCCATAGCCTGGGGCAACGTGTTGCTCACCAAGGCAGCTGGCCTGCTTCTGCCCCCCTGGGTGGGACCAGCTCAGCTGCTCGGAGGTGTTTTGTGGCCTGGCGCTGGGATCCTGGGCTCGGGCAGCTCCATCTGCTGCTTAGGCCACCTTGGGGCTTCTCTGGTCTGGAAGTCATCACCAGCTGAGGAGTGCAGGTTCTGAATTTTCACGTGCATTTATATATTTTCATATCTTTACATATCTATGTATTTGTGGGTAACCCACCATCATTATTACTCGTATTTTATTAAATCTATTCTAGTGTTATTTTTTCCAAAATTAAAGTGTTTCTTCCTTTTTCCCCTTTTATCTTCCCCTGGGAGGGCAGTGGGGGGGGGGGCAGCAGAGCATCTGTGACCTGTTTTTTGGCTAAAACTGTGACACTCAGGTAAGTTTTAATTAATACAAATTGCCTTGACCCTTTTTTCTAAGCAAGCCGTGTGTTAACAGGCAAAGCTAGCTGGTTTTACCAGACAGGCCTACAGCTGGCATATTGATGTCTGTTCACCAAGGACATATGTAAATCCAGTAATGCAAGAAAATCCCTGCTTTTTTTTTTTTCCTTTTTTTTTTTTTCCTCCCACTGCTGTGTTTCAGAGATGAATACATTGACCTTTTTTCTCCTGCATAAACTTTCAGTAGCAAGACATTGAGACAAGCCAGATACCCATTCACTCATTCTGTAAATGTTATTAAGAAGACAAGAGTACAGCTTACTTGAAAACACTATAGCCAGAAGTTCAAACGAGGTGTTTAAAGGGTGCTGACCTCTTTATTTAGGCAAAAATGTCTTTGAATTCTAGAACATGCTGAGCACTCATCTTCTTCCCTGTGAATATTCAGCACCTCTAAAACCCGTAGTACTGCAAGCTGCAGTTTTGTGAACTTGGCTTAAATTTGTTTACTAACAGGTTAGTGGCTCTCAGCTACTTATACTCCAATGGATTGTACCAGCAGAAAGGTCTGATGTACTAAGCATAATTTAATTTTATGCATTGACTAAAACTGTGAGAGATGTTAGAAATCCAGACAAGATTCATCATTAGAAATTTATGGTTAGCATGTCATAGTTGTAGACTATAAAATAAGACCTAATGGACAGAAATTGTAACAAAAGAAAGGTGAGGTCAGGTGAAGTGAAGGAAGAAAATTTTGCACAATTAAGGTGTTCAAATATTAGAACAGGTTATGCAGGGAGTCAAACTAAGTAGCTATGATCATGAGCAGGCTGACCTGAATCCAATATTAAAGTTAGTTCTGATTTGGGTGAGGTCTTGGACCAGATGACTTCAAATATAGGTAGCCTGAAATTTTTAAATTTTAGACATTAAAGCACAGAGATTTTCAAGCAGAACAAAACCAAAAAAAGTTAATACATTTCTGAACAGTATTATGTTATACTTTTTATTCTATATGAAGATACTGGAATGGATGACTTAGGGTCAGTGACCCAGGACTTTAATTTTATGCTTCCTTTTTCCATGGGATTCATCCCAGACCTTTTACGGGATAGGCGTGAGAGAGAAATTTAGATGCTTTGTAAAAGGAACATTATGAAATCTCACTGACTCGCATCTTCCACTTTGGCTTTACTACTTTTGTTGTTTATATCACAAATAAGAATCAAGAATTTTGGTTTAAGACACTTGTCTGTCTCTCCTATAGAAACAGATTATAAAGCTGATTCTGAAACAGAAATTGTGTAAAATTAATATATTTCTGTTTTATTATTTTTCTTTTTTTGTTGTAGTCCTGGTATTTATTTCGTAGTACCTAACTGAAGGCAAAAAGAAAATACAGTAATAAAATATCTGATTTCTTCAGTTATTAACTTAGGGTTTGTTGTTTGATGTCTAATTAAAATATGACTCCTACCAGGGGTACCAATGCACACTAAAATGTACACCTTTCTACATGAACTTAGTGCTGCTTTCTTCCACTTTCTTTAATTAATCAGAATCGGACCTTGAAATAATTTGCTTGCAGAAAAACTACTTCATGCCTGAAGCTTTTCTAAATTATTGGGGGGAGGAAGAAAAAAGCTTATTACAAGACTAAGTGTGAGATAGGTTATACTTAATTTGAAATGTAAATTGCTTATATTTTCTTTCTCATCAAGTCTCTAATGTGCAGGTACATCTCACAGAGGACTGATGCTTTTACAGCTACTTGAGGTGAGAGCAGGAAGTAAGTACTCTGAACCTTAGATTAAGTAGGTCACATCAGAGCTTGGGGAAGAAAGCTGCAAAATGTTTCAAGATACCTGAAGGTAATGATGTTATGTGTCACATCTTCTGTATAACTTTTACATTGCTTTTTACATGCTTTTTACAGTTTCTTAGTGTGACAGATTATGTGAAGTGATCAATGTCTATCAATGTATGTTTTCCTACCCGTGCAAATATACAGGGCACTATTTTTGTTAACTCTGTTGTGTTGAGATGCTTAAAGGAGAGGATAAGCTTTTACTAGCCTTCAGCCCTCCTTCCTCTTCATCATACATCTGACCCTACTGCCACGTAGGTTTTATTCCCCTTCCAAATGCTGACTTCCAATGACATGCTCTTCCATAAATGTTACAGTAACTACTACTGTAGTTACTGTAGACAGCATACTTTCTTTATATCTTGTTATAACAGAGAAGCTAGATGTGCTGCGATTAAAAAAAAAAATTAAAAAAAAAAAATAGTAACTATCATATAATTTGGGAAAACATGGAGAACATACAGCCTTATGAAAGTAAGTATAGCACCTTGAGGAAAGTCTTCAGATAATCACACAGTAAGTCCACAAAAAATCAGAGGTAGAATGGCAGATATAGAAGAAGTAGAAAGAAAATTAATATATGATATTAGATAACAAAATCTTGCTCTAAACTGAGTGTAAATGGAGCAGACCCAGACTTCAGACCCTAGAACATGAACAAATTTTCCCAGGTAGTGTGGTTCAGCAAACTAAAGGTTCAGTTACAAAGCAAAGGAGAAAAAAAAAAAAAAAAGAAAAAAGAAAAAGAAAACTTGTGGTAGACTCATATAATTGCAATCTGTTGTCAGGACTTTAGACTGAAACATGGATGCTTATTTTTTGGACAGATATGTAGATTTGATGATAGCACAGTGGTGGACAATAACTGTGATTAAACAATAATACAATAATATTACAGTTTTCATTATATATGGGGTAACCAAATTATTAGACCCAATGCCATTGCTGGATTTAGATCAATACCACATTTTTTCTCAAAAATGTGCTTTACCACATCAGTCCTGTCTACTAATTTACACATATACAGGGAACCCGTTATGGCTCATTAAGCATGGCCCATCCAACCCAGTCCAAACCCATGCACTGATGCTGCCATGACCAAAAGGAACCCTTTAGTTCCTTCTCTTCCTGACTTTGCTTTTCTGTCCTATAATTACCAAGATATTGGTGGGCACTATAAAAGCACGTCAGTTAAAGAGGTACTTTGGCTGTCTTTTACCTCTCACTCCACTGGGGTTTATTTCTGTGACCTTTGTAAAATTAAATAAAAAATATTTAAATGGGAAAGTAGCTGGTTTGTACGTAGCAAACAGTTGTACATACAGCTAGGGTCAGGTGGCCTGAAAAATCAGGCTGGGTATCAGAAATTTGGGCTTGTCCTTTCTCAGACAGGGTTTACAGTACATCAGTTACCCAGTCTTTTTGGCCCTCTCACCAAGAGGTCATAGTCTTTCAAATAATTTCTGGACTCTGCTGAAGCCCCTCATTTAAGTCTTTTTTTTTGAGGCATCTTTAACTGGGCTCAAAGACACTCTGCAAACAGGATATGCACAGCTTATAAGTATAAAGCACTCACTTAGTAGATAACATAAGCAAAAATAATTAGGAATTAACAACTTATTAGGCTAAGTGTTTCTGTCTTCACTGTCCTGGTAAGGCACCAAAAGAGTCTTTGCTGGACAGGGAGGCATCACCCAGGAGGGAATAATTGTCCTCCACATCCCCCTGGAGATGTTACTGAACTGTCTCCAGTTTCTCAACATCCCTCCTGAAGTGGAAGGTGCAAACCAGGCACAGTATTCCTGATGTAGTGTCACCAGTACTGAGCAACTAGGGATTGCAACTCTCCTTGGCGGTTCTTCTAGTGCAGCCCAGTGTGTGGTTTACCTCAATCACAATGAGAACATGGAATTATAGTATGGTTTGGGTTGGAAGGGACCTTAAACATCACCTCATTCCACTCCCCGCTCACAAGGACACCTCCCAGGTTGCTCCAAACCCCATCCAACCTGCCCTTGAACACTTAAAATCACAGAATCACTTAGGTTAGAAAAGACCTTCAAGATCATCAAGTCCAACAGTTAACCCTCCCCTACCAAGTTCAGCACACTGCTGGCTCATATTCAGCTGCCTGTCAGTCAGAACCCCCAGGTCCCTTTCTGCTGAACAGCTTCCCAGCCACTCTTTCCCAAGCCAGTAGCATTGCATAGGGTTGTTGTGGCCCAAGAGTAGGACCTGGCGCTTGGCTTTGCTGAAACTCATATAATTAATTAACCTTCACCCTTCAATGTAGTCTGTCCAAGCCTCTCTGTGAAGCCTCCCTACCATCTGACAGATCAACACTCCCTCCCAACTTGGTGTCCTCTGAAAATTTGCTGAGGGTGCATTTTATCTCCTTATCAAGATTGCTGATAAAGATATTAAAAAGAAGTCCCAGTACTGGGCCCTGAGGAACACCACTTCCAGGAATGGGGCAGCTGCAGGTTCTCTGGGCAACCTGTGCAGTGTCTCACCACCCTCACAAGAAAGATACTTTTGGTTCATGTGTGTGTTGGCATCCTCACTGTTACTCCTTTTTAGCAGAGATAACAGTTTGTTCCTGGCCTGTACCAATGCAGGTCTGCTCTGTCCTGAAGCAGATCTTTGCAGTTTTCATTGCTGAACTTCAGGGGTTTCCTGAAGATTTAATCTTTCATTTTAGCAAGTTCTCACTAAAATAAAGATATGCTTTTCGTTTACAAACACATTCTCCCCTACATTAGAATAATTCAGAAATTTGCTGAGGAATCACACTTTCTCAACATTTAGGCAGTTGATGAAGATATTGAACAATATTGGCCCAAGTATTGATGTCTGTCATGCTCCACTTGTTACCAACTGTCAAACAGACGTCAAGTCATTGATCACTACTCACTGAGACCAGCAGTTTGGACAATTGTCAACTCATCCAATGGTCTAGCCATTCTGTACCTCTTCAACTTATCAATAAGGCTCTAGTGGGAGAGTTTTATGCAAAATTTTAGCAAAGTCAAGAAATATTTCAGTCCCTCTGTTTTCCCTTCATCCATGAAGTGGATCATTGGTAATATTTTGTCATTGAAAACAATCAGATTGGTCAAGCATAACGTACCTTTGTAAATCTGTCTGTTCCCAATCTTCTTGTCTTTGGAGGACTTGATGCTCTTTTCTTAGAGACCAAACTGAGTCTGTCATGCCTGTAGTCCACCAACTCATCTCGCCCCCTCTGAAGGCAGATTCAACATTTGCTTTTCTCTAGTCATCTGAGAATTCCTCTGATCTCTGTGGTCTTCAGCAGATTGAGTGGCCTCACAGAGATGTCAGATTTCTCAGTGTTGTCTCTGCCCCTACATCAATCTGCAGTTCCTCAGATTCTCTCCTTACCTTTTGTAAGGATAGATGTACTGTTAGCCTATTCACTACCCATAAATAAAAGTAATATTTGAAGATAGGAGATAGCAATCCTGCAATAACATCAGTGCATTGAGTTAACTCCCATCAGGCCACATGGGTCTAAATACATTACACTTCTTTTTCAGCCCACGTACACAGTTCTTCCTGTCCTTGAACTGCATGGCTAGTTTTAGTTAGTTCTGGCATTGGCCATCCTGATTTCATCCCCCTTTTGCCTGAGCAGTGCTTTTATACTGCTCCTTTATGTTCTATTTTCCACCTCCATTTCTCTATTATTTCATTAAGAAAATCTTTAGCCAAAGAAGTATTCTCAGTCTTCAGAAAAAGCTGGAAGTTTTTTGTTTTTTTTTTTTCCATGCCTACAAACTCTCTTAACAAGCTAAAGCCTTTTCTGAAGTCCAGTGTCCTCACTTCTCTAGCTTTCCTCTGGATGCTGAACTCAGTCATCTTACAGTGGCAGACCAGACTGCCACCTGTGACTGCATTCTCCACACTTCTTTCTTGGTTTTTAGCTGCAGGACAAAGTTTTGGACCAACTTTTAATCTGATAGCTCTGGTTTTTACCCAAGGCTATAAACTTCCAACTCTCTCATTCCTCTACACCTCCAAGCCTTCACTACTCAAACCAAATACTTAACAGTTTTGCCATAAAGAGAAAAAAAAAAGTAAGGAAAAAGAGGGAATGATGACCTTTTAAATCATTCTGCCTAGTTGTTTTTTTTTTTTTCATGTTAGTAATGAAATATCCTGTCACATCTATTTTCTTCTGACTGCTCATTAATTAATAGATCTAGTGGCACTTCTACTGATTGGTCTTCTTCATAAATTCATAAATCAATCCTGCTGATTGGTCTTCATAAACTCATAAATCAGTCCTAGTTTTCCCGGTTGCATTCACAGTAGGAAAATGAAGGGGTTTTGCCTCTGTATCATTCTTTAATCAGATAGTGTCCAAACTAACAGCCTCCTGAAGATTTACATATGAACTGCACTAGTAGTGGCCCATTGGAAGAACCTGTTGTATGCTCTGATGTGTCTGCAGACCCTCAGGGTGCACCTGCTTCAGCGTGCAGCTCTGCTTAGTGGGGGGCTTCAGAGCTCCTTTGCTGACCTCTAGACTGGAGAAATTTGAGAATTCAGGTTTGTAGAAGGGCCCTGTGACATTTATGATGTTACCAGTTCAATGTAGTATATTTATCAAGCTGTTACTATTATTTCTGTTACCTCCATCCCATGCCAATTGCTGTGTTTGATTACATACTTGAAACACTAGTTCTCTTTTTTTTTTTTTTTCAGTGCTGTTTTTCTTGGTCTAGAATCTAGGAAAGAAAAAAACAAGCTAGAAATTCTGCTTTCAATGATACAGTAAAAATCAAAATAACTTGTCTGTAAACATCACTTACTGAACAACTGTTAAACTGCTACGATGAGGAGTCTCTTTTGCCCTTTTGCACTGTTAGTCCAATTAATAAAAAATTGATTAGAGGTAAAGGGAAGAGCATTCCAAGAAGCTAAATGAAAAATGAAAATTTATATATTCCAAACAGATGGCTGTAAAACATTGAACAGTGATTCTTGATTCCTTTTGCACCAGGCAGAGGACTCAGTCTGTGGGAAAAGGTGATTAATATATGGCCCATGGAATAATTTTTCCTTCTAAATACCTGTTGTTTTGGTCTTTTGTGAAACAGGCCAGTATTTCCGTATATAAAAATTTTCCTTAATAACCTTTCACACATGATAGTTACAACAGTTTGATACAGCTGAAGCATAATACAAACTAGTGCTTAATAATGCCACCAACATCCTCTAAAGCTCTGTCCATACCACAGTGGAAACTCTTCCATTGGAAAAATGGGAAGAGCTGTGTGATGCTGATGTATCACAGCCTGCTGTTACACAGGCTTCTTCTACTCATTCCACTTACTCAAAATGTGGTTTTTTTTGGTGGTTTTTTTTTTTTTTTTTAAAGGGGCAGCAGTTATTATCCAAGATTTTTTTAAAAGGCCCACAGTCATTCAGGTGATCCATCCTGATTCCTTGCATATTTAGCCTGAGGAATTTGTGTTGCTAATTCCTGAGGCATGGCTGTGTCCTCTGCCTGAGCTGCAGTTTATCTTCTAGATTTGTTTTCAGGACACAAACATCCACCACACACCTATACCAGTTGTTAAAATGATTAATCTCCCACAGGCGTCAGACAGGGGGCATTCTAAAGGGATTAATCACTGCACCCTTTTCCCTGCTTTGGTTGGTAAAGGGATGAGGCAGAGCATTATATGCAAAGAGGATTAACACAAAGCTGAAACTTCCCACAGCTTTTACTAAGAAGAAAGTGGGAAGAAGTAAGACAAGTGTTAGGGAGGAAAAGATTTTATGATATTCAGAAACTGAGAGAGAAGAGTGCTTGAGGACGCAGTGATACATCGTCTTGATACAATCACAAGCCTACGGCTATAAGGAAGGAGTTTTGCCACCATCTATTGGTGAATAGGAGGAAGAGACAAAAGCCAGCAAATGTGTTTGTTTTGCCTCCTCACACAAACCCACTATTTTCATTATTTCATTCGTTTGTTCATCTTTTGGGTGCAGGTTAATGAATGGTTGATGTCCCTTTTAATTGGCAAGGAATCATATGGCTTTAATATGCTCACAGTAAAAGATTCACCCTAGTCAATGCAATTGTTTTCATATGAGTAACTGAACAGTGACAGTAGAGGAAAAGACAAAGGACTTTGATCCCATTAGGGGTTGTTTCATAGGCAATGCCTGAGTGGTAAATGGCATTGCCTTCCTCCCCTGAGTAAGAAGGTGGAGTTGAGCTGTCACCTGTGTCTCTTCTGAGCTATTGATCAGCTTAATCTGCTCAGGGCAAACTACACCAGTTCCTTGCTCAAACCAGTGTGTTCAGACCTATATAAGTTGTCTGCACAACACCACAAGTAGAAGTATCCAAGTATTATGTTAAGACATTAAAAAAAAAAAAAATTATCTGTGTGTCCCTTAAAAGGATCACATCAGTACAGTCAGACCTGAAAATTATAGGTCCTGAACTAAGTCAGGTTGAAAAATTTATCAATAATATTAAAATCCTATAATGCTCTGTAAATCTCAGGAAAATTAAATGAATGTAGAGGATTGGATCTGTTCTTTCTAAAACAGTCATCATACTATTGGTATTTATTCCCTGTTAGGTGAAAACATGTTTCCAGGGCAGAAGAAAATACTGTGTTACTTGCCTATTCTAAGAGGAGTTAACATATGGTAAATGATGTATTGCTGCTTTCTCTTCTAGACAGTACATTAGTTCAACCACCAAAATCTGTGTAATATGTAACCTGGATAGCTTCTTGGATCAGCAATAGTTGCAGGGACAGATTCTCCTTCCTAAGCCCCAGTGTTTTTTACTGTCTGGTTCATTTCACAACCTTGAATTAAGTACCTAAGCTCTCCTAAACGATACTGCGTCCCAAAAATTAGGAATCAAAGCCACATATTTTGCAGTCTGGTGCTGGTGGTAGAAGAGCTTTCTACCTTTCTCTTAGACTCTGCTTCCAAACTCTATCCCTCAGACTGATGGAGGCTAAGAAAGAAATTCAATAAAATGCAGTCCTTCCAGTGCTTAACTCTGACAACTGGTCCCCTGAGCCTGCAAATATACATTGATGACTCAGTATGCAACACAAACACTTTTTTGAAATAAATCTTTAACATCTGCACTCGATGCTTATTAGGCCACACTTTACACTCTCCTGGCACATAGTTACATGTTTCTTTTAAAGAGAAACCAAACCGAACCTTGTGCCACAGGGCCCACGGTAGTGTGTGGCATGGGAAAACATACAGAGGGTAATGAAAAGTGGAGCAAGCCTCAAGAGGGAAATGATTTTCCATCCTACAAACAGAGCATAAGAGGTATAAAACTCTAGGCTTTTTATACAAGACACTAACCACAGGGTCAGGGAAGTGTCTGTGCAGCATCATGGGGTACCAGCCCTATGTCATCTGTGAGGAGTTTCAGTTACGGTTTGTTATTTGCCTGGGATGCTTTCCGATTCTCACTTTAAACTGCTCACTTTTGATTAATTTCTTCTGTTTGTCTTTGTTGACTCTTTACACCTCTTTCCATTATTGACTAATTATATAGTTTTAATATGTCCACTAGATATAGTCCGCTAGTCCATAGACAACCAAAGGAGCATCTTACAGGACCAACCAGTTAACCAGTTGGGGCAAAAAATAGTGGCTTGTAGAAGGGCAGAGAAGCTTGACTAAACATAGACAACCTAGTAACAACATAATAAAATCACCCAGCAGCTGCAGGCCACTGGGTATCAGGTGGCAGTTTAAACAATACATTTATGCTTAATTGTTAATGAGTTCTGTGGAGTCATCAGGGAAAATGAGCACAGCTGTGCTGCATCATCTGTAAGCATCTTTGTGAGATTGTGGGAAGAGAAGTTGAGGCAGCTTTGTTCCTTTCTGCTCATGAAGTAAAAGACATTCTGCTGTTTCTAGAAAGAGGACCAGAAGGTATATAAAAGGTCTGCATGAAGGCAGTGGACATGTATGTTTTCTGCCTGGTAAATTAGCTCTTGCTCTTCTATGCTACCAAAATCACAGACTCATAGAATCACTTAGGTTGAAAAAAAACCTTCAAGATCATCGTGTCCAACCATTAACCCTACCCTCCCAAATCCAGCACTGAGACGTATCTCCAAGTGCCACTTCCAGCCAACTTCTAAAACACATCCGGTTATGGTGACTCAACCACCTTTCTGGGCAGCATGTTCCAATGTCTGACAATCCTTTCAGTGAAGAAGTTCTTCCTAATGTCTAGTCCAAACATCCCCTGGTGCAGCTTGAGGCCATTTGCTCCTGTTCTACCACCAGTTACTTGTGAGAAGAGACCAGCACCAACCTCTTTACAACCTCCTTTCAGGTAGTTGTAGAGGGTAATGAGGTCTCCCCTCAGCCTCCTTTCTTCAGACTAAACAACCCCAGTTCCCTCAGCTGCTTCTCATAAGACTTGTTTTCAAGGCCCTTCACCAGCTTCACTGCCCTTCTTTGGACATGCTCCAGGGCCTTGATGTCTTTCTTGTGTTGATGTGCCCATGCTAACCCCTATCCAAATTTCAACTGCAAATTGAGCAAATCTCTGCTCCTTTCCAGCCCATTCAACCCCATATATTTCAGCAAATAGCTAGGAAGCAAGAAAATTACTCAGATTCTCGGGGTTGTGAGGCAGATTTGACTGTTAATTTCACAAATGCTGTGTGAGAACTCTCACCATGAGGTTACTTGTGAGCAAAGGGGAATGAGGAGGATCCCACCTTTTCCTGTGCATAGTGTGGGTATGCTCTGGGTTTGTTGATGGCACCAGGCTCCTGCAAAAGCCAAGAATTCACTGTTTAGTGGTTTCTGATGGGACTTGGGTGTGAGCCAGGGTTTCAGTACTGCTGGCAAGAAGAAGATGGCCTTGTAAGTACCCAGCAGTGGGAATTTCAACTGCTTACTGCAGTTGCTGTGTGTGCCTTAATGTTAACCCCCAATGGTCGCATATAGTTTCCTGACATGTCCTTATATATCTAGGTCTAAATCAGTAGTGTTTTAAATGGCCTGCTCCTAGCTTTTCAGGTGCCATTAGATGCATTGTAAATCCAAAGATCCAAAATAACTCAGATCAAAAAGCTACACTGAAATTTTGTTGCTGGGAATGCCTCACAAAATACAAAATTAAATGAGAGGGATTATCATGGGCCAGACATATATTAAAAGAGCAATAACCTCAGAAAAACAGAGGGCTTTGTATGGCACTGCAAGCAGGAACTATGACAAAGTGATGAGCTCTGAAGTGCTCTGCTGGGATGTACACAGAAACAGAGTGGCTGTCTTAGAGGAGAGGGGATGGCAGTGAAACTGTTGCCCAGAGACAAAGGTCATGTATATGTGTTGAACAGCAAAGGACCCATCTACCTATTCTTTTCCTTTTAAATCTTTATTAATATAATTATAAGTGGAATTCCAAGTGTGGCTCAGGATGTTTTTACAGAGAACAATTATATACTGGACTGCCTTGGGACTAGAAAGGGAGGACTTGCAGAAAGGATTTAAACAATTAAACAGCATTTCAACCCAGGGCCTAAAATATTGTTTCTTTTAGAAGCTGAGTAGGGTTGACTTCTGGAAAACCAAACACCCAATTTGTAGGATTGTTTCCTATTTTTGAAAATCCATGCAACATCAGTGCATAAGAACTAAAAAAAACTAACTCCAAATACATCTAAAAAAATACGTTATACATCTTCAATGGCAGTGTTAGCTCTTATTATAAGTTATGCCCCACAATGTCAAAAGAGCCTGCATATACAGCTTTATAAATCAGAGGGGTTTTTGTCAGGATTTCCACATGTCAATATTTCCATTAAGTGAATTAATGAAGACCACAGATAATGGAATATATATGTAAATTATCTTAACTAGATATCTCCAATCTTTTCAGAGCTTGTAAGTCTTTATTATGATAATGCTCTTGACATGTATCTCATGTGAAAGTTACATTAATTATTTCTCTTATGTTAATTCTAGATTTATCATTTCTGGATTATTATTTTTTTTTTCTTAGTTGCCCTTGGTTGGGGATTTTTATGTTCTGAAACTTATAAAAGTAGTCCTATTTCTTAAACTGCTGAAGTCTACCTAAACTCTTAGGCTGACAAGCACAGATGGCACAGTATTAAAAGCACTGTCACTGGGTATAAATTTTTAATAACCTTTGGTAACTTATTTTTGTTTGTGCATTTTCCTCTCCTCCCTGATCTAGAAATTACAACAGACCCCACATTATTCACATTTCCCTAAACTCCAATACAAAACCAGCAATTCCTGCATTTTCTGTTGTCTTTGTGAACTTGTAATGTTTTTATGGGACTGGGCTGGAAGAAACTGCATGTTCTAAGTTTCTTTTAAATTATTATCCAAGTCAGTAAGGTGTAATGAAAACAACACTTACGGAAAAATAATGTATTGCCACTGAGACTCTTCATCTAACTTTTGCCTGGGAGCAGAAGGAGATCATGAAGCCTAAGGTTCAACCTTTTGTGTTGGCTTCCAGTTATCGCCATGAATACACAGTGCAATGCTACTGCACAGCAGATTCTGTGATCCCTGTGCTGGCAGGTATGTGGTGAGACATCACCAGTCTGTGTTCTGGCCAGGACTAAATGCTGTTTTCCACATGCCTTTCTAACAGCCCTTTGTAACGCTGTGAGGAAATGGACAAATGAAAGATCTCTTACCTTCTTCTCCATCTTACTTAAAAATTCCATTAAATCACCAGTATGTATTAAGCAGACAGTCCCAAATAAAAGTATTTTGTTCTAGATTAGGTAAAACACAGAGAAGGCTTCATTATGCCTGAGGTTTTGTCTTCTGCTCATGCTAGGTGTGGCCCTTCTGTGCCCCTCCGTAAAAAAACAAACCGGATATGTAATGGGAAATCTGACTGCTGCTGGGAATGGTGTTGAAAACTGAATGTGGATGGCTACTCAGGACTTCTTGTTTGCAGATTACAAAAGACACATATTTTTAAGCAGAAGAAAGACCGCTCTTCCTTTGATGAATAAGAGAAAAAGCAGATAAGGACCACTTCACTGGTAAGTGCCTGCAGGGGAGGTTTTAAAAGTGTAGAGCAGGTCTTTAAAAACATATGTGCTTCAATTGGAAGAATATCTAGAGAAAATGTAAATGTTTCAAAATAAGTGAATTGCTAATCTTTGCTCTTTTGACTGCAGTTTTGTGTTTTGTTTTGTTTTGTTTAGTTTTTCATTTTTAAAATTTATTTTCCAAATATCTGAATTAGGTCAAAAGAGAATATAAAACTGATTATAGCATCTAAGAAAAGAGCTGAGGATACAAATGAAAATATGGTTTATTGCCTTTGCAGCAGGTGATAAAGGGCATAAAATACATTGTGCATCTTAGTTTGTTTTTTTTTTTAATTTATTTATTTATTTATTTTGAGTTTGCATTTGCCACTACAAAGCTGCATGGTTAGCCAGATTAATTTTTAGTCAGAAAGTGAGTTCAGTGAATTAACTTTTGGTTAAAGCGAGGATCTGGTGTTGCTAACCACAGGCAGAGTCACAGGAGGACCTCCACATTTACACATGAAGAGACAGTGAAAGGACATGAAAGACCTTTTCTGCAGCAATCTACAGTTAGGTTCACGTAAAATAATGGAAAGCTGAACTGTTCTGTGTTGCAGCCATAATGAGGAAGTTGATGAGCTGGGTGGGATTCACACACATACACACAAACACATCTGTTCTGCATGCACCTGTGGGTTGCCATTTGGAGTGGTCGCAATGTAGATATTGAATGAAAAGGAACAACTCTTTACTGTTTTCTGTAAGATTAAATTTTCTTTGAGAATTCTTACTGAACCACAAGTAATGCCATGAGCTTAAATAGAGTGTTATGAATTAATATAATGGGATTTAACCTATAGGAATTCCTGTTACTTTCTTCCAAGTAATCTCAAAGTACTCATGTGAACAGAAATTGAGATGTTTGTCGTGGTAGTCAAATAAATTAGATTACTGAAAAAGTACTCAGTTGACAGGGTAACAGTACAGTATATATGTGAGAGGGATCACCATCTTCCTGATGTGAATTATCTGTGGGCACTCACAGTCTCCACAGCATACCGTAAATTGCTCATATGTGCAATTTAAGGATGAGTTGTTTGGTTAGACATCAATGCACAAGGATATTTGAGCAGTTCCAGGTACCCTTCCTGGCATTCAGGTAGGATTCAAATGTTTTCCAGGTGAATTGTCATATCTGCCAGCTCCTACTACGTGTCCGAATCACTTCTTACTTTTCTGATTAAATAATTGTCTTCCTGCATTTTAATTTTACACTGTTGTGTTCTCACTGACAGCATTTCAGAACATGAATTTTGCAAATAGGCTGTAAATTTATGGAGTAAATTATTAGACAACTAACACAGTGCTTTCAATGTTTTAAATAATAGTTTATACAAAAAATAACAGTTGCTTAATAATAATAGGAAATTATGTATTAAAAATGCATTACAATGGTGATTTGGAGAATGGGAGGAAAAGGCTGAAGACTCCAGTCTTTTTCTGTTGAATTACAAAGAAGTTACCATCTGTGCTTGTTATCTGTCTTTACTCTTAGCTCATAGTTCTTCATGGCAAATGTGAAATAATATGGAAAATCACTCAGAAAAAGCTCCCAAGCATTGATTGCCATGGGTGACAAATGGATAGAGGTGACAGTTATGATCCATCAGCTTCCTCATAGTAACACTGTTTCTGTCTAAAAGGCCTAAAAGTGTCAGAGCTTAAATCCTCTCAGGGGTCTGGGGGAGGTATTTCACAATATAGTATTGAGGTAATCTTTTCAGCTGGCGTCTGCTGAATGACATTAAGATGCAATTCATTTGGCCTCCTTGCAGAATTTTTAAAAAAACAGCAGCACTATCACCAAACTAAGTTTCATGATCATATTTTATGCTCTTAAGTACATTTTTTCATTTCAAACCTTTGGCAATTATGCTATACTGATTCTCATTCTTCTCAAATTTGCATGATCCACCTCAGTGCAAAAAAACATGATAATATATTAAAAAGGTGGTCTCCATAACACATTCTTCAGAAAAACTAGCCTGTCATGAGAACACAGTGATATTCTGTGAAAGATCACCAGAATGCATCAAAGAAAGAGTGTGAACACAGGACTAAATCCTGTAAATATTATTTATAAAATAATGTATCTTCTTTTCCACAGCAGTCAAGGGAAATCTTTTGTGTTTGTGGTGAAGAGTCAGGTTTGAGAAATACATGAATACATTTATGTCTTTACACTCAGGAATTTCAAGCTGTGGTTTCTATGCACTGTCTTCCATCTGTGTGAACAATATCACTGAGTTTTGCTAATGCATGCCACTTTGTACGTGGTTTCCAGTCCACTGGCACAAGAGGTCCCAGGAGGTATGAGAGAGTTTCTGTGAAAATACACATTAATTGACAGTTCACCTCCTAAGACTTTACAGTTGAGTGACAGAGGTGCTGGTAGCAGAGGAAAGGGATAGTAATTCAGATAAGATCTATTCTTGATGTTAAGTCTCACTAGTTTTTCTCATCTGCTGGTATTTGAGAGCTCTAGCAAGTGTAGATGGGTTGCTTTTGTAGTGTTTGTTTTACCAGCCACTCGGGACTTTTCTCATGAGTATTGGATTAAGTTTACCAGCTTCCTCAGCATCATCTCTGAAATACCTCTTCTTTCAGGTGTCGCACCATCAACTCTGCCCACTGGTGCAGTTGTCACATATCTCTGGCCAGACACCACTGTTTTGAGAGGCTGCCACAAGAAGCCAGTGCCAGGACAGGGGATGGGATCCTTGGATGAGACTTAGCTACAGATTAAAGTATCTAAATTTAGATGAGTAGGGTACAAGAAGCTATTCAGTCAGACAAATGCAGGTATCTGCTCTAAGGAGAACTAGCTGGGTCTCCAGACGCTCTTGACAGCATTATGTATGTGTTGGATTGCCTATCAACAACATCTGATATATGCAGAGAGTTCTAGGACATTGCCTGTGTACAGGGCTGGGGGACTCTCAAGAGGCTCTGAGTAGATGTTGTTATCCCAAGCCAATCTTTTTGTTGCACTAAAGCATCTCAAGTAACACAGGAAAGTTTTGTTTAGGTACTCCATACTCATGTTTGCAAGCAGGAAATACTCAGCTCTTACTGAATGTCCTTTTTTTCCCCACCCTATGGATAATCCCTTTAAAAAAATGCCCTGTGCTCCCACCTTATCACACTTGATAAGCTATTGTGTTTGCCTGCCTGTGTGTACCAGCAAGCCTGAGCTTTTCAACAGAATAAATTATTCCAGTGATTTACAGCATTTATAAGACCCAGGGACTAGTAGCATTAGGCAATCTATGCTTGATATTGTTACATAGCTCACTGAAGTGAGAATATATCCATTACAATCACATTTTCTGTTCATTTAAAAAAGTAATATGAGTAGAGAAACCATTCAGTTATTACCAGCAATTGCAATGTGCTTAATTTTCACTGCGCAGTTAACTATGGTCAATGTCTGGAAAACTAGCAATGATCTTCAGCAGTTAGTAAGGTGGGTTTTTTGTTGTTTTGGGGATTATTTTTTTTTGTCATACAGGTAAAAAACATTTGCTTTTTTTTTTTTTTTTTGAGGAACATAGAAACCTGATGAAATCTTATTATGATGAAGTTATGAAAATGAGACTATGTCTGTTGTTGAAATTGATAATTTCTTATATTAAGGTAAATACTCTCTCAAAGGTAGCACATATGTAAGTGAAAACATGTAAGGAATAGTTTCCATCAGTACGACTGTGACTTACTCCTAGCATACCCTTGTCCTTTTAATAAGTGATGTTTTGTATTAGTTTATAGCACCAGGTACTAGACATGTCCCAGGTGATTTTTATATTGAAAAAAAAACAACAACACAAAACCTGTTGTAAAAGGCAGACTTGCAACATAAAGGTCTCATATACGTCCGTAATCTTGATTATTTCTGAAAGCAGTTTCTACACACACATGACCTTCCATGGACATCTGCATAGATATGGCAGTCTGTCCACATGCGTTAATCAGCCAGATTGTGAATAGGAAATGGATTGTCAAAAGCATAAATGGTAAATGGGAGCCATCCTCTATACTCATATTTGCTTCTTCTGTAAAGCTTCCTCATTGGAGAGACCAAATCCTGTTTAGCTGAAGCCTGTTTTATGATGGAAGTGTAGAAGGAATGACTCACCAAAGAAGCAATGTCATTCAGACATAATGAAGTTATCTCCTGTTGCTACCCATTGGCAGGTGCAGGTAATACAGCAAAAACTAATCATTTACACAAGAGTTTGAGTAGATTGGACAGTATAATTATGAGCCAAAAAGGCTGTACATTGAAACAAAGACATCATGCCAGATTAAGATAATAGGGAAAATGGGATTCCTAAAGTAAACAAAGCACTTGTAAACAGAAGCAAGAATGTAATTTCTATTTAGAGCTGGTCTAAATTTCCATTTAGGAGAAATGGAGAAAAATTAAAGCTTTATAGGTGCTCACTGGGCAAACTTAATGCCAAAAGATTCACTCCACTTGTAGAAGTGATGTGTTGGCCTGTTGAGAAAGGGGTCTGGGTCCTATTAACAGGATGAGATGAGAATTTCAAGACATACTGTGAACACTGGGCTGCACTTGTAATTGGAAAACATTGAAAACTCCTAAATGAAAGGTAAAATAACTTACCAAAGGGTTTTTCTCTAAGTTTGGTTTATGGGAGGTTTGGTTTATTCATCAGTAAGAAAATTACTCAAACCCAAGAAAAAATTGGTTCAAATCCTAAAGAAGCTGATTTGTCCTGGAAAGGAAGATGGATAACCTTTATATGCAGGACTAGTGGAGAGATGTAAGTTATAGGAGCAAGATGGGTTTGGATTCTGAATTCTTGAATGCTGGTCTGAATTCTTTCAATTACACTGAAAACAAGGGATGCAGCATATTTTTTTCTCGTCTCCTAGGTTCTTCTTCAGCTGGCATCCACCTGTCGATTTTGAACGTGTGTTTTAAATCCTTAAGAAGCTGACAGAGTGTGTGACACTCTGTCACAGTTCTGTAGGTCATTAGATTTATCTCACTTCTTTTCCTGGGTGGTTTATGGCTCTATTCTTTATCTTCTCACCGACATTTCTTAAAGGCTTGAGTTTTATTTTATACTGTCTCAGGTTTCAGTCTAGGTGCAGGTAGACCCTTGTTACTAGGTTTCCCTTTTGTCTCAACAGGCTTGCCTGAATAAAAAGTGTAAAAAGGGTTTTGAGAACTTCATCTTTAGCAGAATTCTCTCAAATAAAAAATGCAAAAGAAAATGAAATGAAGGAAGGAAAGGCATGAACTTACTATCTTGGTGAGCAGGTGTGGCTTAGACAATAATAAAAAAAATAAAAATAACGTAAATAAATGGTAAAATTCTTATTAACAAGGGCATGGGTCTCACAAGGTAGCTGTTGATCTGACGCAGTAGCAGAGCTAAGTGCAACTGTAAAATAATCCTGAAAAATGGCACATCCAAGCATACATGGTATGTATGGTAATGACATGGAAAAATCGTTCTGTTGTCAGCTGACTTGACAAAAACAACTTGAAGTAAGCCAGGTTGTGAGCAGTAAAAAAAAAGATAAATAATTAGCCATTGACCAATATACCTCTTCAGAAAATGTGTAATTCTCAAAACATTTGTTTTACCTTAAAATAGTTTTTCTAATTCTGAAGTTTTCATACCACATTATGTCATATCTTTTTGCTATACATCAAAACACTTCTTTTATTTTCTCTTCTTCACCAACTCATTCTTGCTTTGGATCTTTCTTTTTTTCCTGAGTGTTTTTTTCCATGATATACCCTTGAATCAATCTGGTTCTTCAAGAACTCTCTCCACCACTTCTCTGTCCTGGCTTCAAAACATTTTCTTCTCCAGAGACTGGAATCTCATTGATCACAATAAAGAACAACTAAGAATTTAAACTACTGCTTTATACAGAATTCTGGCCGGTTAAAGTATTTAAAGTACACTGTATTGTTAAGTATTGTTTTAAGGTCAAGAGGCAGTCAATTTTTTTCCATGTTAACTGTCTTCTTAATCTGCATGCTTGACTTTGATGTTCTATTATTAAGTCTGCTATTCTCTTCCAGGTTAAAACAGGGAGTGTAAACTATATACCTTCATAGTTGCCATTTATCTTGATGAGGCTGATTCTTGTACATCTCCAAATAAAAAAGGAGCATATATCCTCCAGTCTGTACTAATTAGTCATATGAATAACCTTTTGCTAGTATTAATGAAATGCATAGCTTCTTTTTTTAAACTGCTGTCAAGTGAAAACTGTACACAATGATCAGAAAATAAATAAATAAATAAATAAATTTGGTTAAATTTCTGTGACTTATTCTGAATCTGAATTTATAATTTTAGTGGCTAATTCTTTGCTGGAATAAGATGGGGTCTTTTTCCAATGCTAGGTCAGGGATGCAACCCGCAAGTTACTTACCTTTCATTTTTTAAGAATCATAGCAAGTCTGGTTACCTTTGTGCATTTTAAAACAGTCAGGTTTATGATCTAGTTTTACTTTCTGTCTTGTGTTTCACTTCTTTTTTATCTAATGATGTAGAAAGTTACATCTGCCATTAAAGCTATGAAACTACTACACTCAGACTTGGGAAAAAGGAAAAGTATGAAAACCCAAGGTTTTAAATATCCTGTTGAAAGTCTAAAGTAGTATAATACTATAATTTTCAGTTACTTCTTGTTAAAATGAAAATGCTTGTGTTATTTTTTGCTAGAAATAGATAAGTGGAACAAAGAAAGATTTTACTGTCAGCTATTGTCCTTGGATCTAGCCAATGACCTTGTTCCAATTTGATGCGAATACCAGAAAATTTGCAAGACTTTCTCCTCTACTGCCACTAAATTATGATAGGTAATTATGAGAGGCATCTGGGAATTATCTAGTATTAAAAAAAATAGATTAGCACGCATGATCAGAATCTTAACACCTTCATTTCCTATATATGCTTTGGAATATTAAGAAGGAAATAGGTAAGTGAATGGGGAGGTCTTTTACAATGGGTTTGTTAGTTGTAGTTTTTATTAACAACACTATCCCCTTTATCTGATACTGTGTTTATTTAGGAAAGGAAAACTAAACTGACCCAACTGGTTAGGAGGGACACCAAAATCTCTAAACATTAGCTCAGGGAATAATTTTCATACCAGAAGTGGGAATGGAAAAAAAAGAACAGTATTAGGAAGCAAAAACTGAGGCACGAGATAAAATGTACAAGAATTGTTCTTTGCTTTTGAATCTAGAGTGCATTGCAGGGTTAAATAGCAATTAGGTATGGATAAAATCAGAAAGAGAGAAAAATGAAATGAAGAGGTAACTGGGAGGGCTGGATGATATTTAAGCAGGTAGGAACATTAATGATCACACTAGGGACATTAACTCTCGTAGAGTAAAAGGAGAGAGAGGTTCAGCAGGTCAGCTGGAGAAAGTCCTCACAGACATGGGAAACTCCTTTCTAAGAAAGCAGGGGTAGTACTGAGTGATCATCATTTCCTGAACAGGGAAAAACATCTTCTCATACACTGCAGAATGGCATTGCTTTCCTGGTCTGATCTCTGAAAAAACAAACAAACAAACACAAAAAACCCCAAAAAACAAAACAAAGCAATGCAAAATAAAACAAACAAACAAAAAACCAAACCAAAACCAAACCAAAAAACAAACCCAAGCTTTGGTATGTCCCTCTGATGTGTTTTCTTGCAGACAATGACACAGGAAAGAGTTATTGGATCAAGAGAATCATCATCTGAGTGTCACCCAGATTGCTCCCCAGCAAAGAAAGCCAGCAGGGGAGTATAAGCCTTGTCTAACACTTCAGAACTGGCAAGCTGGCTGAGCATTGTTTCTTGGAGTTACTGTTTTTTCAAATAGGACCAAAAAGAATCAATATTTCAGGGGGAGGAATGCTCACATTTACTGAAAAGTATTTTTAATAAAGAAATAATATTAATGCATATAATGGAATCTAAAATCTAGATTTTCTAAGAAGCAGAAATAAGAACATCTGCTGTTGCTTTTTACCAGTCATTAAAATCTTTGACTGAAGCAGATAAAACATTTCCTCACAACAATATAATTACAATAGATTCATCTGAGAAAGACAGCAGAGCCTACCTTGTTTCCAAAGAAGGCATCTCTCTCTAACTTTTTAAGGATAGAACATTGCTAAACAAATGTTTGAGAAGTCAGATTTTTATGAGGTCACATTAAAATTTCATACTCATATTCCAAAGAAATTTATAAAATCAAAACAAAAACAAAAAAGCAAACAAAAAACAATGATCAAAACCACAAAACAGAAAACCCACCCACAAATGACAAAAAAAAAAACAACCCTACAAACAAAAACCCAAAAGAAAAATAAAACACCTTGGAAAATTAAAAAGTCTTTATATAAAGTGTCCTAAAGCTCCCTTGAACTTTTTTTTTTTTTTTTAACCATGTTTTCGTCTTCATGACTGAATAAGCAACTGTGTAATTTTAAGTATTCAAGGAAGATAGAATTAGATTATTACTGTGGTTATGAAGGAAATACATGCTGGGGAAATTTCTGAGTCTTCACTGAACTGCTTCACTACAGTATTCAGGGTTTTTTTCCCCTCTCTCTTGTGCATGTCTTTAGTTCATATTATAAACACTTTTGTTAAGCCTTACACACTCTGAATTCTGCTGCTTGATGACCAGGAGGAAACCTATTAACACACTTCTTGCTAACAGAAGTGAGCTGTATTCATAGTGCTGTATTCAATGAGCATATTCCCTGTGATAAAAGCTTCTCATTTAACTTTTAAATAGGTCACATGTAATTTGGCAGGTTCATTTGTCATGAACTTGGAAAAGATTTCTCATGTTGTCGAAGATTTGCATGATGTTCTCAGAAAATATTTCCAGGAAACCTGCTTTATTTATTTATTTATTCATTCATTCATTTATTTATTTTAGACTAAATCTTCAAGCCTTTGTAACATCATGTTGATTTATTTCTTCCCCATTAGCAGTACATCACTGATGCAAATTGTCTTACACTTGAATAACACTGAAGACTGTACTGGACCACTTAATGCACTATAGGTCTTCTACTAGTGCTAGATCAATACAGCTGATTAGGTAGGTCACAGTAATGTAAAATTTGGACTGTAGGAAGACCTCTGAAAATCTGCTCTTTTGTTGAGGCAGCTTCTATGTGCTTAGCACAATCTACTCATTGACATTTCCTGAATGAATAGAAGAATAAATAGCCTAAAAAATCCTAAATGATACCCAGGCAAGTTTAGTTTATTTGAGTATAAATGATTTTCCAATAGCCTTGATCAGGCATGTGGAAGAGATATAAATTAAGACCCATCAATTTCTCTGTTTGCCAAGCATGTAGTGGGCTTCCACATTAACAGGACCTGTGCACGATCTTCTCCCTAAAGAAATTAATAGCTCTCTGAACTAAATATATCTAAATTGAGTATAAAGTACCAAGCAGATTTTGATCTCTTTTGCACGGACAAAGTCAGCTTCTGCTGGATTACAGCACCTGAGATCTGGACTGAGGCCTGCACCAAGGTTCAAGGATGCAATGCCTGAAAGTAGCAATAGCTGAAAAGTCAGTGATGGTGGTGCTTTTCTGGACACTGGCAACCTTGGGTGCTCTAAACAAATCCCAAATGCAGCTACACCTTTATGGCTACTTCCATAGCTTTTGATTTTTCATAAACATTGTTGAATAGTGGATCAATATGATTCAATAGATTACTTATATGTGTGTTGGGTTGGTGTGGCTGGGCTTTGGTAGCAGGGGAGAGGCTATAGGGGTGGCTCTTGTGGGGAGCTGCTGGAAGCTGCCCCAGCTCCAAGTCAGACCAGTCTCTGACCAAGTCTGAGCCCATCACCAGTGACAGTGATAACACTTCTGTGATTAACTTACTTTAAAAGGGAAAAAAGAAGCTGTAAAAAACAACCAATCAACCAAACAAAAACCAACCAAAAAACCTGCAGCAAAGAGTGGGATTTGAGAGAAACATCTGTGCAGACATCAATGTCAATGAGGAAGGTGGAGAAAATGGTGCACCAGAGCAGATTCCTCTGCAGCCAGTGAAGGAGCACAGCGGAGCAGATGTGGACCTACAGCTGTGGAAGACCCCATACCAGGCTATGTATCTGTGGAAAGCCTGTGCTGGAGCAGTCTGTTCCTGAAGGGCTGCACTTTGTGGGATGGACTCAGGCTGGAGCAGTTCATGAAAAGCTTCAGCCCATGGGAAAGACTCAGATTGGAGGTTCATGGGGGACTGTCTCCTGTGTGGACTGCAGTGCACTCTGCAAGTTAGCTGTTCAATGGGGATGTGATTTCAGCAGATAACAGCTGTCACAATCCAAAACTTGCTTATTTCCCTTTTTGGAAAGGTTTTAATTTACCAGGATCTACCGAGAGGTCAGCACGCAGCCCTCGCCCCTCACAGAGGAGCAGTGAACTTTGGCACTGACTTTTCAAGGTAAGACACTTGTCTGATACTCACTAATGTTTCTAATGAAAACAATTGGAATTTATGAAAATACGGTTTATTGATGGGATAAATAAACAAATTTGGGGCAGGAGGTTCAAAGAGGGCAACCAGGAAACAACCGTAGCAATAATAAGGAATAGTGGAAAATAACAATACTATGACAACGTAATTTCAGTTAACAACAACAGCAACAACACCCTATTGATTTAAGCAATACCAATAACATTAAGGAGAAAGGAAAGGAATTGGAAAGGAGGAGGTGGAGGGCATGCCTAAGATGGTTTAAAGGGCTCGCGGAGGGAATAGGGATGGGGGCTGGGTAAATGGGCAAGGAAGAATTAAGGGCAAGTAAATATTTGTTTTTACCCAAGTCCCAAGATGGTCAGCTGTTTTATAGGTCTTCACTGTCTTCCTGCCTCACTGGCAGACAGGCTTAACCGCGCCACGAGGGCAGGAAGAGCAAGAGTCTCCTGATGGTTTGCTTTCCGGGTGGACAGCCGCTTGTTGTCCTCCTCACAGGCAGGCAGCGTTCCCCAGGGGCTCACAGGGACTGCTAAGCCTTCTCCAGCACTCCCAAGGAACAGCAGTATCTTGTTCAGGCTGAGTGACCGTATCTCCTTTAGTCTCTCCAGAGGGCCGGTGGACCTCTCTGTGCACTGACCAGCAGCACCTCCCTTGCACTACAAGGGAGCCAGAACGAGCCTGGCTGCTGCAGTCCTTTTTTTAAGTTGTTACAACATATTTCCCAGTTCTTTGCCCTCTTCCTGGGGCTGCAATGCAATCATTGCGGGGTTGGCAGCAAGCAGGCTCTGGGAGGATATTAACAACTTTTCCAGTGGATTCCTGCCACAGGATTCTCAGTCTCCAATGTGGAGTCCAGTCTGCAGTTTGTGGTGGGGAGGAGAGGGGTGACAGATGCAGTTTATGGGCAGCCATTTTGTGCTCACTCACTGCCTTGTGAGCCATGTAGTTTTTAGGAGAGGGGCACCGTCTCCTACAAAGCCAATTTGAAAATGTAGGGTGCTCAACGTTTCTGAACTCCGGATCCTCTTGTCTGAGATCTTTGCAGTCTGCATCTGAGATGCTTGAACTACCAACTTTGCAAGCCTTTGTGACAGAAGCTGCATAAACTAGTTCAACTCTTAGCGGGTGACACCCAAGGAGATGAGCAGATTGCTGGTCTGTCCTTTTGTTCCAGAAAGAATTAAACTGTACAATAGAGAATCTCCACAAGGAATGCACCATATGGCTGCAGTACTTGCAAAAGTACTGCAGATTGAAAGGACAGCATCAAAATAATGAAATTGTTAATCTTGGGAACCTGATGCCCATTCTACACACATTTCAGAGGATTTTTACTTTGGACTAACCATAGTCAAGCCCAAGGAATTAAATGTCCATATGCAGATGAAATGCATTAGGTAGGTATTTTGGTTTGGTTTGGTTTTTTTTCAGAGATTTAGTTACAATCCATGAAAACCTAAACTAAGGCAGTTAAAATGAATCAATTGCCTAATTAATTAATAATCTCAGTGTATCTTCCCAGAGTCTTCACTCTCCCAACTACTTTCAAGTCTTGGTAGTAACCATCAAGAAGGGACAGAATTACTTATTTTATTTTCTATTAGCTTATCTTCTTCAGAATGAGCTCTGTCCTCTTCACCCACATGTCTGATTAGCCACTCTATATTGTCTGTATGGAAGGCATCTCTTAGTACAGTGGTTCTCTGACTGTCTTTTTCATGGAGTTTTTAAAGCAAAGCTGATCCAAAAGGCACATGCCCCCTTGGCATGTCTTAGTTAAATGATAGAAGACCATGAACGTACTGGGGGTTCTTTGGTGGCCTTGTTAACATGAAAAGAAAGTGCATGCACATGACTGTGGTGTCTTACTTAGAAAGTCAGTATACCAGCCCTGAGGAATCTGATATAATGCACCCATCTCACAGTCCAGACATACCTCATAAGACAAGGCTCATTGTTACAAGAATATTATCTTTAAAACTGTCAAAATCTAAACTCTGAGGCAACTAAAATCCAGAATGGCATTGTGTATCTTGAGACTATGCTAAATTTCAGTGCACACATCTCTGTTTCAGAATACAATAAAACAACTTGAAAAGAGTATGTTATATTGCAGGAGGGGGCCATCTTTCCAGTGCTTCCACCTGCAATAGGAATAATAGGCAATTAATATTTTATAAAACTGTGTAGAGCACATAAAGCAGCAATTACTGTATCTGTAATAACTGGTCTATGAATATGTATGACTTAGAACTTTCAGAATAGCTGTGTACATCAAAGACTTGATAGATTAGGATAGGAATGAAATGGGATATAAGGCCTTTGAAAACTGAAATTCATAGCATTTTGGTAGGAAATATCTGTTAACTGTGTACATAAAGCAGGATAATATGGTTTTCATTATCATGTCATTTGGAAAAGAAAACACTGGAAGTTTACTACAATAATTAATATTCATTAAGTTATGGCTTTTTAACATAGTTTAATCTGAACACTTGGACATACCTGAAAAACACTGCAGTGATCATTCTGTCCTTGCTTCTTGCAGTGCTCACAGATGCAGTTACTTCTGTCTGGTAACTCTTAGTAGCATTCACTAAAATAACAGCATCATTAAAGAGAAGAAATATTTTTTTAAAAAAACCACTTCTTTGAGAAGATACACGAGGGACAAACCAAGTCCCGTTAGGAAGGGAACAGAAAATGGAAGCACTCATTCCAGTGTGTTATGGCTTTAACCATTAATTTTAATTATTCTTCTTTTGTCCTGAGACTCAATACACAAAACACAAGCAGAAGAAGATCCTGGAGCTGTATTCTGCACCCACTTGTGAGATCTCTATCAGTAAAATAGCATAGAATCTTAGAATCGTTTGAGTTGGAAGACACCTGGAAGTTCTTCTGGTTCCAACCCCTCTGCATTGGCAGAGACACCTCCCACTAGATCAGGTTACTCAGAGCCCCACCCAACCTGGCCTTGAACGCTTCCAGGGATGGGGCTTCCACGACTTCCCTGGGCAAGTTGTTCCAGTGTCTCACCACCATCACACTACAGAATTTCTTCCTAATGTCTAACTTAATCTCCCCACTTCAAGTTTTAATCCATTACCCCTTGTCCTCTTGCTACATGCACTTGTAAAAATCATGTGTGGTCAACACACATGCTTCTACTGAACTGTTCTCACTTTTTCTACCTATAGCATATCTGTCGAACCACTGAAACCATTCTCTTTTACTGCATTTTAGGTACCATTTATGGCATTGAAGTGTATCACGGGGTTACCTGAGTGTGACTATAACCATCTTATTATGCAGCTTGCAGTGTACTGTAATGCCATGCCAGTTTGTGTCTGTGCAGCACAGGAGAGGAAAAGAGTCAGTGATGCATTGGCTGCCAGGATTAAAAGATGTTGAGTTGATTGTTGGATGTTTTCCTGAGCTTCAGACCTGAGTATCTTGGTAATTATCAGGAACTGTCTGGAAGAAAATCTAACATAAATATGAGAGGACTTCCCAATTTGCCTAAATTGCTACTGAATTTAAATTATGTGTTTTAGAAGAACAAGATGAATAAACTTGAGGATGATTTCAGGTTTGGAACTAATTAACCTAAGAAATAAAATATAAAATAAAACCTAATAAAAAATAAAACCTAAATAAACCTAATAAAAAATAACAATAATAAAAAAGGCCTAATCAGGTTTGGAACTAATTTTGTATACACAGGCAAAACAGCAGTTTAGAGCATAGAAGAGGTGCTAGCTTAAGAGGGTTTCTTTGGCCACAGGTTTGGAAATTTGTTAGAGGTTCTCTGTCTTTATGTCAATTTCCTATTAAAGGTCTGCAGTTGTTCTGAACATGCTTGCAGAAGAGTTTGTGTAAGAGCCATCTGAAATTCGTGGGATTTTAATTTTCCTTTTATGTTAACCATAGGCCTATGTCTATTTTCCTATGTCTATACTAGACTGAATTTGTCTTGACAATATACCAAGCAGGTCAGGAGAACTGTGCTTTTCTGGGGTCATCCCCTAGTTAATCACAGAATGACAGAATCATTCTGGTTGGAAATGACTTTTAAGATCATTGAGTCCAGCCATTAAGGTGGATAACACCTAAGAGATGTCCCTGGACTTGGGAAATGAGAATACCTGCTGGCTCCCATTGTACAGACATACCTGCCACCCTCACCAGCTGTGACCTACAGAAATGAAAAGGTATGGCCTTGAACCTGGTTGGAGTTCACCAAAGATGTGATTATTTTCTCTTCTGTGTGCATGTTTGTGTGTCCATGATTCAAAGTGAAGACAGCAAAAACCCCATTTATTTCTAATCCTGCTCAGCTCATGGATGTTGAAGTCAGCACTTCAACAGTTAACATTTATTATTTTAGCATTTATTTCTTTGTATTTCTATGCATCAAGGCCTTATCAGCTCTCTAGGACTACCAGGAGGCAGTCAGAGTAATGTCTGTAGCAGGACTACCATACCACAAATCCAAAAATATTTAACCTACCATGATGTAACAGGGCAGGTATTTCTGATCCTCACAGCATTGCTGAATACAAAAGGCTGCAGCACCACCTTAACCAACAAAGCCATCAGGATGAAAATTACACCACATTTAATTTACCATGTTGAGGTGAAATATGACTTTATTTTACAAAAAGCTTTACTGGGGCTTTATCTGAAACCACCAAATAAAAGAAGACGCTGGTATTGGATTAAGGATTAGAATCATATGATTGCTAATGAAAAATACATACTGAGCTAACAACCATGTGCAAATTAGGTTCCTTTTTTTTCCTTCCTTCTTAACACAGGCTATAATATTCTATTTCACTAAGTGATCCTGTCCGAATACTAATTTTTTCCATTAGCAGGATTAGATTAGGTCTTAATATTAAACCATGTGCGTCAGTCCTATTAAACAAGAGATGTTCCCCAGCCCTACTACAATCCCAGTATTATTCCAGCTAAATACCTTATTCTTACATTCAGTAGGGATTTGAGCAGGACATAACTCTGAATATTTGCTTTGAGATGCACTTCTGATAACTATCGTCTGCATTTCAAACATCTTATCCGTAATCAGAAAGTCAATGTTACAACAAAGCCTACTGAGGTAGCAAGCAGAAAGGCAGGTGGAAAGCAGGGTGAGGTCTTTCTGTGAAAAACATATGTTTTTGTTCCCAAATGAAAAGCATTAAATGAAATTCAGGTAGAGAATGACTGTAAATTATGCCTAATGTTCCATTAGCAAATTGTCTTATTAGAGCCATGATGACTGAATCCAGGGGTGGATTCACTATTTCACAGGTGTCTCAGACACTGTGTTTTTGTTCTTTATACTCCTCAACAAGATTTAGGCATAAGTAAGTATGAGTGGCCTAGCAAGAATCCTTGCTGACACAGCCCTCAATAAAATACTTAGTAATGTATTAGAAGCATATTGGGGCAGTGCACTTAAGCATTTGAAGGGAGGCTTTAGAGATGGACTGAGCCACACTATAAAAAGAACATATTAATGCCAACAACTTCTAAGCTAACAAAATAAGTACGATTTCTATGGATAAAAGTAATGGAGTGGGATGATCTCTGATGTTCTCTGAGTGAGAGGGCTGGTTTTGTATAAAACATGTTTCCTTTACATCATTTATCTGTAATTTCCATTTCTGAGGGACTTCAAGCCCTGAAACACAGAGCACCATTCATCAGTGTGATGGTACAACACCATGAACAGGTCAGGAGGTAAGCAGAGACCAAAGCATGAAATTAGAAGAGGAACCAAAAATTTCAGTCAGATACCTTGATGCCCAACATAAGATCTCCAAAGCATGTTACAGTGCTTATCAGCCACATAGGGGCTACGGGTCCCTTTGTCATTGCCATATCTGACTGTTATTGCCATATCTCCTTCATATAAACACTATGAGACATCTTGGAAGGAGAAAGCTCATGGCTATGGCATCAGCCAATGTGGAAAGTAGCAATGAAATGCTTAGTCTCCAGGCACAGTGCTGATGAAATCAGGAAATTTCACATTCCTATCCACAAAAAGCTTGTTCAATGATAATAACAGGAAAAGGCATTTTGTTTGTGAAGGTATCAGTAAATATAAATTTGTCTTTGTGGTCTGGAGCAAAGGTTATTTGAACTGTTATTCTGGTCTTGATAAAGACATAGAGGTCCCCAGGTCCCTTCAAGTGGGAGACAATAAGACTATTTTGTTTGTGTCACTACACCCAGGCATAAACTTAAATAAATGTATCTTCCCATTTTGGGCACTAACCTAGCATTTTAAGATAGCTGCTATATGTTGAAGTTGAACTTGGTGTGTGTGTGCCCTTGTGTGTTTGCACGAGCACATGGACTCTGTCTTGGGGAATGAAGCCAAGATTTTGTAGAAGCAACAGGACATATCACACCTCTCTTCTCTCTCACAATAGTAACTAGATGCTGGTTTGCAACTAGGATGATGAAGGGACATTACTGTCACTGTGACACACAGCAGTTGTTTCTCTACGTCAGAGAAATACAGGAGTATACTGATTCATTGTAGCCTGACAAGGAACATGAGTTCTTTTCCCCTGGCACTGGTAAAGTGCTGCGTCATTTTAATAGAATTACTGTCAATTTAAAGGAGTGCAGGGGAATGAAACCAGGCCCAAGCTCTTTGTAAATTCCCTCTGTCCTAAGACATTTTAAATTAAATCCCTGCCTACAATGCGTTTCCAGAGAGATGTTTATTTACAGGCAACACAGGTGCCATATGTTACAATTTTGTTATGAATTTCACTATGTTGAAATCCTGTAATCTTGAAACCAACAGTCTATTTTCTGTTGACTTCAGTGGAGTCAGTATTTCACCTCTGGTACCCTTTATAAAGTCCAGACTTGTGAGCAATTGAGGTATCCTGCTTTTTTTATAGTCATGGTATTATGATTGCAGAGTGAATTTTGTATATCTTTGGAGCAAAAATGTGAAAAAATCTTGTACATATTTTTTAATCTCAAAACTGAAAGTTTTTATACCCAAGACTCATAGTTTTTAAATGTTTTGACTGGTTTTATTAAACAGTGTAACTGCAGAGTACTGGAACAGTTCAGCTCCTGAAAACACGTTAATGTACTAAGCAATCAACCCAAAATTATTTGATGTAAACGTATTTGCTTAAATAAAGTCAGTTCATTTTTCTTCCTCTAGGTATGACTTACACTCTTCCCCAGGCACTTTCATCTTTTAGTATAATTAAAACCCACTAAACCAGTACATCATCCCCAGCATCACTAATGGATCCTTTTTGCTCTCAGTGATCTGATGATTGTGGATAATATTTCTCTAAAGAAAAGTCGTTTGTATCAGAAGCACATCCTAGAGTTAATTTAACTTGTAACTTATGTGCTGTAAATATAAACACTACACTGAAAAGGTTTGTCTTGTTTATGCTTTTATGTAGACATATTCATTAAACCTGTGTTTTCTGTGGTTTATGACATTTACTCAAAATTGGATTATCACACAGTCAGTTTAGTCTATATGTCTACAGAGACTTGCTTGCTGATTTTGCTTTTCATTATTACCCATTACCCTGATGTCTCTACTCCATCATGCTTGCAAAAAGTATATCACACTTACCGGTTACAACTTCTCTCATTCTGTGCCTTTAAATGGAAGAAGATATCTCACTCCTACAGGAAAGGCATTTTATGGTCCCTCTGGGATGCAGCCAGGAACAACTGGGATGCATGCACTAAATTATCAGGCAAGATGCAGCTTCTTTCTTTTGTTGTTTAGCTGCTGTTAAAGGCATGTGTGACTGGCAAGAGTCGGTTCTCTTTGTGTGTAGCAAAAAGTACAGATGCGGATGGGAGAGAGACTCTTAAGTTTGAGGTGGAGCTGTGCCTTTGAGCTACAGCCTAGCAGTGACATGCAGTGATAAACAGTTCTCCTCTGCCTTGACAGGGTAGTGTAAGGCTTAAAGCACCAGGGAGTGCAGAGGCAAGGGCTTTTTCATACCCTTTATGGCAGAGATAATTCTGTGCAGCTCTGTGACCTTTTTATTTGGGAAATGTGCTAAGAGACTCACACAAGTTCCCTTTAGGAAGACTAGAGTTAACGAGAAAGTTTTTGTTGAGCTCCCTTTTACAGTACTGTTTTAAAAAAGGTCCCACAATTTTTTCTTTTTTTCTTTTTTTTCTCAGCACTAGCAGTGTGCTTTCTGCTGACAACACTTGAGAGACAATGTTTTGTTTTCACTCAGTTTCATTGATTTCAATGTTGGCCAGGTTCCAATGGGAGACCAGCTCTGGGGTGAACAACTGTCATCTTTGACGTGATGCCTTGAGAAAAGAGCTAGAGTGGAAAAATCAGGAAAGAGGAAAAGAGCATGGAGTCAAACAGGCACCTACCTGAGATGTGGGCTTCCAAAATTTAGTGCATAAATACAATTAGGAAAAAAACAGCCTGGGATCCAAAGCTGAGGAAGTCTTGTCCAAACAGCACTGAATAGCCAGAGAAAATAAGCTTTCTCTTTGTCTGCCAATAATCTGAAATAACATTCATCACCACCATCCTCGTCTTCCTCGTCATCATCATCATCATCATCATGTTAGTAGTTGATATGTGGAAATTCAACAGATAAGACAACATTGAATGAAAACATGCTCACACCTCTTCACAAAATCATGTAGCGGATGAAGACGAGAGTTGGGAATAGCTGATTCTCTCCCTTCCACTAAATCTTCAGCATCTTGTTTCTATCCATCATTGTTCTAGCAATCTTGTTTCATTTCGAGGTGATTTTGCAAAAGTTTCAGTACTGTAAGAGGTCTGCTGTCAGCTTCATAGGCTTATCCCACTGCCTTTGCTCTCAACACTCATTAATTAGGAAGATAATAATATAGTGCTCATTAATTAGGAAGAGAAATAAAAGTGTAAATCAGAAGCAACTATTAGCAGTGTTAATCTTACACTTCCTGCTTCCGTATTGCAGAAGGAGTGCTGTGGCTGATAGAAAACATACGAAACAAAGGGATGCTGATGGGATGGCTGGATTCAGGGCATGGCCCACAGCATCTCCAACAGAAAGGAAGTTGTTCCTAGAATCACAGAATATCTCAGGTTGGAAGGGACCCATAAGGATCATGGAGTGCAACTCTGCTTCTTGTAGGACTACCTACAACTCAATGTTAAGACTAAGAGTGTCGTATAGATGCTCCGTGAATTCTTACAGCTATGGCCACCTTTCTGAGGACCCTGTTCCAGTGACAGACTACCTTCTCAGTGAAGTAACTTTTCTAATGTCCAGTCTGAACTTCCTCTGATGTCCCATCCCATTTTCTCATGTGCTATCACTGGTCACCAGAAAGAAGAGATCAGCACCTCCCCATCTGCTGAGGAAGTTGCAGCCTGTGATGAGATCACTCCTTAACCTTCTCTTCTCTAAAGAAATGACTTTGGAACAAAGCAAATTACCTCAGCCACTCTTCTTAAGTCTGAACCTTGAGACCTTTCAAGATTTTGTTGCCTTCCTCAGAACATTCCCAATAGTTTGAAGTAATTCTTGTACTGAGGTGCCCAGAACTGGACACAGTACTTGAGGTGGGACTACACCAGTACAGTGTAGAGTGTGGGACGATCACGTTCCTTGACCTGGCTGTGCTGTGCCTAGTGCACTTGGGGACACAATTGGCTATTCTGCACCATAAACCCAAACTCCCAGATCTCTTTCCATGGGCCTCTTGTCCCCTAATTTGTACGTATAACCAGGATCACCCCATGCCAGGTGAACCATCCAGCACTTGCTCTAGTTAAATTTCATGCAGCTGGTGATTGCCTAGCTCTCTAGTCAATCCAGGCCTCTCTGTAAGGCCTTTCTACTCTCAAAGGAGTCCACAGCTCCTCTAGTTTACTGCCTTCAGCAAATTTACTTAATGTTCATTTGATTCCTGCATCTTGATCATCTATAAAAACATTGAAGAGATCTGACCCTGAAATTGAGACCTGGTGGACCCCATTGGTGACAAGCTACCAGCCTGATGTAGCTCCATTAACTGTAACCCTTTAAGCCCAACCTGTCAGTCAGTTGTTCACCCAGAATAGTAAGGGCTTGTGTAGCTGTGTACTAGACATGTTACCCTACTGTGACAGACAGTATCAAAAGCTTATCTAAAAACCAAAAGTACCACATCTTCTGGTTTCCTTTGGTCAGCTAGATGGGTGACCAAGGAAATCAAGTTGATTAAGCAGTTTTAGAAAGATAGCTAAGACTGTAGTTTAATTTGTCTTGCTTTGTAACAAGACATAGGTATTCATTTTTTTAATGTGGGGTAGTTCTGGTTTGGACACCTCAGTACAAGTGAGTACATGGATAAACTGCAGTGAATTCATCAAGGGCCAACAAGATACTTGGGGCTTGAGCACAGCTCTTGTGAGGACAACCTGAAAGAACAGAACTTAGTCTCCACCTGACAGCACCTTTCTCACAGCTTCAAGGACTTTGGTAAGCAGAGAGAGATACGCATGGCAGGAGGATAAAATATATAAAATAAACATCATAAACTGAAACAAAGGCAGTTGTAACCTGAGATAAAGGAAATATTTTCCAGCATGGGGACAGTCAAACATCAGGACAAGTTGCCCAGGGAGGCTGTGAAATATTTCACCCAAAAGGACACTGAACTGAAGAAAACCCACAGCAACCTGATCTGAATTAAGGGGCATGCTCCTTGTGTGGAAGTTTGGCATAGAAACCTTCTAAAGTCCTTTCCAACATGAGTTACCCTATGATAATACTCTGAAAAATAATAGAACACTAGAAGTAAAACAAAAATTTGGTCTACTTTTGGACATGTTTCTTTCTCTAAATTGTAGGTAACAAGTTTTCTGAATTCCTAATAAAGAAATCCACATCTGCTGATTTTTTTGCAAAACTAAATAGCGTAATGCAATCTTCTAATATAAACAAATATTTTTAGTGTTAACATAAGCAGATGTGATGTAGAATTTCTTCAAGATATATTATATGCATTATTCTCCATTTCTCTGCTTGTATTATTTTCTATAAGGAATTTTTTTTTCCCTTTTCTTTTCTGAAATGCAGAGGTATTAGGGACTATTGAACACCAGCTTCACCATTTATAAAAATCCAACATAAATCAATTAATTTGTGGCTTCCTAACGTTCTACTTTTGCCAAGCTTAGTCAATTCAGAAATTATTCCATCAGCTCCAGAAAAAATATTTTTAGTTCAGTACTAAGTGTTGATTAATTAGAATACTCTCCTTGAGATAATAAAGTCAGAATTTCACTGTGATACCAATAACATCTGTTACTATGTATGAAACTAAAATTTCTTTCTTCTCCATTCCCTCTTGCTTTACAGCAGCTAATAAAAAGAAAATAAAAAGTTAATTAAATTCAGATGGAGTGTGTCAAGCATTGCCAATATCACAATGACTACTTTAATCAAAAGTAATCCCAATTTTGGCTAGGATGGGTAATAATTACAAGTCTGTTGTGTTTTTGTTGTTTGTGGGGCTTTTTTGTTTTGTTTGTTTGTTTGTTTGTTTTTAAAAAAAGTTTTTGTAAGTAAAACAGTACTGCATTACCAAACCTTCATAAATTTGTCAAGCACAAAATATCAAAGCTGCTGAATACATTAATAATTTAAATTAGCACTAACATAAAGTGGAATACCAGAGAAAATAAGCAGAAATTTAACCATTATTTTCTCTGCGTTCTTTGGTGCTTTGATAGAACAGCTTCAGGTAAGGCCACTCATAATGTCTCCTGTCAGAGAATTAGCATTTCACTGTAAAGAATAACAGTCATTAAGACACAGAATTCTTATCCATTTATTTTTCTGTGCTGCTAATGATGGCATCTATCTCCTCTCTGTCACTCTGTCACACATCTCTGCTATGTCTTCTTTTAGTAGCATCCTGCTAACAGTTAACAAAACTGAGGCATGATGTGACTTGTCTCACACGTCATGTGAGACTCTGTAAAGACTTTGGAGTTGCTAAGTCATAGCTCCATGCTCTGGTATCTCTACAAGGGTGCTGCTACTGCTGTTTAATACTATCTTGTCCAATATTAATATCATGCTATTTCATGTTTGCAGAGCCATAGACTCCTACAATGTCTTGGGTTGGAAGGGATCTCTAAAGGTTATCTAGCCCAACACCCCTATAATGTGCACAATGTCTCCTACTAGACCAGGTTGTTCAGAGCTCCATCAAGCCTGACCTTGAATGTCTCTTATCACCTCTCTAGGCAATGCATTCCAGTGATCCACCACCCATGATGACTTATGTTTAAGAAACAAAGTATCTGCACCCAAGTAACATGTCCCTCATAAAGCAGGTGTATCACTTTCAGAGACAGGTGAGCAGTAATTAATTAAATAAATCCCAAAAGAAATTCTAATCCTCAGTGAAGCTGATTATTGCTATGCATAAAAAAAAGAAAATTAAACCAAAATGCCATTCTGTAAGGATCATCATTAGCTGTTTACTCTTTAGAGGGATGACAAAGTGTGGATGTCCTTAAAGAGGTGATTTTTAGAATAAAAGCTCTGGGTGGAGATAGTATAAACAATACAAGAAAGTCAATAACCAGAAACTCAGTTGTATGAGTTCCTTGAAGTTTTCAGTTGTATCACGTGTTGCTGGTTTATCGCTGACCTCCTGGCTCCTGAACACTGTGTGTTATGTGATAGCATTCATAAGCCATTTAATTAAAGCATGATTTTAAACAATTATTTTATTAGAATTTAAACAGTCAGCTGAGAGATCCGCACAGTGCATATATAGCTGTGATGCAGCCCAGTGAAGAAAGGACTGAAGTAATTTAGTGGGAGTCTCTTTGTGTAAGGACTAGATGTTCAACATACTTGTTCTTACAGTTAGCTCATAAATTCATAGAATTGTAGAATCATTTAGGTAGGAAAAGACCCTTGAGATCATAAAGTGCAACCATTAACCCAGCACTGCCAAGACCACCACTAAACCATGCTCTAAGCACCACATCTTCAGGTCTTTTAAATACCTCTAGGGCTGGTGACTCCACCACTTCCCTGGGCAGCTTTTTCCAGCATCTGAAAACCCTTTTGGGAATGAAATTTTTCCTAATGTCCAGTCCAAAATTTCCCTGGCACAAGCTGATATGAACACCAGCCCTAGCCTAGCCAAATTTAGTCACTCTGGAGGGGGTTTCATTGCAATTTTGTTTGTCCGCATTCCTCCTGCTATTGTGAGATGGACTAATACTTTTCTTATTTACTGTTATAAAAAGACTGTGTTGTAGAGAAGCCTTTCAGGACTCTGGCACTGCCCATGTCAGGTTTCTTACTTTTTGCTAGTAAGATTAAAAGCTGGCATCACAGGCATGAGCTCCCGTGAATATCTGAGGATATCCTGAGAGTTTTCCCATGGCAACAAGCATCAAGAAGTCTGTGAGTAAGCTGTCATAACCACAGAAATTTTTTAGTAAAAGATACCAAGAATTCTCTAGAAGAAAAAAAAAAAAAAGAAAAAGGCAACAAGACTAAACACTGTGGCATAATGTCCATAGGCAGCTTGTTGGAGCATCTGGCCATTGATGCAGCATGGTGAGAAGCTGGCTGTGAGTGATAAGCAGGTTAGAATAACACAAGACGGTGAAGATTTGGTGCATAGCAAATTTAAGACACTGTCATGTCAACTGGGCAATGATGGCTGTCTCAAAGAACAAAGCTCTGTGAACCTGCACCAGTGAGGAAGGTGACTCCTGATCTCTGGCTCCTGAGAATCTCCAATTCATTCAAATTGTTGGTAAACATCTTCAGTGATGTGAAGACTGTAGTGGAGATATGCCACTGTCCTGGGGTTGGTCTGGATGTGGAGCATCAGTGAAATTACTTATGGGTTTGTATTCTGTGCATTTTGACTGGTGCTTTAAAGAGAATACAAATATTAAGTGCCTGCAGTGGACAGACGAAGGTATAGGCAAGAACCTGAGTAGACGAGATCGGGGGGGGGGGGGGGGGGGGGGTGGGGGGAAGAAGCAAGCAGGAAGAAATGGCTGCTGAATTTTAAAGTTCAGTTGAATATTAACTTATATAGCTCAATACCAGGAGGAAAAACAAAGGCAGAAATATAGATCAAATCTTGAGTTGGACTGATGACACCTCTGTGACTGTATTTCAAAGGGATTTAGGTGGTTATACTTTACATTACAAGGAAAGTGTGATAACCATGCAAGTAAATGTTAATTTCCATGGAAATTACAACAATAAAGCACTTTGAGGTACTATCTTTCATGCTGCAAAGGTCCCAGGGTACTTTACAATTCTAAACAATTTAAAACAGCATCAGGCAACTGTTTCTGCATTTGATTTAAAATCAGCAATGAAAACTACCTTTTGCATTTCTAAAAATGATAAACATTCCATATTCAGAGACAAATATTTTGCTATAGTGCCTCTGACTCCTCCAGTCACCTGAAATATGTACTTTTAATTTACAACTCTTGCATTGCTAATAATGCTGGATGGACGGTCCATCTGTCGCTGAACATCAGCCCTCCCTCAGGCAACAGCTTTACAGCACTGAAAAACTACTCAATGGTACTTAAAGTTCAGTCTTCCTTTGTGTCTCACTATGCTGGTGGAGAAGCAAATGTCTGCGAAACAACACTCTAACTGTAAACGGTACCAAAATGTTTCCTTCCAGTCACCAGTCCTCATTCCACAACACTCCAGAACTTTCACTCTCAGAAATCATCTATACTTGCTGTCACAAACCGGTGTCCGGATACGTGGCAATTTTTTACAATCTTGCCGGAACAAAACAAAGGTAACACAAGCTCGGGTGCACAAATGGGCACCAGGGCTGGTGTGTGGTCTTATGAGAGATGGGGCAGAACCCCCTTGCTTTCTAACCCTCCTCACCGCAGTGGGAGGCTGGGGCAGCTGGACTCTGCCTTCCCTCTCCTGGGATGAGCCGCACGGCAGCTGCACCCTTTGTTGCCCGGCAGGACCTGAGAAGAAGTTTAAAGGGGATCCCAAATGGTGAAATTAAGGCACAAACGAGGTCAGATGTCAGGTGCACAACAAACTTTTATTAGAGTAACACAACAAAGTCCCTAGAGCGGATAGGACAGGGAGGAGAACAGAGACAGAAAAGAAAGGAGAAAGCAGAGATACAGAGGACAGCAAGTGAGAACATAGTTACCACCACAGTCCAGCGATGTCATTGGTGAGGAAGTGGTTCCTGATGGGGAAGTGCTTCCCTGCACCCATAGTGTCACAGATTTTTATACAGTTCTTGCCCACTGCACCCCCACTTTTCTCCCTGAATAAGTGAGAAAATCCTTCTATCTTCTCCGTGCTCCTCTGAGATAGGAGGGGGGTAGGTATGGTGCCAGGCACTATGCCCTGCACATAGTCTTTGTTTGGCTAATTGATGAGATCAGCCAAAGCAAAAGAAGAGGTTGAGACAACTGGCACCACAGGATTAGTTTCTTGCAGTGGAGTTTCAGTCCTAGGAAGTGGCTTGAGACCAGCACTCTTTGTCTTGTCCTGCTAAGTCGGTGGTTTTCATGAGATATCAAGACCTGGTTATCACTGGATATTCTGCTCCCAGTGCCAGCTGTAGAACTCCTTTGTCTCCAATCTCAGCATGTCCCACAATGAGCTACCCAGTTCTCAGGTACACATGGCAGGAGGGGAAACAAAAGGTTGGGTGGGTTGCTGAGACATCTCTCTAGTCCATCAACAAGTGTTTCACTCTCAGATCAGACAACAGATATCCAGAGTGCCTAAGTCCATCACTTATCTCTTGGATTGTTCGAGACAAGCACTATACATCCTGAATGCCACAGCTGCTCATTTTTTTGGCACTATTCTCAGATTAAGAACAGCTCCTTTTAACGCATCTACACTGGAATGAATTTTTACAACCTTGGCCTCAGTAGATCAGACTCTAGCAATTATAGTTTAATTTCTTATCCACTTTGAGAGCTGAACTCCTTTTCTTCCTTTTGTTGGGTATTTTTGTATTACCTTTTCTCTTTCGTGTTGAAATTTTCATGATCCTGGAGAGGTGACTTTGAAGGGCTGAGGACCATCTAGGTGCTCTTTTGCTTAGTTTATTCATTATATTGATGCCACTTTCTATTAGCTGCAGATCTTCTCTAAACCCTTTTGCACACTAAGTTAGTTCTAAATGTAAATCCTCCTTAAACACTGTGGAATTAATTCTTATTAAGTTTTAACCAAACTTAGGAAAGGAAAAAAAATTAGCTTGATGGAATGTTCTCACAAGAGATTACTTGTTTTTAATTGCCATTTACTTGCATATCAGTGTTTGAAGGGCTTTACCTATTTTCTACCTAGTTTGATATGAGGAATCATTTGCTGTGCAAAGACATTTATTGTGTCTGTGAAATTAATTGGAATTTGAGAATTATGATACAGTTTACATAGTTAATTCTTGCAAAGTTTTCTCCAGTAAAAACAAAAACTTTTACTTTTGTAGGTGAGTTAACCCATCACGATTCAGTTGTTGGCTCAAAGGCTTGGTGTTACCCCATGGGTTTTCATTTAGCCATTTGATGACATTCATAGAGGAGACAATATCATTCCTTGACAGCTGCCAATCTTTCCACCCACTAGAAAACTACTCTGTGAAATCCTGCTGTTTTCACATGAAGGAGATGATGTGAGTCAGAACTCTTCCTCCACTGCTTGTGCAAGCCAGTACACATCAGAAACTGAACTGCGACTCTTGGTAAGATTTCATTATATAGGGTGTCATAAGGAGCCCAAAGCAGGGATCTGTTTTCTGCATTCGCTGAAGGTGCCTCACTCTTGCAGACAAATACCTGTTGGGAACTTTCTCCAGAGAATTCCTTGTTTATCCAAAAGGAGAGAGAGTCTAAGGAGATAGTTCCAACAGGAAATTAAATTCCCACAAGATCAGCATTTTTTCCTAAGTGAATATTATTTTTCATTGAAATTCTCTGGTTTGTTAGCATGGCAATAAAATACAAAGGATTTTATTTTATCTCAGCACATCTGTCTGTGTTACTGAAGAAGTCAATTGCCCAAACATTGTTTTTGGCAGCAAAGCCAGTTTAAGAAATTTGCTTGCCCTGACCCAGCTGCTTTTTACAGTCCCCAGGCCACAGTTTGTGCCCTTTTGCTTGTGCCAATGCCATCTGATTTTGTTGCTGAAGAAAATGTTTCTGAAATTACATCCTGGGCTGCCACAGTGTTTTCTGTAAGCCCTGGTGCCTCTTTTTAACCAGTGAGATACAAAGCTCATACAGGAACAGGTGGTGGGGACTCACAGAAAGAGCATGAGAATGGCCTGACCCTGTTGGGACACAGATTCAGTTTCCTCCTGAAACTGAGGAAAGCAGTCAAAAACAGGGTAAGGAACAAAAACAGAGAAAGAATATGCCCAGGAGAAGCATACAGCAATATTTTACTGAATACTCTTTCATGTGTGGCCTGGGAGCTTCTGGAGGTGGAAGTAGTATTAGCAGCACACACTGACTTTCTCTCCTCCATTCATTTGCTTGGCCTGTTTTTGAACAAAGGCAGACCTTTAACATCTACAGCTCCTTGTAAGGATGTGCAGCACAGCTAAATAAGAATGATGTGAATTACCAGCTCACAGAATCACCGAATCACAAAATGTCCCTTGCTGGAAGAGACCTCCAAGATCAACCAGTCCATCCCTAGACCTAAGAGCACAAGCTTGCCTCTAGGCCATGTCCCTAAGTGCCAGGTTCACATGCTGTTTAAATTAATCCAGAGATGGTAATTCCACTACTTACCTGGGCAATCTATTCCAATGCTTGACAACCCTTTCAGTGAAAAAATGCTTCCTAATACCTAACCTAAACCACCCCTGGCACAGCTTGCATCCATTCCCTCTGGTCCTATCACACGTCACCAGGGAGACGAATCTGTCCCCCTCATCACTCCAACCTCCTTTCAGGTAGTTGTAATGAGGTCACCACTCAGCCTCCTCTTCTCCAGACTAAACAACCCCATTTCCCTCAGCCACTCCTCACAGGGTTTATGCTCTAGGCCCTTCACAATCCTCATTGCCTTTTTCTGGACACGCTCCAGCACTGCTATGTCCTTATAGTGAAGGGCCCAGAACTGAACACAATATTCAAGGTGTGGGCCCACCAGGGCCGAATACAGGGGGATGATTTATTCCTGCTGGCCACAGTGTTGGACTGCCTGCATACAAAGTTTATCTGTTGCTCTCAGTTCTTTTAGTGGAAGAGTAGTCAAAATTGTGTCTCATTGTCCCTCCCTAGCTCACTCATCTTTTACTTCTTGTACACCATGTCACAGAATCACACAATCACAGAATTGTAGAGGTTGGAAAGGACTTCTGGAGATCATCTTGTCCAACCCCCCTGCAAGAGCAGGATCACCTGCAGGAGGTTACACAGAAACATGTCCAGGTAGGTTTTGAATGTCTCGAGGGATGGAGACTCCACAAACTGCCTGAGCAGTCCGTTCCAGTGCTCTGTTATCCTGAGAGTAAAGATTTTCCTTATATTCATATTAAACCTCCTGTGTACTGATTTGTGCCCATTGTCCCTTGTTCTGTCACTAGACACCACTGAGAAGAGTCTGGCCGGATCCTCCTGACACCCCCTTTAGATATTTCTAAGCATTTCTGTAACCCCCTCTCCCTCAGCTTTCTTTTCTCTAAGCTGAACATCCCCAGTTCTCTCAGTCTTTCCCCATATGAAGATGCTCCAGTTCCTTAGTCGTCTTACTGGCCCTGTGCTGGACTCTCTTCAGTAGTTTCTTGTCCTTGAGTTGGGGAGCCCAGAAGTGGACACTGCTCCAGGCGAAGCCTCACCAGTGCTGAGTGAGAGGAGAATCTCCCTCAGCCTGCTGGCCACACTCTTCTTAATGCACCCCAGGATGACATTGGCCTTCGTGGTTGTGAGGACATGTTGTTTGCTCATGGTCAGCCTGTTGTCCACCATGACTCTCAGGTCTTTTTCCCCAGAGCTGGTTTCCAACAGGTCAAGCCTTAACCTGTACTGGTGCATGGGGTTGTTCTTCCCCAGGTGGAATACTGTATACTTAGGCTGATTGAACTTCATTAGTTTGCTCCATGTCCAGCCTGTCCAGGTCATGCTGGATGGCAGCACAGCCTTCTGGCCAGTCAGCCAATCCACCTAGTTTTGTATCATCAGCAAATTTGCCTTGAGTACTTTGTGTCCCTTTGTCTGTTTAATCAATGAATATATTTAACACAACTGGACCCAGAACTGACCCCGGGTGGACACCACTAGTCATCTCCCTTCCCTCACTAATTTATCTGCATTGCCTACTTATTTCAGCTATATATCTTCTGAGAATCCTACCTGCCTGGGATACAGCAGTGCCACAGCATACACTGTGGCACATATTGATTTAAGGATTTTCCAGATTTTGTTTTCTATTCCTTTTCTTCTTCTCTCCATCTTGACATGTCTTTTTGACCACTGCTGAATATTAGACTGGCACTTTCCTGGACTACCTAGTATCAACTCCAAATTTCATCCCTGATTTGTAGCAACTAATTTCTTTTCTTTTAACAAGAAGATTAGGTTATTGGGATTTTTCACAGATTGAAAAATGCTCTTGCAAGAGGGATGCAGCAATATGTTTATTGATACAAAACAGTGATTTAGCAAATTTTGATATTGAAAGTGACAGGGGTTTCACAGGATTCAATGGCAAGATGCACTTGATTATTTACTTCATAGAAGACAGAGTTAAACAAAACTGTCAGGGATGCCCATCCATTGAGTCAGGTGGTTCAGAATGGAATTCCATTCTTTCTAAACTCCTTCTCAGGGAGGGGTCTCGATGTGGCTGGATCCAAACTTTGTCCCAGACTCAGTCAATCGTTTATGTCTAAGAGATACAAAGGGTAAGAAAAATCTCCTGTTGACTTACAAGGTTCAGATTGGATCCCCTTGCTTTCCAAACTCCATCTCAGAGAGTAGATTATGTGTGGCTCACTCCAGTCCTAGTCCCATTCAGTGGTTTATGTCTAAATATCACAATCAATCCTTTATATTGCTTAGCCATGATTTCAAAGTTTCAATGATTATACTTAATTAATTTATCTGATGTGATACGGACTCTCTCAACTTTAAGGATTAACCTTGAGAGGCACCCCTACTCAAAGGGAGATCCTGACGTGTAGCCCACTGTCATTTCAGAAGAGCTCAATGGGCCCTGAGGTGTTCACTATTAAAATAATTGATTTATGGTTATATTTGCATAACTGTTGAGCAAGGTTTATATCCCTTAGCTATTGTGTTGTTATCTGTCTCCCAAGAGTTTGACTAAAGCCGGATGCAGCCATCATGACCACCACCTGTGGCTATTGCTTAGGCAGAAATGGGGCGTGGGGCACACAGCTACAAGTTTCCCCACGTGAATAAATTTTAATTTGTTTGAAACAAACTTTTTCTCCCCTTATTGTGCCACAGATTCTTAGATCTTGTAATTTTCCACTCAGCCTTCATCTTTCCTCAAGTAAAGATTATAGTACCACTACTGTCCCAGACGGGATGGATGACAGACAATAAATGTATGCAGTAATCAAGATTTATTGCATATAATCTTGGGGGTTTTAATTATTCTGGATGAGAGGCCCAAGTACAGCAAAAATGCAGGGAAATTAAGAGATATGAACAGAAGTGCAGTTTGGATGCAAAGGGTATATTAGCAGTGAATTTTACTACTGATAATTAAATCAAACAACAAAAGTTAACCCCTAAAATGCTGACAACTTGCTTATTATCAAATGTTATACTAGGCCTAGAGTTTTAATTATCACCTTTAAAGGATTCTACAGTCTTAAACTTAATGATGAAGATTATTTAATCCTAAATTTTACTACTAAAGACAGTGAAAGAGTAATATTTCTCATCCTTGCCAAGCAACAGCTGGGTGTCACTGGGTAAATTGTAATTCTTGAGAATCAGTCTCTCTGGCAGGCGTCCCGAGCAGAGAGAGAAGGTCCAGCAACCTCCATGGATAATGTATGGAGATACCCTCAATCAAAAATGGGACCAGGCTTTTATAGAATAAAGTGGATTGACTGCTGTCATTTAACCATTAGCCATACCTCCAACATCTCTTATTGGAGAATGAGAGGAAAACAGTAGGAAAAACCATGAGGGCCTTGTTCTCACCAAGCATATTGTTGCTTATCTGTTCATTCTCACTTTATCTCCATTTTGGGCCTGGTTGCGGCTGGGCTGAGCTCCATGTTCTTCAGCACTGGAGAGCAGCTGGTGTTATGCACATCCACTTGGCCCTCTGTTTATACCTGTCAAGGTTGTTACCAGCTCAGAGTTTGCTAGACCTTTTCCCTTCTTTCACTTCAGGCCAGGGCCTGCAAAACTGAGAGACAGAAATCAGTTGAATCATGAAAGAGAATTGATGCAGGCATATTAAGAGATGTAGTGTCCTGCTACAACTACCAAGATGTGTTACTCTGCTGTTTATTGACATTTCTAAGCTATTTATAAATGTGTTCATAGACACAGGTCCTAGCACAAATATGTGCAGATATGCAGTGATGACACTCCTTAGCTGTGAAAATTATTTATTCCTAATTTCCACTTCTTATCTTTCAACTGTCTTTGAATGAGTGTGAGGACTATACTAACTACCTTGTGGTAAGCTGGTTTCTTTTAACACTCCCGCTGTGAAGAACTTTGGCAAAAACTTCTTCCACAGTCCAACCAGACTATACCAACCATACCAGTCCCCTGCACCTGTGAGTTATGAATTCCTTCATGAATTATAATGGTGGAAAAAAAAAAACCAAACAAAACCAAACTAAAGCAAGCAAACAAAACCCCCTAACTTCATTAGTTTTGTAACTATTCAACTATTCATATATTTTGTCTGAAATTTTTTGAACATCAGTTTTACATCTGTCTGCAGTCAACTTGTTTGCCCTCAAATAAAAACTGAGACACTTCAGGGAAACAGTTATAGAAGAAACAAAGTACTTTGATAAACTGATAATTTAGAAGAACTTCACTAAAACTTGCAACCTAGGGATTATTTTTTTTTTTAATAGTGAAGCGAATATTTAATTAAATATGTAAGGAGTGTTATTTTATAAAATTAATGAAAATAAAAGTATTAACATTGAAATACAGGTTTAAAGATGCTAAGAAGATCTGTCAGAGTACTGGTTTGTTTTATCCTTTATCAAATTTTGCCCACATTTTTAGATTTATAGTTGTGAGGAATTAAATTTCTTTTTATGTAAAAAATGGAGAACAGTGGAGGGACATAAGCGAAGTTACAGAGGAACAGTGCTTCAAGACAAAGTTCTCTTCTCTGATCAATAATATAATTATGTGTTATAAAATAAATGAGGCAAATATTTAATTTGCTAGCTTAGCTTTATTTATATGCCCCAAGCAAACCTAAGCCAGTCTGATCATCATCTGTAACCATGTATTCCTGTTACAGCTTATACACTATAGCTGTTGCACTTTCTGTCTGTATTTCATGCTAGTTCTTTTAGAGTGCAGATCTTTATTTTGACTGTGTCCAATATAGTGTAATAAAAACACTGTCTTGGGCTTGTAGCTGCAGCTGTAAGCCTACACTAAGTCAGGATATCAAACTTTGTGGTGATAGGACTCCTCATTGTATTTCCTCCTTCACTGGAGCCAGCACTTCAGGTGCTTCTCTGTGTGCAGATAGCAAGGTGTGAGTCTTGCTGTGCAAGGCTGTGGCTGAGTGCACAAAGCGATGGTTACATTATGGTTGCCTACTTTGAGGGTCATAACAGCCATTTAGGGCAAGAACAATCTCATCCAATATTAAACATCTACAAATTAGACATCTCAATCTGAGTTAGTCAAACAAGACTTCTATCTAGTCCATGTGGAGAAACAGGAGCTGCTGGGAGTGACTCATTGGACTGTTTTTGTCTTTTACTTTACAGTGAAATTAATCCAGTCTCCATTGACTAGGTTGGGTAGTTCTCTGTTAAATATATCAGATGTAGATCATAGAAGCACAGAATGGTTTGGGTTGAAAGACACCTTAAAGATCATATAGCTCCAATCCCCCTGCATGGGCATAGACATGTCCCACTAGATCAGGTTGCTCAGAGCCCCATCCAACATGCCCTTGAACACTTTGAGGGAGGTGGCTTCCATAGCTTCTCTGGGCAACCTCTTCCAGTTTAGTCTGATGACCCTCATCTCTGTTTTTTTGTGTTTGTTTGTTCTGTTTTGTTGTGGGTTTTTTTGTTGTTGTTTTTGTTTGATTTGTTTTGTTTGTTTGGTTGGTGGTTTGTTTGTTTTCAAAAGCATGAACTATGTCTCTGCAGGGAACTTGAGCTCACATAAGTTATGTGCAATTTAAGCAGATACAAAAAGAAAAGCACCCAATTGGTCCCCAGATCCTCTTCCAGATGAGTTACTGCCAAGGCTTCTGTTTGCTTCTGAGCATACTTTCCAAGGCTCCCTTGAGCACATGATGTTCCCATGCCTTAAGGGAGGAGAAAGGATTTAAAGTGTTTGTAAAAGTGAATACACCTGTCCTGTCACACAGTTGTCCAACATCTTTTGATCACCTATTTTGGTCAATCTGTAGCAATAAATATATGCTCAAGACCTTTTTAAGGTGTAAAATTTAAAGATATGAATGGGCAGATTTCCTATATTAAAAAATATAGAATACTGGGTTGCATAAGGAACAGTGTGGCCAGTAGATCAAGACAGGTCATTGTTCCCCTCTACTGTGCCCTGGTGAGGCCACAGCTGGAATACTGCATCCAGTTCTGGGCTTTCCAGTTCAAGAGAGACAGGGAACTACTGGAGAGAGTCCAGTGGAGGGTGATAATGATGACAGGGGAATTGGAGCGTCTCTCTTATGAGGAAAGGGTGAGAGATCTGGGGCTCTCTAGCCTGGAGATGAAAATGCTCAGGGGAGACCTTATTAATGCCTACAAGTATCTAAAGGGTGGGTACAAGTAAGATGGATACAGGCTCTTTTCAATAGTTCCCAGTGACAGTACAAGGGCAATGGGCACAAGCTGAAACATGGGAAGTGCCATTTAAATATGAAGAAAAACATCTTCATGGTGAGAGTGGCAGAGCACTGGGACAGGCTGCCCAAGGAGGTTGTAGTCTCCTTCTCTGGAGATATTCAAGACCCACCTGGATGCAGTCCTAAGTAATGTGCTCTAGCGGATCCTATTTTAGCAGGGGAACTGGACTAGATCTCTACAGGCCCCTTCCAACTCGGACAATTCCGTGACTTCATTAAATTCTACAGTTTTCTTTCAATATTAAGAAAATATATTGTATTTAATGAAAGGATTTAATGTCCTTTTTTTTTGTCCATAAAAAATAAAATTAATTTAATGGAAATTTTATAGTGTAGGAATAGGATTATAAACATGAAAGGAGAGCAGTTATTTTGTACATTTCCAGGTGGACATAGATATTGAAGTTAGTGTTTCTCTTACCAGCTTGCCAGTAAAACTTTTTTGAGTAAAGCTAGAGGGGTGTCTGCTTTTACTAAAAACCCCAGCAGTGGTCCTTATAACTTCAGATATATTTGTTGCTCTTGTTATACACACTGGTCCTTCGGTACTTCTGGCACCTTCAGTTTATTTCTAATTGGGAGTCACAGGCCGAAGACCTGGGACAAAGGATCACAGCACAGCAAATTGACCAATGAGCAATTTTCTGCACTATCTATAAAGAAGGTGTGGAAAATCAGACTTCTTGCTGAAGGTCCTCCAAACTTCTATTAGCCTTTATATCCCTATTCTTTTACATTTTTTTCCCCTTTCCTTCAGTGGGAGAGTTCTGTCCAGACCCTCAAACTGGACAAGTAAAATTCAATTTCCTTCTGTTTCTCAGAAGCCCTGAGTCCACTCTTTTGGTGTTTGATACTTAAATTCTCATACTGACATTTCAAGCTGTTATGGATGAAAGGTTCATTGGGTGAAAGATCCACCAGCTGGAAAGAGCAGATTGATAAGCAGGCTTGGGTTTTTGATCTGAATAGAAGGAAAGAAAAAGTAAGTATCTTTGCTTTGCAAACCAAGATCAGAGTCGAACAACCCAGACAACTCATCATGAAATGATAGAAAAGCCAAAGCGATGGGTGAAAGAAAAAGATAATTAAATTTCACCAGTTTAGCAGATCAAACCTATGTAATAGATCAGTGGCATGATACCTCTGGAACCAACTCAGAAATACTTTTAAAAAGCAGATTGCAAAAAGAAATACAATACAGTACAGTACTGGATCAGAATCATTGTGTTAATTTGGCAGACACTGTCTCTTTTTCAAAAAGCATTTTGTTGACACCTGGATTTTGTGCTTTTTTTCTCATGAATTGTTGCTGGAAAGGTCTGTACACAGTGGTACTACATTTCTGCTGTTTACATTTGCCTTACAGCTTCATTTTAGACTGTCTGAATTACCACTTCAAGCACTGTCAATGAATTCCCATGAAATCTACAGATAGAGGTGAGATCATCTGTTAAGTATAAGAGAACAGAAGCGATGTGTTACGGAATCAGTTGCATGGAAATTAGATTTCAGAGAGGACTTCACGTCTGACTTTTGAGTACTCAGAAAAATTCTGTAAATGAAAAGGTAATAAAAATATTATGCTTGGTTTTTACTGTTAAAAGGTGAAGCTCTATAATGAGAGAAACCTGAAAATGCCTGGAGTCCTTGTCCCTTCCTGATGAACAACGATCTGGCCTCAGGTATTTCATGTCACTTCTCAACTGGTCTACAGCAGCGTGATGTTCCCGGGCATGATACCTTCACTGTTTAGGAAAAGCCAATTAGTACAGAATAGTGGAGCAAAATGAGTCTCTCCATTGCATATGCTACTTTCCCCTCGGGGAAGAGCATGAAAAAGAAACAACATGTGACAGTACAGTCATGTTGCTTAATGTACTACTGGAAGAAGCCCAGCTATTGTTGTGAGCAAACTAGTCTAAACCCTCTGAGGAACAGAATAGGATGTTTCACTCCAAAAAATGAAACAAAGGAATGTGTGAAAACAGGCTTTGCATATGGCTTTTTTTCTTCTTCTTTGGTGGGTTTTTTTTTTTGTGTGAAATCAAAACAATTTCATTATATGTACTTTCCATGAAGGAAATTCCTAAATACTGATACACATGAACAAGCAGAGATAATGAGTAGGGTTTTTTTCAGGTGCAATAAAGGTGCTCATCCAGTACAAAATTAGCACTAGTTTTCTTCTTGACAGAAGCTGGTTCCAATTAGGATTTTCTGTGATAATTAGCAGTCTACAGTGGCTGTAGCAGGAGGATTGTGAGGGAAGCAAAACTGCTTCTAGGGAAAAAAAAGTAGCTTAGTGCCATAAGCTAAATCCCAAAAATAGAGTCTATGTTACTGTGAAAAAGGAGTGTTATTAATGCATTTTATTCACTGATCCTCACATGACACTTGTGTTTAGCACTGACCAATCACATTTTGAAGAAAAGTGTTTTCACCTTGTTTTGGGTGTGTAATACTGGGAGCCGGAGTTTCTATAGCATATTAACCATGTCCATGTGGAACAAAAATTCAAGCTGATGAAAAATCCACCCTTGCCCAGAATGGTTTTATTTGTGAACCAAGAAGGACCTGTGGGTAATGAGATGACTGGAGGCTTCTCTTAGGCACAGTGATCACAAAATGTTAATCTATTTTTGGAGAAGTAAAGAAGGATTTCAGCAGAACGATCACCTTGGACTTCCAGGGCAGATTTTAGCCTGTTTAGGAGACTGGTTGTTAAGAGTTCCTTGGAAGACAGTCCTGAAAGGCAACCGGGCCCAGGAAGGCTGGACGTTCTTCAAGAAGGAAGTCTTAAAGATACAGGAGCAGGCCTTTCCCCTGTTCCAAAAGACAAGCTGAAGGGGAAGAAGCCTGGCCTGGCTGAATAGAGAAATCTGGTTGGGACTCAGGGAAAAAAGGAGAGTTAATGGCCTTTGCAAAAAGGGATAGGCCACTCAGGATTATGATAAGGATGCCATGAGGTTATGCAGGGGGAATATCAGAAGGGCCAAAGCCCAGTTAGACCTTAATCTGGCTACAGCTGTAAAAGACAATACAAATATTTCTATGAAAACATTAGCAACTAAAGCAGGGCAGAAACATAGTGACAAAGGGTGAGGAAAAGGCTGAGATACTTAATACCTTCTTTTCTTCAGTCTTTAGTAGTCAAACCAATTGTTCTTTGGTTACCCAGCCCCCTGAGCTGGAAGACAGGGATGGTGAGCTGAATGAAGCTCCAGTAAGCCAAGGGGAAATGGTTAGTGAACTACTGCACCACTTAGACATACACAGGTGTATAGGCTGCATGCAATTCACTCAAGGGTATTGAGAGAGGTGGTGGAAGTGTTCACCAAGCCACTTTCCATCATCTATCAGGAGTCCTAGCAGCCAGGGAGATTCCAGTTGTCAGGACGTTAGCAAATGGGACATCCATCTACAAGAAGGGCTGGAAGAAAGATCTTGGAAACTACAGGCCTGTCAGTCTGACCTTGATGCAGGGGAAGGTTATGGACCACATCACCTTGAGTGCCATCATATAGCACATGCAGGACAAAGAGGTGATCAGGCCCAGTCAGCATGGGTTCATGAAAGGCAGGTCCTGCTTAACTGATCTAATCTCCTTCTCTGACAAAGTAACCTGTTTAGTGGATGGAGGAAGGGCTGTGGATGTTGTTACCTGGACCTTAGTAAAGCCTTCAACATGGCTTCCCACAGTAATTTCCTGGAGAAACTGGCTGCTCATGACTTGGATGGTTGTAATCTTCTCTGGGTAAAATAATCTTCTCACTGTGAATACTGATGTGGTATATTGGTGAACTTAGTGTTGGTTGGAGTCGATGATCTTAAAAGGTCTTTTCCAACCTAAATGATTCTATTATTTCTGTTATTCTTTATTCTGTACACTGAATAAACATACGCTGTGTTTTCCAGTGCCATATTACTGACCTGAAAAAAATCTTCACAGTTCTGCCTAAATGTAACATCTTTTCCTTTTCCAAAGTCTCAGCAATGATTATCACTATCCATATTCGATGTCAAAACTCCCACTCCCTTCACTTGGTCAGCATCAGTAGCACTCCTTTATCCCTTAGGGGACTTACAAGGATGTGTCAGCCTCAGTCTTACAAATTCTCATTAAAAGTATACTACCTAACTACGATCTTCAAAGTCCTTATTACTTCATGTCCTTCACAACTTCAAACTTTGTCATTTCGACATAGCTCCTTAGGCAGGAGGGACAGGCTTACAGTGACTATTGTTGAAAAGGGCAGAAGACTTCCCTACAGGTGATTGAAAAGAAGTATAACTGAAAATCTTGGCATGCAAGCTCCTTGGCATGTTAAGAGCTGAAAAGAAGTATAGATTCAGTGCATCTTCTGGGCATCTCTGTGAGCAAAAGCTCTTTAATGGCTCTCTGATTTTTTGGCACTGAGAACCACTGGGGGAGTCATGGATCTTTGGGGTCAGGACGTACAATCTCACCAGCTCTATGAGATGTTGCACCCAGGCAAACGATTAGCAAATAATAACTACTCTGAGCATTGTGACAATGCAGCTGTGTTGTTTGCTGGCCTGCTCAGATCAATCAAGTGCTGAGTTCTGCAGATCAGCTACAGAGGCAAGGATGCATTGTCACTGTCCCCACTGTTGTTTGTGGCCATGCCCTTTAGCTACGAGCCTGGGCATAGGGGAATCAGAGTGAATTAGTTTGGCACTCATTTAGAAATGCTCAACTGGTGGTTTTTATTGCTGAGTGTAAAACTGGAGCCGAGTTGATACGCAGGAGAGAGCGGGAGAGCCAGACCTTGCAGAGCAATGCAGCAGATGCTCGGTGCCATCTAGTGGGAAGAAGCCTGGTGAGCAGCAGGGAAACGAGGAAGGTTTTGCAAAAAAAGTGCCTAATCTCAGAGGTTATTTAATGGACTCCTGCACCTGGTGATTTATAGTCTTCTGCAGGAAACAAGAGTCATGTTATGCTCCCGGGTGCATAAATACATACTCATAATGCGCACATCAGCTTAAGAAGGTTCAGGTCTTCGTCAGAGCTTTTATTCTCAGGGAGAGCATCCACTGCCTCTTATCTATCAGCTTCAGCTCTGATATATATGGTTCTGCAACAGTGGGCACTGGTGAGCAGCAAGGACTTCTACCCGATATGCCTTTCCTGCTTTCTGGGAACTAAGATTAAAAGAGAATGAAATTGTTCTTGTGGTAAAAATACTGGCAATGGCCTCCATAGCCTGAAATTTCTGGGAGACAGTAATGTTACTCCATGTCTGACTCTTCATGTCTTAAGTCTCTCTCTAATGAACCCAGGTACTGCAGTTCACTCATATACAAACTTTTTACCAATTTAAATGGCAACAGATTAAAGTTGTAGGAAACTGGGAACACCACTCAAGATCTGTGGGACTCAAAACATCTAGTGAGTATTTGTCTGGTCAGGACATGTTGCTGAAGTTAGGTATGGCCCTTTCTGATTAATTTACTAAATTATTATTGAAAGACACAAGTTTACTCAAGCAGAAGAACAGAGGCCAGAGTTAGGACATCTTCTTTCCAAAATGAAGATATTTTTTTTTTACCATCTTAACTTCATCAAGAGGAAACGGAAATGGTGTAATCTCCAGAAATGTTGCTTGAGGGAAAAAGTAAGAAAAAAATAATTCTTAAAAGATTACTCTTGCATCATGTTCTATTAATTTTATATTCTGTTTCCAGATTTCTCATGTAATGTTGTTCAGTATGCTCTAATATGACTTATTTTCACACTTATATCAGCCATGCTTTTAGGGGTGATGCAACTTACTTTGTATTTCTTTAAAAGCTAAAAACAATTCTAAGAACAACCTATAGTAGTTGCATTATAAAATACTTTCTTCTTAAATAAATACTAGGTTTCTCACAATTTTTACAGTAAGAGAAGTTTGTCTACATTTCTAAATACAATTTATTTCTATTATTCTGGCTTCTTCCCAGTAGCTGGTCTGATCTAAGAGGAATAGTCCTTCTACCTGCCACCCTACCACTCTTACTCGCTGCCTGCCTACCTTTCTCTACTGGGAGCCCATTTCTGAGCCAATTCTGCTCAATTTTGCAGAAAACTATTTCAGCAAAATGTGCCAGCTAGACTACTAATTAGGGGAAACGTAAGATTGACCGAGATGTTCAAAAAGCCACACAGAAGTATTTGAATTTGTTTTTTTTACTTGTTTGTTTGTTTTTCCATTAGCATCTCAAAAAATCTTAACGGGCTTGGCATAGAAGTCATGCCACTTGCTGATCTTCTGCAAGAAGCCTATAAGGTGTCTTTTCTGTACCTTAGAAATCTAAAGGGTTTGCTCATTCCTCAGGAGGGTTTTGTCTCAAAAAAATCCCAAACCTGTAGGACAAGGAACTGGTAGTCAGACAAAGGCAATTAAAAAATCTGTCAGCTGCCAAAGGCAATGGAACTATGTTGAGCCTCAGAGTACAGCAAGGTACTTAAAGACAGTATTTTTTCCTATTTAAAATAAATAAATAAATAAATTGCTCTATTTGTCTTTGGTCAAATAACTTAAATGTCCAAATGTTGATGTCATTTCTCAAGCTGTGACGCAGTCTGGCTGAGGTGCCTACACCTGAGCTAGCTGCCAGGTCTATGTCTGACAGTTCCTACTGACTGACATAAATATTCTCTTGTTTAGCAGCCCCTGGTCTGGGAATTTCGTAGCTGTGCATCCCACCTTTGTGCTCAGGGACTTAATTAAGGTGTCTGGTTTGATCTTAGCAAGAGTGATGAGGAGCAAGTGCATGAATCTTCTCTGGAACAGCAGTGGGAGCTTCAGGGTAGTAAGAGATCCAGTTTTTCTGCCAGTCATCTTCATGTATTTTATTTGACAACAGTTTAGTCAGTAAGGGAATACATAACCCAGGGACTCAATTTGTTGGAAAGTCAGTGAAACCCAGGGTTATACTCTCTCTTGATGACTCTCTGACCATAAGGCATTTGTTCCAGTTGATCAGAAGATGTTGGAGAGCTTCAACAACCTGTAGCTTAGTGGGTGAAATCTTCTTCATCTGAGTACAGGTTTCACTCCTTGTTTCAAACCAAGGTCACTTAAAAGCTACAAAAAACAGCTTCCTTCTGTTATACTTCTCTCCCACTCTGTATTAGGCATACTCTGACAATGACTGTAGGCCAGGGACATGATGATGTCAGCTTAGTGAATCTTCTCCATTTATTTAGAGACCGTAACATCAGTAAATAATTGTTAAAGTATAGGCAGATTTTTTGGAACTGTGTAGGTGGTTTGTGCTCCAGATAGATCTTAAGTACCTTTAGAAAGTTATTTCAACTATGTAAATGCTTTTAAAATATTATTCTGAATGTTATAAAGAGTTTCTGCTAAGTCTTATTTTTTGGCAAATAATTTGTCTGATTTCCAAAATAGTTTTAAACAGTTTGGATACCAAGTGGTCATTAATACCTCTCCACAGACATTAGTATAAATTTTTTTATACATGCTATATCCTTTGAAATTCTGTTGCAATTGAAAGGACTAAATGAATGCCTGGTCTGAACTGGTTGCACTGTGCCATGCTTGGGTATTACAGATGTCATCATGGTCCTGGATACTTTTTAATAAAACGTTATAGTGTCTCTCTTCACAAATCTGTAGCAATCGGGGATCTTATCAACATCTTCAGCATGGAATATCTGATTAGTCTATGCAATGTATTGAAGTGCAAAGAGAAATAGTTACTCCTGTTCACATTGAAGGCAATTGCAAAGACTACCACTAAGACAGGTGCTTTCATCTCTGCTCTTATGAATAAAGGAAGGTGCACATGAAAGACAAGGATAGCCAGCGTGGCAAAAGACACTGCAAAAGATGCTGTGATTTAAAAAAGGAAGTAAAAATCCTTCTGTGCATGTGTCAGCTCTGTCTGCAGGTGGCTGCATGTCTTACCCAAGTCTGCAGGTGTTTCCCTCAGAACTCCAACACCCACAGTCTTTTTCGAGGGCCTCTGCCTTAATCAGAGCAGGAGGAAAAAAATCAATATCAGTACCACTACTTATTGAATGCTGCAAGAGAAGAAAATGAAAGGCAAATCACTTAAAAGACAGGTATAGAATAGAGCACATATAAAATCCACCATCTGCCCACAAAATGACAAAAAAATTATTGCTGAAAGCAAGCACTTCTTAGTTTTGTCAAAAATTTTATTACAAAAATAAAAACATACAGATGCATGATTCTTGATCGAAATAAACATCTGTTCCAATTTTTTTCCAAAGAAAATGGTTTTCTTTATTTTAAAAAGAACTGTAATTTTCCTTTGAAATACGTATTTAAGGAAAACATCCTATTTATCAGTTTAAATTTTGTTGCATTAGAAGTGGTGTTTCTATTTTTAATTAATTTCCATAAAGTTTGGAAATGGAATAAGAAACACTGGCCCTAGATAAATTTAAACATTTTATTCAGATTAAAACATAAAAATTCAGGTCATATAGTAATCTAGAACTGGAAAAAAAAAATCTAAATTCCATTCTCACCTTAGTATTGTCTCTGATTGAGAAAGTAACTTACTGTGCCTTGTTTTAATACAACTGCTTCCTCTTTAGGAAAAAAAAATTAAAAAAAGAAAAAAAAAAAAAAGGAAAATCACAATCATTTTCAAAATTAAAAACAAGATCCATGATCTTGGAGTTTCCGTCTTTGGAGACTTTCAAGACCTATCTGGATGCCTTTCTGAGTGATCTGCCCTAGCTGGTGTGTCTTGTTGGGGTTTTTTGGGTTTTTTTGTGTGTTTTGTCCTGCTCTGGCAGGGGGTTTGGACTCCATGATCTTAGGAGGTCCCTTCCAACCCCTGACAGTCTTGGTTTCTGTAATTCTGTGATTCTGTGATCAAGGTGCTAGAGCAAGGACAGAGGAGGGCAACAAAGCTGGTGAAGGGCCTAGAGAATCAATCTTATGAAGAATGCTTGAAGGAGCTGGGAATGTTTAGTTTGAGAAAGAGGAGGCTGAGGGGAGACCTCATCAGTCTCTTCAACTACCTGAAAGGTCATTGTAGAGAGGTTGGTTCTCGTCTCTCCTCACAGGTAATTAGTGACAAAACAAGAGGGAATGGCTTCAAGCTGCAACAGGGCAGGTTTAGACTGGACATTAGGAAAATTTTTTTCACAGAAAGAGTGGTTAGACACTGGAACAGGCTGCCCAGGGAGGTGTGGAGTCACCATTCCTGGATGTGTTTAAGGGTCGTTTGGATGTGGTGTTGCTGGATATGGTTTAGGGGAGAACTTTGTAGAGTAGTGATGATAGTTGGACTTGGTGATCCCAAGGGGTTTTTCCAACCTGAATAGTTCTATATTTCGATGATTCTGTGAGATGGCAGCTGTCCCCCTGGATCCCATGGGGGACTAAGGTAGAGTAGCTGGTGAAGAATTATGGAGGGGCACATGAAGGATCACAGTGGAACAGATGTAGACCTGCCACCCATGAAGGACCTGGGCCAGGGCAGGCGGCTGTTCCCAAAGCAGCCTGTGACTTTTTGACCAGCCTGCAGTGGAACAGCCTGTTCATGAGGGACAGCACATCCTGGGGGGGACTCATGTTGAAGAGGTTTGTGAAGGACTCTTTCCTACAGGAGGAACGCTGTGGTGGAGCATGGGAAAGCTGTGAAGACTCCTCGCCCTGAAGAGAAAGGAGCAGCAGACAAACCAGCTGTAAACCTCATTCCCTGTCCCCCTGTGCCACTGGGGCAAAGAAGGCTGAGAAATAAGGAACAAAGAAATTTAGGCCTGGGAAGAAGGGAGGTGTGGGTAAGATATTTAAGATCTGCTTTTTGTTTTCTCTTTGGCCTGTTTTGGTTTGTTAGTAATAAGTTAAATTGGTTTTGTCTCCAAGTTGGGTTTGTTTTGCCCATGACCATAACTGGTGGATGAACCCTCCTTTGCCTGTGTCTCAACTCATGAGCTTTTAGTTAGATTTTCTCCTCCCCATCCCACAGGGGTGGGGGCAGTGAGTGGAAGGACACATGGTTCTCTGTGGCCAGTGAGGCCTAAACCATGACACTGGCTTCTACAATGTACTGTTTGACAAAAAAAGACAGATAAAATTTTGATTCTCATAGCAGATAGGGCCTTTCATATTGCCAAGGTGTACACTAAAATGAAAAACTTTAAAGATGTAAACAGCTAACAAGCAAAACAAAGGAGATATGTTTCCAACATCTTGTGCAGTGCTATGTATGGAACTCAGTGGAACATAGAGCAGTCCTTTCAGAACAATCATGGAGGAGGAAGCTTCGGAGACAGAGCAAACTCTTAAGAAGTGTCTTTGAAAGACAGAGATGGAATAAATCCCCACATATAAGATATTAATTTTAACTTATTTTGTTGTTTTTCATCACAAGGTAGTAATGTTTACAAGATAAAATAGTGAGCTCCAAGAGTGCTATTAAGCTATTCCAAAGCATCAGAGAGCCTGAGAGAATCTATTGGCTTTAATTAATTAAAGCTTTTCATAGATTCACTATATAGTATGCCAAACAAGCGTTGCTCAACCTATCCATAAAACCACACATCCTAAAGTTCAGACTGTGTGCTGTTCCAGCTCCCATTTTAATAAAAATATAGAGGAAAACCATCAGTGGGGGTTTGGAAAACATCTGGTTCTGAACTGCCACCCACACAACTTCCCAGGCACAGAAGATCTTTTCATCCTGCAAGTTCAATAAAACATAACATTCAGGCTTTTGCTAGGAACATTCAATCTGGCTCTAGCTGTGCCATATTTATCAGGGCTTCTGATACAGTGAGTTTTCATAAAAATAAATTCAACCCATATGCCTCAACAATCTCCATCATAGCACAAAGTGTAGACAGTTTCTGCAGAAGCTGCTGCCTTCAATTACGTTTCCACCTCTGGGGCCTGAAGTCGAAGGTGTACTTCTCTTACACTTCTGCAAAGTCTGGAGGGTGCTCCTGGAAGAGCACTTTTTAGCATCTCCTATACATGAAGGAGATACAACCGAAACATGTTGGTGGCAGCTTTACACTCGCAGAAAATAACCCATGCTGGATGTGTGCTTGTTATTTCCTTATGGTGGTCCAAGCTACAGGTTGAATGAGAGAAGCTCTGTGTGTCAGAGGAGAGCGGTACCAACATGAGCAAAAATTAATTGTGAACAACCTGTCTAACTTGGCAGTTTTGACATAATTTTCCACACAGATTCCACACTGGCCTTATCAGCAGTAAAAACTTAAGTCTGACTTTCCAGAGATTCAATACATTGTGTCCAGTGGAGCTGCAGGTGAAATTCCAGAGGAGGTCCCAAGAGAGTGACCACTGCTCTGTAGGAAACTCTGTGGTCCATTGGCTATTACTAGTTAAGAATAACCCATTTTGGCAGACTTTGCTCTATTTTGCTGAGAACTTACAAATTTTACTAACGACTTGAACTTTCTGCCAGGAGTATGGACTTAGAGACTTGCAGTCCTCTCTCATCCCCCTTGCCCTTCCTTCTTGTGCAGATCCTCTGAATTTGAGGACTGAGGTGGAGTGGGGTATGGGTTCGACCCCAGGCAACTAATGGATATGTGAGGTAAAGTGATGGGGATGAAAAGGCTATTTCAGTTTTAAACTAGATCATCTGGTAACTCCCACACTTGGTGTGTGCATGCCTGTTTTTGCACTTGTAACAGAAGTGTGATCTTACCCCTTTAGCACACTTAAAATTATTTTTAACGAATCACCACTAAAATTCCTTAGTAGCTGAGAAAAAAATAATTTACCAATTTAAAACACAAACATATAACTTAGTGAGATGTGGAAGGACATTTTTCACTGCTTTGATCTCAATATAATTGTGTTTCAAAAAGTCAACTGAATTAGCCATGATGTTCAAATAAGAGCAGTAAGTTTTAAACCAGCACATAAACTCATTTTCTGTTCCTTTTTTCATTATTTTTGGGTTGATTTTTTGGTTTGGTTTGGTTTGGTTTATGGGTGTTTTTGGTTGGTTGGTTTTGCTTTTGGTTTTTGGTTTTGTGGGGTTTTTTATTTTCAGGAATTTTCTTTTCTTCTTCATTGAAGAAAGGAGAAAGGAAAATTCAGAATGCATGAGAAACAGAAGTGGGAAAAGGAACTTCTTTAGCAGGAAATAACATTCTGAGAAATAAATACTTATATATAACTGAGAAGTATATACTTATATAAAACTAAATGCTATGTGAAAGTACTACTTGTATAAAAGTAATTTTTATATTTTCAGTTTCATGATTTTGGTGCTTTGTCGGGTGTGTGTATGTGTAGACACATACTGGTAGTGAGGATGCAGAGGGACCTTGCCCTGAAGGACAAGAGCTCTCACAAGCACAGAGAAAGATGGCAAAGAGGGGAAGAAAGATGGACTGCTCCGCAGAGAGCAGTAGAGAAGTAGAGGGTGCTGAGAGCCTCATCTAGGAACTTGCACAAGGACAGTGTTGAGCTCAGTATCCTCTGAGTTAAGTTGCTGAAGAGGAAACACATGTTTTTCTGTGGTAAAAGCTATGATATGCCAATATAGTCCAAGGATAAATGAGATGAGCAGATCTCCACATGTCTTAGCTCTGTTTTTACTGAGGGTTTGGCGCAAGAGATACTCAAGGAGGTTGGGATCTTCAGGGAAATATGGCATGTATCTACCTAAGCATTCAGAGAACAGACTATCCCAGGCTTTGAGTAAGAAAGTGGTACTAGTGAAAAAGTTAAATAAGCATCCAGAAGGTAGATTCTGCATCCAACACTAGGAATGAACTCTCCTCATCATCACTCTGCTAAAATGTTGAAATACTGTTAGGATAAAAAGACCACCTTATCAAAAGGGTAAGAATTCTTAACCTGGCAGAATGTACCCAAAGCCAACCAACCAGCCAAATAACCAACACTACCTGCAATCTGCTGTTGTTTTGAGAGGATAAAGAAGTCAAATAAATAAATAAATCGATAGATAGATAGATAGATAGATAGATAGATAGATAGATAGATATAGATAGATTAATAAATACCTACTAAAGAGAGAATGAGTTCTTGGGTATGAAGTGTGGCTTTGATTTAGAGACTGGGTTTGGGGATTTTTTTACATAAACCAGAATCATGTGTTCACTCTTTCCATTTATGGTACACCAGTAGCACCAGCCTCTCTCTGTAATTCATGGCCTCTCATTTTTCCTCATAATGTGTCCTCAATAGTAAGATGCACAGATGTCAGCCTGAACTCTCTATTCCTCTTATCTTTTGATTACCTACATTCCCCTGCCTTCTTTAAACCATTGCTCAGATATGATAAATAACAGCTCTCCATACCTATAAACTTTTGACTCTAAGAAGACTCCATCTGTGTCTGTTTAGCAACATTGCTTCTCTGGTTATAAGGTCTGCTAGTAATTTGGACCAGGAATGTAAGCAGAGAGACAAGGGAGGTTATATTTTGTCTGTAAAGCTTATACACATAGGGTAAAACATATTGAGAACATAGAACTTTGGGAATAAAAAGAGTCCAAAATAAAAACCAAATGTTTCAGAGCTTTGTGTCCTGTGTGCTAGCTATCAGACATATTCACTGGTTGTGGATTGAAAAGATGGTTGAAGGTTTGAACCACTTTGCCACTGGCATTTACAGACCATTTAATGTGAAGTGTTTAAGAGTTCCAGTTGAAGAGACTGAAAACTTTGGAAATAACAGTGTTATTACAGTCCACACAGCTTCAGTCTTCTCCCACTGCATTTTATCCTGGGATTGAACCCTGGCCTCCTGAAATCTTCTCAAAGGTCAGAATACAGCAATCGTTTTGTGAGGAGTCCTCTGAGGTTATGAATTCTGGCAGTGCCAGTTAATTTTAGCCGTATTCATTCATATATGTCAATATAAGTTGCAAAACATCCATCAGTGGAAAAGTCAGATTTGTCAAGACCAAAAGTTATCTTTGCAATGAAATTCCTCAGAGGATTCTTGTGAAGAAAGAAGTTTGAGAGTTAAGTCCCTGTTTCCAATTATAGGAAACTGAACTAGTTCAGGTGAGCATGAGATATTTCTGTTCTCTTTGGTGACATGGAAAATCAAATTCTGTAAACTTGGATTTCATCACTTCACAGAACAGAACTTTCATTTCTTCTGGCAGACTTGCAAATAGTTTTCTTTTGCATTGGACATTTGGCAGTCATCAGTGACAATTAATGAGCAATTAGAGTAGATGCAGTCCCAGAATCCTAGATTTTTTTAAATATATTTTTTTAAGATACTCCTTAATCTCAGGGAAACAAAAAATAGACACAGCAGTTCTCAACTTGTATTATATTATC